>NC_089681.1:150588063-151188063 GCF_031753505.1 Anomalospiza imberbis
TTTTATGGCATTATGTGGGATTATTTAGACTGTCAGCACTCTGGTAATGAGCCATGGTTTGTTGACAACAAAAAGGGAGTTAATTACTCCAGAGATGTATAGATTCCCCATCCCTGGAAGTGTTCAAGGCTAGGTTGGACAGGGCTTGGAGCAACCTGGAATAGTGGAACATGTCCCTTCCCAAAAAAATATCATTTGAGTTTCTCCCCTGTTCTACCGGTGAAACTTATTAGGAAAAAAATCATACATATTTGGAATTTAAAATTGAAAAATTGTTTTCAGGCATCTGGATATTCAATAAAGCTAAAGAGGGAAAAAAGCTATTGAGGTTTGCTCCATATGATAAGAAAGAAGGAAAGATAGCAAAGAGGAATGGAGAAGGACAGCAATGGGAAAAAAGAAAAATAAAAATTAATAAAAAAGCAGAAGAAATAAAAGAAAAATAAGAATGAGAAGAGAAAAAGGGAAAGAGGAGGGAAAAAGAAAGGGACTACATGTCCTTTTTCCTTTTCCTTTTCCTTTTCACATTTCTGCCTGTGCCAGATCCAGGGAAATTTTACTCCCCTTCAGTATTCCCTGCACTCAGGAATTCTGGGAAGATTCAGGTAAATAAAAGCACCTTGGTCTATCCAAAGTGGATTTAGAAACAAGCACCAGCAGAGGTGCTTCCTCAGGAATTCCTTCCCACATTAATTAGGAAAGTTTTTGCATTCCAGGCCTCATCAATCTGCTCTTTCCATGTTGTGCTCCATAAACTCTCCCTCAGCCTTCAGCTGCTTGGAATAAAATACAGATTGCCAGGGATATTTACTGCCTGCCCAGCAGCAAAGGGAGCAGCAGCAGCTCCCTTGCAATCCTGTATCAGATTCAAGGGATGTCCAGGGAAGATCTCCTGGCAAAACCATCCCTGGGCAGCCTCTCTTCATTTGTTGTTCATAAATCCTAAAAACTCAGCCTTGGATCTTTCTCTGTGTGCTCAGGAGGACTCCTCCAGAATTTCTGGATTTCCTTCTGGCTTCCTCACTGTCATTCTCAGAGGACTCTCGAAGAATCCTGGCTTCCTGATAAACTTTATCACTTTGATCATTCCCAGGGGATGAAGAATGGACAGTCCAGTGTCCCCTGAGCGGAAAGATCCCAGCACGGAGCCAAATACAGTGTTTGGTTTATTCCCACTCTGTTTTAGGGTCAAGGATGAGTCCCTGGAAAATCAAAGCCACGGCAGCACAGACACTCAGCAGAGAACAGGGAATGCTGAGGAGATAATGGAATCTGATGGATGGTAGAGAATAAAAGGGAAAAGGGAAAGAAATAAGGTAAAATTGGTAATGTCACTGAAGGAGGTGGGGGAGCATTTTCCAGTTCAGCTCCAAACCAGGCAGGCCCTGGTTCTGTGTCCTTTTCCCCTCCACCCTGAAAAGCCCAGTGAGGCCTTCCAAGGTGTGGCAGGGAATCACTTCCAGGGATTTCCCTGCCCCCGGCAGCTCTGGATCTGCCTTGGGACGGTGGGGCTGGATAAGCAGAGGTGAGAGCTCTGGGAGCCAAAGGATGTTCCAGAACATCAGCACTCACTGCTTCATCTTATTGCACCTTTGCTGTAAAACTTGGAATTTTTTACATTTCCAGGTGAACTTTCCTTGGCCAAACAGCCCTTGCAGCCAGAGCAACCAGCGAGACAATGAGGTCAGAAAAAGGCTGGAGTTAAAAAGGTTTGCTTTGGTCACATCCTGGATTGATTTCCTTTAATGATTTCCCTCTGACGGCTTGCGTGTCAGACACATAATATCAGGAATAATAAATATGGGAATTTGCCCCTCCCTGCTGCTTCTAATGTAGGATTACTCAGCATGTGTTGACAGAGCCCTGCAGACAGACCAAAATGGGAATTCAAGCAATAAAACGCCAGGAAAAATTGGGATTTTCCTGCTTTTTGTTATTCTTAGAGCGGTTGCATTGTGCTCGTAATGCAGAGTTAAAAGGGGAGGGTCAGAGGGGGTACAGGAACCATTTTTGGGGTGTTGAGTCTTTTTTTACTCTCTTTGTAAGCTTTTAGAAGGATTTTGCTTATTATTAAAGAACATTTAGATAGACAGACAGGACAGATAGATAAATATAATATTTTTCAATATAAATGTGTAGAAATTCAGATTTTCAATCTGATTTTTTTTCCATAAAATCACATTTCTTTGCTCCATAAAATTCTCACTCTTTTCTCCACACAATTTCCAGACAATTACACAATGACTTCATAATGAGTGAGGTCATGATACCATTTTGGTTTGAAGTTTATACCACTAAAATCACAATTAATAACAGAAAAAATTTATCTGCTTTTCATTAATTGAGTAGAGAGATTATTAGAGAAAAGAAACCAGCCCAGATCAGAGAAATCACAGCAGGGTCACCTGGTCCAACCTCCCTGGTCAAAGATGTATAAAAGGTGATAAATACACAAGTAGACACATAGAAATAAATATATAAATATATAAATATATAAGTAATATAAAAATAAATATTATTTAAATATATAAATAGTGTATAAAATAACAATAGTTATATATTTATATATTTATACTTTTATTTATATTTAAACAATATTCCTATCTAAATATATAAATATACAAATATATAAATGAATAATATCTAAATATATAAATAATGTAAAAAATCAAACCAATTTTTAAAAATCCCACCCCAAAACCACAACTCAGAGCAGATTTGGGGTCCTATTTCTGCAAATACTTCACTGCTCTTCATTATGTTGTCATATTCCATATTTAAAACTGGATGAGCTGCACCAACCATTCAGGGGAGTATTTGTGATTCAAAAATTCAATCAAATGGTGTCATTAACCTTAATCCTTCCCCGCTTTCCTGCTGAAAAGCTTCAGTTATTCCCTAAAAAAAAAGAGAAAATGAGTTGGTGTGGCCTCATCAGTCCTTGCAGTGCCAAAACCTCACAGGGAACACTTAAAGTTTCCATGGCAAATCCTTATGGGCCAAAATATTTATTCCATAGATCAGGACTTTTTTTTTTTTTTCCCAAAGAAATCAGGTGGAAGGATATATTTATTTAGTAGATTTATTGTGTTGGAAAAAATTGTTTGATCTCTTCCCAAAGGGTACAAACACACACAGCACAAACTGAACCAGGTATTAATTTTGGGGGGTCATGGCTATTTTGGGAAAACACAGAACAGCAAATTAAAATATTGCTAAAAATCAATTTGTTTTATACTCAATTTACATTTACCCCATGGAATTCATGTGCCACAAACGAGCTGGAACATGTCCAGGGAGGGGAATGAAGCTGAGGAAAGGGCTGGAAAACTCCTGAGGGAGCTGGGAAAGGGGCTGAGCCCAGAGAAAAGGAGGCTCAGGGGGGACCTTGTGGCTCTGCACGACTACCTGACAATTGTGTTTAAAAGAGTTTTTATATTTTTAAATTTGTGATGGTCAGGAACAAGAAATTTTGGGGGAGAGATTTTTTCATTCAGCCATCGGAACAAAATGCATTTTTACATCGGAGGGAAGGAGGGAGGGAGGGAAGGAAGGAAGGAGGGAAGGAGAGAAGGAGGGAAGGAGGGAAGGAAGGAGGGAAGGAATGAAGGAGGGAAGGAAGGAAGGAGGGAAGGAAGGAAGGAAGGAAGGAAGGAAGGAGGAAAGGAAGGAAGGAGGGAAGGAAGGAAGGAGGGAAGGAATGAAGGCAGGAAGGAAGGCAGGAAGGCAGGAAGGCAGGCGGGAAGGCAGACGGGAAGGAAGGAAGGAAGGAAGGAAGGAAGGAAGGAAGGAAGGAAGGAAGGAAGGAAGGAAGGAAGGAAGGAAGGAAGGAAGGAAGGAAGGAAGGAAGGAAGGAAGGAAGGAAGGAAGGAAGGAAGGAAGGAAGGAAGGAAGGAAGGAAGGAAGGAAGGAAGGAAGGAAGGAAGGAAGGAAGGAAGGAAGGAAGGAAGGAAGGAAGGAAGGAAGGAAGGAAGGAAGGAAGGAAGGAAGGAAGGAAGGAAGGAAGGAAGGAAGGAAGGAAGGAAGGAAGGAAGGAAGGAAGGAAGGAAGGAAGGAAGGAAGGAAGGAAGGAAGGAAGGAAGGAAGGAAGGAAGGAAGGAAGGAAGGAAGGAAGGAAGGAAGGAAGGAAGGAATGAGATTTTGTAATCAAAATATTTTCCAAGATGTACAAGAGGATGGAGTGACAGGATAGGTAATTTTGTAAAGGAAAGTCATGTGAAGGTCATGGTTGTTTCATTGTAAGCCATGAAGAATAATTTGAAACATGGGCATGAAAAAAACTTCAGTCAAAGATTCCAAGAAAAATTCCAGTCTGGCAAAGCTGTTGATAAAGAAGACTGAAAATCTGACCATGAAAAGTTTAAAGTCGTCAATAAATGTCTGCAGATAGAAGAGAAAAAGGAAAATCTTGTGTCAAAACATAGAGAATCCTTGTGTTTTATTAATATTAAGTGGTTTATCAAGGTCCTGGAAAGCTGTTACAACCCAAACAGGAATTATGGACTTGAAATGAGTCAAAGAAATCCTGTCTCAAGTTTTAAAAGCAGAAGAAGGAACATCTTAAATTATTTCTTTTTTTGCTTTATAAATCATTGCATGAACTCTTCATAATTCTAGGAAGGCCAGATGACATGGTCACCTCAGCAATTTAGGATCCTAAAATCAACATAAATTTGGAAGATCTCTAATTTTCCAAAGGCCACAAGCACTTCACTCCAATCCATTCATCTTCCATGGAAAACCTGAAGAGAATTTTAAGCGAATTTAGGAGATGTCACATCCAGAGTGACAGCATTGGATGTAATTTATGGTACCTACTCTAGGATATATAAAAGGTGGATACATCATCCCTGGAGAGGCTTAAAGGATGTGGAAAGGTGGCACTTAGGGATGTGATTTAAGGGTGGATTTGGTACTGCTGGGTTAAGGATTGGACTCGATGCTCTCCAAGAGCTTTTCCAACCTGGATCCAGATCTAAAGGAAGCAAGTCTGCTGCTGAGATTCAGGTGGATTGATTTCCACTGGCTCAGAGGTTTTTGGAGGCAGAGAAATATCCAGCTCACTTTGGGGATGAGTGTTATTACCTGGATTTTTCAATTATCACCCCATGGTGGGATTTATGATTTCTCTGTTCTGGTGGAGAAATGCAACAGGCCCATCCCAATGCTAGCACTTCTAGGGAGGGAAACACACTCCCGCCTTCCTGCTCTTGTTTGGGCCAGGGCTGGAAAAGCCACTGGCTAATCCTTAGCTGAAGGGAATGGGAATGAAAAGACAGACACAACATTTCCAGAAAACAGTCTGGACTTCTTTGATATTTTTTCCTTGGCTCTCAAGAGAAATCTGAGCATTGCTGCAAAGAGCTGATTCAAACACTCTTTGCTGGAAAGAGCTCCTGGTGCTCCCTTTTGGAGGGACAAACTAAATCCCACCCTTTTTATCCCCCTCTTCAATCCCAAATCTCTTAAAAGAGCTGCCCCTCTTTCCACTGGAAGATGCCATTTCCTCCCTTGTTCTCCTGCTGTGATCTAACCCCACTACCAAAGCTTAAAACAATAAAATTTTGGGAAATCCTCACATTTTCCATTTTGTCCATGTGCCAAGCCCTGCATCCTGTGTCTGGACCAGAGATTGTTTGAAATCTTGCACTGATAAATTATGAGTATTAGGGATATTTTTGGGAAAGTAGGGGAGTTTCAAAGACATGCCTTTACATGAACAGCTGCCTGGAAAATTAAGAACTCGGAACAAAACCAGTATCTGATCTGAGGAAATCCTAATCCGTGTCTCTCCTACGTTTCTGGTTTTTTAGCTGTGCTGTTTTCAAGTTGTCCCTGTGTTACAAAATCCTCCCTCACTGTGGTCCTTAGAAAGGTCCATTTATGGATATAATGGATGATAAAGTCTCTTCACTCCTACAGAACATGGCTGTTCCCAATATTTTATGGATTTAGTGCTGGTAAAACCACCAGAATGACAAATTTGGAAGAGCAAATCCTCTTGACTAACCCAAGCAAAGCAGTCATCAAGGAACATGGAGAAGATCCTCACCCTTATGAGGGCTTTCAAATAAATCAAAATTAAAGCCTGGATTTGTTGATGTGGAGCCAGAATCAACATCAAGAGCTGTGGAAAACTCAGATCTGGAAAAGTGGATACACAGAGAGGCTCACACATGGACCAGAAGGTTTTATCAGTGACTGTGTTGACACATCCCATGAGCAGATGGAGACATCCACTCAGGATGGCAGAATCAGTCAGATTTCAGAAAAGAAGGATGAACCATGGTGTTAAAAGAGGTGAATCCCATGGCTGTGGTCCGTGACTGGATGTTAGAGCTCCAGAATTTCTTCTCAGCTTCTGGATTTTGGGAAAGGTGAGACTTCTGCATTTCAGGTGGCTTCCACATCTCCATTTAGGCAGCAGAGTTAACCCTCAATGGAGATGTTGGAGACTCGATGATGGTGACTCAACACTTCCTTGCAGATGGCCAAGTGGAGCTGAATTCCTCATTTAGGAGGGACTTTTCTAGGATACAGAATTCACACTATCCTTAGGATCAGCCAGACCCTGGGAATTTGGTCCTGCACTTGGTCGCTGAGGATTTTGTTCTGCTCAGGCCAAATAAACCCAAAATATGAGAGTTTGGATTACGGCATCAAATTTGCTTGGAGCCTGTTTTCATGGGAGATCTGGAGGTGGCTTCCTGGAGTGTAAGGAATGTTTATATGGACCAAGAGGCTCAGACCCACCAGTAACTCCATGAGGAACGTGCCAATCTTCCCTGCCAAGGGAATCCTTGGCCACTGTGTGTTGATAAGCAGGAATGGCTTGGACTGGGGTTGGATTTGTGTCCATGGGAACATCTTTGCAATAGGACCTCCAGCTTCCATGGAATGCCAGCAGGGAACCGCGTTGCTTTCCAACATCTTTTTTTCCTTCCCAAGCTGGTTCTTTCCATCTCTTCTGCAATATTTCTCTGGGAATTTGTTAGTTATTGTTTAACTTTCCAATATACAGATTCTGGGCCTGCGTGGAGATTCAAAAAGGATCCATAAATTATCCCTAGGGCTGATTTTCACTTATTCCCTCTTGCACGTGGGTGTTAAAACAGACAAAAATTGCCTCTCCCTTTTCACAGTAATTTTTCCAAACCCACTGGCTTTTATTAAACTGATTTATTTTTTTTTCCCTCCTTTCCCACTCAATTTAAAGTGGCTGCCCCTCATCCTCAGCACTGGCTCACAAAACATATATGGAAAGTGAAATAATTCTTTGTTCAATTATTTGGTTTTCTGTTGGTAGATATGACATATGTCCTTTTGTTTGCTGGGGCTTTCTCCACCCCAAGAATGTGGGGGAAAACAAATGACATTTTTAGTCTTTTATTTTTTAATTTTGACTTCATCCTTGTATTTTTTACCTTTGAAAAAAACCGTTTGTGATCTCAACAACCACGTAATGAATACGAGTGAATAACCAGTCTATCCACGAAATGTTTTCCTGGGTGTTCCCTTCTGTACCAGCCAATTTTTCCTTAGTTTCAGGAAGGCAGCCAAGATAAGGAAATATTCATCATTTCTGCACTGCATTATTTCAGTGGAAACAAAGGCTCACGCTGTGCATATTTGTGTATATTGTGCCTTGATTGTAGGCGCTGTCATCCTGAATCCAGGATTTCAGAGTGGCTTTGGAGCCTTCCTGTTCTCCAGTCATTCATGGAGAAGCCACCCGGATAAGTGAGGGAAGCTGTGGTTATAATTTTGGTGTTCCTGCAAAGCCAAATCTTTGCATTTCTGCCCTTTTTGTCCCTAACCTCCTCTGGTCCCACTCTGACACAAAAGTTTGTGTGGCTGCTCCTTGGACCTGACCAAGGAACTGATCCAGCTGAAAAAGAACCTGGGAGAAAAGAAAATCAGAATTTGTTTTTGGCTACTGATCAGCTCCTTGGTGGAGTTCGCTGCCTGGTCAGGAAAGCTGGAGGGTCGGAAGAGCTCTGGGATTGATGTGAGGGCAGGAGAGAGGGAAGCAGGAGGGGAGGGATGTTTAAACTGGGATTGACACAGCATCCAAAAGGCCTCGAAAAGCTTCATCCCGACAAGGAGTTGTCTGAGATGACCAACTGTAGGAACATGGAATTGTTTAGGTTGGGAAAGGCATCTAAA
This sequence comes from Anomalospiza imberbis, assembly GCF_031753505.1. Taxonomy (NCBI): domain Eukaryota; kingdom Metazoa; phylum Chordata; class Aves; order Passeriformes; family Viduidae; genus Anomalospiza; species Anomalospiza imberbis. The sequence continues at coordinate 150,596,230 of NC_089681.1, forward strand.
ATCAAGGATCAACCATTAACCCAAGGCCATCACTGACCCCTGTCCACAAGGGCCACATCCACATGACTTTTAGGGATGGGATGCTTTTTAGGGATTTTTAGGATGTGTAGCAGTGTCAGGGCTGGACAACCCTTTCCACAAAGAAATTTTTCCCAATATCAAACCTAACTGTGGGCCAGGAGAGATTATGATATAGGAGATTATTATGGAAGCAATGCTACATGTCAGACACCCTCTCCTGGAATATCTGTCTATACTGGCAAAGAAGGGAATAAATTAGTGAATTCTTTTTCACTCTGAACTAAATCCTTTGGAAGATCTTGCTGATGAATCACTGAAGTCATCAAGACACTTTGCATTTTGCCCTGGAACCAGATATAGGGTTGTTCATCCCTAAATAATGACATTCCAGGTGGGAGAGGAATCTGAGGAGAGCAGTGGAAAAAGTTGGGCTAAAAATTAACACCTCACAGGACAGAAAATATGTAGGAAAAAAAAAAAGAAATAATTAAAAAAAAATTAGTAGTTATAAAGAATGAGAACCAGGCTGTGATTAAAGGCATGATGAGGAGTTCTTTAAACTTTTTTTACTGTACAGAAAGTGGAAATTAAATAATTTTTGAATTATGAACAAGCAATCAATAATTACCAAGTATTACTGCAGTTACATCATCTGTGCATGAAAAATTAATTAGCTCAATTAGTAAGGGAAGTAACCTGAATCTCTGCAGGTTTTTGTCTCATTCCCATGAAAAACTCCTCTTTAAACGTCCCATTTGTCCAAAGACAAACTCCAGGACTCTCCTTGCCCAGCAATTCCCAGCCTAAGCCTGATTTAGGCAGCTTTAGAAGCGTTCTCTGAGGGACTAAAGGTTGGGAGATCAGGACATTGCCAGGGAAGGTCCAGTCAGGAAGGAAGGCTGTGGTAATGCAATTAATTCAACCTTTAATGACTGGGCAGGTACACAGCAGCAATCCATGGATCTCTCCAAGGATCTGGAAGCACATGTATAAAAATTCCATATTCTGCTTCCTTCCCTCAACATTGGTATAGAGCTCATACATGGATTTTTGGCCAAAATAGACTTTTCCAGGCCTGAGATAGCAGAGAGGAAAAGGAGAGGCAGAGAGCAGGAAAACTCCCATGAATGTGTCATCCAAACCCAGATAAAATTTCTGTGACACCAGAACTATAATTATAATTATAACTATAATTAGAATTTTGATCAGACATCTTCAGCACCCTGCAGCTGCTCTCAGCCTTGGTGTGATGGACATAAGACCCATATTTTACTGGAATTTTTTTTCTTTAGTCAGAACTGGTTTACTTATGTAGGAATATCCAGAAATACATAAAATATTAACTGAAAGAACATTTTTGTTTTGATTTGTAATTGGGGAAGATTTGTATGTTGAAAAACATAAATAAGAATGGCAGAATGTCACTGCCATACTGGGAAGGGAAACAGGAGCATTGAATTATTTATTCACAGCTGGGGAGAAAATTCCTGTAGGGTCTATAAGATGAATTCCATCCCAAATCCTTGTCATATGATTGTATCCCATTTTCGAGAAATAAAAATATTCAAGGTAATCACAGAAACCCAGAATGATTTTAGTTGGAAGGGACCTTAAGGGTCCTCTTCAAATTCTTCCCCTTCCACTCTCCCAGGTTGCTCCAAGCCCCCTCCAACCTGGCCTTGGACACTTCCAGGGGTGGGGCAGCCACACCTCTTCTGGGAAATCCATTCCTGGCCCCCCACAAGAATCCCTTCCCAATATCCCAGCTAACCCTGCCCTCTGGCACTGGGAAGCCATTCCCCCTCGTCCTGGAAGAAATGTGTAGGATGGATGTAATGAAAGCTGTAAAGGAGAAAATATTTTAGGGATTGATTAGGCTTTGGGTTTAGGATTTTGGGGTTTTTTGTGGATGCTGTATCCATACATGTAGAGCAGAACATTCCTCCAGTGGGATGTCTCTGAATTAATCAACTTCTAAACCCTGAAACCATAAACTTCTTCTGTTCCCTGCAGAATATCTTGCCTCTTAAAGCCTGGAAAACAGAAGAGCAGCAATTGGAATTAAAATTTCTTGTGTTCTGCTTTGTCCTCATGCACAGGGTCCAAACGAGACACCAGCTCCTTGTTTAAGTTCTAACCATGGCTCTTCCTTGGCCTCAAATCCATCCATTATTCCTCCATTTTGTTATAGTATGGAAAGGTTGTTAAATTCCTTCTCAATAGTTCAAGGAGATTGGAAAAAATCCTAATGGGGGATGGTTCCCTCAGAGCAGGGAAGGCTGGTGGTGATGTAACATGGAATCTGTAGAGGGGGGAAGGATAATGATGCCAGAAGTAAGGAAAAAGCAGAAAGTTATCTTCTTTACTGAGTGGAAGTTTGGGAAGGAGCACATTTAGGTCAGGATGTGCAGGGGACGCTGTAAAAGTGTCACTGGTTGTCCTGGTTTATGCCAAGGTTGGATGCTGGGGTGGATCAAGCAGGGATGTTTCTGGTGTCCAAAGTGTGGAAACAACTTCAGGCAGAAGTTACTGTAAAACAAGAGATTTTAGCTTGCCAGAGCAACTCGTTCATGTTTGGAGAAGGATTTTTAAGGGTTTTTAAATTTTGAATTTATTTTTCCTCGTATGGCAGTTTACAAATTTAGCTTTGCCCATAGGGTGGCATTGATCATTCCCAAATGGAGGAATCTCCAAATTTTCATTGGCTGAGAAGTTCCCTCGATGCATAACTGATGCTGCTTCTATGGATCATGATTTTTTTTCCTGAGTGCCTTGATTTTTCCTCTTGGCACTCAGGAAAATATTGGCCCTCCCCACACCATTTCTCTGCCCTGGCAAGGACCGTGACGTCGGGCCTCAAAGCCAGGGGTGTGGCCTAATTTATTCAATTCTTCCCTCTTTCCTCTGCTTGTTCCTGAGCATTAATTGTGTGGGGACTGGGGCAGGAGCAGTGTGTGCTCCAGAGGCTGCCAAATCCAACGGATCCAGCCAAGTGAAAAATAAAAAAGGTCGGGTTCAAAAGTCTAAGCGAGAGAGCCGCAGGTTTTCCGATGGCTTTGACATCTCAAAGGGTCTGATGGATGTTTCCTTTGTTTGTTCTGTGACCACGCAAAAGTACTATAGAAATTCAGGCAAATCCCATGATCTCCTCCCCTTGGCTGATCCAGAGCGAACGTAGCTGGGATTATTTATCCTGGTTTATTATTCCTTGGGCCACATCAAAACCTCATCCTTCCCCTCTGACGAGCACCCTTGACGCTGTTTTGAGACGTGAAATACACACAATTCATAAACAACTTTCTTCCATCATCCCTGCAATATACTGTGGGAAAAATAAATTATAAGGAACTTCGATTCTCCACCCAAAATTCCACCAGGGAGCCCTGAAAACAATTTACTTCTTGCTTCTTAATTTGAAGCCTAACAGAAAATCTGTCCTCTGGATTCGCAGTGAGTCAGAGCTCGCTGCAGATAAAAGCGGGTGTGGTGGTGGAAGGAGGGAGGGCAGGAAACAGATGTGTCTGTGGGGTTTCTGTCTGGGCAACTGGGTGAGCTCAGGGGCCCTTGATGAAGGTCTGGGATAGTTCCTTAATTGGTGTAAATTAAGGTTGGATTTACTCTGCTTTACTCAGCAGACCATCGACTCCTTTTCTGTTTTATGGATCTGTCAGAATCTGAATCTCCATGTCTCCAAAGCACCAAATCCAACTCCATTTGGGCTGTCCATCTCTAAGTGGAAGCTCACTTTAAATTACTGCACTTATCTCCTTGATTTAATTAATAATTAAATTAATTTTGCTTTGTGAAAGAAGAGAGATTTAAGGCAAGAGACTAAAAACCCCCACCTGGGAGTTCAGCAGCAGCCGGGTCTCCTTTGCTATACTCAAAGCAGCAAAAAAAAAATTGTCAAAATAAAGAGGCACTTTCTTTTCATAAGGCATCAGCATCAGAAAACGATGGGATAATTGGTTTGCTTTAGGAAGGAGAATATATAGACTCTCAGTTCTGCTTCCCCAAATCTCCAGCTCCCCTTTGGAAAAGGTTTCCGTGCATGTTCAGTGATTATCCCATCAGTGGGGAGGACACTGGGAAGCACCTGATGAAGAAACACGGGAAGATCCAAACTAAACAGAAGTGGGAGCAGAGGAGCCAGCTCTGCAGAACATTGGATAACTGCAGCCTTTAATTTTTAAAGGAAAATTTTCCACTTCTTCAGTGAAAGGTCACATCTGGCAAACATTGCGAGAGTGTTAACAATTAGAAAAATGAAATATCTTTGCCTTCAATTTTAGTTGACAAAATAAATATGAGAATTCCATTGATCCTTTTAACAGACCATTGTATTATTCTTTGGGATATAGTGTATTTCCAGCCTATTTCCAATCTGATCCAATTAAAGGGAACGAAACTTGAATGGCAAATCACGAGGCCTTTCCCACTTTGGTTCCAAAAAACCTCTCATAAATACCTCAAGGAATTGCTTTTATCCCCTGGTGACTCAACAGGATCCCCATAAAAATCAAGAGCCACATTTTAGATGGGATGTTTTACATGGATGGACACCAGCGCTGGGACCTGTAACGGGATTTTTGTAAGGAATTTATTCCCCTTCCTGGGCTGTATTACCCTGTAATGCCTTGGACGTGGGGCAGGATGAGATGGGAATCACTTCCTACATCCTGGAACTGTGGGGCTGTCTTAGGCACCGTCATAGGTGGTCCAAAAAGTCCCTTTTGATGCTGACTCAGGAGAAGTAAGATCCAATTTCCTTGGTTGTTCTTGTCCGTGCTCCATCATTTCGGGAGAATTTTTCCAGAGCATCTCAAATCTTCCCCGAGCTTAAGGAATTGTTCTGATGCTTTGCTAAAAGGAGTTGTGAGGGTGGTTTCTCTCACTGTGCACCTTGGAGGAGGAAGAAAATTCCACCAAAACCTAAATTCAGTCATTACTCACCCTCTTCCATCCCAGATTTCCAAGTCTCCTGAGGTGGGTGTCCCCATTTCATTGTGGTGACGGAGATGTGTCAGCACAGGACCAATTTCAGAGCATCCCAGGATGCTTTGGCTTGGAAGGGAATTTAAGGATCATCTTGTTCCACAGGCAGGGACACCTTCCACTATCGCAGGGTGCTCCAAGACCTGTCCAGCTTGGCCTTGGGGATCCAGAAGCACCCACAGCTTGTCTGGGAAATCCATCCCAGGGTTCCCCCACCCTCCCAGCCCGGAATTCCTTCCCAATATCCCATCTAAAACTCCCTCTTTTAGTTTAAAGCCATTCCCTCTCATCCTGTCACTCCATCCCTTGTCCACAGCCTCTCTCCATCTTCCCTGTTGCCTCCTTCAAATCCTGGAATATCACAATTAGGTGTCCCCAAAGTTTGTTTTTTTTCTCCAGGCTGGAAAAATTTTCCTGTAGGAATGTAAAGAGTTTTAGTCCTCTCTAAAAAAAGTCTGCTATTGTTTTATGACCAGGATTGATATCTGATGGAAAAAAAAGTCCATATTTGATTGCACATTCTCCATTCTGGAATTCTTTCCAGAATCTCTTTAAAATACACTGGTTTTCTATCAGCTTTCTTGTTTGTAGCTCTTGAACACAAGGAATTAGAATATCAAGAATCATATTTGGGCCATATAAGTTTTACAGAACTTACAGAATATTTAGATATTTTTAGAAGACATTAAAATTTTTCCCCAAACATGTCACACAGAGTTTCTTTTTATTTTCACAGGTTTTTCATTGATAAATAAACACTGGAGCACTGAGGAAACTTTGGAATCTTCAAAATATCTTTTGGGAAATAATTATCTTGATTTCACTCAACAAGAGCCAATGTTGTTTATTTTTACGGATCTTTTTTTCTTTATTCGACATTGGTTTACTTATGTAGGAATATCCAGAAATACATAAAATAAAATTAACTGAAAGAACATTTTTGTTTTGATTCGTAATGGGGAAATAGTTGTATGTTGAAAAAATAAATAAATGGATAAATAAACAAAGCTGCAACACACTTTACTCTTTGAAGAAACATTCCCTAAACTTTTTGTGGAATAACAGCAAGAGGAATAAAAGGAAAATGAGTTTTAAAAAGTCATTTCAATCACTACATGAAAGTTCAGCTTCTTGTAGTATCCACCCAGCTAAACCCACCCATGATCTGCAGGTACAGCGTCAGTCCCACAATTCTTCCTCCCCTCCAACCTTTCATTTCCATCTGGAATTTCTCCCAGAACATTTTAACTCTTTTCCTTGATCCTGGAGCAACGCTTTAATTGCTTGCAGCTGACTAAAGCTGAAGACAAGACATGGAATAGCATCAGAGGGAACCGAACTTGAAGAGGAAAACCTGGAATGCTGTAACACATCAGGATTATCCCTGAGGGTTTGGGAGCATTTCCACGCCTGAAGGAGTAGTAGGATGAACTCTGTGTCCCGGAGAAAATCTATGGGCCTCCAATCTGGATGGCATTACACAGCTCTGCCCAGAGAAATTCTGGATGTGGCATCTCTGGAAGTGTCCAGGGTAAGGTTGGAGGGGGTTTGGAGCAGCATGGGATAGTGGAAGATCAGAGAGATCATGGCAAGGAGAGGGACTGGATGATCCTTATGGTCCCTTCCAACCCAAACCATTCTGGAATTCTGGGATCCGTACAACCTAAGAAAGCAGGTTCCCCCAGAAAAAGGAAATGGACTGGCCCATTTTGCCTTCAGTCAAATAAGAACAAAAGTCTAATTCCTGAGTTTGGGATGATCTCCGCTCCCACACCCATTCCCAGCCATATCTCAGACTCCCCACGCTCCACCCAATTCACTGGTACCTTCAGAGCAGCCAAACCCCAGCCTTGCTCGGCCTCCTGTGCATGCCCTGATCCTCTCCTCCTCTGCCAACCCTTCCCTGGCACTCCCATCCCTTCCAAATCCTGCTTTATGCCTGAAAACTCTCAGTTGCCCAATTTCCAGCCCACCAGTCCATGCCAAGTTTGAGCCCTTTTTTCTCCAGCAAGAAGCAGCCAGGTTTTCATGGAGTCTCCCCATTTTCAGAGATCATTCCCAAGCTGTATCACTAGAGAACAAATATTCCCAATATTTTATTGGGATGAGCTAAAAAGCCCAGTTGTCTGATTTATTTTCCTGTTACAATTTCCAGACAGAATTCCCATTCCTTTGCTTATCCTACCAACAGAGAATCCTAAAATGGTTTGGACTGGGAGAGACTTTAAGGATCGTTTCATTCCAACCCCCTGCCACGGACAGGGACACCTTCCACTGGAGGACATGATATTATGTTGGAATAAAGGATTTTTAAGCAACAAATCAATTTTAATTAGAGGTAATTCCTTCATTAAATCAATTATCAACAGAGTTAATTCAATGAAGAAATTCAGCATATTCCTATTAGAATAAATGAGGGAAAAAGAACATTATGTTTTTCTGTCTGATGAGAATGAGACATGAAAATATTTCCTTCTCTGAAGGCATCTCAAAAATCCCAAAATATCCTTAATGAACAGAAAATCCTTATTTGGTTTGAGACAAAGGTGATGTTGCTCTAATTCTAAAGGATTATTTTAAACTGAAAATATATTTTTAAAACATATTTTTGGAGCTGGAAATAGAAAACCTTCCGTTAACAACACTGGAATGAGACATTTATAAAATTAAACTCTTCTATTTATTGAAACAAAAGTCACTGGGATTTAATTACATTATTTTAATTGTATAAAAACTTTGGCCTGGTAATTATATTTCCATATTTTCCAGGCGGGAAGCTGAGATTTCCTACGGAAAGTCTAAGGAGTAGAATTATCTTAACTCTGTTTCTGAACAGCACCTAGCACACTCAGAACCTGCCTTATTATCCACAGTTTGGGGCAAAAATATCCAAGGAAAAAAACATGGTTATAGGATTTGACCTCACATTTATCCACAAATAAAAATGTTGAGTGGAAAATAAGTCGGGAAATCTCCCTCATCCCTGCCTTTGGGAATGTTCTGTTGGGTCAGTGTTAGACGTTGGACTGAGCTGAGATAAGCTGGGATCACAATCAGGGACATCCAGGTCTGCTCCAGAGCTTCAGGGATATAAACCCAAGTTTTATCTGGACAATGCAGCTTTTTTTGGGAAATGGTTTAGGAATCATACTTGGAATTTCTCTGCCACGTTTTTTATTTTCTTTGCTCCAGCTCTTTACAAGATCCTTCCATCGTTGTGGGAGCACTAAACTTTGCTACTGAATCCATGGAAACATCTGGAGTGCACCCGAACGCTGGGAATGGCAAAGTTATGCAGAATGAGAAGAGAAGGAATTTGTTTGTCATTTCTGATTGGAATTTGAGAAAAAAAATAAAATCCTTGGAAATCCAAAGAGGAGATGAGGAGATCAAAGGATCATGGAATCATAGAACGGGTTGAGCTGGAAGGGACCTCTTAAGGATGCTCCAAGCCCCATCCAGCCTGGCCTTGGACACTTCCAGGGATTCAGAGGCAGCCACAGCTCTTCTGGGCACCCTGTGCCAGGTCCTGCCCATCCTGAGAACCAGGAATTCCTTCTCAAAATCCCATCTAAACCTCCTGTCTGGCAGTGGGAAGATGCTCCAGTTCAGTCCCATTCTGGGAAACAAGGATTTGGGAACAGTCAGTGTCCGTCTGTCAGGCTGGAAACATTGGCCGAGAATTGTGTTTGTGGGAATGTTCAGGACAAGGAATCAGGGAAGAGAACAGGTAAAAAAACCTTCCCTTCAAAAAAAGGAATTTAATCCAATTCCTGGTCATTGGCTGTTCAACACAGCCTAAAGAATTCCAACCCAAAGAAAACCTGCAAGGAAATAAGATGGAAAACAAGGCAGGTCTTTTTTTTTTTTTTTTTTTTTTTTTTTTTTTTTTTTTTTTTTTTTGGAGTGATCCACTCCAACTTCCATAAATCCAAACACTGACTTGGCAATACAGAACCAGTGAAAGCCTCAGGACCTGCTCTGGAGACAATTATCCAGCAAATATTCCAGAACAAAGTGAAAGATGAGGCTCTGCAATGGATTTTAGAAACATTCTGGCTTAGTGGTGCGACTTGGTCAGAGGCTGGACTTGATCTTAGAGGACTTCTCCCACCTTCATGATTCTATAATTATCTCATCAGAGAATGATCAAATTCTCAATTATCAAAACTCCAAGAGCAAGAATTGGTTGAGTACTTTGAGGAACGCATGTCTAGTCAGAATAAACTCAGCGTTATCAGTACTCTGAAGTTTAAATTTTTTGTATCAAGTGTGTCAAACTCCCTGGATGCCTCTACAGTCTCTGAAATCCTAAATCCTCCCTAGATAACTGAGTCCCCATTTGGACAACCTCTGCCTCCAATTAATGGGAAGAAAATAATTTTCCTTCCTTCACTGTCCCTGCTAACATTTAAAAACTGTTTGCATCTCTTGGTAAAATTTTATATAACATTTTAAAGGTCACAGTTTGTCAGTGGACGCCTTTTGTATAAAATATGACTTTGTGTTGGCAGCTCTATCCTGAAAAACGTTACAGTTTTCCTGTAACTCCACTAAGGAGCAGGAAGGACATTAGGGCTGGATCCTGCTTTGGATTTAAAACTAATAATCCCCATCCCACTTTTTGCAAAACTTGTGACTCGTTTCACTCAGCTGATTGACAAATTCACCTTTTTAAGTGCTCTACTATTTCATTTTCTTCCAGGATACAAACCCTGATGATTTATTTTCGATTCAAAAAATGGGAGGTCAAGACTTTCTCATCACAAGGAGAATTTTGCTGTTCAAACACAGCAATTGAAGAACCCCAGATTATTCCAGAGCCAAATAATTCTGTTTTCCTGGAGGTTTTATACTCCTTGTTCCTGAATTCATCCAGGTCTGGTAATAGGTTTTGAAGCATTTTCCATGGAGCTTTACTGGGAAGAGTTTGAGATTAAAAAGGAGAAATAATAGAAGATATTTGTCTGTGAATATGGGAAGTGATGAACCAGAGTGAAATCCCAACAGGAACAACAGTGTCCTGGAACAAAGGACAGATGAGCATCTGGAAAGGTTCTGCTAAGGGGAAAAAGTCAAAGCTGAGCTATCCTAAATATTAAACAGGAAAAACATCAGTTGCATTCAAATAATTTATGGAAAACATTTCAAATTATCAATGATTAGAAGAGGTACTGTTAACAGAACCTCTGTTAACAGAGGACAGGGATCTGTAAAATCCAGGACTTCTGTAGGCAAATGCAATTTTAGGGAAAGCAGTGAACACACATAAAAAGGAATTACCAAACAGAATTACTGTCTTCTAGAAACCTGAGAATTTATTTAGATGTCCCTCTAATTTCCAAGTCGAAGCCACCCCTGCTCAGCACACAACCCCAATATTATGGAATTCTTGGAAGGGATTATCAACCCGAAACCCCTGCTTAGAGCAGGTTGTTCAAGGCCATGTCAAGTTGAGTTTTGATATCTCCAGGGATGGAGACTCCAGAACCTCTCTGGACAGTCTGGCCCAGTGTCCAAACACCTTCCCAGAAAAAAAAAAAAAAAACAAACTCCAAGTTCAGATGGAATTCTGTGTTTCAGTTTATGCCTCTTGTCCTTTCACTGCTCACGATGGAATAAAATATTACTCCAGATTCTTAATTCCTTCTTTATAATTATTTTTTCCCGCTGAAAAGAACCAGCTGCATTTTCCCTTCTCCAGGCTGAATTCCCAGTTTTTCCAGCTTCTTTTCATATGACAGATGCTCCCTGAAACATTTTTGTGGCCCTTTGCTGGACTTGCTCCAGCTTTTCCATGTTTCTCCCAGACTGGGGAGCTCCAGATGTGTCCTCCCCACTGCTATTATCAATTTTAGGGAAGTAAATGGGAATTAATGGACAAAATATGGGCTCAGTGCGGATCACTTATCAAAGAGAGCTACCAAAGAAACACAGGAAAATGGGATGAAGAAGGTGGAATAAGGTCACCAACACCAAATTCCATCTCTGGGAAACTGTTGAGTTTTCACCTTCTTTTCTGCCAAGACCAGGATTAAATGTATGAGATGGAATTTCTTGTTGGGACTCAGATGTTTATCAGTTCTTATCTCTGTCACAGTCCCACAAACCCTGAGTTCTGCAGCCCTTCACTCCAACAAACTAAACATGGAGCCCCATCTCTCTCTACAAGGCCTTTTAAGCATCAACTGTCCAATTGAGAAATGGCACCTGAATTATTTTTACTTTTAACCCAATAACCAACCACCCATGCCTGCAATGGGGACTTTTTTATCCAATTACACAAAACCACCCAAACCCATGGAGAAGGAGGGGAAGGAGAAGGAGAAGGAGAAGGAGAAGGAGAAGGAGAAGGAGAAGGAGAAGGAGAAGAAAGAAGAAGAAGAAGAAGAAGAAGAAGAAGAAGAAGAAGAAGAAGAACCAGCCTCCACCCCAAAACTTCCATCTTGCTTTATAACTATTCCTGTATTCTAAACCCTTAAACTCTGAGTTTCCCACCCTGTGATATCACACACTTCTATCCAAACTCCACCCCCATAATCCCAGTTCTGTCATTCCATTTTGGAAGCCTTCTCCACGGCCTCAGGTCAATGCAGTGTTCACCTGGGGGTCAGTGCCTGTCAGCACAGAAAGTCTGAAATTCTCAGCAGCCAGGGTTCCAAGAGGAAACAAACCATTCTGCCATAACAACTGCCTGTGATTTTTCCAACCTCTCCAATGAAGGAATTCCCACAGCCTCCCCAGGCAACTCCAGCACTATACTGTCCCTACTGTTCTCATGATCTTTATTGGAATCTTCCCTCTTGGAAGCTGGTATAACACAGGCACTGCCTGCCAGTTCTATTTCATCCCAGGAAAAGCTTAGTGAGGTTTTCAGGAAGAATTCAGGCCCTAAAGCAAGGAATTTTTTTGTGGATCTCGTGCTACACCCAGTGTAAGAACATTGCTGTGGGGTCAACAATAGATTTGGGATATCCTAAATGGAACCTGCTTGTCTCACCTTGGAATTTAATAATCTTTTCGTACACAAAATCACAGCTTTCACTGGCAAAAATGTTGGAGTTTCCCAGAATGGATTGCCAAGTAATTCCTTTTATTTTCCTTTGCAGTAAAAAAGAGGATTTTAGAGAGGGATTCTTCCTCCAAGCTTCCCAAAGATTTATTTCATAGCACCATGGGATTGTTTGGACGGGAAGGGATCTTAAAACCCATCCAGTGCCACCTCTGACATGGGCAGGGACACATCCCACCAGCCCAAGCTGCTCCAAGGCCTGTCCTGCCTGGCCTTGGACACTTCCAGGGATCCAGAGGCAGCCCCAGCTTCTCTGGGAATTCCATCCCAGCTCCTTCTTATCCTCCCAGCCAGGAATTCCTTCCCAATATCCCATCTAAACCTTCCCTCTTTCAGCTTGAAGCCATTCCCTGTGTCCTTTCTCTCCATCCCTTTTTCCGAAGTCTCTTTCCAATTCTGGAGCTCCCCTTATAAATGTAAGGAAGTTTCACTATCTCCTCTCTGGAAAATCTTGATGTGAATGTTGAAAGATTATTAATCCTCATTTTATGGTCCTGTTGATGAGACACATCAGACTGGAATAAATAACAATAACAATAAAAATAGCAATAACAATAACAATAACAATAATAATATCTGTGTGGTTAAGGGTGCCAATCAGCCATCTCAAATTGGGTTTCTCCTGCCATTTGAAATTTCCTGCAGATATTTGGGATGGGCAGATACAATCCAAGAGAACCTTCAGGCAGCCCAGGTGGGACAGAGAAAGGCTGGGGAGAACAACCTCATGGAAATCAAATATCCATGTTCAAACACTGGATCAGGTGAGACAGTGCCCATGTATTCACAATCCACACCAATTAACGTATTAATTTTTAGTCAAATAACCTGTCAATCCACATCCCACGTCTCTATTCGTGGGAATTTGGGATTTTTTTCTATAGACAGGAGAGACCACATCAATATTTTATGATGCAGAACTGCAAATGCAGAGATTCCTTTGGCATATCCCTGCTTGTTTGGTGGCTTGGGAGACACAGGACCAGGAATTTCAGGGATCTGTAAGTGCTGGTGGCTCCTGGATTTAAAAAATGCTAATTCTGGGAGGGGATCATATAAAACAGGCAGAAAACCCAACAGCAACATCCATCTCTCCTCAACTGTACCTCCACATGGAAAAGTTGTGTTTAATTGGATTCAGGAGGACTGGCTGGAGGAAGTTCAGATGGGATTCATCCCAGTTAATTATACTCTCCCTGCCTTTTTGGGAAGCTTAAAAGGTCAGTTAAATATCAAAGCATTCTGTTCCCTCTGTCATTTCCAGGTTTAATTCCTCCATTTGAACAGGATTCAGGATCTCTGTACAAATGCACAGGACAGTGAGACAACATGAGAATTCCAAAATGAATAGAATGTGTCTGAAAAATGTACACAGTGTGTAGATAATTTTTAAAGGGCTATCTAGGAAAATAAGAGGGGGCTTATCCCCATTTTTTAGGTGAAAGAGAGAGGTAAGAAGCTGATTTTATGATTTTCCAGGGTTGTAGGAGACGCCATAGCCCAGCAAGAAGATCCATCAAAACCTCTCGAGGCTTTGGAAGACGTGGCAACTTCGTTTTCCTGCTCCACGTGGTCGAGTTCTACTTTTTTTTTTAATGGAAAATAAACGTTTCCAGCACGCAGCTGATTTCAGCTACTCCGAGGGTTTCAGCCTGAGCAGATCCTGCTGCAAAAAAAGAGGCTCCCGGGAGGGTTGTGGGTTTAATCATCATTACTTTCCCTGCCTCTCTCATCTTTCCTCACCACCCCTAATCTGCGCTGCTGCATCTGCAGATAAGAGTCAGCAGAATCACTGGGATTGAAGGATCGTCTGAGGGAGGAATTCTTTCCTTTGTAAGCCTGGGAAGTGGTCCCCTGGGTGTGTCATTAAGCCGCAGGAAAAAGCAGATGCAAACTCAGATTATCTGTTGGTGACAGCCGAAATAAAACACAGTAATTGGAAGGGCAGGGGGGGGACAGGCAGCGACTGCTGTGCTGTTGAATCCGAATGAGGAATGGCTGGGGAGAAACAGGGATTTTCCTTGAAAAAAATCACTTCTGTGCATAGGGAATGAGTGTGACATCCTCCATTCCTCCTACAAAAAAAGATGGTGACAGCACAAAGAGAAAATATTTGGTCTGTGTTCACTTTCTGCCTAAGTATTTTTCTCTCTGATGGACTGGAACTTTATTTCAGTGCTTGGCACCTGGGAGGAAGTGTTATCTCCTGAGTTTCTTCAGAAATTAATATTTCTCTGAAGCCTCCCTTCCCATCCCTGACAATTTTAATCCTACTTATGATGGACTCACAGAATGGTTTGGGTTGGTAAAGGACCTTAAAGATGATCTGGTTTCAACCCCCCTTCCATGGGCAGGGATCTCCCACTGTCCCAGGGTGCTCCTGTCCAGCCTGGCCTTGGGCACTTCCAGGGATCCAGGGGCAGTCACAGCTGCTCTGGGAAATCCATTCAAAGGCCTGCCCACCCTCCCAGCCAGGAATTCCTTCCCAGCATCCCATCTAACCCTGCTCTCCTTCACCTTAAGAACATTCCCCCTGTCCTATCCCTCCAGACCCTTATCCAAATTCTCTTTCCATCCTTTTAGGAAGCACAGTTTTTTTTATGGGAAGCAGAAGGATCACTGTCACTGTGTCTCAGCACTCAGTCACCAGGACAAAAGCTGGAGAGTAAAACCAACCAATAAACCAAGCAAAATTCCTAAAAGTATTTGTCCCCTGTTAATTTGAAACTGAGGAAGCACTCATGACAGAATATCCTTGCCCTCTCCATAGGTGCTACTGGCTAACCCAGGCGGTTGGAGCTGCTGGTTTGTTTAGTTGGGAATTTTGCAGGATGTCTGATTTCTAGGAATGGGCATTGTGGATAAGGCTTGTTTGTTTTGGCTCTGTTTCCATGGGGATAAACAGAAGTGGAGTGATTAATTTCCATTCTGTTGCCATGGTTATTAATAATAATGAGGTGATTATTACTGCACTGTAAACCTGACAGCAATTCCAACGCTGCCATAAAAAATGAGAGAGGGAGAGAGAGGGAAAAAAAGCGACAATGAAAGAGCTGGAGCTGATCCTGAGCCCGGGAAAATCAGCACTCACACGTTGCCTTCGATGAGAGGCAATGAAATAAAAGATGTGTTCTTGGAGAGCCTGGACTTGCAGACAGAGCAATATTAATAAAACAAGTGATAGATGAGAAGCCCTCACTGACTTCAGCAGATTTGCACCCACTGAGATTTGACGAGGCCAGAGATCTGCCAGTACAAAAGTCCCACCTGGTTCACACATCCAATGGAAAATCAGGATGTGCTCTGTACTCCCTGGATCAGGCTCTATCTTATTATTTTCATTACAAAAAGTGCTGGTGCTGTGTGGGGGTGATGAGTAGAGGCAAGTAAAAATATAATTAAAAAAACAAGCAGCAGCTATTCCCCCCTGGGTGAGTAATAAGCAACTCCCACATTCCTGGTACCTGCTCAGCTGGCTCTGCCTCCCTGCTCCAAGTGATTTGTATTCCTCCTGGAGACATTGCCATGGTGTTGGAACAACAAGTAACACTCCGTTCATCAGATTGTCCCCGCGGGTGAGATCACATTCAGCGAGGATTCCGCACTCGGAGCCGGGATGGTTTGCAGACTTCCGTCCTTCCCAGTCCCGGGGTAGGTGAGGAAAGCTCAGGATTGGCAAATCCCAGCCACTGGGCAGAGTTGTTGTTGTTATTTTATGGCTGACTGGGACTCAGCATCAGCCTTTTCACACCAGCCTTGGAAGGACAGAAACAGGATGAGAAAGTGACTGCTCGCATTCTTCTCCCAAAAGCCACAGCCTGGGCTGTGAGTTTTCCACATTTCCTTTCCCAAACCAGGGGAAATAATTTTGTATGTTTGGTTCTTCCTTCGCCCTGTGTCTCATTTTGGTTTAGTTTGGTTTGGTTTGGTTTGGTTTGGTTTGGTTTGGGAGTGCAGGACCAAATACCCATCCTATCATTTGCCATCCTTTATCAGGATACCGCCTTTGGCAAAATAAAATTCACAGCCCAGCTGCTTCCCAGATTTCCTTGGCTTCAAAGGGAGCAGGACAGCAGAGCAGCACTGGCTGTCAAACGCTGCCACAGAGCCAAGGTGAAAAATAAAAACTCTTGGCTGTGGAGAGATTTCAAAGCAAAATGGGGCAGTCAAGGGTTTTCTCCTCCAAACAGGAATCTCTGTTCTCACAGAACCCCAGAATGGGTTGTGTTGGAAGGGACTGATAGGGAAGATGTGTGTTGCTACCTTCACAATTCCATGGGTCGGATTTTCCACAGGGAAAGGAAGAGGGCCAGGAGTTTGGGATAAAAGGAGGGAGTTTGGGATAAAAGGAGGCTGCACCCTCCTCTAAGAAAAATCCCACTGGGAAACCCAATGTCCATTAAGGAGACAGAGGAGTGCTGCAACTTTATTCAGATAAAGGGAGAGAGGCCACTGGGGCACATCCCCACGGGGTTTTCTCTCTCGAGGTTTTGGAAGCAGGCAAATTAAAGGTAAAACAGATTTAAAAGGTGTTTATAGTAATACTTAGAGTGGGATCATCACTTGTCAAGATGGACCTGAAACTTGGAAAGTGTGGAAAATAAATTCCAGAGTCATAAAAGAGCTTTGGTTGGAAGGGACCTGACAAATCAACTCATCTGGAGTGGCAGCGCAGCCTCCCACTGGGCCAAATTGCTCAGGGACAGCAAAAGAAATTAGTTTTTAAATCATAAACAACAACACTGAGATTAAATCTTCAGGAACATGAAATAAAATGCAGGAATACTTCCAAAAGCTGTGTGATTCCTGCCTGCTCCAAGTGCAAAGTACCTCTCACGACACCCCCACACACACATTGCACCGCACTTACACGCTCTTGTAACAACAACCCCCTTTGGCTGGGAGCACATGGAAACGGGAGAAACTCCCAGCGTGTCACGTCTGAAAGAGAAGAAAAGGGGAAGAAAAATTTTAAAAATCCCAACCCCAAGTTCCGGAGCAATTCTTAGCAATGCAGCACAATCCTCCCTCTGGCTGGGGTAGCGGAGAGAAGGGGATGGGGAGAGAGAAAAAAGGAGGAGGGGGCAAGACAAGTTCGTGGTTAGATGGGAGCTCCCACCCATTTCCTTTCCTTGCCCTTCCCAGGCATGTCAGAGCCGGCAGCCAAGACAAATCCAAGGCTCCCGAGCCCGCGGACAGACAGACAGACAGCACCGCTCATAAAGAGCCAGCCCAGACCCTGGAGCAGCAGCGGGGAGGGGGAAAATATGGCCAAGGGGGCAGTGCCCTCTGCTGCCAAAGCACCGATGTGGATGTGGAGGATTCCGAGGAGAAAAGTGAGGGATGGGGCCTCTGGGAATTGATGGATAAACAGCCAGAGAAGGGATGTTGAGCACGGTTCATGTGAGGGCAGCAGGGGTCACCTGAGGGCTCAGATTGCCAGAGGTGTAGTGGATCCGATGGTGTCCGATTCCCTCTGATATGCCTCAGGTTTGAGCTTTTATATTTTCAGATTCTGTGCTGCTTTCGTGTGCATGTCTGGGCTTCATATCAGGGGATGGTGAGCTCTCTGCACAGAGCAGGGAGACAAAACAATTCCTTCTCCAGCTGGGCACCAAGGACAAATGATCCAAATCTCAGGCCCAAGAGCACAAACAACGTGGGCTGGAGAGAGGAAAACAAGCAGGATGGGACTGCATGGGCTAAAGCTGGAATGGGACAATGAACTCCAATGTGCAAATGGCTCAGAACTGATCAAAGTGAGAGCCCCCGGGAGCGCTCGTGTATTTTGGGACCATTTTGGTTCATCTTGGGTGCAGCCCTGGCTGGGCTCTGGTGCTGCCCAAGGCGGATCCATGGAGGAGATCCTTTTAACAAATCCCTGCTTTATTCTTTAGCTCTGTCCAGTCTCTGTTCTAAGTCAGTCTGCACAAGGCATCACCTCACTGTTCTGATCCCATGAGTTTCCATGAGGTGAAGTGGATTCCATGGTGTCTGATTCCCTCACTGCTTTGCTCCCATGAGCTTCGATGAGCCTTTTTGTTACTTGAGCTTTCCATGATCTTTGTCAATCCTTGGATTCCTTGAGCTGCAGTCCTTGGAGCTGGGATCTCCTTGCTGGGGAGTGCCCAGAGCTGTGTTGTGATGCCAAAGGTGGTGGCACAACAAAAGCTGTGCCTCTGGATGGGATCCCTTACCTTTGTGGGATCCTGTAGACCAGAGCTGGAGGCTGGGCATGGACCACAGCAGCTCCACAGGGAAACAGAGGGCAACTGAGAGGGGTGGGAGGAAGCTGCACCTATTCAACACCTCCCAAAAAAGATCGCCATGATGCCTTGTGAAGGCTGACTTAGAACAGAGGCTACACAGAGCTAAAGAAAAAAGCAGGGATTTATTAAAAGGATCTCCTCCATGGATCCACCTTGGGCAGCACCAGAGCCCAGCCAGGGCTGCACCCAAGATGAACCAAAATGGTCCCAAAATGCACGACCGCTCCCGGGGGCTCTCACTGTGATCAGCTCTGCTCCATTTGCACATTGGAGTTCATTGTCCAATTCCAGCTTTAGCCCATGCAGACCCATCCTGCTTGTTTTTCTCTCTCCAGCCCACGTTGTTTGTGCTCTTGGGCCTGAGGTTTGGATCATTTGTCCTTGGTGCCCAGCTGGAGAAGGAATTGTTTTGTCTCCCTGCTCTGTGCAGAGAGCTCACCATCCCCTGATAGGAAGCCCAGACACGCACATGAAAGCAGCACAGAATCTGAAAATATAAAATCTAAACCTGAGACACCATCAAGGAGAAGAGTGGCTGTTGCTAAGGAAAACTGACAAAACTCCCGCAATGGGGCTGGAGCTGCTGCTGGAGGGACACAGCAAGGGCCAAACAGCACCAGCAGAGAGGAGCAGATCCCTGTCCCTCCTTGGGGCCACCAGACAGAAATCAGGGGCCTTGCCACCTATTTTAGCCCTCTGAGTGCTCATCATCCACAAAAACAGAGCCTGAATCCACCTGCCAGAGGGAAATTATGTCTGGAGGAGACCATGAGATGTCCCATTCTCCTATTCCAAATATCCCCTGTGGGGCTCTCTCAGTGTCACCAGTTTGTGTCCCCCCTCTCTCTCAGTCCACACCTTCTCTCTTCACACCAGGAACCTCCTTAGTGGTGTTGGAATATTCCCAGGAGCTTTCTCCCTAATATATGTCCATGGTCTAAAATAATTACTATAATAACATTAATAACTTGCATTAAAAAATAAGAATTTAGCTGTAGGTGAGTGGCATCTTGCTAATAATATTATTTATTTGGTCTTTAACACTTACACTCACATTTTCAAGACTTTTTTCTTGACCTCTGAGGAATCCAAACTTTCCTCCAGCAGGTTTTTGGCACACACCCCCTCCTTTGAGATTTGAGAAAAACATCAGTTATTAGGAGTTTTAGATAAGTCATAAAGGGAAATTGAGAAAAAGAAAACAAAAAACAACCAAAAAATCCTACAAAAAAACAAACAAACAAAGAAAAATCTTAAAATCTTGAAATCAGGAGTTGATGGTCTGGCTGACATAGGGAGGAATCTCCAGTCTGATCTTCGTGTTGTTATGAGCAGGAAAACCTGAAAATCTGTGCAATATTTTAATGGAATAAACACTCCAATTCACAGGTATAATTAGGTAACCCCCTAATTTCATATCCTTTTTAGAATTATCTCCATCACCAACCTCTTGCAACTGTAGATCTTAGTTTTCCACTCTTTTACCTTTCCCATCTTTCTCCTGTCCCTCTTCTTCCTCTCTTGATCCCACCCAGTCCCCAAAACAAAAAGTTTTTGTGTCTTGTTCACACTTGTCCAGGTGGGATAAGAGGAACCAAGGATTGCCTTTCTTCCTCTTCATTTTCTTCTCCTCCATGGCATGGAGTTTTCCAAGAAGTCAGAACTGGTGCCCCACACCCAGTAGATGCAAAATAGGAAAAAAGGAACAGTTGGATGCTGTGGAAATTAGGGGTTGCAGTGCAGGGTAAGAACCAGGATTCCCATTTCCAAGGCAAAGCTGGAATTTCAGGGAACACCTGCTTTGTTCTGACGTGGAGTGTGAGCAAAGCCAAGGAATTCCAGATTTTCAGCCTCTTCATCAAAATCAATGCGAAGGAAACTGAATCAGGAACTTTGGGAATTACAGGAACTGCAGCCAGAGTTCGTGTTCACACCTACACCTGCGGTTCATGAGCCCTGCGGGATGGGTTTCGTGCAGATTGGAAAACCAGGAATGATGTAAAGCCTTAATCACACTTCCTCCTGACTCATGGATATCATCACATCCATGCTGGATGAGGGGCCAGAGAATGGGATTCTCCACTTCTGGTGTGCTTTGCATGGCATCTCCACAGCAGGTCGTGTGGGGAGGAAAGGATTCTAAGATGTCATGGAAAGCTCATGGACTGGGATGAGGAAAGGAGAGGTGTCCCAAGCTCCAGAGGCACTCCCGGCCTCTCTGGGATCCAGGCAACACTTTGGAAAGTTATGGATGAAGGAAGAGCATCTATGTGCTAAATTACAATGGAACCAAATAAAGTCCAAATGGGCCAGGAGTTGGACTTCCATGATCCTTGTGGGTCCCTTCCAGCTCCAGATATTCCATGATTCTACAGTTAAACCAATGAGAGATGTGGGAGTCCCTTTCTAAGTCTCCAATTTAATGCCTAAGAAGGTCAAGAATCCTTTTCACCATAGGGTTCCAACTTCCTGGGTCAGAAGAAATCCAGGGATCTTTTCTCTCATATAAAATTTTCCAGTAATTTTGAGGAGAGGCTGACCTGAACCTGTTGTCACCCAAAATATTTCTCTCTCAGTCTTCTTTTGTGTGTGTCACTGCTTGGAAAAGATTTGTACAGGACCTCATCCATGCAATGGCCTCGTGACATCCTGGGATCACCTGTGGGAGGCCGGATTGGTGCCTTGTGAAGGCTGCCCTAGAACAGAGACTACACAGAGCTAAAGAAAAAAGCAGGGATTTATTAAAAGGATCTCCTCCATGGATCCGCCTTGGGCAGCACAAGAGCCCAGCCAGGGCTGCACCCAAGATGAACCAAAATGCTCCCAAAATGCACAACCGCTCCCGGGGGCTCTCACTCTGTTCAGCTCTGCTCCATTGGCACATTGGAGTTCATTGTCCCATTCCAGCTTTAGCCCATGCAGTCCCATCCTGCTTGTTTTTCTCTCTCCAGCCCACGTTGTTTGTGCTCTTGGGCCTGAGATTGGGCTCATTTGTCCTTGGTGCCCAGCTGGAGAAGGAATTGTTTTGTCTCCCTGCTCTGTGCAGAGAGCTCACCATCCCCTGATATGAAGCCCAGACATGCACACGAAAGCAGCACAGAATCTGAAAAATATAAAAGCTCAAACCTGAGGCATGAGGATCATATAAAATTCCTTATCAAATTCACTTCACCTTCATTTGGGGGGCACAAAACCTCTGTTTCAGGGTTTGTGTCTCTGGCCAATGCTGAGGGTGAGCAAGGCATTCAGGCTGTTGGATTTTTAGGACACCGCCGCCGAGTCAGACACTTGGGAAAAGCCAAAATGAGGAACCAGAGTAGCCAAGGAGTGATTCAGAACAAGTGCAAGACAAGAGAGTGGGAAGCCACAGCGTCTCCTCTGCATGTCCAAACAGGGCAAGGATCCCACAAGGCAAAAACAAAGTCAGGTGGGCTGGGAAGAGGCAAAAAAAAGGCGTCAGAGCTGAGAGAGGCGGGTGAGAACAAGCCACGGAAATGTGGCCGCAGCCAAGCTGCACATGGAGCAGCCAAAAGCAACTGAGAGACTCCTACTGATCCCAGATGGGTGGAGAAACCACAGCTTTGGGTTTCTGCTCCTGTCCAGAGTCTCCTGAGGAATGGACTGTGGTCAGCTGTAACCAGAGCGGTCAAGCGGAGAAGGAGGAAGGTGAGGGTGGAAAAGGGATCAGGTGAAATATTCCCCTGGGTCCCTGGAAGAGTCCAAGGCCAGGCTGGAGGGGCTTGGAGCACCCTGGGAGGGTCAAAGGTGTCCCAGCTCCTGGCAGGGGATTGGAACAAGATAATTTTCAAGGTTCCTTCCAACCAAATACACTCTGGGATTCTGGAGGAAATATTCCAGGGCCATATTATAATTTTGCTTCATCAGGTTGCTGCAAATCTCAAACATTAATTAATTAAAGCCTTATTACCTGAACTGATGATTTTCCTTTTCCTTTGGGGAAAAACATCCATTAAGAAGAAAAGAAAAATAGATTTTTAATAATCTTCTCCAAATCCTCAAGAAAAGGAAAAAAAAGTTATTCCCCCCAAAAAACAAATGCACAATTCAGAAGAAATATGAAATAAATTGAGCCAAACAATATATTAATAATTAACTTACAATATACTATCAGTAATATTAATAATTAAACTGGAATAGGTTTGATTACAAAAAAGGAATAGTGAAATCTGAGACTTCTGTCCTTATTTGTGGAGGAAGGGATGATGGAATAAGTTGATAAAACACTTTTGCCAATTTTCACAATATTTGATATTTTTCTTGCAGTTTCAGCTTGAAGGAATTAGTCATTATAGGGGGAAATGAGCTCTTTTAAAACAAAACAAAAAACAAACCAATTTTCAACATTTTTTTAGCTTTCTTAGTGTTCAAACAAATCCTGAGGAAGTCAACTTTAAAAGAAAAATAAATATCATCCTGTTCAATGAATTTTAAAATCAGAATTTAAGGTCTTCCTCCTTCTTTTACGTCTCTTATTTCTCCCAGCTTTTCTGTGCTTCCAAGAGGATTAATCAATTAAAATGCTATTATTCATTCATACCAATTTAAACAGATTTATTCTATTTTAATACCTATTATGAAGACAAAATTAAATTTGTTTGGAATACCATGCTCAAAACAGGATCTCAGACATTTAGAACAAAGGCATTAAAAATAAAACTATCAAGAATTAATTTCATTTAATTTTCCTGCCTTTCTTAAGTACAGACTCTGAGTAGAGGCTAAACTGTCTTTGGAGACACAGAAATTAAAAATTTGCTAAATTCCAAGTCAGGAAATGGAATTGAGGATGCCACTTACTTTATTTTAGGATGATTGAATGAAATTAGGATGATTTCCCTTTACAGAACATGCATTTCCCTACTGATGCCTTGAGAAGGCTGACCTAGAGCAGAGGCTGGGCAGAGCTAAAGAATAAAGCAGGGATTTATTAAAAGGATCTCCTCCATGGATCCACCTTGGGCAGCACCAGAGCCCAGCCAGGGCTGCACCCAAGATGAACCAAAATGGTCCCAAAATGCACGAGCGCTCCCGGGGGCTCTCACTGTGATCGGCTCTGCTCCATTTGCACATTGGAGTTCATTGTCCCATTCCAGCTTTAGCCCATGCAGTCCCATCCTGCTTGTTTTTCTCTCTCCAGCCCACGTTGTTTGTGCTCTTGGGCCTGAGATTTGGATCATTTGTCCCTGGTGCCCAGCTGGAGAAAGAATTGTTTTGTCTCCCTGCTCTGTGCAGAGAGCTCACCATCCCCTGATATGAAGCCCAGACATGCACACGAAAGCAGCACAGAATCTGAAAATATAAAAGCTCAAACCTGAGGAGTTACTATGTTCATGATAAACAGGGCCTGAAGTGATGGGCTTTGGTGGAGTTCCCAGCACTGCAGGTAACTGGGGTGACATTCCTGCCATCACCAGAGAGAACTTCCCACCCCTCAGATGTTGGAAGGACCCCAGCCAGGAAGCTGATCCTAGAATTGGAGCCAAGCTAGGAGAGCTGGGAATGTTCACCTGGAGAGGAGAAGGCTCCAGGGAGAGCTCAGAGCCCCTTGCAGGGCCTGAAGGGGCTCCAGGAGAGCTGGAGAGGGACTGGGGACAAGGCATGAAAGGACAGGACACAGGCAATGGCTTCCACTGCCAGAGGGCAGGGGTGGGTGGGATATTGGGAAGGAATTGTTCCCTGGGAGGGTGGGGAGGGGCTGGGATGGAATTCCCAGAGCAGCTGGGGCTGCCCCTGGATCCATGGAAGTACCCAAGGCCAGGTTGGATGGGGCTTGGAGCAACGTGGGATAGTGGAAGGTGTCCCTGCCCATCCAAGGGTGGCACTGGATGATCTTGAAGGTCCCTTCCAACCCAAGCCCTCCCAGGCTTCTGGGATTCCTGTCACATCCATAGCCTGCTCCCTTTTCCCAGCACCTCACTGACGTCACATCCCTCGGAAGAAACCTCCAACGACTCCAGGGATTGAAGAGGGTATTTATATCATCACATTCCTCTAATCCCTGTCTCTGTATTGTCTGCAAACAGTAGGAGAACGGGAATGCAGCCTGGAGAGCCGGGAGTCATGGACACCTCATGTTGGATGGAGGACAGGAACCAGCCATGCTCGTTAGTCCTTAAATTAGCAAAGTGCTGCCAAGGTAACGGCCCTCTCCACAATATTGTTGTCTTGACTAAACAACTTTCCCTAAGCTCCGTTGAAATAATCTGTTTTTTCACCTGCAGGAGTGAAACATTCGAGCCGACATTCCAAGACGGATCTGGTTAAGGCCATAAAAATTTTGTGGTAACCTATATATTATTTTTATGCATATGCTTAACACGATGTGTTTTATGAATGTGCTAAAGTGCAATAAATCACCTAAAACGTGGTGTAAAACACTTCAGACTCTTAGCAGAGTATCAGATGCTCGCACATATTCCATACAACCATGGGCTTGTGCAGATGCAGGAAGGTAGGGACATGTCATCTCCTGGGAATAGCAGGAAGATGGGAATATGGCTTCTCTTCTGCGTGGGAGGTCGGGACAGCAGTCCCTGGCTCTGTGATGGATTAGCAGCCAAAATGAAGACAGAATATGTGGAAGAACGGTGCAGCTCCAGCCTTTACTGGTGTAATCCCAACAACTGGAGTTTCACAGGAATTATGTTGCAAGAGAGAGGAATTCTTTCTCTTCTGGTGGATAGAAAATACACTGAAATTCCTGCTTTTGCGGAAGCCCGGCATGAGAAGCCCTAAGGAAAATTGAACCCCTCAGCTGGCTCTGCTGAGGGTCAGGATCCAGAGTGGATGAGCCCTGCATTAACCAGCTGTTCCCAGTTCCCTTGGATTTATGGATCTGAGCACCATATCATGTCCTTCATTTTTTTTTAATTCCAGCAAGTGAGGCCTAAGTTTAGATGCTTAAGTCAGGCTGGAAAAGCATCCAAAAAGCTTTTCAGGTTAAAGGATTGGACAAATTTGGAGATGAAGGTGCTTCAGAATTTTTCATATCCTGTTCAAAGTCTCCAAGTCCTGTTGGAAAAACTGGCATGAAAGAAATTTCTCTCTTTTACTTAACTTTTTAATTAAATATGGGCATAATGATCCTTTTTGCTTATAACACAAAATATTAGAAATTAGCTCAAAGGAGGGACTTGTCGCAGGAATTTGGGCAAAGCTTTGATATCATTGGTCTGCAGATTTAATATCCTGCTCCAGTGATCATCAGTGAAGGACATGGTGGGAATCTGGGAATGCTGGGGTTGTCCTGTGGAGGGCCAGAATTGGATTCAGTGATCCTTGTGGTTCCCTTCTAACTCAGGATATTCCACAATTCAATATCCTAAAGCTTTATATGTGTAAAAATCAGGTGGATTTCAAAAAATGGTGCTTTCAGTTGAGAAAGGATAAAGACGTGAGTGTTTAATTTAATGTTTTTACTTCTTTTTGACTGACTGGCATCAGGGAGCTCTTCCTGAGGGAGTTGCTGGTGATTTCAGTTGTCCAGGAACTTCCAATCCTTACACCCTGGAGTTTAGGATAAGGCAGCTCCAAGAGAAGCATCAGATGGGTGAGGTGGCAGGAGAGCTGGAAGCTGGAAATATCCCAACAAGTTTCATATCCTGCCAGTGCTCCACCAAAACCAACATTTCCCCAGAGCACTTCACTCTCATCGAGGTGAGGAAGTGTTTTCCAATGGAAAAATATTCCATGTGACCAGATGTCATAAAAGGTCAATTCAGGCCCCAGTAAAATTAATTTGAGTTCTTTGAAAGTGGGCATCCACAGGGACCAGGTAATTTTTTATTTGTTTTAACAAATAATTTGTTTGTTTTTGCTTGAGGAAACTCCCGTTGACTTTGGCTGAGCTCAGGTTTCTGCCCTAAGAACAGACAGTCAAAAAAATTCCGAATTATGGACTTAAATGTGCTGGGAAAATGGCTCTGGAGAAACAGGATGGATAATTATGGAGTGGGAGATCTTTTTGGGGTTAGGAGTGAGAGGAAAAGAAGAAGCAGGAGGAAACAGTGGCATAAAAGGTCTGAAGATCAAAGCCTGCTCTTTTGTTTTAGCTGAAATCCATGGGATTCAGTATCCCTATAGAGATCTCTCATGGACCAATTTAGAGTCAGCCTCAACTTCCCAAAAAACCGGAAAATCCCATAGATTCCCAAACCCACAGGAGAGGCTCTGGAATGGCAGAAGTGCGCGATATCAGACAGTGTTTGCTGGTATCCAGGGATAAGCCCAGATCCTGTGTCTGGAAGTCTGGGAAGTCTCCTGTTCTAGTGGAATTCATGGAATCACCAACCTGGTGGGGGGATCACCACAGTGATTTGGAGTTCTTTTCTCCCAACCAGCAAAACAGGTACCAGAGGGCTTTAAAAACATGGGAGGGAAAGGAATAAAAAAGGAATAAAAAGGGAGGGAAAAAGGAAAAACAGGGAAATAAAGGACAAGGCAGCAGTGCCAGGATCCGACACTCAAGGCTGGGTTTGGGACACAGAGATGGATTCATACTCTCACACCAGGACACAGAGGGACAGGAGGATGTGAGAGCCATGGGATGTTGTATGGGTGAAGAAGGGGAGGAAACTCCACTACCCCCATTTTTTTACTTTTCTGCAATTCTCACCAAACTTTCAGCACATCAGTCCCGAATTTTAACGAGAAAAAACTGGGAGACGCTGGTGGGAAAATGTTGGACAGTTGCTGATGGTCCTTAGTGTGTTTCCAGGTCAACCATCCTAGAAACATGGACTATCCTGAGTTGGAAGGGATCCATCAGGACCATCAATCCAACCCCTGGACTGATGCACAGACACCCCAACAATCCCACCCTGGGCATCCCTGAGAGCTGTCCAAACGCTCCTGGAGTTGGGAATGTGCCCGTTCCCTGGGGAGCCTGGGCAGTGCCCAGCACCCTCTGGGGGAAGAACCTTTCCTAAATCCACCCTAAACCTCCCCTGACAGGGATAATGATTCCACCACTTCCCTGGCATCCTGTTCCAATGCTTGACAATGCTTTCAGTGGAAATTTTTTTTTCCTAATAGCCAATCTAAACCTCCCCTGGTGCAACTTGAGGCCTTTTCCTCTTCTCTTGTTCCTTGTTCTGTGATCCAGAAGTGGCCAGAAGGATCTACTACCCTCAGATTTAAATAAATATAAATAAAAATAGGTAATTATTTCAATAAATCTATATTAAGTGTCATAAAATAAAGTCCTAAAGGATTCTTGGCAGCTCAGTTGAAGTGCCTTTGGAAAACCAGATTAATTTAAACAGACAAGTTTAAAAAATCCAGCTCATGTGGATTCCCACTTCCAAAACTGGGATATCTTGCTTTTGGTTCAGCTGTAAATATTTCAAGGAGAAAGTAGAGCATTTTCTTTGTTTCTTCCTCACAGTCCCAATTATTAAAACGGGATTAAATTATTGATTTATTACAGCATTGAGAGGGATAAAACTCCAGTGTTTTAATGTAATTCGGACAAAGGCTCCCTTTTTATCTCTGCTGCCAAGAGCTGGAATAATCCCTTCCCATGGCTGCCTGAGCTGGAAACGTCTGCCAAATACATGGAGATTCCCAAACTACTACTGTCTTCCAGTGATCCATGAAAAAGCGGCTTCCAAATGCTTCCTCTAGACAGACAAAAATATCAAACTGCTCAGAATTAGGAATGGCTTGAGGAAATTTAGTGATCTGCTACCCTAAAACCTCTCCCTAGACCTAAAGTCAGAGACATCAAAGCTTGGACTGGCCTCAAGGCTTAAATTTCCAATTATTTTTAAGTCCCACAGCTTTAATTTTTTATGTTTGGGGGGGGTTATGCCTTTCTTTTCTCACTTAAAGTGCTCTCAAATGTGAATTATGTCATGACCTGGAGCAGCAGAACAAATCTGAGCACATATTTCAGGTCACCCAAACCTCTAGACAACCTTCAAGGGGTAACAACCTTTCATCACTTCTCCCTTTTTCCCGCTGGAAGTGGGAATATTGCAGCCCACTGGATTTTGTGCTGCTTTCCCTACGGAGCAGCTGGTTTTGGATCTGGAAGTTGTGTAGCTGCACTTGAGTTGGTGCTGAACCTGAATTATTTTGTCTCACTGAGCTGTGCTGTTGTTAAGACATAAATTTTCCTGCTGGAACAATTGCATCTGAAATTTTTAGGGAGAAGGAAGGAGGGGAAGGAGGAGAGAGGAAAGGACAGGAGAGAGAAGGAAAAGGAAAAAGAAAAAACAATATCTCTGGCAGTTTTTTATTTTCCAGTATATTAATATTTTTTCTTCCATTTTTGTTCCCCAGTAATATTGAAAATAAAGGAAAAACAATTTTTCCTTTAGCCAGCCCATGAAAATCCAACGCCAACACAGTGGTGATTAATCTGAACAATCTCACTTTTCCATTTCAATTGCTTCCCAGCGTGTCTCCAAGCGAGATGGGAAAGGGAAAGATCTTTCCAGCAGGAAGAGCTCAGCAGGCCCTGTCCAAGGTTCTAGTCCAGCTTCCCACCAGCAGCATTCCCTGATATCCTCACCCACATCCCAAATTTATCCTAAAGCCCCCTCGGGAACAGCTTCTGACTGTAATTATACAGTCAGACATTCCAACCCAACTGCAGGGAAAGAGGGAAGAGCCATGAGGTGGGGACAGGTTTGAGTGGCTTTTTTCCATGTGTTTCCAAGTGGTGCCTTTGGAGTTGTCTGAATCCATGGGAGATCCGCAGGGAACAGCATTTTGCTCTGAAATCTGGGAACTTCAATGTTTGTGGCTTCATTGGGGCTTTCTACCAGTTTTGCAGATTCCAAGAGGTCCTGGGTGGGTCCACACCCCACCAAAAGGACCCATGAAGTGTTATTTGTTGCTAATTAGTCTTTCTGCTCAATGCAATAATTTACACGAGCTTCAGGAGGATGGCCATTTATGGGAGAATTAAGATTCCCAATGTTTTTAGGGCATTTCATTCCCCAGCTCCTCTCAAAGCCCAGATTTTATATACAATATGCATAGCCAAGTTCCAGAACTTCTCCTGCATTGTGCTGGTCTTTCTGGGAAATTTATGAGGAAAGGAAGAAAAAAATTATTATTATTATTATTATTATTATTATCATCATCATCATCACCATTATTATTATTATTACTCCTGGGAGTGCCAAGTGTTGCTGGGAAAAACAGATTTTGTTGGTGGCAACAACCACAACCAACTTTCCTTTCCATAGCCTGGGGAGATCCAAACTTGGCACAGCCCATGGACAACCTCACCAGGATAATTTTGCTGCTTGAAACAACACCTTGCTTTGTGTATTCCTTGAGCCAGCCTGGAATTTAATCCGTGTTTCTTTAGAACTGAGTCACACCAGGCTGTTCATCTGAGCAGTCATTAATGAGGGATATTTCATGGAAGGCTAAAGAAATCTAAGACTGCTATAGGCTGGAATTAAAGCCTTGGTGGTTTGTAGCGTGTCCTCAAAAATGGTTTTCTTGTCCAAATATGTGACCTGAATATATTTGTGAAATAATTAATCTGTGGGGACCACATCTGTGCTGGAATTTATTAAGTGGTTGGAACAGTCTGTAATAGGAACTTCAGACTTTAAGTCCTCCCAATTCAGAGATGATTTGAGCATTTGAACATTCCTGGTACCACAGGTTGTCCAGAGAGGTTGTGGAATCCCCAGGCAAGGTTGGAAAGGGCTTGGAGCAGCCTAGGATAGTGGAAGGTGTCCCTGCCCATGGCAGGGGGTGGCACTGGATGATCTTGAAGGTCCCTTCCAACCCAACAACATTCTGGGATTCTTTACACACACACAAGACAAGGAACACAGGGGATGATGGATTTTCATATCTATGTCTCACATAATTTTAGGTGATTGATCCAAAAAGCAAAGACGAGAAGGATCAGAGACAGGAAAGCATGGAATAAGACTGGTTTGACCCTGGGTGTAGATCTTGAGCTTATTTCTGTCCAGTTCCCACATTTTCTATTTATTTCCACATCTTTCCTTGGCCTTTTATCCCCTGATGTTCCTTTTCTTCTTCTCTTAAGACGATTCTGGCTTCAGGCTGTCCCCAAGTCATCCCTTTTTTTCCCTTGGCCAGAGCATGAATCCTGGATGAAATTCCCTGGTTGGCACTGGCTGTGTCATTTCCTCTCTGAGGATGTGGAGCGCTCCATGACCTCACCATGAGAAGGAACAGCTTTGAGGCTGGATTTACACAAGTAAACCTTCCATAGTGCCTGGGGGCATTAAGGGGAAGGGCCAAACCTTTCCTAGATTTTCCCTTTTATTCCATATCTTGGGATATTCTGATATCCAGGCAGTGAGTGAGCAGGAGTTTGTTCCAATCTCGATGCCATCTTCCCAAAATCATCTCCCTTTTGCTACAGTGTGAGAAGAAGAAAATTCCCATTTTACAGAGTTTAAGATTTTGGCTTATTAGGGTCCATAGGAAATGAGCAGAGATCTGTGAAAATCAAAAATAATTTAAGTTTCAAATCTTCCCTGTGTCCTTCTCTACCAAATAGCAGCATGTTGCTGCTTTTCCCCAATTAAACATCCACAGACATTTTTTTTCTCTTTCATCTTTCACTTTTATTTTCTTTTAGTATCAATTGAGTGGGTCTGGATTAAAAAGTCAAAAGAAATGAAACCCTTTTTTTCATGTATTTTGAGAAAGCCTTCTCCAGAGGCAGGATTGAACACTGCCTTTTTGTCTCCCTGATTATTTGTGCCAGAGGAAAATCAGCAGGAGATGCTGTTAAACGGTTCAGAGATGGCTCCAGAAAAACCACACTCCCCAAATCCCTGGAGGCAACATCTCCAGGGGTCAGGAGTTCCCAGGTATTTTTAAAACCTACCTAATCCTGAACCTCCCAAGAGCCAAACCCATCTGTAATGACAGATATATTAATTAAACACATTACCCACCAGGAATATGTCTATTGTCACCTGCAAGAAAGGAGAGTGATCCCATGGCCCATGGATTTCATGGAAAGTCAGATGATGTCAGGCTTCTGAAGTTGCCCATGAAGAAGCGCAGACAAGCCAAACTCTGTTCTTCCCCAGCAGAAGGGTGGTTTGAAACTGCAGGATATCAGATATTTGTGATTCCAGAGTTTTTTCCAGGCTCCTTCTGTCCATCCTGATTTTCTGGCTCTGCTCCCCAGTGCAAGGATGAAGCAGGACTTGCAGTGTGGCTGTGGAGTAGCCTGGGGGAAAATCCACAGGGGAGCTGGTATGGTGGGAGGTGTCCCTGTCCACAGCAGGGGTGGAACTGGAAGATCTTCAAGGTTCCTTCCAACCCAAACCATTCCATGATTCTATGAATTCCTTTTACTTAACATTCTTAAGAATTCACAAGGATGTTCCACAAAACCTGATGCTCACTAAAGCCTTCTCTAAATCCTGTATATAATTATTTCATTTCATTTCACTTTTTCTTTTCTTTTCTTTTCTTTTCTTTTCTTTTCTTTTCTTTTCTTTTCTTTTCTTTTCTTTTCTTTTCTTTTTTTCTCTTCTCTTCTCTTCTCTTCTCTTCTCTTCTCTTCTCTTCTCTTCTCTTCTCTTCTCTTCTCTTCTCTTCTCTTCTCTTCTCTTCTCTTCTCCTCTCCTCTCCTCTCCTCTCCTCTCCTCTCCTCTCCTCTCCTCTCCTCTCCTCTCCTCTCCTCTCCTCTCCTCTCCTCTCCTCTCCTCTCCTCTCCTCTCCTCTCCCCTCCCCTCCCCTCCCCTCCCCTCCCCTCCCCTCCCCTCCCCTCCCCTCCCCTCCCCTCCCCTCCCCTCCCCTCCCCTCCCCTTCCCCTTCCCTTCCCTTCCCTTCCCTTCCCTTCCCTTCCCTTCCCTTCCCTTCCCTTCCCTTCCCTTCCCTTCCCTTCCCTTCCCTTCCCTTCCCTTCCCTTCCCTTCCCTTCCCTTCCCTTCCCTTCCCTTCCCTTCCCTTCCCTTCCTTCCCTTCCCTTCCCTTCCCTTCCCTTCCCTTCCCTTCCCTTCCCTTCCCTTCCCTTCCCTTCCCTTCCCTTCCCTTCCCTTCCCTTCCCTTCCCTTCCCTTCCCTTCCCTTCCCTCCCCTTCCCCTTCCCCTTCCCCTTCCCCTTCCCCTTCCCCTTCCCCTTCCCCTTCCCCTTCCCCTTCCCCTTCCCCTTCCCCTTCCCGTTTCCCTTCCCCTTCCCCTTCCCCTTTTTTGTTGTACCTCATGATCATGTGACCTAAAGCAGCAAATGAGACTAAAAATTTCCCTGAAGTTCCCAGTTTTCCAAAAAGAGAAAAAAGTTCTTGCCAAGCTTATGAATTCCCATATTCTGCACAACATGGTATCCCAAATCTTTGTGAGATTTCACATTTTGCTTAACAACCTCTCAAGAGTCCAGGCAAAAATTAATTGGCTCCTGCAGTTTAATTAATTTGTACATCACAATGGGAGGTTCACTTTTTGGGCTGAGGACATCTGGTGAACTAAGGAGCTGCTTCTTTGCTGCCTTGCTGGAATTATTTTCCAGCTTGGCATAGCACCAACAGCCACCATTCCTGCTGGCACTCTGGGAACTGGAGAAGTGACCTCTGGAATCAAAGCCAGGAATTTCCTCAAGCTGAGCTTGTGCTCCACAGGTAGGATTGGAAGGAGCACAAGTTCTCTGAGCATCAGAAGTAAGAGGTGTAGGACACAATTTCCAGCGAGATCCCTGAAGGGAAAATGGAGAAAGGCAACAATGTTTGCTTTTGGCACGTTTCAGGGACTAAAGTGGAGGAGCATAAGCGCTTTCTCTGTGTGGAGGAGATGAAGAACAGCTCCACTGTCATGAAAGAACCAGCAATTAATGGGCTCAGAGGGTTTTATGTAAGCATTAAAGTTTTAAGTGCTTCGTATTTTGTAGGTCTTGTTATTCCTGGATATTCCTCCCAAACCTGTTGAGAGACATGAAGCAAATTTCTGGAAAGTTTCCCTGGAGTTTCTTCATGCAGAGCAAAGCTTGTTGTGTGTCTTCTTGGCTTCGGGATCCCAAAGATCCTGCGCTGTAGGAACATGAAAGGTGACTGCATTCCATCAACTCCTGGTGTTTGTTTAAGGTTTGGGACCAACACACCCATCTGAGCTCATTTTCATTCCCCTCTCTCTCCCTCCATGTCACACCCACCTCACGTTACACTGGCTGTGCAGGCCAATATTCCTCTGGAAATGGAGGTTTTTAAGGATCTATATAAGGTTTTCATTTTCGCCGTTCTCCAGTGACACTCATCAGACTGTCTGAGTCTCTTAGGGCCAGAATTATGCAAGAAAACCCCAAAATGTGCCAGCCTAAGCCCACCCAAAAAGTGAGGGCTGATGTTTCTCTCTCCCAGGCCGCTCCACCAGAGTGAATTCCAGCTTGATTTGCTGGGTCAGGACCATGAAAAAGCCGAAGAACTGAGCCTGGAGCTCCAAAATAAAGGCTGCAAACACGGCTACGGGAACAAGAACTGCATTTTCCAGATGCAATGAGTCAGTCAGGCCTGAAAAGGCAAAGCCCTCGATTCCATCCCCTGACAGAGATGCAATGGTCCACGGAACTCGCCCTGGCCTCCAGCTCTGGGTTCTGTGCTTGATTCCATCCCATGACTACATCCCTGCTCCCTGCTGGGGTGGAATGCAGCTCTGGACGATTCCTTCCCTCATTTTTGTCCAAGGGAAATGAGAACACCCAGCTCATGGAGTGTGATCTGTGCACCAGGGCTTCAGCGCACACCTTGGGCTGGGCCAGTCTCACATTTTTGGCCTGACCAGGGTGAGCAGTTCGGTAAACTCCAGAGAAAGGATGGTTATTTACATTTCAAAGGTTAATAAATATGTTTATTGGGGTTGATTTGGGGGTTATGTTTATGTATTATTCATTAATTCATTTATTATGTGATCATTGCTTCCTTGCTCACAGGATTTCTGACTCATTCAGACAGCAGGACTGAATCACATATAGAGTTGGTTAATGAAGATTTCTGTTATTAAAACCAATATTTGGGGTGTCTTTTTTTAGCAGAATTAAAAATCAGACTGAGTTAAAAACATGGAAAGAAAAGAGAAAATAATTTAATATTGCAGCTATAGAGAAATTGGATTTTACTCCCATTTATGCCCAGAATTCTATGTTGATGTATGACTTCAAACATTTATTTTTTTTCCTCACAGGTGAATTCGTGCAGCAGATCTTGGATTTACTCCAAGAACTCTTAGAGATGTTGAAGTTGAGTAGATTTTCTTGAAACACTGCTGAAAAATGACAAAACTTATGAAAAATCACCCCGCAAGAATCAGACCAGTCTCACCTGAATTAAATTCCTCTAGTTGTGTCAGAATTTCTCTTGAGTCAAAGTAAAGACACACAGATCTCTGGATTAATCAGGACATGTATCCCCGAATCCATCTGTGGAGAAGCCACCAAATTCCTAATTCAGGTAAAATCATTCAAGATAGGTTAATTTGGGTCCTGGGGCCGCAATCCAAACTCCAAACTTGGTGGGAGCTTAAGTGTCCCGTTTCCTTTTGCCTCCTTTCCCCATGATATAATTCTGTGTCCTTGCTTGCCAGAAGAACTATAAAAATACTCTCTTAAAATGTTTGGATAAATGGGATATTTTATTAAAATGTCTGCAAATGTGAGCAGAGTAGATTTGCAGTAGCTCAATGTGA
Source organism: Anomalospiza imberbis (assembly GCF_031753505.1). Classification (NCBI taxonomy): domain Eukaryota; kingdom Metazoa; phylum Chordata; class Aves; order Passeriformes; family Viduidae; genus Anomalospiza; species Anomalospiza imberbis. The sequence continues at coordinate 150,631,241 of NC_089681.1, forward strand.
AAGAAACATGGAAAATGGGTTGCACGTGAAGAAAATCATGGATATTGTTTGGTCTCACGTTTATGAGGTTTGTATTTATCCTCAAAAACACACTGGAAGCAGCTGAGGTGAGCATTCATCTCATTCATACCCAGCACACGGAATCATGGAATCTTTTAGGTTGGAAAAGACCTTTAGGATCATCAAATCCAGCCATCGGCCACCATCACCATGGTCACCACTTATCCATTTCCTCAAGTACCACATCAACACGTTTTTGAACACTTCCAGGGCTGAGGACTCCACCATTTCACTGGGCAGCTGTGCCAGGGCTGGACAATCCTTTCCATGAAGAAATTGTCCTTAATGTCCAACCTAAATGTCACCCGGTGCAACCTAAGGCCGTTTCTTTGTTCCTTGTTCCTTGGGAAAAGAGCCCAACCTGCAGCTCCACCCTCCTGTTAGGAGTTGTGAGAGCCACAAGGTCCCCCCTGAGCCCCCTTTTCTCCAGGCTGAGCCCCTTTCCCAGCTCCCTCAGGAGTTCTCCAGCCCCTTCCCAGCTCTGTTCCCTTCTCTGGACATTCTCCAGCCTCTCAATGTCCTTCTGGTCATGAGGGGCCCAAAATTGACCGCAGGATTTGAGGTGTGGCCTCAGCACTGCCCAGCACAGGGGGAAAATCTCTTCTCCTGCTGCTTCTCATACAAACCAGGATATCCTTGGCATTTTTGGCCACCTGGGCACACCTGGGCTCGTGTTCAGTCTCTGTTGACCAAAACCCCCAACTCCTTTCCTACTGGGCACACTCCAGCCCCTTTCCAGCAGCCTGTAATGATGATGTGGAAAAAAAAAAAAAAAAGGTGGATCCTATTCCTGACTCTGTGCTAACACATCCCTGGATCCCAGGCCTGCCCTAACATCTCTCATCTGCAGCAAAAAATAGATTTTCACCCAGACAGAGCTGTGAGCAGGTTTGTGGTGCTTGGCGTTTGTCCTGACATGTCCCTTGCTGCCACAGCCATGGGGGATGAGTGACATAAAAGCCATTTTTGCCAGGTTTTCACTCCTCCCATCCTCTGGAAGCTATTCTTGGATGGGTCAGTACAGCCAAGACTCAGCTATTCTATACCAAGGAACTCATGGAAAAAGGCTTGATTGTATCAGAGACTGCAGCTCCGGGAATTTTATCTCCCAAAGTGTCTGATCCCCTGCAAGAGGCAATCCTAGGAATTCTGGCGTGTGCAGCAGGGAGTTTGGTTTAGCATAAACTTTCAGGGAAGAGGGGTTGCTGGATTTACTGGAGCTTCCTTTCCTGTGAAAAGGATGCTGTTTAAAATGCTGAGTAATCCATTGCACAGCAGCTCCTGGGGGCTATTCTGGGAATAGAATCATTGGCTTCGTGGAATTTTTTCCAGGATGAGAATATTCACCTTCTTTCAGCTCCACAGAAACAAAGTGCCTTTAACAGAGACATTTTCTTCACAGAAACAGGCAAGAGATAATGGCAGGGTGAAAATCCAGGGGTAAAACAAACCTTGATTCAGAGGGACAAGGTGGGACTTTTGGGGATGTTCCAATGGCTCTGCTTTGCCACCTCTGTGCTGATGTAAAGTTGCTTTCCCTCATTTAATTATCCTAATTTAATTATCTCAGCCTGGCAATCAGTGCTGGTGCAGGAAATCATTGAATTGTGGAATCCATTGGAAAGACATTCATGGAACAGTTTGGGTTGGAAGGGACCTGTAAAGGACTTTTAGTCCAAACACAATGAAATGAGCAGGGACATCATAAATGAAATCAGGTCAAGGTTAATCAGGGCTTTATTCAAAGCCTAATGAAGTCACAGCTCTTGTGAGCATGAAAGTTAAAACTGAAAGAGAAATTTTCGTGCCCTGGAACACAACAATCTGAACTTTTAGAAAAAAGATCTTGGTGTGATTTTAGCCCAGCTTTCACTTTACAAACTCACTCCTGGTCATGGCTCAAGAAGGATCAAGATCCAGGGACCATTCCCGGTTGTTTTTATGCAGCTACAAGGATTTAGAGCTGGAGACAGGATCACGTCAGGAGATGCAAGTAATGATCACATCATGTCTTGAAGTGCTAATTAGAGCAGTGGAGATGAAAAGGCAAAATGAAACAAAAAAAGCCAGCAAAACCCCCTCATGTTTTGCTATTTTAAAGCTCCAGATCACTTAAACTGATCAGTTCTGACATACTGAGAAGGAAATTTACAATTTCATTGAATAACAGATAAAATCAGGTTGCAATAATTTGGTTTTATCTTTTGAGCTTCTGCTCCCTTTGAGGACCCCTTTTCACACAGCTGGTCAAAACCTGTCCCTAATGAAACCTTTCCCTTACAGGAAATGTGGCTTTTATCCAAACTGACAAGGAAAATAGCATGAATAATGAAATGTTTCAATTTCACAGTGGGATTTTTTTGACTTCACAAGTGTTTCAATTCAGCCAGGGGTTTAAATGTCCTGCTGGGGATGAGCTTTCTCTGGGACAGAACTCCAAATTGCTGATGAGAAATTCTCAACCCCAACACAAAGTGCAAACAATATTTCCCTGCAATGAGCCTCAAAGCAATCAAAGCTTTAATGTGGATTATTCAAAGAACAAGGTTTAGAACCGGGCCAAAGTTCCAAGTTTAGGGCTCTTATGGTGGGGTAATTCTCATCCTAACCAGCTGTGTTTTAACCATTTTAACTGAGGTGATCACTAGAGAGAAGAACAAATCTGTGCCCAAATTAGGCTTAGAAGTCTCAATTTTAAACTCTTGCAATTAGCAATGATAAATCCTTGTCTCCAGCTCCTCTGAAGCCTCTCAAACTAAGACCACATTTTAATTTAGTCATTCCTAATGACTAAAGCCTTGGAGCTGGTCCCACAAAGAGCAGATTCCCAGATTTAAATCTCCATGAGCACCTGGGTTTGGTAGGTTTTTTTCATGGAGCTGTGATTTCTGGGGTATTTTTTACACCTCCACCAGAGAGGTGTCCCTGCTCATGGCAGGGGATTGGAATGAGATGATTTTCAAGGTCCCTTCCAACCCAAACCCTTCTGGGATTCTACATGGCTTATTCCCCCGTGTTTTGCAAAATTTCGGAGTTGCTTTCTGCATTTTTAACTTGCAGCTTCTCCACTCTGCTCGTTGATGCCTCAATCCAGATGGTCCCAGTCACAGCAGGACATTTTAAGCCTCTTTCAGACTAATTGCTTGATTAATTCACTCTGGTTTAAAGTATCTAATCCTAGGCAGGCATTTTCCAGTATCCCACCCATGCTGGAATATTCCTCCCACGGCATTAAATAGGAGCTGTGTTTTCCTTAAATATCATCCATAATTATTTGGTGTGAGTTCTCTGTTGCCTGCAAAATCCCCTCTCGTTCTTCCTTTATTTTTTTAGTCCTCTTTTCCTGACGCTTTGTGTGTGATGGATGCAGCCCAGACCAGAGCAGGAAGGTTCATTCCTGTGTCCCCCGTTGGATCACAGGGGTTTGGATCTCCCACATGGGGTGGGAATAAATTTCAGAAGGGAAAGTTCTCCGTGGCTGTGACACAGAGTGCAAAAGAACCTTAGCAATCTTGACACCTCTCTTGGCGTAGCTCAGCCTCACAACCCAGCCAGGGAAGAGCTGGAATTGTATCCATGTTTGTCTGGAGCTGCAGGACACAAAATATTTCATATAGATGAAGTCGGAACAAGTTTAGGTTGAGCTCACCTCGATTTTCATGTCATTCCCAAGGCTTGTTGCATTGACTCTGCAGATTTTAAGGAAGGGATCTGCAAATTCCAGCTAAAATTTTTAATTTAAATGCTCACAATTTTATAAAAATGAAACTCTGTGCATGAAATATTTGCCATTCCATGCCTTGCCCCTGTTCCCAAAGATTTCATGTTCTTTACTGACCATTGAAATCACCCGTTTTTTCTGTTGTTCCCAAGGCTTGTTGCATCCACTCTGCATAATTCCCATAAGGAATTATGGGAATAATTCTCAGAACAGGAATAAGGCAAGGCAGTGCTTTTTTCCAAGTCAAGCACACAAAATATTTAATATGGATAAAGTTGCAACAAGTTTAGTCTGCAGATTTTAAGGGAGGGATCTGCAGCTTCCAGCTAAAATTTTGATTTAAATACTCACAATTTTATAAAAATATAACTGTGTGTATTAAATATTTGCTATTCCATGCATTTCCCCTGTTCCCAAGGATTTTATGTTCCTTAGTGACCATTGAAAGCTTCTTAAAACAGACTGGCAGCAACATATTCTGATGAAAAATAAAATGTTTTTTAGCTTAAAGATGGGACCTGGGATGGCTCTACAGCTGTATAAAATTCATTGTACATTTTGGAGAGTTAGGGAATCAATTATGGGAATAACTTCCAGAATGGGAATAAGGCAAGGCAGTCCTTTTTTCCAAGTCCGGGTAACAGTGGGCTTTTTTAAAATAAAACTCATTGACAGAATTAAATTTTTTTTGTTTATTTGTATATTTTTATCCATAAAATGAATTTATCCACACACCAAATGTTTCATCACCATCTGTCCAACAAATCCCAAACTTTTCCTGATGCTGACAGTGTTCAGAATTCCTATTTGATTCCCAGACATCCTTTCAACCAACATTTAGTTGGGAAAAATATCACTGAGGAAGGAAAAATGAGTGACAACGTCTGACCATTCACCATGGCCTGGAAGAGTGTTGGAGTTTTAAGCATGACAAGTCAGTTTTCCTTAATCTAAGCTAAAATTATCCCTAAAAAAAATGGATTTTGAAGCTAAAGAATGGGCTTTCTTTCACTTTTGACTTAAAAAGTTGGGTGGGAAATAATATTTCATAGCAACATTTTATTTTAAGGAATATTTTCCTTGATTTCCTTTTATAAAAAAACTTCTAAAAGAGGCAAATGTTTGTGAGGCAAATGTTTGTAATTAGAGTAAAAACTTCTGTTCAATTTCAGGATGTTGCCTGGAAAGGGAAATTTTCAAATTTCCCACCATAAATATTTGGTGAGGAGCCATTGCTTTTTCAGCTGAGTAGCCAAAGACTGGAGGCATATTCCCATGACTTTTTAGTGGGATGATGTTATGTTACATCACTGCTCCGTCAGGATCCAGCAGTTCCATGGATTTTAAGGACAGAACCCTACAGCTGCACCCTTTTAGCTGACCTGGACCAAACACCAGGGACCCCTCAGAATTCAGTAATTCCAGCCCTCCTAGTTGCCTCCTTCTGTCCCTACTTGTCCAAGGAAATGGATGGCTCAGCTCATATCTCACTGGAAAACTCCTGGAATCCTGGCAAAGCAGAGCTGAGACAGGCATTTTGTGCTTGGACAGCAAGGCAAACTCAGGAATTGCTGTGGAAAATTAGGGATTTATGGAGGTGGAATTATTGTGATTATCCTGGGAATATTCTGCCTCTGAAGCAAAATTTTGGGAATCCCTTTTCCCAAAGCTGCTGGAAGGCAGCAGGGAGGTTCCAAAGGGGCTGTGGAAGCCCCATCCCTGGAAGTTCTCAGGACCAGGTTGGACAGAGTTTGAAACAACCTGATCCAGAGAATGACATCCCTGTCCCTGGCAGGGGTTGGAACAATACGATCTTGAAGGTCCCAAACCATTTTGGGATTCTGGGATTTCTTTTTCTTCCTCATCACATTAGAAATTAAGAAGTTCCTCTGCCCAAGCATTCCACTTTTCCATGAAACTCATGGAGCTGCTCCATCCACAGAACTCCCCCAGCCTGAAGGGCAGAAATCAGCAGGATTTATAATCCATCATAAAAAATCCCTGTTCCTTTTGCTACCTTTCCTGTGGTTTTCATCCCAACAGGTTCATGGAATGGCACCGAAGAAATCTCAACAGACAAAATGTTCATGGGATTCATCCCAAAATTTCTCAGAATATTTTTATTTATATATTCTCAAATTATATAGAAACAAAATGTTTAAATTCCATTTTTTAGAGGCCAACTGAATATTTTCAAATTTATCACCTTGATAAAAATAAGACCCAATGATTTAACTCATTCACTGAAATTTTTTCAGAAAACCATCATTGTAAATAGGCAAAACAGATTAAAAATTCTATCATTACCCCAAATTTCTGACTGGATCTTTGAAAAAATAGCATTTTACCCATTGCCACACATAGTGTGGGCTTGAATCAGGCACTTGAGCTTATCTTAATCTGTCTGATGCCTCATTTTATCCCTAAAATAATTTATTTTATATAAAACATCTATATTCCTGAAAGTAATTTAAAGCATCACCTGCAATATTTTTCCCAGAATTTTGTCCACCTTATCCTGGACATTTCTATGAAATAAAAAAACCCCACAAGGCACATTTGGCACAATGGTTGCATATTTAATTTTTTCATACTCAAAACATACCCAAAAGATGCACAACACAAATTTACTCCTTTAGGAAAGGGATAAAAAAATGGGATTTGCTGCCATGAACCAGCTAAATATGAGGGAAGCAGTTCCTAAACTTCAGTGAGCTCTGCAATAAATAGTTTTGATTAAAAAACTTGGAAAGTTTTCTGATTTTAAACCGCATTCCCAGCATTTATTATTAAACTGCAAATTATTCCCAACAGGAATCTTTTTTTTTTTTTTTTCTTTTGTTTAACACCTATGCAAAAGGAGCCCCTTCTCCTGCTTAAACCCTCAGGTCCAATTGCAACCCAAACAAGGAGTGATTGAACAATGCCGTTGGGTTTTTCCTGGGAAGATGCCATGAGGAACAGCCATGTGGGATAAATCCCTCCCCAGTGTCAATCCCGGGCTCCCCTGAGTGGGAAAAGACAACAAAAGGTGTCCCAGAAAGAAGTTTGGGATTGGTTTCCAAGATAACAACAAAAATAAGCCTGGAGATGTTTTTGAGCGAGCCCTGGAGGCTCGTGGGTGGTCACGGCCACCTCGGTCAGACTTTCCATGGATCCTGACACGGGATGTGTGTGGTTTCTTGTGAATAATGGAGTTTTGATGGAGATTAGCTAATCTCGGGTGTGTCTTTCCAGGGAATGTCACAGAAGGAGAGACGGGCTGTGAGAGGGAGCCGCGAGAGGAGGAGCTGAAAGGAAGGAGTTGCTCCAGGAGACAAGACCCAATTATCCAAATATTCCCTTCTGGCCTCAGAGTGGAATCTTTCCAGGGCAAGGAAAAATACTGTCTTTAAAGTGGTTTAGCTGATACAATCACGCCTCTGGGATTTATTCCATGCTTCTCCCTTTATATCTCTTTTTCATGGATAATCCTGGTGGTGACCTAACTGGAAACCCCTGACATTTGTTGTCATTAAACCATCTGGGAAGAGCTGCTGGAAAAAAGGAGAACAGATTTCTTAGGGAAAACATAAAAATAAAGAACTCAGTGTTTCTTTCCCTTTCTGAAAACATTTTCTGGTGAAAAATTGATGCTCAACCCTGAATTTACTATTTTTTTTCTTAGTTCAATATCATATTTCAGTGAAAAATGTTGTATTTGTGTATGATTCTTCTTTTATTATTATTTCAATTATTATTTTTACCAAAATCATAAAGCCTGACCTGGTCTAGCACTGCTCATCACTTGGATGCTCCCAGGAATTGAAGTTTGGACCAGAGAACTCTACTGGTACCTTCCAACCAATTCTACAATTCCAAAATTAAGGAGGCACAAGGAAAGCAAATTATTTTAGCAAGGAGTCCTGAAGAAATTACTCTGACATTTTTTTAATAGATGCGAGAAGACTTCAGCTCCTCTCTTTGGTTTTGTGACTTCCACAGGTTCTTGTGAAAATCCCACCCACTGGACCTGTGGAATTATGGAGAGATTTTCCATTAATCCTAGAAAAGCATGAGCCTAAACCCCACCTATATCCAATATCAACCCGTTATTCCATTTCCTTCAAAACCCCCAGGTGCTACCCATGGCTACATAATTTATATATATTTATAGTCTCCTGTCAATCAACCACTTATAAATTATTGGCATGGAAAAGAAAGCAAATTTGTCAGGATAATGTGGTTTCTTTAAGTTCCAGAAAGACCCAGGACTGTGAGTTCTTGGAAAAGAAGATTTGAAGAGAACTCAAGGTGTGTGGACTTCATGGGAGAATTCCATCTGCAGTGTTTGGAGAAATAAAAAGATATCAGTGAGATAAAAATCAGCTGATTTATTGGAACACTTCAGACAGGAAAGTAAATTTGGGCTCCAGGAGCCATTCTGGTGTTAAATTCTGTATACCGGGCCTTCAACATTAAAAATTAAATTTAAAAAATGGAATAATGAGAAAACCCAATGACTGAACTGATTTGACATTCAGACCATTTTCAGGAGGGGGAGGGATTTGTCAAAATGAACTGAGGAATAAAAGAAATTATTTTGATTATTGAAATTATTTGTATTTTTGAACTTAATAATCAAAATATGACTTGGTTGTATCCTGCATGATTTTATTACAAGCTTTTCATTACTAAAAAATCAAGCTCTGAGAAGAATTGCAGAGGCTGGAAATTCAGAAAAGACATAGGAAAGATTTTTTTACCTAGAAGAGTTTTCAGGACCAGACAGAAGAATGATGCAAGAATAAAACTTTATCACTCTTAAACAGGTCTTGAATTAAAACCTCGAGGGATTAAAGGTATTCTCAAATATATTTTGTTCATTTATTTGAGAAGATGTTAATTCCTTGAAAAAAATATTGAATCTTCTCCAGATTTATTCAGGAAAACCAAGGATTTGAGCCTGAGCTCCAATTCCTATGAGTGTCAAAATCCCCTGGCTCTTTAGGATCCATCATTTTCTCTTTCCTCTTTTTCCCTCTCTCTGTTCATCATTTTTGTTATATTTTAATTTCTTGAAATCCCACATTCTCCTTCCCAGCTGGCAGGAAAAACAATTCCCAACCTGTCAATGCCTTTTCCCATTATTAAAAAATGGCCGGGTTTCCCAAAGATCCGATGGGAACAACATTCCTGGAGTTTTCCTCCATTATTTCAGCTATCCCTGAGTTCTTCCAGAGTGGTGTCAGATGATTTTTATAAATACTGGTGAAGACACTGAGAGAATTTGGTAATAAAATCATCATTGAGGTGGTCTATGAGGAAAGGGAATAAAAGAAAATAATTCCTTAAAGAGACAAGACTAAAAAACAAATTATGCTATGGAAGAAGAAAGTTAAGATGTTTAAAGAGGGAGGAAAGTGGGTAAATCATGGACTATTTATTTGTTTCAAACAGAAACAAGGGGAATTCAGACCAAAAAGAGCCCAGATGCCCAGAAAAACCAAGGAAAAAAAAAGATAAAATAAACAAAACTGACATAAAACCAATTAAATGTCTCACTACAGACAGTAGCGAGTTTGTAGCTACAGCAGGAGCTGCCAATGCACACATCGATTTTATTGGAGCTTTTAACACTGTCTCACATGACATTCTCAGAAATAAACATAGAATGGATTAAATACCGTGGGTTGGAGGCAAAAAAAATGCTGGAAAACCTGGTGGGAAAATAGGTACCCATGGAAATTTATAGTGAGTGAGTTCTGCGAGGGAAAGGTCTGACAATGAATAAAGGGAGGTGATGAGCCACCATCATCATCACCACCATCATCATCATCATCATCATTGTCATCATTGTCATCATCATTGTCATCGTTGTTGAGGATTCAGAGTGTAGGAGAAAGGAAAAGAGTTCAGATTTTTGATAGTAGTAAAAAAAGGATGCATCAACACAAAATTTCCATTATGTGATTTTTTATCCAAAAAAAAAAAAAAATATAGGATCATAGTCAGGAAGGACCAACAGAAGGGGGTGTGGGGAGGTGAGGATACAAATCTCTACAAAATATGAGATGCTCAGAAATCGGTTCCCCTGAACTCCTGCAGGGAAGATTTTGGGCATTCTGGTGGGTTAGAACTGAGTGAAAAACCAACTTCCTCTGCCTGTGGCCAAAGGAAAAGAGCATCTGGGAATGTGTGGACCAATATCTCTTAGGAACAATTTAGGAATAGCAGGTCCTGTCCTTTTTCCCTTGGAGACTCCCAGAATGGTTTTGTTTGAAAGGGAATTTAAGGATCATCCAGCCATGGGGACACCTCCCACTATCCCAGGGTGCTCCAAGCCCCAGCCTGGCCTTGGACACTTCCAGGGATCCAGGGCTGCTCTGGCAATTCCATCCCAGCCCCTCCCCACTCTCCCAGCCAGGAATTCCTTCGCAATCTCCCATCCATCCCTGCCCTCTGGCAGTGGGAGCCATTCCCTGTGTCCTGTCCCTCCATCCCTTGTCCCCAGTCCCTCTCCAGCTCTCCTGGAGCTCCTTTGGGCACAGTAAGTTCACCCTGAGCCTTCTTTTCTCCAGGCGGAACAATCTCATCTCTCCCAGCCTTTCCTCATGGATGCTGCATTCCCTCTGGTCATCTTCACCTTCAGTGACAACATTTCCAAAGATTCCCTCATCCTGTTGACTTGGGACACAAAGGAAGAATTTTCATGGCAGCACCTCCCACAGTTCTGATGCCAAACCTCAGAGCTTTCCCAGAAGGACAGGAGATCCAAAGGAAAATACTGGGCTTTATTTTTAAGTGGGATCCAATGTCTCTGCAAGGGACCAAGGCAAACACCCAGCTCCAAGCTCCTGAATTTGTAGATATGGATAGTCTGGATCTGAATTTCATGGCTCAGCCCTCCTCTAAGTGGGGCTTTTAGTGCTGCCATGAAAAATCCAACATTCCATCTGCTATATTCAAATCCCTCCTTATATTTTCCTTTGGAGACCTCCAAATGCTCTTAAAGCAGCCGAGCCTCTTCCTGAAGAATGCTGTTTATGCTTTGCTCCATGCAGTTCCAACTTGATCCATTTCTCCACGTGGGACACTGGAGTGGGAATGCAAACAGGCTGGCAGGTTTTATTGGATCACCTTTTATTAGGAGGAGAAATCCCCACACACCATCAACAATGATTCTTTTTGCAACAGCCCCCCTCACGCACTCTGTGTGTCCTTGACAGCCAAAATTTGCTCCTACTTCAAGATTTTATATTTTCTCTCTCCCACTGTGATGAAGTTTATCCACTATAGCTCATGTGGCCACCTGGATCATGGAGTCATGGAATGACTTTGGTTGGAAGGGACCTTAAAGATAATCTTTTTCCACCCCTGCCATGGCAGGGACACCTCCCACTATCTCAGGGTGATGCAAGCTCCATCCAACCTGGCCTTGGACACTCACAGGGATCCAGGGGCAGCCACAGCTGCTCTGGCAATTCCATTCCAGCCCCTCCCCACTCTCCCAGCCAGGAATTCCTTCCCAATATCCCATCCATCCCTGCCCTCTGGCAGTGGGAGCCATTCCCTGTGTCCTGTCCCTCCATCCTTGTCCCCAGTCCCTCTCCAGCTCTCCTGGAGCCCCTTCAGGCCCTGGAAGTGGCTCTGAGCTCTCCCTGGAGCTTCTCAAGGTGAACATTCGCAGCTCTCCTAGCTTGGCTCCAGAGCAGAGGGGCTCCAGCCCTGGGAGCAGCTCCTGGGCCTCCTTGGGATTCATTCCAACAGATCCACAGGAGGTGAAGGTTCTCACACGGATCCAGTGAAGGTTCTCACACGGATTCAGGGATGGTTCTCACACGGATCCAGGAAAGGCTCTCACACGGATCCAGGGAAGGTTCTCACACGGATCCAGGGAAGGCTCTCACATGGATCCAGGGAAGATTCTCACACGGATCCAGTGAAGGTTCTCACACGGATCCAGGGATGGTTCTCACACGGATCCAGGAAAGGCTCTCACACGGATCCAGGGATGGTTCTCACACGGATCCAGGAAAGGCTCCCACACGGATCCAGGGAAGGTTCTCACACGGATCCAGGGAAGGCTCTCACATGGATCCAGGGAAGGTTCTCACACGGATCCAGTGAAGGTTCTCACACGGATCCAGGGATGGTTCTCACACAGATCCATCAAAGCTTCTCACACGGATCCAGGGAAGGTTCTCACACAATGTGTTGGCTGCCCACAACATGGCCAACTCCAACTCCTTAGAAATAACAGTCTCAGGGTTGGTTTCTCAAACATCCCAAATCTTCTGACTGGATTACCACAGTGGGTGCTGCCAGTGAGTGAAGGTGATGGCGCACAGAGGAGAAGCAGAATCTTCATTTCTCCTTCCCCACATTCTCCCATTTTCCACAGGAAAAGAGATCCAGCAGAGATGAAGTCAGGAATTGATGATTGCAGAAAGTTTTAGAGCTTTAATTTCCACAATAGATCTTTAATATCCAAAAATATCTGGTTAAAACTCCTCATAATTATCCAGCATCATTCCTGGAGAGACAAAAAAGCACAAACTCAGTCATGGGTTTTATTTTCACCCATTGCTTCTCTTGTTTTGTTGCCTTTGGTTTGAGCTGTCCCATGCCCAAATTTCTGCTCATACAGAGAACTCTTCTGATAATCCAGGGTTTTTTTCCACCAAAAATATCCACTGGAAGCATCAGAGTCAATGTGACACAGATTCTCAGAGTTCTATGTTCCAGGAAGGAGTAATTGTTATTAAAATGGAAATTTGAATTATTCTTGAAATTGCTGTGAGTTTTGTGCAACTGAGACTACCTTAATTGTTAGAGAACATAAAGCTGGGAAAGCGAGGGAAGAAAGAAGAAAAAGAAAGGAAAAATCTCCCTTGCCATGTTGGAAGCTTTCTGTGAATGCCCTGGGAGCAGCACCCCAATAGAGGGTTTTTCACAGTAAATTATTCCCTAATTTCTTCTTGTTTATTGTTCCTGTTAATAATTAAAAGGGGGAGGAAAAAAAGAATACTTTTTTAATAAGACATTTTTAAAAAGAAAGAAAAATATTAATTTTTAAAAAAACAGACATTGGGGAAGAGACTGCAAGAAATAGAGAAATCAAAAGAACAAGAAAGGGAATAACAATAAAAGATCCTTGTGGTAAAAACATGGGGGGATGAAAAAAGGAGGGGAAAAAAAGGATTCTGGCGCTAACTCTGAGCAATTTGCACCTTGTGCCCAGCTCATAACTCTCTGCTCCATGGCTTCCACAGCCCAGGATTTATGGCTGACAGTCCCAAAGTGGTTTGGAAATGGCACAGCCCCGAGACCTTGTGGTGGGGCTGAGGGATGGTTGAGAAAACAAACCCGAGTTAATTTATGGGAGTGTTCCTTGGGGCTGGAATTCCAGCTCTCCTCTAGTGGAAAAGTTTTGCACGCACACACAGACACAAAATTGCCTCTTCTTTTTCGGGTTCTGACTCTTTCTCTCTTTATTCTCCTCATTTTTGCTTCTCATTTTTTCTTCAGAACCTCTACTCACCCTAAAGAAAATCCCATTACATATTTTAAACAATCTCATTCTTTTATTTTCTATTTTATTTCTGAAACTGTTTTCAGCTAAGGACAATAACATTTCCTTATTTTTTAAAATTCCTCTTTATTCTGTTTCATATCCTGCTTACTCATAAACATTTTGGAAATTTCCTTGAAAAACACAAAAATGAAATTACTTCTTAAATTTAAATAGTAATTTCAACAAGCTTCAGACATTTTTAAGTTGTAGAATTTTCAGAAAATCAGGGAAATAATTGTTCTTTTAATCTTAATGTGGGTCTTGGGAAAAAATAAAAATGTGTATTTTCCAGCTCTTCCTTACAGAATAAATGTGGTTTGGGAGAAAATCGTGGTTTCCACTGGGTATTAGGAGGATCCTACAACTGAAATCTTCCTGCCCCTCTGGATTCAATGTTGGAAGCAAGAGGAGGTGAAGGGAGGCAGAAGTGGAGCCAGTGGATTGTGCTCCAGCATTCCCAACATTTGGAATGTCTGCAAATGTCTGCATTGGAAACATTTGGGAATGTTTCCAGGAAGAAAAACCTCGGTTCTCACTGGGAGAGCTGAGGAGATGGGATGGGTTCGGATCACACTGAAGGAGATGGTGTTTTCCAAACTTTTCCTGGGAATTCTGGCACAGATTAAATCAGTCACACAGACCAATAGCCCAGTCTGGGGTCTGCAGGTGCAAACCAGATGTGAACAGCACAGCTGGGCCATAAAAGGTGTCAGATTTATGAGATTTATCAGATTTATCAGTATCAGGTAGTCCACACTTTGTCCTTCCTTAACATTATCCTTTGTCCCATGCACCTGATTTCCTCTCCCAGTCCCTTGTGTTTTTCCAGGAGCAGATTAAAATTCCCAGGTCAGTTCTGGGCTTTGCTTAAGGGTTTCCCACTGCCAGAGGTCAGGGTTAGATGGGATATTGGGAAGGAATTCCTGGCTGAGGGTGGGCAGGCCCTGGCACAAAGTGCCCAGAGCAGCTGTGGCTGCCCCTGGATCCCTGGAATTGTCCAAGACCAGGTTGGATGGGGCTTGGAGTAACCTGGCTGTGGATATCTCTTGCTGGGAGTGAGACACATCATAGATATAATGTTTTTCCCTTTTTTCCCCATTTTTCCCCATTTTCCCCATTTTTCAAGTTTCCCTCATTTTTCCAATTTCTTTTTTTTTTCTATTTTACCCTCATTTCCCCATTTCTCCCCCATTTCTTTCCCATTTGTTCCCATTCTTCCCTGTTCTTGCCCAATTTTTCCCACAAACAGCCCTTTCCGTGAGAACCACCCAGGCAATGCCACCTTGGATCTTCCCCTTCATCCCTGCCCATCTAAATCCAGCTCCAGAGGCTGTGCTCCAGCAAGGCCCTTCCCTGTGTCCCCTATCAAGGCGAGGATGTCACCCGAGGCCAGAGCTGGGTGTAAAGCTCTGAGATAGCCCCGGCTATCACCTCCCCCTCGGGGTGAGAAGAGGCTTTATCAGCCCGTCCCCAGATAAGGAGCTCTGCCCTGAGTGACAGCGCCAAGATAAATGGCCCCACATCGACTTGTTGATAAGGCCCCGGCTTAAATCCAAAGGAGCTCCCTGATCCAAGAGCTGGAATACAGCCCCACCAACCAGGACAGGGATTGAGGTGGCCTCCAGCAGCTATTTTTGAGCACAGCTGAAATATCTCCCCAACGAAAAGGGTTAAACCACTCCTGGCTTTAAGCCCTGGCTTTGGCATCACCTCCTGTGGGATGCAGGAATCAGTTTTGGCTTCCAGGCTTTTGTGTCTCAGACACCAGGATGGAATTCAGGCTGATCCAGGGAGGAAGACAACCCCACCCTATGGATGTGAACTCTGACTCTAGTCTTAGCCCCTGATCTTGTCCAATTCACCACCAAGGATCCATCGGTAACATCCAGGCTCCTTCCAGGATTTCAGACTTCCCAGTTCACCAGTAAGAATTCAGCTGTAGCATCCAGGCTATTTCCAGGATTCCAGGAGATTGCCCAGTTCACCAGCAAGGATCCATCGGTAACATCCAGGCTCCTTCCAGGATTCCAGATTTCCCAGTTCACCAGCAAGGATCCAGCTGCAACATTTGGGCTCCCTTTGGGATCCCAGGAGATCCATTGCTCTTGTTGGAAACTTCTCGAAAGGTTCCCAATTCTCCATCCAAATTTTCCATGTCTCATCCCATCCATTGGAATTATGCCCCTACAATAAACTAAATAATTGCTCACCCTCTTCCATGCTCCACACTCTTCCTGGAATTTTGGCCTTTATTTCTCTCCATTTCTTTGCTGTCAGTCTGTGTTACACCTTTTAGGTTTTTTGGTGTTCTTGAATGATCTGACAGCCAATTATCAATTCTGATTTCATTCTGATCAATGTACTGATGAGCAGGTAGGCCACATACATACTTTATAGAATATACATGTCTTTATAGAATCATGGAATTTCAGGATGTTTGGGCAGCCAGGGACCTTCAAATTCATCTCATTCCACCTCCTGCCATGGCAGGGACACCCTCCACTGTCCCATGTTGCTCCAAGTACTGTCCAGCCCCACCTTGGACACTTCCAGGGATCCAGGGGCAGCCACAGCTGCTGTGGGAATTCCATTCCAGGGCCTCCTCACCCTCCCAGCCAAGAATTCCTTCCCAATATCCCGTCCATCCCTGCTCTTTGATAGTTTAAAGCCATTAAATAGAGCACAGAACCGAACAGGGAATGTCTGGTGAACTCAGGAGATGCCAAGACTTTAAGGCCAAAATCTAATTTCCTTTCAAGTTATTGACCACTTCATGGTCCAATTGAAAATTAATTAATTCTGAGGCAGTTGTTGAAATTTCCAGCTTAGAAGAGACTGAAAAACCCCTGTGGCAACCTCAGAAAATTCCCTGAGAGTTGTCCTATTGCTCTGAGGCAGCTGCAGAGATTTTGGGATCCTTTCAGAAGCAAAAATTTCCCAACACTCTGGAACATTTCCCCCAAAGCTGTGGTTCACTGCACTTTTCCTTTTGATGAAGAGTTGAATAGCAGAAAAAAACTTCTGTTGGACCATTTTCCATAAAATTCTTAGGCTCTCCTACTGCTTTCTTTCCCAAATGTTTATTTTGTGGACCACCACAATGGTCTGTATGAATTATTCGTGGTCTGTGCTCTTTAATGTGGAGAGTTACTGCTTTGGAATATATTTAATATTTTTTATGTTATTTTGAGTCAATATTTTCATTTTTCAAGAAAAGATTAACTTGAAAAATGTCAAAAAATGTAATCACTATGGAGCTTTCTATTCTTACACTCACATTAAAATATTACAGTTTTTAATGAAAAAACAACTCAAAAAGTATTTTCTGTTCAAAATCATTTTGGAAGTTATCAAAATTTTTGGCTTATTTAAAATCTACATTCTAAGTAGTACAAAAATGGGTTTAAGTAGCAAAGATAAAAAAAATTGCACCAGTTTTAAGAAAAATATGGGAATGACAATTTTAATAGGAAAGATATTAGGAAATAGTTTATTGGAAAAAGGGAATTGACTTTCAGCACTCAGAGGTGGTAATTAGGTGCCAATACTGAAATTGTTCACGACATCAGCTTGGCCATTTTTCACTGGCTCTGGTTGCCCATTTGGGATGGGATCAGACACCTTCCATGCTTTGGAAGGAGCTTTTCACTGCCGGGGCTTCCACCACCAAGGAGCCCCGGCAAGGAGCTTTTCCCCAAGGAGCTTTTCACTGCCGGGGCTTCCACCACCATTCATGGAAAGGAAGGGAAGGAGAGGGAGCAGGAGGAGCGACATTCCCAGCACCCCGCGGAGCTCCTAATCTGAATCATCCCAATTTATTTGCTGAAAACAGGAAATCTCAGCAGCTGAGTCAGCTGAGAGAGGAACCAAAGTTTTGTTGGGATGAGGATCCACTTCTTCCAAATTTTAGTCTGTGTTTTACCTGACATAAAATGCTTGTGTAAAAAAACCCAATTTTTTAAACTTCAAATGCAGCATGAGATATTTTATCTGTTGATTAAGACAGAAGTCTGAATTTGTCCCACATATCTGCACCTTGATGCCAATGAAATTCCCAGTGGGAATGGATTTTGGGAGGGGAGGTGTGTCTCCTTTTAAAAAAGGTGTATTTATGTGTGTGTGTCTCTCTCAGTGCATAAGTAGACACCCTCACGCACATTCCATGTTTGGAAGCACTTTGGAGTAGAAAGTTTGGCTTCCCAAGGAATTTTCTGTGTTTTCTGGCAGCGACTTCCAGCCAGGTTAACCTGATATTTCCCACAGAACTTCAGGCCAGGGAATGTGATTATAAAATTTTCCCATCCAGGCAACATTTTAAACCAAACTCGTGATACTGAAGGATGGACAGATTCTATTCCCAGTGTGTTTGTGTGTGATGAATCCAATGGATGGGAAGGCTTTAGAACCTCCATACAACATTTTTCCTTTTTTTTTCTATTTTTTCCCCATTTTTCCCCTTTTTTTTCCTTTCCAGAAGTGAATTAACAGAAAAGAAACCATTGGCCAAAGGAACCAGGTCCATCAGAGCTGACTGGGATTGAACTCTTGGAGCCAAATCTGAACCTCAAAGACCCACCACAGTCTTACATTGAAGAAAATAAAAGGAAAACAGAAAAAAAAAATCATCAGACTCCTCCTTTTTAATGGGATTTTGTGGCAATGTAAGCATGGAATTCCGAAAAATCAAATCAGCATTCGTGGAATAAAATATACAAGCAGATAATTTAAATAGAGCCAGAGATTGCTCCCTCCAGGCTCAAAGCTTGGAGGGAAAACCACAAAAACAAAGACACTGAAAAACCAATTTCCCCCAGAACAGCCCTGATTAATCTATTTTCTGTGCAGACCTCACATGAGAAAATTGATAAAGTGCTGTGATTCCCTTCAGCCTTTGCATCCCAGCAGAAATTATGAAGGAATTCCAGAATGGTTTGGGTTGGAAGGGTCCTTAAGGATCATCTCATCCCAATCCTCTCATGTGGGCAGGGACACCTTCCAATATCCCAGTGTAATTAATTATTATAATGAGGGGTTCATCATGTCCTATCTCTAATATACGCTGGAATTACAATGGAAAATACAAGTGACTCCAGCAAGGGTCCATCTCCTCATAGCGAATGATTAAGTCTATGAAAATGAATTTTATTTCCATTTTTCCTCTGAGGAACAAAACCAAGGAGGAGCCTGGAAGAGCCCTACCAGCTTTGCTTGATTCATTTTATAATCTTAGTTATGAACTCTATTCCCTCTCAGTTCTTCAGGAATTAATTTCTTCAGGAGTAGGAATTTCACCTAAAATAACATTTAAAAACAGCATTGTCCCGATTTGTGTCTCCATTCCCAGAATGCCCCAGGAGACGGAATTCCATCCCAAAGTCTCCTCTGCCCCATGCCTATTCCTGGGCTGTCCATCAGCCAGGAAGTTGGTGCCCATTCCGATCTTAATTTCCGAATGCGCTTAGTGGGACTTTTATGCAAGATTTTTTTAGATGGAAACTATCTGAAAATTTAATTTCTCTAAAGAAAGACGTGGAGCTCCTGGGTGGAGTCAAGTGAAGTGCAACACAAATAACGAAGGGACTGGAACATCGCCAGGAGGGGCTGAGGGACCTGGGGCTCTTTGGGGTCAAGGAGAAAAAACTGAGGATCTTATCAAAGTTTGGAAACATCTGCCAAGAATGGACCAGGTTCTGCTCCATGGGGCCCAGCCATGGGACAAGGAATGGGCAGGAATTGATCCCAGGAAGTTCCATCTGGACATGAGGCAGAACTTCTGCCCTGGGCAGTGCCCAGCCCTAAGCAGAGACCAGAGAGGGCCTGGAGTCTCCTCCCTGGGGATATTCCAGATCCATTTGGACACATCCCATGTGCTCTGGAATGGAGCAGGGGGATGGGATTCCAGACCCACTGTGCTCCCTTCCAGCCTGATCCATCCCAGAATTCTGGGATTCTGTTGTTCACCCAAATTCCAAATGCCACATAACTTCCTGAGTTGATCCCAGTTTTACCAAATTTCAGTGAAAAAAGCTCCAGAACTGAAGGTGACCAATCCTGCAAATAATTTGTCAAGCAGTATAAAGTCCTGGGATTTACTGGCAGTCACTCCTGTTATTAATCCAAAATTTAAAATCTGTTAAAACCATCCCCCGATCATTTAAAAACCTGAAGAGTTTTGCTGCGTCCTTAAATAGATTTCCCCCCCTCAGTAATTCCTAGAACTGACCCAGAAACTGCATCCAAATATTTTTTTTCCTCCCAAAAGGCAGATATCCCTAAAAAGCACCTCTCCACTGTTACTTCGGACAGATTTTGAGAATGGAAAGTGAGTTCTTAAAACATGAAAAGGAGTTCTGGACAAATATTTGGCCATTTGAAATTAAAGATGGCCAAAATCAGCAGCCCTGTTTTTTGCGAAATTCCCATGGAAGATCAAAAGGAATATGGGGCGGGGGAAATGCCCATGATTATTTTTAGGCATCTCCCAAGGGTTTCTTCCTAAAGAGCTTTTAGGTCTGACCTGTTACATCTCCCCATTAATTTTTATCTGAATAAAATGATTTTAGATTATTTTGGCCAGATTTGGAGGCATTTAAAAAGAATGTGATGAATAACCACAATATTTCTGAGGAATCTATCTCACCTTTCTAGGAATTACTTTCCAAAAATGTGACAACATTACTTTAGATGAAGGTTTGTTTATTTTTTCCCTAATTCTAATCTTCAGGAGCATAAATGTCCCTGGAGAAATTGGTCATTTCATTATCTTCAAACATAAAAGAAGAAAAACTTGATTTTAGAATAATTCATGACCTCTGGGCTTCACTAAATGATACCATGGCCTTAAGGAACCATGGAGGAAAAGAGGAATGGTTATTCCACATGGACAAATTTCCACTTTGTATCCCTGTCTTCATTCAGATCCCTCCTAATCCGATCGTAGCCCATATCTTGCTAAAAACTGGGATGAATTACATGGATGGATCTTCCAGGATAGCCAAATAAAGTCAAACAAAATTGATGTAAAGCATGAACATTCCACAAAAGTAACACCTTCCATCACTGCCTTAAATCACTGGAACATCCTGAAATTGCTTTTCAAGTTTGGGCTCAGTTCCCACTTTTCCCATTTTGAATTTTGCTTTAGGGTTTGGTGGGATTTTTTTCCTTTTTTATTTTTTTTCGGAGTGCGAATGCAAATATCAACACCAAAACCCATTCCCAGTAGGATGGAAAGGAGACACACAGGGAATATCAACCCTCTCTGAAGCATTCCAGGGATCTTACCAACATCTGTCCCATCCATCCTTGACTTCCCAGTCCAAATCACCACTTTTGAGGCCTCTTGAAAAGCTGAGCTTTGCCTGCACTTGTGCTGTTGACTCAGCTGCTGAGGGTATCCGGTCATTTGGGCTCTGGAGCTCCAGGCAGATGTCCGGAATTCCGGCCAAATCACTCCCCCCTGAGCTGTTGGCTGCAGGAACTGGCACAGAAGCCCTCACTAGCCCAGTTGGCCACCTGGATCCAGCCTGATCTTCGACCCTTTTCCTGGCACGTCTGAGTGTTGTAAAACTCCATTTGTTGGCAGCCATGGGAATTTCTGGGATTTTTTTTTCCGCAGATGTCCGCAGGAACCGCGAGCTGATGCTTCCCGGCCTTCCCAGGATTCCTCTGTTTATTTCCAGACTTTAGAAAGTCCTTGGTGAGGTGAAGATGATTCTTCTGTGGGAAACAGGAGAGGGAGGGAGAATCCAGGGGTTGATTTCACAACCAGTTTTTCAGGGATGCACAGCAAAAAAAGCCCTGGAGACTGGGACACATTTTGCGTTGCAATTCTTCGGGATTGGTTTCAGATGGCAAAGATCTCGCTTGAAAATAGGGACTGGGAGTCCTTCAAACTAAAATCTACAGATGAAGACCTGGAAATGGATGCAGTGGAGAAGATGCGAGTGAGGGAATAAAAGCTAGGGAGGAAGGGATGCCTTGTGAAGGCTGACCTAGAACAGAGACTGGACAGAGCTAAAGAATAAAGCAGGGATTTATTAAAAGGATCTCCTCCATGAATCCACCTTGGGCAGCACAAGAGCCCCAGCCAGGGCTGCACCCAAGATGAACCAAAATGGTCCCAAAATGCACGAGCGCTCCCGGGGGCTCTCACTGTGATGAGTTCTGCTCCATTGGCACATTGGAGTTCATTGTCCCATTCCAGCTTTAGCCCCTGCAGCCCCATCCTGCTTGTTTTTCTCTCTCCAGCCCACGTTGTTTGTGCTCTTGGGCTGAGATTTGGATCATTTGATCCAAATTTGGAGATTTGGATCATTGGAATTCCTTGTCCTTGGTCCCCAGCTGGAGAAGGAATTGTTTTGTCTCCCTGCTCTGTGCAGAGAGCTCATCATCCCCTGATATGAAGCTCAGACCCACACACTAAAGCAGCACAGAATCTGAAAATATAAAAGCTCAAACCTGAGGCATCAGAAGGAGGCCACATTTAAAACTTACAGTTACATTTTAAACTTCCAATCCCAAAATTTCAGCCAAGGTCCTGAAGAAATTTGTGGGTTTACTGAGCAGTGTTTAGAAAAAAAGAAACAAAGATTTTGAAGAAGTGATTGGGAGATGGGGATAATTAAAGTTAAGGAAAAGAAAGGAAGAAGGAAAATTCAGGCAATTATCTACATAGAAGGCGCGAAGTAGAAAACATCTTCCCTCTTAGCTGCTTCCTGCTGGAATTTTCAGTCAAAGAAAGGAAATGCATTCATAGAATCACAGAATCCCAGGATGGGTTGGGGTTGGAGGGACCTTAAGGATCATTTCATCCCCTGGGCAGGGACACCTTCCACTATCCCAGGATGTTCCAAGCCCTGTCCAGCCTGGCCTTGGACACTTCCAGGGATCCAGGGGCAGCCACAGCTTCTCTGGGCACCCTGTGCCAGGGCCTGTCCACCCCTTACAGGGAACAATTCCTTCCTAAAATCTACTCTAAATCTATTGAAATAGTCAACTAAAATTAATCCATCTAAACATTTAATTTATATAAATAGTAATACATTCTTTACATTACCAAAGACAGCAGATTAAGCAACCAATTAGACATTCCTGCCTTTTTCCTTTCCTTTTTTCCCCCTATTTAAACAGGTCCAGGCTGAAATCTTCATCTCAGGGAATTTTTTCCTCCACTTCTAAGATCCAACACCCCAAATTTTGGGAGAAATCAAGCCAGCATGACTCAATCCCGCTCACCTAACACAACATTATCCCTCAGGAATCCAACACACCCACCTAGTGCTCCCAGCCAGTCCCTAATCCCAGGAAAATAGAGGTGGCAACGCACGTGAAAACACTGGTGGGAAGTTTGGATCCCGGGATATTTTTCTCCTGTTCCTTTCCCTTCATTCCTGACTCATTTTTCCCACTGGTTCATTCCTAACCAGGGGCTATTGTCTTGTGACATCACAGGCCATCACCATGGCAACAGTGATGATGTCACAGTTGTGGAATTAGTGCCTATTAACAGGAACAGGCACAGGGAAGGGATGAATAATGAGTTCAGGGCCTGGATTCGACACAAATTACCAGGAATTTTTTGGACAGGAAAAATCCTTGAAAGGTAAATGGGGCTTATATTTAAATATTATGTTTTCATTGGGCTTGGCCAGCGAACAAAAGCTGATATTTGAGTTATAAAACTGCAAACACCAGGGCGAGAACAGCTGGAGGGTCAGGAAAGTTTTTTTTCCATGCAAATGAGCCAAGGATTATGACTTTATTTGGAATGCTCATGGACAGGAGCATATGCCCTAGAACCCAAAAAAGCCCAGGGCTCATTTACATTGAGTTTCTCAGCCTGACAGAGAACTGAGTTGTGTTTAACCACACTGTGCTTGAAGTTGTCTTTCCCTTCACAATTTGTCTCTGTTTTCTGATTAACTTTATTATTTTCTCTTTTTTTCCAGCCTCAGATCATTTTGGTTTTGATTAGGATGGATTACCAGCATCATCCTTCACCCATCACCAACCAGAAGGAATAAAAACCATTGCTGAAATGCTGAATTTTATTAAAATCATTGAGCACACAAACTCTGGTCTGGATTCATCCAGAGCTGTAAACCTTACCTTTTTCTTATTCCTGTTTTCCTTTTTTTCCTGTGGGGAAAAATGAGGACTAAGATAAAGGATGATAGATTTAGATGGAATATTGGGAAGGAATTCCTGGCTATGAGGGTGGTGGAGGGCTGGGATGGAATTGCCAGAGCAGCTGTGGCCCTGGATCCCTGGATCCCTGGCCCCTGGATCCCTGGAAGTGTCCAAGGCCAGGCTGGACACTGGGGCTTGGAGCAGCCTGGGATAGTGGGAGGTGTCCCTGCCATGGCAGGGGTGGCCCTGGATGATCTTCAAGGTCCCATTCCAACAGAAGCCATCCACCAGCTTTGGTTCTCCTTGATTTTGGACCAGGAGAACTTTTCCAAACATCCAGCTGGTCCGTAGGAAGGAGATAATCCTGAGTGGGAAAGGGGATTTCATTCTGGGATGGGTGAGGTGGTGCCTTTCCTGGACAATTCCTGCTGAGCCAAATCCCCCTGGCAGACAGCTGCCACTCCCACCTTATTTCCTTTATTTTTCTTTTCCTTAGTCACACCCACAATTAAATTTTATGAGCCCACAAGGTGTCCCCTGCCCATGGAACTGGATGATCTTTATGGTCCCCTCCAACCCATGCCAGTCTGGGATTCTGGGATTCATTTGAATTGTTCAAATAAGGATTCCAGCCACCTGCAGCTTTTCCAAAATCCAGGAGGGAAAAGGTGACACCTCCAGAGGCTGCTCCTGCTGCTGCCCCATTGTTTGTGTGGGGACAGCGAAGGCCCAGGAATCCCAGCCCTGATAACTGGAATATTTTGGGGTTAGGACAGGGAATTTGATGAAATGTGAGAGGTGATTTTATCCAAGGAGAGCCACTTGAGCACGGAATCGCCACCTCTGACCTGCAGTTCCACGGAGCTCCAAAACAACTCCTACACTGAGCAATCACGTCTCCACTTGTCACATTGTCCTTGCTGGCACCTTCCTCCCCCCATCCTCAATCTCTGCTATTCCTTGGCATTTATTGTGACATTTTCCTACTGATTTAACAAAAAAAAAACAAAAAAAAAAAAAAGGTTTATTGTACAATTTTCTCCTATAGCAAAATATAATTTTTTTTCCTATAGCACAATAATATCCGTGTGCAGTTTTCCATTTTTAACACTTCCTAAGATTTCCCTTTTTCTTCTTGTTTTCCAGAATGAAACTGGAACATTATTTTCCAAGGAAAAAAAAAAAAAAAAAGAAAAACAAAAAAAAAGTCCAGGAAATTGTAGGTATTTAATTCTAATATTTTAATTGAAAATTTAAGTTTTAAAGGGTCAGGCTCTGAGATTCGGATGGAAGTTTCAAGCCAGGTTGAAAATCTAGCTTCAAGTCATAATTGCTTCCTCTTCAGCTCCTTTGGCATGCTCAGAGAGGATTCCCAATCTGCCCAGGAGTTCCTGACGGCTGGAACACCCTGTCCCAAGCACCTTCCCGGGCTGAGTGTTTTTCCAGAGGCCCCAAGGCTCCCACTCCATCCTTTGGCAGGTGACAGCAGCACCGCAGCCTCCAGGCAGGAGGGCGCAAGCCAAGCCTGGAGGGTGCTGTCAGCAGGCAGGGATGTGCTGGGACAGCGGCTCCGGAGATCCCAGGCAGGTGGAAAACGCCAGGATTTCACTCCCTGCTACTCCCTGCAACTTCCTGAAGGGAGGCTGTAGACAGGTGGAGATCGGTCTCTTCCACCGGGCAGCAACTGACCGAACCAGAGGACACAGCCTCAAGCTACATCAGGGAAGGTACAGGTTGGATATTAGGAAAAAAACTTTCACCAAAAGAATAATAAAGTACTGAAATTGTCTTCCCAGGGAGGTGGTGGAATCACCATCTCTGGATGTGTTCAAAAAAAGACCGGACATGGCACTTGGTGCTATAGTCGAGTTGAGGCGTTAGGGCTTGGGTTGGACTTGATGACCTTAGAGGTCTCTTCCAACCTCATCATTCTGTGATTCTGTGATTCTGTGATTCTGTGATTCTGCTCTTGACATCGGGATCAGGCTGCCCATCTGCTTCCACCGGATCCGTGACCCCACGGATTCAGCACGGAGCCACTGCAGGAGATAACGGTGACCTGGGGTGTCCTCAGCTTGTCACTCCGCATCCCAAATATCCTGAGGAGAAATAGCCCCGCTGGGACAGCAGTCACAGCTCCCAGATTATCTGCCCTGCTGTTTAGGAATTTTTGTGAGTTTAACACAGCTTTTTCTGTCTAGAAATCATCAAAAATTCATATTTTGATATTTTTTGAAAGTTGGAAGATGTCCCAGTGAAGTCAGCGAGATTTAAAAAGTCACTAAGTCGTGCTTGTTTAGAAGGGAGGTTGCTCCTTGAGAAGCCCCCACACACATTGCTATAGAAATAGAAATAGAAATAAAAATGAAAATATAAATATAAATATAAATAATATAAAATTATAAATATAAATATAAATATAAATAAACAAAATAAAAATAAACTATGAATATTAATATGAACGTGAATAAACATAAATATAAATATCAATATCAATATCAATATCTGTATAGCACATCACAGACACACCTGTCCAAATGTGACTCCACACAGACATTTAAGAGAGAGCTCCTGCTTTGATCATCTTTCATTTTAAACAGGGAAAAGTGGTGTTTGTTTTATCCTGTTTTACAGATGGGATGAGCCCAGGATCAGGGATTTAGGGATGAGTTTAAGAAGCGTCTCACAAATGAGATGAGCTGAGAATCAGGGACTAAGGGCTGAGTTTGGGAAGTATCTGAGATGAGATGAGATAAGAATCAGGGGTTAGGGCTGAGTTTGGGAAGTATCTCACACTTGAGATAAACCCAGGATCTGGGATTTAGGACTGGATTTGGGAAGTATCTCACAGCTGGGATGAACCCAGGATTAAGGGCTGAGTTTGGGTAATGTCTCCCCACCCTGGATGAATGAAGTCCATGTCCTTGCTTTTTATAATCCTTCCCTTTGAACCTCTGGACTCCTAAACGAGATCAGTGTGGCAGAACTTGGTTGACCTTTAGGGATGTTTTCCACACTGCACTGACCTGCAGGTTTCAGTGAAGTTGTGTGACTGTTTATGGGTAGGACAGAGAAAATTAATGTTGGGATAATGAGAAACACCTGCTGCAAAAGGTTCCCCTTGCTGCAAGGAGCAGATGCAGCAC
The DNA here is from genome assembly GCF_031753505.1 of Anomalospiza imberbis. Taxonomy (NCBI): domain Eukaryota; kingdom Metazoa; phylum Chordata; class Aves; order Passeriformes; family Viduidae; genus Anomalospiza; species Anomalospiza imberbis. Next base: position 150,657,855 of record NC_089681.1, read on the forward strand.
ATCTGCCACCAATTCTCAACCATCCAGCAACAACAGACCCCGAGAAGCACCAAAAAACCAGCAGCCCAAAGTCCTGGGCTGATCCCAGCCTCTGCTGCTGCTCATGTTTTTATGGAAGGCTTCCTGCCTTGACGCTGGGGTGGCTCTTCCACACCGGGTGAGTCACTGGAAGCGTGAGGAGCCAAACCTCCCCACCTCTCAATCCCTCATTTATCACATCCCTCCCCTCCCGGCTGTCTGCACAGGCGTCATCGCTCCAGCTCCGGCTGCGGGGCCAACGCCACTCCGAGCAGACAGAAATGGTGAAACGAGCAATATTTTCACTGGTGTCGCCCTGTATCTCCATCTGATCTTGCATTTAACACCAGGCCAGACGGGCCTGACAAATCCCACTGGCTCTGAAATATTCTCATTCCAGGGAATGCACCATAGGGAAAGTATTCATCCCTCTTGGCCTGGATAAATATACAGGTACAGATAAATATGTGCACAGACACAGATTTTAAAATACGCACACCCACGTGCGTTTTATAACCCTTCACCCGCATAGCCATAAATCTCCAAGCTCTTCCGTGTAAATTTTCCCCAGAGTTCAGCTGCAGATGGTTATTGATAAAATATGAACTAACGCTCACAACATCCCTGTCTGTTTAAGGTGGAATTGAATTTCAGTAATCTCAGCCCACTAAAAGTCAAATTTTGAGCCTGGACTAGTTTTCTGGGTTTCTTGAGAGCCAATAAAAAGGGACAGGTCCATCCAGAGGATGATTTGATCTAGTTCAGGATTTATTGGTTAGATATAGATGTCAAGTGGGAAGCAGCACAGAGAGGGAGAAATTAATTGGGAATGTTTGGGGTGGAATTTAGATACTTATTCAGAGCCCTAAGACCAGTTTTCAGTGCTGGCAAGTTACTCTGAGCTGAACACAAAAATTCCCATTTTAATCCTTTGGAAACTACTCAGTGTAGCCAGGCGGACACTGAGGAATAACACAGGTGAGCCCAAAATAGTTACCTATGAGCTGATGACTTGAATTTTGGCCTCTGCAGAAACTAAACTCACTTCAGGCAAATTGTGGTTCTCCAAAAAAAGTTGTGGATTGCTGGAGACTCCAGGTTAATGGAGACACCAGCACAGGGATCCAACCCATGGCACAGCACCTCTGGAAAACCTACATCTTTCTGAAGTGGAGCTGGAGGGTCCACAGGCTTCACCAAAATATTTCAATACTCAAAGCTTCGCATTCAAAGACCCTCAGAATTCCAAGGACTGGGAGTGAAGGAGATAATTAGATGACAGTTGGCCACAGAGAGACGTGGGGCTCAGCTTGGATCACAAAGTGTGGGACCACAGGAGGAGAATTGGAAGAGGCATTTATCTCCTGACTGAAGGACAAACCTCCAAGAATTCTCAGGAGATCATTTTAAGAAAGGGCACCTGAGAATTTTCCTTCATCTGAAGCATTCCAGAGAATCTTCCTTTTCATTTCTTCCCAGTGCTGTTCACCTGGAAAGAGAGTGTTTGAGATCAGCTCCATTTTGGGTTTTGCAGGAATGTCAGTGGTCGCCAGGAATGCAGCTTGACAGGAGAAAGGGCTGAAAAGAGAAGAAAAAGTGAAGTAAAAAATATTAACAAATTGCAGGGTTTAATCTTCATGTCTCCACTAGAGATTTGATGTCCATTGGAAAGAAAATTGTTGTTTCTAGCAATTAATGTTGATATTTTTGACTAATTAGTTGGATTGGCCAGTGATTGTTTAGGAAATTATTATAATCATGTATGCAAACAAGGGTTAATGTATATGGAAGTATAAACTTATTTCATGAATTAATATTTTCATAGCTCCTTGAGAGCAGCAAATGCCAAGTTGCCCTTAAATGCAGCATGTGGAAATTGGGAGAAGATCCTGGGATTGTCCAACAGTGGAATGACAGCCCCCCCCCCCTGTTAAAAATGACAAAAAATTATGGAGACTCCAGAATTTCCTTGAGAAATTCCACAGCTGTTAAGTCTTGCAGGAGCTGAGCTCATGGGTGTGATTCAGCGGCGATGAATTTCCAGCACAGGGCCCTCAAAGGTTGAACCCAGCACTGGGCAGCAGCTGGAAAACCACACAGCTTCTCTTCCTGACCCATTGGAAGTGGGAACTCCGCGCCAGAGTCTGAGCAAAGCCGGGATGGGCAGACACTCATGGCAAGTGGAGAGGTTTCAACCAGAGCATGAAGTTCACCTGGGGGTCAGAGCAGCTCTCAGCTGAGCAGAGCTCATTTTTTTGGTCAAAAATCCACTGACTCAATCCAAAGTTTTCCATTGGCAGGGTTGGAGTTAGTTTGGAAATTATGGGAAAATTCCGTCGTTTCCAATTCCCTGGTTTTGGAATTTGCAGGTGCTGGGATGAGCTGGGGGCTTCTGCTTCGCTCAGGAGCTTCAAAGCTCAGCTCAGGCATCTCCATGCCTAGGGAAAAAAATGAATTTAAATGCTCAGGCAGGTAAGTATTTAAATTTGGACATTCTCCAAAAATGCATTTTTTAAAGGAATTTTGTAGAGTGTTGAAAAAAGGCAAAATTATCATGTCACAGTGACACTGATGAACCCAAAGGATGGCTGAAGGCAACCATGACCCTCCTGTTTTTTAATTTAGGGATTTCCAGGCTTAATCCCATAATTATGCTGCTCAAAGATTCCATTTCTTTGCAGAAAAATGTCTCAGTACAAGTCAGAACCAGGCTTTATAGCAACAACTGAATGAAACAGCAAATTCAAATGAACTCAGAAGTTTTAATCTGAATTATGATAAAATAATCTGCTTTTGTCATTGCAGACTAAAGCAAGGATTTCATCTGGGTTTAAATTCAACAAGAGTGAAATATTTTGAATATTGGCTCCTTGGAGTAGAAAGCTCCATGTGAAGTTTCACCACTTCAAAGCTAAACCACCTGAGAGGTTCCAAAAATTTCAGATGATCAGCCTGGAGTTCATAAAAAAAAACAGACATGGGCTCCTAAAAATTTTCTGGTCCATCCCAAAAAACAAAAGGAGCTTGATTTGAGTTTCAGCTCCCAAATATTTAGGACAAAGGCTGTGTAAAGAGATTTCTCTGGCACACACAGGTTTTCCTACCAGCCTTGGCTTTACAAAATGGATTTATTCCAGTTAAAGTTTGGGATTGTCTTCTCCATAAATTCTTCTGGATTCCACCAGCGGGGTGGTGGGATAACAAATCCTACAGCAAGGCGTGCAGGGATCTCCCCTAAAGGTAATTTCTACTTGGATGATGTCATTGCCATAGAAATGAAATAATCATCAAGCTTTCAATGATAATATCCACGTCTATATTGGTAAATAAATAATAAAATAATTTAAAAATCATCTTCTCTCCTGCCACGACCACTCAAAATCTTCACACAGAGTTGAAAATCCCAGTTCTTCCCGTTCAGTACACGTCAGGAATTTTCCTTTGGCTGATTCCAGATCCAATTTGTGCACACTCAGGTTAGGAACATTTTTCTCATTCCCAAATAAATTTGTGAGAATACAAAAATGCTCTTTATGAGAATGTAAAATATGCTCTTTATTTTTTAATATGGAGACAACACTTGAAGTCTGCCAGAGGTTTCTTGATTTCTTCCCAGGAAATCTGAGCGGGAACAACCAAAGTTTATTATTTTCCTGAACTTTGAGAGACATGCAGCTTCAAAGGCTCTGTAACCACCACTGGCTTCTCCAAGGTTGCCACTTATTCCAGGATCTCCTCATTTTGGTGGAATATTGCACGGAAAAACTGGAACAATACCAATAATAAGGGTTTGTCTTTTGGGCACTTGGTTGATTGCAGGTTTCTTTCTATGTGGGGGGACAATCCACTATTTTCCAGGAATTAATTCCTTATCTGTTCTACTTATTATGGAATAACGAAAAGAAATCCTTGACTTAGATTCTACCTCAGACAAGGAGATAATTGGGATTTACTTTGGAAGTTTTCTCACCTGCCTCCAACATTGTGATACTCCAAGACAATAAATATTGAAAAAAATAAAATTGAACAAAAATGAACTCACAGAAATTGAGTGAATTAAAGCTTCCTAGGAAGCCCCTCAATAGCTGGAAAATACAGGGCAGGATTATTAATTATTAACAAAGTTATTTTACATAAAGTTATTTTTAAAATCTGAGAGTGGAAATATTCAACTTCTTACACTGTTCTTGTATCTTAGAATAAGAAATATTATTATTATTATCAAATTATTATATATTTTAATAAAAGTATAATATATTCATAGTGTATATAATTCTATTGTATTATTATTATTACTATTATTTTATGTAAAATTTTGATAACTTTTGATACCACTTTTCCATCAATATTAATTAATAATAAATATTCCAGTTTAAGGAACTCTTTTCTAATAATGTTTTTTTTTTTAATTCATCTCGTATTTCATTTTTTTTTTCCAATGGCAGAACACTTTCTTTTTCCTGTATTTTTTATCTCCTAGGATTTTTGGGAGGTATTTTTATGATTTTATTTTTCCATAGTTTATTGCAATATGGCTTTATGGACCCCAAGTGCACCATAATAAATGATGGGAAAAATAACTTACAAGGGCAATAATCCCAGTTATGGCTGCTATGGAATATCCAAGAAGGAATTTTAGGAGCTCCAGCAGCCTGGGACAAAGTTTAGTTTATCTGCAATGCTGCTGGAATTTGTCCTTTTTATTGGGGATATTCTGAAACACTTCAAAAATGCAGCTAAATTCCCAGGCTGGTGCTTCATGGCAAAGCTCTGTCCTGGAAAGGATTATGCTTCAGTCCCAAAAATCCCAGGCAAGGATCCCCACAGGCTTCCCTGGGCTTTCAAACTTTCCCCAATAACTCATCTCAATTTATATTTAGGGAGGCAGCAGCCATAAAAATGACGGGAGGAGGAATTTTCCCGTCAGATTTTGCCAGAAGCTTCTTCAAAATTATCCAGGGCTCCATGAATCACTGGGGCTCAGGAGAAGTGGATAATCCTGGTCCTTACTTATGGTCTTTCCAAGGTTTCTTTTCTTGCTCTGGATTTGAGGGATCAATAAAAACCTGCAACTCACGAGAGCCAGGCTCATCTCCTTCCTTAGGCTTCATCCAGAGATTTTTCGGGAGAGGGAAGAGGAGGGAACAAGGACCTGGCACCACTGTTCGTCCCTTGTTTGCAGCCAGGAAACACAAAGTTATTTCTCCAAACCTGCAGAAAATTTGGGAAAGTTTGGTTCATCTCTGCTTCCCTATTTGCATCCATAAAGAGATGGCACAAACTGCCCAAGGCCTTTCCCACCTTGTTCAGAAGGATTGGGAAAACTTTTCCCATTCCTGCCTGGAGCAACCTCAGCTGATCTCCACAGGTCCTTCCAAGAACTGCCAAGGGCTGCTCTCTGATTTGGTCACACAATTTACACACAAATTATGAAATTATACACCACAGTGTGTTTGCATGTTTGTGTCCATGTCCATACTTATCTCACAGTTTATATTTATTTACTTTGTGTCTCCTTGCACCTCAGTTTAGACACAGAACCCATAATTACATTGAGATGTCAAGAAATCTTCAATTGTTTTTATTTTTTAATGTGATTACAGGTTTATAAGGAAGAAAACAGGAAAAGGGAGTTGTGGTAGAAGATGGGAAAATAAGGAAAACACCCCAGTGCTACAAAGAGATGAGCAGTGAAGGTGTTGTCTCTAAGAAACTATCTGTACTCCCAGTCTGCCCACTTTCCAATTAAACAAAAGCAAATCTTCCTCTTTTTTCCCTCTGGGAATGGGGAGCCATTCCCATTGCTCTCCGGGACAGCATTTGACAGCTCCCATCAGGAATGGGCGTGAAGTTGCCCAGATGTGTCTGCTGAAGGAACCATTTTCCTGGTGATGACAGAAGCCTGGCAAGATTCCCAATCAGAATCAAATGGGGATATTTCCCCCCTCCTCTTTCTGAGGAAAAAAAAAAAAAGAAAAAAAAACAAGAAAAGAAAAACCTGAATGCATCAACCACACACAAATGCGAAATCTCCTTATTTATTTTTTTTAAGGTTTTCAGAAAAGACAGGAAATCTTAACACTGCCCTCCCCAGGGCCTCATCTATCAATCAGGTCTTTCCTTTGGCTCCAGGATATTCCACCCCTCTCCCTCTCTTCCTCAATTTGTAGTATCTTGTACAGGAACCCCAGGCCATGTTTAATATGTTTGGGTTTTACACTGACAACGTAAAGGTCAACATTTAAGTTAGATTATGGAATCAGAGCAGTCCCTTGGGATTAACATAGAGCCAAATAATTCCCATTTAATTGTCCTCTTCTCCCATCCCCCCCTTCTCCTTCCAAACAGCAAAGTCCTGCAATTTCCTTATTCCCTCTGCCTCAGAATCATATCAGGGCTGATCTCAGGTTTATGTGAAGCTGGGATCAAATTTTCCAAAGTGCTTAAGCAAGGCTTTGGTCATAAAAGACTGGGGCATTTTGGAAGGAAGAAGAATCTTTTTTTTTCCATACTGAAATCCTTGGGGATTTGGTGGGACAAAAGACACCTGAACTCTGTGGTTTTCTAAAAGAGAGAGAGGAATAAATGCAATCTTTTAATTTTGTATTCAATTAGAAACATTTTGGATTTTGGGTATAGACTGGAAAGGCAAAACCTGGAGTAGGAGCTGGGGATAATGGTGAGTGCCAAGGGGAACACAAGATGGGAATAAACCTGAGGGGCACCCACTGTAAATCAGGCAAACCATACCATAATGTGGCAAATTCCAGGGAATCACACAATCCCATGGATAAAGCCGGAAGGGACTGATGCCTTGAGAAGGCTGACCTGGAACAGAGGCTGGACAGAGTTAAGAAATAAAGCAGGGATTTATTAAAAGGATCTCCTCCATGGATCCGCCTTGGGCAGCACAAGAGCCCAGCCAGGGCTGCACCCAAGATGAACCAAAATGGTCCCAAAATGCACAACCACTCCCGGGGGCTCTCACTGTGATCAGCTCTGCTCCATTTGCACATTGGAGTTCATTGTCCCATTCCAGCTTTAGCCCATGCAGTCCCATCCTGCTTGTTTTTCTCTCCCCAGCCCACGTTGTTTGTGCTCTTGGGCCTGAGATTTGGCTCATTTGTCCTTGGTGCCCAGCTGGAGAAGGAATTGTTTTGTCTCCCTGCTCTGTGAAGAGAGCTCACCATCCCCTGATATGAAGCCCAGACCCACACACTAAAGCAGCACAGAATCTGAAAATATAAAAGCTCAAACCTGAGGCATCAGGACCACTGGAGGTCCTGATCATGCAGGGTCCCTGTTACTCAGGAGAAGCTCTGGACCACTCATCCTTCAGGTGTGCAAGGCACAACCGAGGCTGACCTGATCCAAAGCTGGCTCTAGTCCTGTCCCACCTGGGATTTTGGGATCTTTGTTTCTCTCTTCCAAATAATATTTCCATGATTTCTTGATTCTGATAATATCAGATGGCTCTGAAATTGCCCTTCCCAAAAACACATTTCTAATTCTTCTAAAGTTCTGTGGAAATCTGGAACACGGTGGAAGAAACTGGAGAGCTTGTTTCTTTCTCCAACTTATCACACGGCCTTCCATGGCTTGCTTTTCACCACAGAACTGAAGATTTGGATTATTTGGATTTCATCATGTGGAGACAGATGAAATTCCACGTGCCATGCCTGATTCCCGGGATGCATTAGCAAGGAGAAGGGGTATGAAGTGATCTGGAGGCTCTCTAACGTTTCTGAAGTTTCTGGCCACCATTATTGGCCACCCAATTCCAAGGGCCGAGCACTAATTTGTAGCTGAGGAAAAATCTTTGGAACAAGCCCTGTGAGAGATTAGAGGTTCATAACAACATTCATAACAAATTATTTTAATTGCCATGCCAGTCAAACCTCTCTAAATGCATGCTGTTTTGTCTCAAAAGAAGGATAGAAATCACAAATTCTGAGTAGAAATAGTTCCTTTATTCAAACACATAGAATACCCTCAAAACAGCTGAAATTTTTATCTCCTGGTCCTTGGAACTGGCTTGGACAGATGAGCAGTTGCTTCTAAGCTGAGCTTTTCCCGGTGAAATCACACCCTGATTAAACAAGGAAATTCCCAGCATGGACTGTCTGGATCCCATGATCCCCAAGTTTGCTGACATCACTAAAATCAGGATTTCCTCCCTGGATTGAGTGCCTGATGCCATTGGAATCCTATACAGGGTGTTTGGATAAGACCAAGATCCTGAGCTCCTGTGTCCTTCTGCAGCTGCCATCCAAAATCATGGAATCATTAAGGATGGAAAAGACCTCCAAGATCATCAAATCCAACCTTCAACCCAACACCTTCATGGCCACTAAAACGGGTCACAAAATGCCACGCCTTCTGTTTGCTGAACACCTCCAGGGATGGAGACCCAACCACTTCCTTGGGAAGCCTCTTCCAATGTTTAACCATCCAGTCAGGAATTTTTCTGTAGTATCTGACCTGAAACTCCGCTGGAGTAAATTTAAAAATTATATCATTGTTAAATAAATTAATAGATCCCCTTATTTTTTTGTTTGTCTTTTCAGTCCAGATTATCGTCTCTGGTTGGAAAATGTTTCCTGGAAGAAGCCAGGACAAGGGACAAAAAGAGTTACAAGCAATATCCACATTTTTTTTCCTGAAATATAAACCCATGGCAAACTGATGGAAGGAAATCTTGGAGTTTTATGCCAAATTTTTGCTTTTCTTCGGTTTGAGGTGTTGCATGATTTTTGCATCCAACAACAAAGGAAATATTGAGTGGAGAATGTATCCTGTGGGATCATGTCCTGAGTGGATCTCTGGAAAAGATGAGCTTCCTGATTTCCTTATTCTCCAGACACTTTTCCTGGAATCATTTATTGTGGTTAGAAGAAGGATAATTAAAGGATGATTATTCCCATCCTTATGTTCTTAACACTTGGACTAACTGGGTAGGAATTAGAAGGGAAGTTCAGTGGAAAGAGGAAAGGGCTGGAAAAATCAAAAATTTTTTGTGTTTATGCCTCAAACTGCCCTGAGTGGTACAAACAAAGTCAGACCCATGAATTCCCCAAACTGCATCACCTTTATAACCTCCGGAGCAGCAGGAACATTCCATAGGTGCAGGAATCAACTATGTAAAGAGATGAAATTCAGCACTAATGGCATCTTTAAGTAAATATTTAAATTCAGGCTGCAAAACACCCACATTTATTGATGCCTATAAAATACATTACAAAAGTTGCTGTATTTTTTTGAGATTTAATTTAAATGAGGAGATGTGAGAGCTGTCAAGGAGGAAAAAGCTCTGCAGCCAGGGCAAGGCAAATAAAATAACCCTGGATTTTATCCATAATTCCCTACTGCGAGACTGCTCCTTTACCATGAGCGAAGGAGAGGGGAATATTTGTTGCCTGGCTATAAATTGAATTAAAAAAGGTAAATTCAGCAGCCCATTCCTGTCCTGCTGGAACAGGATTGGAGGACATGAAGACGGATTAAACATTCCCAGAAAGAAACATAAAAGAATATGAAACACATAGAAAACAATGCATAAAAAAAAAAGGGAGGGGGGGTGGGAAAAGAAACCACTTTTTTTTTTTTTTTCAGACCATGCACAGAATAATTCAAAGCAAATGTGGAGCCTTTCTCTACAACGAGACAACCACAGAGGGTCACATGAGCCCTGTGGTGGTTTGGTTTCTTGTTAATCCACACCATTATCCCAGTGGTCCTGGAATTATTAGTGGGAAATAGCCCTTGAATGGCTGTGTTTGCCAACTGGCTGCTTTGTATTTATTTCATACTTATCCTGATTATTTGATAGATGATTTCTGGGCTGGTTTTCTCCCCCTCCCAGGAAAAAAGAAGCATCAGCTCCCCATACGTTTCTCATCTTTGGGATCAAATGGGTTCATGGAAAATCTGCTTTGCTGGGGGCAGGACTCAGATACTTTTCCAGCGCTGGATGTTTGCAGAAAGGTTCTAAGCACATACACAAACCTCCACACTTTTTTCTGGTTTTTTGGTGCATAAACCATTCCCTGGCTGTAGACTTGGCTTTGGTGAATGGAGGACGAAGCTTTCCATGCTCCAGAACCTGCTGCAAGTTGGGATTTTACCACAGGAAGAACTGATTCCAATTGCTGCTCCCATTCCCGACTGCCAGCCCCATTCCCAGCTTCCATTTATGTATCCATGAGGTGAAGTGAAGGAAGAGGCTGAAACTAATCCCCAAAAATTACTGTTGCCCCAGATTTGCTCCCTGGTCTGGCCAGGGTGATGTCAAACGAGGGCTTGCTCCGGATTTGGCTCCCAAATTTAATGGATAAAGGACAGAGCTCTGAGAAGCCTGGGCTGGTGGAAAGTATCCCTGCCCATCGAGCAGGGTTGGAACTGGATGATCCCTAATGTCCCTTCCATTTCCAGGATTCTATGATGGAATGAAATACAAAACTGCTGTTTCTATGCTTTCCATGATGGTTTTCCCAACCCTTCCAGGACCTTAAGGACATCACCAGGACACTCTCTCTGCCTCAAAATAATTTCGTTTACATCCAGATTTTTTGGATGCTATCCAGAACATCCAAGCCAAAAATTGTCCAAGCCCAGTGCTGCAGAGTTTGAGACAGCTCTCGTGCTACACCTGCACCCAGAAATTTGTAAATTTAGGGTCAAAGTCAGGGTCAAAAAGCCTCATTCTCAACATTTGTATTGGTGTTTTCTTTGTTTTGTCATTGATTTCCAGATGTCAGGAGGGGACACCAGTGCCCAGCTCACTCCTGACTTTCTTGCTCTTTGGCTGTCATTATATGTATGGCTGGGAGCTTCTTATGGGACCGTTTAGGTTGGAAAAGACCTTTGGGATCATCAAGTCCGACCATTCCCCTAGCACAGCCAAGGCCACCACTAAACCATGTCCACACATTTTTTTAAATTCCTTCAGGGATGAGGGCTCCAGCACTGCCCTGAGCAGCCTGTGGAGGCCTGGACAGCCCTTTCCAGGAAGGCCATTCCCTAATATCCAACCTAAACCTCCCTTAAGCTGCTACTGGATTTCTGTAGGGATCACAGTTTATATCAGCACCACCTTCTCCATTTAACTTTCTGCCTTGCAACCATTTCAATGTTCACAGCACCAACTGCAGAGTTGGATTTTAGGATTTTTCAAGGCATAGGTATTCAGGATTTCCAAGGTACAGGCATTATTTAGGATTTTAGGATTTTCAAGGTTTGGGTATTTTTTATAGCCAAGGAGGATAATACTGGAGAAGAACTGCTCAGTTCATGACATGCAGTGGTAATTAAAGCTCTGTGATATTTCATTCTGAGGTCTTTACTCATACTGGGACATCACAAAAACTGGTTTAAAATGCATCAGTAGATTCCTGCTATCTCCTGCTTCCAAGTGGGAGGAGAAGGAATGTTTTCCATTTCATGATAGACCAAATCTAGCCCAGCCAAGCACATAAAGAATTGAATTATTTCCCTCTGAACTCAGTGGCTTGAGAAAATACAACACAGAAAGCACAGTAAAATAATGGAAAATCTGGAACTAAACAGATCCCAGCTAATAGGGATGGAGAGGAAAAGCACAGGAGCACAAAGAGAAAGGAGATAAACTACATTAATCCAAACATTTTTCTTTTCCTTTTTTCTTTTCTTATTTTTAATTGTTATGGCTTCTTCTCCAGCAAAAGTCCATTGAAAGCATTAATCTGTGTCAGCTCTTGCTCAGGTAGAAAGCAGAACGTTTATTTATGTTTTGCCAAGTCAGATTTTTCTGTCCATCGCCTGTATTTTCCACCTGGAAAAAAGGTGGGAAAAGGTCCTGGGAATTTGAAAATTCTTGAAGGAGGCAGGGCCCAAGAATCACAGGACAAATAATGATTATTAGAAGGATCCTTAGAGAGAGGGTAACAAAATATATAGGGGAGCAGAATGAGTGGATTATTTAAAAAATAAGTAAAACAGACAGCAGGGATATGAAATTCATGGAACCATGGAATGGTTTGTGTTGGAAGAGACCTTGAAGTCCATCCAGTGCCACCCCTGCCATGGGCAGGGACACCTCCCACTGTCCCAGGCTGCTCCAAGCCCTGTCCAACCTGGCCTTGGGCACTTCCAGGGATCCAGGGGCAGCCACAGATGCTCTGGGCACGCTGTGCCAGGGCCAGACCACCCTCCCAGCCCAGAATTCCTTCCCAATACCCCATCTATCCCTGCCCTCCTTCAGTTTCAGGCCATTCCCATTTCATGTCCTTATGAAAAATATGAAAATGGCACTGATCCAACTTCTCAGCTGCCACAGGAGGTCACTGGCAGAGCAAAAATGAGAATCTCCATCCCTTCATTTCCATCGGAGCATTCAGGTGAATCTTCTGGTCATTCCATTTTTGTTTTGCAGCTAAGGGCACAACTTTGGTGACTCAGTCCTGTGAGGAGCAGCTGAGGGAGATGGAAAGAGGCTCAGCCTGGAGAAAAGGAGGCTCAGGGGGGACTGTGTGGCTCTGCACAACTCCTGACAAGAGGGGACAGCTGGGGGGTCAGGCTCTGCCCCCCGGAGGAGAGGAAAGGGCCAGGGCAGGCTCAGGTTGGACACCAGCATGAATTCCTTCCTGGGAATGATTGTTAAGCATTGGAATTGCCCAGGGAGGTTTGGAGTCCTCATCCCTGGAGGTGTCCAAGGAATTCCTGGAGGTGGCACTCAGTGCTCTGGGCTGGGGACAAGGTGAGCATTGGGCACAGGTTGGACTTGGTGATCATGGAGGTCTTTTCCAACCTCAGTGATTCCGGAATTCCATGTTTCTCTTGTCCACCAAGCTCAGATGAGCTGTACTGAGCTAACAGAAGTAGCCCTGGACACATAAACCCTCAACCTGAGAAGCTTCATCCTTCTCTTTATGCTTGCAACTACTTTCCTCCCAAAGGTGCTTCCTAGAATGGATTTCCCAAATTAAACTGCTCACTCTGCTCCCAGGCAGAAGAGTCCCACTTGGGCCTGAAGAATTCCCTGGAAAAAAATGGTCATTCCCTGGAAAAAAGGGGCCATTCCCTGTAGAAAAGGACAATTCCCGCCCAAAATGGCCCTTGATCTAGGAAGTTCCATCTCCAACCCCTGAAACAATTTCTCCTGGCCCGGGGATGTGCTGAGGGTGTTTCTATTTAAAACCTGAGCTAAAAGAAGCTGAGGGAAAGCAGAAGGAGAAGGAGGAGGGGGAGGAAAGAAGGAAAAAATAAAACCCAAGGAAGGAGGGGTTGGGAGGAGATGGTGGAGCCTGTTTCCATGACACGTGAAGTGTGTGGGGTGTGACAGAAATCCCCTGACCTGGTCCCACAGTGACAATGGCACCTCGGGAGCAGTGGAAACAGGAGCTCCAATCAACCTCCTAAGTGGAGATTAGGGGGCTGTGACAATTCCCCTTGGCCAAATCCTTCCCTGGAGGGATTGAGGGATTCAAACCTGGTGGGTTTGGAATGTCCCTCGTGGTTCCCATGACCTGCAGATAACCCAGAAGGAGGGGGCAGAGTGTCAGGGCAGCCCCAGGGGGAACGGTGCCATCCTCACCCCCTGTGCTCCCAAAAACAGAGGGAGGGTCTCAAAAGGGAATCAAAGTTTTGAGATCTTCCTGGGGACAGAGAGGGGCTTAGGAACGCCCTGGAAAATATCTGAATTACCCCTGGTAGGGGAGACGTGGATATTTTATGGTTTCACTTCTCATGTGCCCTGCTGGAGCAGGGAGCTGCTTCCAGATGATCTCACTGTGGTTCCCTCCAGCCTGACCCATCCTGGGATTCTGTGTGGCTGCAGTCTCCAGCCTAACACCTAAAAAGAAGGAATTCCACTTGCCCTTCCCAAATGTCTTGCCTGGAGCTGGGATTGGCCCCATTCAAGCCATGTGTTTAAAACTTTGGCATCAAATCTCCTCCACCTGCGTTTGTTTTAAACTCTGCCTTATTACCAGCTTAATAAAAACTGATATTAATGTCTTCATTTCATTCTGCAGGGGCTGGGATTATGAGCTTGGCAGCCAACCAAGGCTTTTGCTGCAAATTGCACAGCAAAAGCCTTGTGCAAATGATATTTTATCCCTCGGGGTATGAGTAAAAGGATTTTTCATAGGCAAAGGAGGGAAATAAAGGTGATTTCGGAATAAAAGAGGGTGACTGAAGTGCTACCTTTTGGTGAACCAGAACTGCTCAGACAACAAAGTTTTCTTGATTATTTTGATTTAGTTTTTTCTGGTTAGGAGCTTCAAAATATTCTTCTGTCACAAAAGACATGAAGGTGAGAGTCCGGTGGTTGGGATCACTCTTGTTTTGGTTTTTTTTTTTTTTGTTTTGTTTGTTTTTTGTGGTTTGTTTTTTTTTTTTTTTTTTTTTTTTGTAAATGGTGCCTTATTTTGTCCTTTATTTGCTGAATTCCCAGATACAAGAATTACCTGATTCTCAGAATGTTTTTTTATTCAAAAATCACTCCTTTCAGGAGTAAATAAACACTTGAACACATGATGCCCTAAAGCCCCTAAAATCAAAATTCAAATCAAAGAGATGCTCTTGTTGTCAGTGATTTAGACTCGTGGAATCATGGAATGGTTGGGTTGGAAGGGACCTTAAAGATGAAATTCCAAACCCACCTGCCATGTACAGGGAATTTTTCACTTGATCAAGGTAGAAATAGAAAATCAAATTATTTTTCTATGGATCTCTATTTTTTTTTTCCTCATTTTTGGAGGCAGGGGCTGCAAAACAAGGCCATTATTGCATCCATACCACAGTCGAACTCAGCTGAGCAAATTCTTCAGTGTCAATTCCCAATTTCTCCTAAAAACTCCATCAGCAGCTGGTCCTGTCAAACCATTCCTCCTATTTTTGCTGTCAGTGCTGTCCCTGGTGAGGTTTCTGACCTCGGAATTTCACGATTTCATTTCCAGTACTGACTTGACCAACTGGATTTTTATTCTGATAACGACTCGGTGAGTGACACTCAAATTATCACAAAAACCGGGTCAGTGACACTGGAATTATCAATGAAAATTGTTCCATTTCCATTGACTCCTGCACTAATTTTAGGACCAGAGGCTCAGCCTTGGGTTTGCTGTGGTCATTGAACTCTCTCCACACTCTATGAGTATTTTACAACAGCTTTATGTGCTGCCACACCCAGCAATTGAGTTATTCCTGCTT
This sequence comes from Anomalospiza imberbis, assembly GCF_031753505.1. NCBI lineage: Eukaryota > Metazoa > Chordata > Aves > Passeriformes > Viduidae > Anomalospiza > Anomalospiza imberbis. The sequence continues at coordinate 150,673,062 of NC_089681.1, forward strand.
TAAAATCATTAATTCTTCAGGACTGGTGGCTTCGAGCTCTGGAAATTACTGGGTTTGTAAAAAAAATGTGGCTTTGTGCCTCCATCTCATCCTTGTCACCCCTTGCTGGAAAGTTTTGAGCTTTGATTCTTCAAGAATCTTCAAAATTCCCCACCAAAGGCTCCAGTTCTGTCTGTGGTTTGTTGGAATTATTGCAATTTGTGTTACTGATTTCAACAAGGGCAAAATGGGGCACTGAAACCCAAATTTATTCATCCCCCGACTTCCAATTCCTCAAGAAGTTGGAGAAGCAAAGTGAAGAGGGAGAAAAGCTTTTGGAAGAACCTCCAGCATAAATCCCTGGAAGTGTCAAAGCTGCAATGAGAAACAGAGCAGCTCCCTGGATTTGCTGTCTGAAGGAGCCTCTGGAGTGATTCCTTCTCCATGGGATTGATTGGAGCCTTTTCCAGTTTGCACTGAACTCATTGGAAGTTCCTGGGCTGCCTCTCCCTCATTGCCAATTTGTTGATAAGGAAAATTTTTTAAAAAGTAAAAACAAGAATTAAAAAATCCTTTTATTCAATTTGCTTTTGTTAAGATTTCCTTAAACGTTGCCCTTGATTGTTGTTTATTTTATTAGGATTGGAAGGGGCAGTTGTGAACACACATCCCACGGCTGGGGTGTTTTAGTCCAGAGAATTCCTGCCAGGAAGTGCTGGATCCTGCTCAAATTCCTGAAATCCAGACTGAGGCAGATCTTTTATGGTTTGTCACTCAGTTGATCCTGGAGAGCTTTGATGTCAGCTGATCCGTTGTGTTATCACTTAGGGTTCCTGGGAGTGTTTTCCATTTAGGATCAATCTCTGCCTGCTCTCTACAATTCCATAAAGGAGGATGGAGCCAGCTGGGATTGGTCTCTTCTCCCAGGGAACAATGGACAGGACAAGAGGAAACAACCCCAAGTTGTGCCAGAGGGATTTTAAACTGGATTTTAGGGAATATTCCCCCACAATAGGAAAAGGCGGTCAGGTATTGGAACAGGATGACCAGGGAAGTGGAGTTACCATTCCTGGAAGGGTTTTTAATTGGATGTGGCACTTGGAGACATGGATTGGGTGGATTTGGCAGTGCTGGGTTCCTGTTTGGACTCAATGAGCTGAGAGGGCTTTTCCAACCTTAATAATCCTGTGATTCCCAGAATCGCCCAAATCCTCACATGAGCAAATCCTTTATTATGTCAAAAAGATGGGATTGAGGGAATAGGTACAACTGAGATTATCCCAGAATAGGATAGGTACAGGGAACAGGTACAACTGAGATTATCCCAGAAATATCCCTGGAGCAGGGATCGGATGGACATCCTGGAACTGTCCTAATTCCCTTATTGTGGAGTCACCCTGACTTTTCCAAGGAATGGCATTTTCCACACCAGGTGTCTGGAATCAGGGATAAGTGTTCCATTTTCCTGTGCCCAAAAAGTCGGGTTATGTACAGAAACCTAAGAAAGGCATTTTCCAACCATGACCCACTGTATCCAATGGAAAATGATGTTTAGTTTTCGTTTAGTATCTTCCATTCACTGAAAATTTCATACAGATAACAAAAGTAACAAAAACTACATAAAATCCCCAAAAGCTCTAAAATTCCATCATGAAATTAACTATTTTTTAGTTTAATAAATTTAAAGTATTTATTTTATTAATTATTATTTTGTAGTAACACAAGAGCTATGACAGATTTTGGTGCTAAGGATAAAATCCCAACTAAACATCCTATTCCATTCCCAGGTCATGGAATTAGAGAATCACGGAATAATCTGAGCTGGAAGAGATCCACAAGAATCATCCAGTCCAACCCCTGACCCTGCACAGACCCCCAACAATCCCACCCTGTGCATCCCTGAGAGTATTTTCCAAATGCTTCTGGAGTTCTGGCAGCCTTGGGAATGTGACCATTCCCTGGGGAGTCTGGTCAGTGTCCAACCTCCCTCTGGATGAGGAACGTTTCCCTAAAATACAACAGGATCTTTCCATAAAATCCAACTGGAATCTTTCCCTAAAATCCGACTGAAACCTCTCCCTAAAATCCAGCTGGAACCTTTCCCTGAAATCCAACTGAAACCTTTCCCTGAAATCCAACTGGAACCTCCACTGGCACAGCTCCAGCCCTTCCCTTGTATCCTACCATGCTTCAGGTTCTCCCTGAGAATTCCTCCAAGGTAAGATGCAGCTTTTCCAGAGGGTAAAACTATGGGAAACAATCCCTCATTTTTCAGGCCCCCATTCACCACTCATCCATATTTACCACCCAAACCTTCAGGCTTCCAAAATCCTGGAACTGTAAAGAGCAGGAAAGAACAAATGTGGGATTATCTGGGATTTTTTCCACATTGCTTTTGCTGTTGTTGATCCTTTCAGGAAGGATGTTCCATTTGCCAAGGGTCAGGATCACAGTTGTCCCTTCCCTGCAGCTCCATGGTGTCACCAACACCTCGAGCAGGGCAGGAAGGGGCCTTGACTCAGTGGAGGTGTCACAAAAGTCATTACATGTCACAACCAGGCCTGAAGTCACCTCTTGGCAGGTGGAACAAGGTGGTTCTCTCCAACCACTTCAATTCCGAGGAGAATTGGCAATCCCAGACATGTGTTTCCCTGTTTTAGCACAACTTATTTCAAAGAAAAGCAAAACTAGGAATGTGCCATATATCCCTGCCCAGGCTTTGACTGGTTTATATACAAACATCCACATTTCATCTCATGATTCCATTTTAATCACAGCACACCAACATTCCTGGGAATTTTTTTTTTAACAATTCCTGCAAAAAAACAGGCTCAGAAAAACAGGTGGGTCTGTTTTCCTTGTAATGGAGGTTTTGTTTTCCAAACCAAGCCAAAGTCTCACTGCCTAGGCCTTGCCCTGGTGAAGAGCTGCTGAGAAATAGAGAGAGATAGGAGCCCTTGGGAAGGGAAGCAGGAGCACTGATATCCCTCGGAAAACATCCCTGGGCAAACTGTCAGCACCGGGGGCTGATAAGGAAGGCACAGCCTGGGATTTGGGAAGTGTGGGAGGCACTGGGTGAGAGGAGGCACTGGGGGCTGGCTGAGTTAACTCTTGCTGGACTCATTCACTGTCTCCCAAATCCAGCTTCCCACACATCTCCACGTCCACTCCCAAAGCAGGGCCCTTATCCTGAGGTGCTGAGCCCACCCAAGGCTGGATATCCATGCTGTTATCCCTTTTATCTCCACCCAAACACCATAAATCCCTCTTCTCCCCTCCTGGAATTTCTTCCATATTCTTCCTTCTCTCCAAACCACAACAAGAATTCCACCTGCCATTCTCCAGCTTTGAGCCCTTGGGAATTCAGACACCTGGTCCTGCAGGAAGCCTCTCCTGCCCAGGAGGAGATCCCAGGACACAGCAAAGGGAGGAAGGAAGAAGGATCAGAAGAGAAATCCATGTTAATTAGTGGATTCTGGGATAGTCCGTTCAATGAACACATGGGAGCCAGGGAATACTCCAATGGGAATTGTAGAACAGAATATCCTGAGCTGGAAGATTCCCACAAGGATGGTCCAGTCCAGCTCCTGGTCCTGCCCACAATAATCCCAACAATCCCACCCTGTCCCTGAGTTGTTCAAATGTTCCTGGGGCTCTGACAGCCTTGGGAATGTGCCCATTCCCTGGGGAGCCTGGGCAGTGCCCAGCCACCCTCTGGGGGCAGACCCTTTCCCTGATATCCAACCTAAATCCCTCTGGCACAGCTCCATGCCATTATTGTGCCAGCACAATGGGATTTGGTGAAGGGATTTGCTTTGGAAGGTCATTGTGTGAAGGATTTGCTGGAAAACACTGGCATTCCCTCAGTTTGAACTGTGAATTTGAACCACAATAACAACACAAAACCAAAAACCCACAAATTTTTGTTTGTGGGAGTTTATATTCCCTAATAAAGGACAAAAGTGGGAGAATAGGAATTTTTTGGGCTCCTGAGGGATGGAGATGCTCTTCCCAGACAGTTCCTGGGTTCTACTCAGTCCTGGTTCCCTCTTCAGTGAGAATCAGTGGCAGCAAATGGAGAAAAATTTCCTATGAGAATTGAACATATGGAGTACTATTCCCAAAGAATGAAGGACACACCAGGAGATCAGCAAGGAAGAGAAAGGTTTGATGCTGGATACGATCAAAGGATATAAAATCGGGAGTTAAAAGGGAGAAATGAGCAAGGAATGAGCATTTATTCCAATAAAATCTATAATGTAAGGAAATGAATGGGTGTTTCCAAAGTACTGCACACAGCCTGGAGGTGAACTTTGGAATTCCCTGTGGGATATTGACAACATTTTACATCCATCCAAAACAAAAACCCCAAACCCATGGATTCATGGATCAAAGAATACTTTCTTTTTTATTGAATGGAATTATGGGAGTGTCCAAACAAATAAAATTCCAAAGTTTAAAGACACATTCTCATCAATTATTTTTCCTGGGATTAGCCACTGAAATATTTCCAATCAGGATTCAGGTGAGCCAGAGAAATTTTTCAGAAATAAAGAATCAGGACTAAGAAATGATGGTTGATTTCCTAATTTATCCCTTGCACATTCTATGAAATAATCAGGAATCAGGAAATATTTAAGCATGTGTTAAAAAAAAACTGCTCCACGAAAATTAAGAAGTTGAAAATGTTAATAAAATCAACCATGCACATAAATGTTTGGAAAAACTAGGGATGTGTGTTGGGAATTATGTTCTCAGGCACAGGGAATTTTGTCCCTGGAATGACAGCAGGAGGAATTCAGAAGGCAAATGCTGACACACTCACCATGCTGCTCCTGTCCTAGGGGAGAGGAGCAGCCTCAGGTAGTGCCAGGGGTGGTTTAGGTTGGATATTTAGGGACATTTTTTCATGGAAAGGGTGGTCAGGTATTGGAATGGGGAAGTGTTGGAATCACCCTACCTGGAAGTATTCAAAAAATGTGTAGATGTGGCATTTGGGGACATGGTTTTGTGGTGAGGGAATGGTTGGACTCGATTATCTTGGAGTTCTTTTCCAACCTAAATTATTCCATGATTCCCGACAATTTGAAGTGTGGAGAGTTTTTTGAGATGTTCTGAAGATGTCCCAACCCTTCCTCTCTTGGAGTCATTCCTGGATTTTAGTGAAACCCCCTTGCTCTTCACTCATTGATCTTGGACACCCCAAAAACCTGGAAAACTTGAGACTCACTGGAAAACACCCCCTGTGATTATTACAGAGATAAAACACCTGGAATTTGTAAATCCTTATTGAATACTGAAGGGATTGTAGCCGGATCCTCCAGGATTCTCTGGATAAGCAAATATTTTTTTTTCCTTACAACTGATGGGCCTGACTGGCAACATAACCCAGCACTTGGAGCTTGAAACCAGTTGGAAATTATAGAAGCTGCTGGAATAAACTGGAAGAGGGAATTCTGGATTTGTCAACACAGCAACAATAGCACAGCCAATCCTAAAGGGATTAGGGATGTCAGTTACTGGGGAGGTTGTGGTTTTGTGGGAAGAAGGAACAGAAAAAGAGTTAAGGGAATGCTGGGCTGCTCCATGAAAAAATAGCTGGGAAAAAAAATCCTTCTATCCAGCAGCAAGAACCTCAAAGCTGGACATGTTCAGACTGCATAGGTGGCAAGTTGGGAATTTAGTCCCATGCCAAGAGCAGGAGACTTCCAGCCAAAACAGCTGTGGGTTTATGGAGGCAAGGAAAGCCTTTAAAAGGGCTCCTGGGAATTCCCAACTCAATAGGATGCCCATAGAATCCCATTTTCCCACACGAAAATGGGAGATGAGATTTTAAATGGAAGAGTGAATGAAGCGGATTTTTTAAATGTGCCACAGCCCCACATTTGGTGTCGCCTCAAAGCGTTATTTCAGATTTTCCCCTCAGGATCACAGGGATGTGGCCGGGGAAAATCCCAGCACAGCCTAAATTGGCATTCTGAGGCCGGCAGTGTCGTTACTACTCCCTTAAGTTCCTGGTTTGTGCTGAGGTTGGACCACACAGCTCAGCCTTGCTCAGGAAAGTCAGGAATGATATCCCAGGAGCAGATTTGAGGAGATTTTTAGTGTTTGAGGGCAGTGGAGTCAAACCAGGCACATACACATTCCAGCAGCAGAACATCATCAAATTCTTGTAGGAATAACTTTTAAAATGCATTTTTCTTCACAGATTATCTGATATAATCCCATTGTTCCAAGAGTTGGGGTGTTTTGGGTAAAGATCTGCCAAAAAAACCCCAAACCAACACTGTTCACACCGGAACCTTCATCAAAACTTGCATTATCCAATTAAATTTTTATCAGAGGCAATAATTCTTGCAAAGTTGTGGATTTGTCTGTGACATTGGGCTTAAATGTATCCCAAGGTAGGCTGGGATCACAACCACCTTGTTATTCCAAGGTGCACATGGAATTCTTGGAATCCTCCAGAGCTAAAACTGGGAGCAGCTATAGCAACTGTTTAAAACCTCTGGATCTGCTAATGAATGTGGGAACATTCCCTGGATCAGGGAAAAGGTCAGCATCCTGTCCAGGAAGAGGACAAGGACCTTTGTCCCTTTTCTCAGCTTCTGGAGGAAAGAGAACCCGGGATCTCTGTAGGGCAGTGGGCATGGAGAGCACAGAAATTCATCCTCCACAAATGCATAAGAGACTCTGGAAGTCTGAGGGGATACCACAAGGGATGAATTCCCAGGATAGTGCAGATGGAACGTGAAAAAAAATAATATAAATCCTTTTTCCAGGTAGCTGCCACTTCCCAGAGGATGAGGAGTTCATCTTCAAGGAATCCTGGAATGGTTGGGTTGGAAGTGACCTTGAAGACCATCTGTGGCCAAGGGCTGGGACAACTTCCACTAGCCCAGGTTGTTCCAAGCCTTGTCCAATGTGGCCTTGGACACTTCCAGAGACAGGGAGCACCTCCATCTGTGCTGTCCCCTACAACCTCTCAAAGCAGAGCTCAAGAACCATCTTTCCTGCTTTTGTTGATCTTTCAGCACAAAAAGGGACTTTATCAGTTTTCTTATCAATTTGGAATGTGTACATTCTTCATCCAATGGCTCCTCATTGGAAAATGTGCCTTTCAACCAAGTATCAGCTCTTTTCCTTAGATGTGGAATCCTGTGGGCCTGGTACAAGAGCACTTGAGATGATCCATGGAGATAAGAAAGTTGATGATTGAACAATACCTCTCTGCTTTGCCAAGTTATCAAAAATATGTTCATGAATCTGTGAGAGATTCATAGAATCAGAGAAATTTTTAAGTTGGAGAGCTCCAAGGTCATTGAGTCCAAACATTCCCAAGGCCACCACTGTCCCATGTCTCCAAGTGCCACAACCACATGGCTTTTAAATCCTTCCAGGGATGGGGACTCCATCACTGCCCTGAGGCCAGACAACTCTTTTGATGAAGAAATTTTTCCCAATATCCAACCTAAACACAACTCCAGGGTTCGGATCTGGGGAATTTTTATTGTCCCTTCCAACCCAAACCATTCTGGGATTGAAGGATTCTGGAATTTAGAGAGATCCACCCCTGATTCCCCTGAACATTTGTACAGGGAGAACATCAATGGAGAGGGAAAGACATTAAAACCTTTGGGTTTAAATTTATTCTTCTCTGCTTTTACAGACACAACCCAAAGTCTCTGTGTGGTTCTCTCAAATCCAAACCCCACCAAGAGGTTGTTCCCCTTTGGAAGCGTTGAGGGATGTCTGGATATTCCATGGTGCAGCTGAGAATTCCTGGAAAGGGATGGTGGGAAAAATGTGGGTCGTGCATCACCCTGCAGCAGGCACATTCATGGAATCACAGAATGGTTTGTGTTGGAAGGGACCTCAAAAAATTACCTCATGGTTGGGACTCCATTTCCACACTCCTGGCATTGCTTCCCCGTCCCTTTCCCCACCCCCACTCCCACTTAGGAATGACCACGGGCCATTTTGGGCTCCTGACCCCCAGGCTGAGGCCAGCACAGCGATTCTGAGGGTCAGATCTTTGCTCAAACATCCCACCCTCCGTGCAGGGCTGCTCCAGATGCCTTTGCCCTGTACCCCCAGGAACTGCAGCAGGAAATTCTCTGGAGCTATCCCAGGGCTAATTAAAGGAGCAGCTTGGAGACCCCGTCACCTCCTGAGAGTCCCCAGAGCTTCTCTGGCTTCTGTCAGGGCTCATGACAAGGTTAATTCTGGAGGAGGCTTCTTCACTCAGGGGCCACTGTTTTACAGACCCTGCTCAAAGCTCGTTAGCTGTAATTAACAGGCTTTTTCCACAACAAATTAAAGCTCTCTCAGGGTTCTCCTGGCAGCTCTTCCCTTAGGAATAATGATCACTCTCTGCTGTCACTTCCATGTTCTGGGCAAAGCTGCTCTGGGCTTTGTGCAGCCTTAATTAAAACAAAGTGGTTTTACTCCCTTGGTTTATGTTTGGTGCCCTTTGCTTTGCTCTTCTCATTAAAATAAGAAAGAAATCTGGGATTGGGGTTTCTCTTTGGGAGTTGAACTCAGCTGGAGTTCAGTGTCACTAACAATATTTTATCAACACAGAGGATTTATATATCAGGAAACAATATTCAAAAAATAATATTCCTCACTGTCTGGGCTGACATGGGAATGAGGGGGGAGGATGATGGGGCTGGATCAGTATTTGATGAAAAACTTTTCAGGCCAGGCTGGAATAGTGGAAGATGTCCCTGCCCATGGCAGGGGGCTGGTACTGGATGATCTTTAAGGTCTCTTCCAACCGAAACCATTCCAGGATTCCCGGCTGGATGCTGGGAATGTTGAGTGCTGACGATCCACAAGGAGCTCCTGTGCAAAGAGCACAAACCAGGGCTGTGGGGTTTCATTTATAAACTTCTTGAGAGGGATCAAATTGCCTCAAGTGTCATTCCTTGATGTTCTTCCATCCTGCCAGATGTCACCACCTGGAAAACATGGATCATGAAATGATGATTCCATCCATGGAGCTCTTTCATATCTCCGGTAGTAAGAGTTGGAAAATACTGTCAGAAAAACACCTTGCCTTCCTTCCTTCCTTCCTTCCTTCCTTCCTTCCTTCCTTCCTTCCTTCCTTCCTTCCTTCCTTCCTTCCTTCCTTCCTTCTGTGAAGAGCCTGGCCACATATAACCCCTAATTTTACATATTTTAACGTATATATCTAAATTTAGTCATTTTAGGCTGCCTCATAACTGGCAGGAGAATACAAATATTCCATAGGGATTTTCCCAGAACTTCCAAAGGAAAATCCAAGGCAGAAAGAGCCGTAATTTGTTGTGCACTCCCAAAAACTGAGGGACTGAGACCTAAAAATGCTCACTACAGAGCCAAACCTTCACAATTCACCAGGAATTCCCTCCACTAAAGGGACTGGACTGGCTGGGATGCCAGATTCCAGGAAAATATCCCAGGATTTGAGCTCCCTCTGCCCTTCAATTCCCTCCCCACAGTGGCCGTTTGGCTTGGGAAGAAACCTTTGTGCAAACATCACAGGCTACAAATCCCTCAATGAGCTCTGCTGGAACTTCTTGCAATTTCTGGATACTCAGGAGTTGCTATGTTGACATTTTTATTTATCAACAATTCCCTGAAAAGAGTGATTAGGAATATCGACATCTCTCCCTGCTGCAACAGAAAATTCCTTGCTCTTAATGGACAATTCTTGGAAAGCTGATCCCTACACCAAATAAAACTCTAGGAATTGTTTAACCTCCACGGCTCAGCTTTCCATGACACACACTTTTATTCTTGGCCTGCTGGTCAGAAGGTGAAGGCAGGGAATGAACATGGAGAGATCCAAATCCCAAATATTTTCCCTGTAGATGCTTAGTCAAGGCTTAAAAATAAACCACCCCGTGAGCAAACAGGAATATTTGATTTGGTCTGGAGGCAAACACACTCCAGGTTTCCACTCCTTGATTTTTTTGTAGGGAATTTTTGAAGTGATCCCTTGGGCCTCAGCCAATCCCCACTTTTTATGATGTCCGAGAATCCATTTGCTCCAAGTTCTACATTTCCCTCATTAAACAGCACTAAAAAGGGAACTCCAAGCCACAAGACCACACACGTTGGCATCAGACATCCAATATCCAGAGCTGGCACGATCCCATAAATTAATGTTTGCTCCCATCTAGTGGGTGGAAGAAGAAATTGACTTTAGGTGGAATATTATGCAAATTTAGTTTGCATCGAGCTGGGGGGGAGTTTATGGGAGTTTTATTCCTTCTTGGCGATGTAGGGTTTTAGGCCTGATTTGAGATTTTTGCAGATATTTGTTAAATTTAGCGCTGTGTTTTCATGTAGGCCTCAAGTTACACCATCTTGTAGGCCTCAAATTACAGCATCATCCAGGAGAAGCTTATATTGGATATCAGGGAAAAACACCTCATGGAAAGGTGGTCAAGCCTTGGAAGAGGTTGTGCAGGGAACAGTTGGAGTCCCCACCCCTGTAATGGTTCAAAAAAAGTGTGGATTTTAGGACAGAGTTTAGTGAACATGGAGGTGCTGGGTGAGGGTTGGACTTGATGATCTTGGAGGTCTTTTCCAACCTTAACAATTCCATGTTTGTTTCTATATTTAAGATCATCAAATTCAACCCTCAAACAGCATCACCACCATGTCCTCAAGTGCCACATCCACATGTTGTTTTTTTTTTCACGTTTCCAAGGGTGATGACACCACCACTTCCCTGGGCAGCCCATTCCAATGTTTCACAGCCCTTTCCCTCAGGAATTTTTTCCTGAAATCCAATCTTAACCTCCTCCGGTGGATAATTAATGAGAAGTAATGATGGGGAGAACAATGAGAACCATTAATATTCCAAGTCATTAAATAATACTTATTTTTAAAAGGATTTCTGGAGGATCCTGGGAAAAGCCCCATGGTTCACATGGCACAGGAGGCAGCACTTAACTCCAGAAAATCCAAGACGTGCTCAGACTTTGGAAAAATGACAGAAAGTTACAGGAATATGGAGAAAGTGCAGCTGGAACCAAAGAGGAGGTCAGAAGGAGACCTGGATTGTCCTTTTCTGCATTCCCACAGGATACTGACTTGAGAATCACCTTCCAATTCTAGCACCTGACTCCATCTCTTACAACATTTGGTGAACCTCATCAACTTGAAGTTACATTTTGACCTTTTTTCTCTAGAAATTAAAAAAATTCCTCCTTTTTTTTACCTTCAGAAGGCAGAGAAAATGCTCTGCACTGTGTGGTTATAACAAGGCACAGGCTTCTGGAATGGTTTTAAGCTGAAGGACGGCAGGGATAGAAGGAATATTGGGAAAGAATTCCTGGCTGGGAGGGGCTGGGATGGAATTCCCAGAGAATCTGTGACTGCCTCGTCCCTGGAAGTGCCCCAGGCCAGGTTGGATGGGGCTTGGAGCAACCTGGGATAGTGGAAGGTGGGAATGAGATGATTTTATAAGGTCCCTTCCATCCCAAACCATCACAGGCTTCTGTTAAATCAAGGGAAGGTGTTTGGGTTTCCATCTCTTCCTTTTGATGAAACATCAAAATTCCCAAGCCCTGGAAGCAGACACAGCTTTGGTGCTCACAACCACACTGTGGAACATGCCTTGGAATTACTTCCCCTTTTTTTCAGAGTGATTTCAGCTTCTCCTGATGCAGGAGCCCTATTTTACCTGCTGAAATAATTATAATAATTAACACAATTATGAAATAATTCACCTACGAGTTCCCTGCAGAGCCTGAAGTTTCCTGTCCCTCCCTTTAAATGTGGGTTTTTTTTGCTGAGGACCGAAATTCTGTATTCCAACAAAACTCCTTGGTCTTGTTAAAGGGTGACCAGGTGAAACCTGAAGACCTAAGAGGGACAGAGGGATCCAATTCCACCTTTGGGGCTGGAATTTAAGACAACCTACAGGTGTAAATAGTTCCAGCTTCCTCACATCCCAGGAATTTATTGTCTCACTTGGAATTTCTTGATACATTAATATTTTCTTGGGTTTTTTTCCTACAAAACCTTCATAAGAATTCTGCTCTCAGGTGAGGTTTTTCAGAGTTCCTTTTAAAACCCTTCCTATCCCTCAATTTCTGGTAATTTAGGAAAATAAATGAAGGTGTCTTGATTTATTTGAGACACTGTGGGGTATCCTGGTTTTCAGATGCTTCTTCAGAAAGAAGGGTAAGTTGGGGGAATAAATCTCCAGGGTTAGCCCTCACAGGATTCCTGGTTCCAGGTGGGATTTCTGAGGGAATTATTGGTGACCAAGTCTTGGAGCTTTTCTGGTTTAATGTGTGATGCGTGTTAGGGAAGGAAGGAGATGAAGAGATAAGGTTGTCTGGAAATGTAAGGATTCTGGACATATGGGATCTGTCTCCAGGGAGTATTAGTGCCTGCAAAAAAAAAAAAAAAAGCTGGAAAGGGACATGGGACAAGGGATGGAGGGACAGGACACAGGGAATGGCTCCCACTGCCAGAGGGCAGAGCTGGATGGGATATTGGGAAGGAATTCCCAGCTGGGAGTGTGGGGAGGGGCTGGGATGGAATTCCCAGAGCAGCTGTGGCTGCCACTGGATCCCTGAAGTGTCCAAGGCTAGGTTGCATGGGGCCTGGAGCAGCCTGGGACAGTGGAAGGTGTCCCTGCCCATGGCAAGGGATGGAATTAATGAACTGTCAGGTCCCTTCCAACCAATCCGGGGGTTCTGTGATTCCATAATTTGGGCACGCCTCCTCTGTTTATGTGTCTCAAATCCTATTGATATTTCATTTCCATCCCTGTTTTTGTTTTCCTTAAAGTTTTAATGTCTTTAAAATCATTCCGTGCCACTTCCTTCTTTGAAACTCATCAGTTGGATTGAAACAAAACAATTCCACAACTCAAGAAATTTTAAGGCAGGTTTTTATATCCCAGCATCCCAGCATTCCAGAATTCCAGAATGGATTTGGGTTGGAAGGGACATTAAATCTCATCTCATTCCCACCCCTGCCATGGGCAGGGACACCTTCCACTATCCCTGCTTGCTCCAATTCCCATCCAACCTGGCCTCAAACAATTTATCAGGGTCCTCAATTTTGATCTGAGGCATTATTAATTGAAAAATTTATCCAACTCTGAATTCTTGAGAATGAAAACCCCCAAGAAGTTGAGCTGAACTCAAGTTTCTTTCCACCAGCAAGTTTTGCCTCTGATCCACGAGGAAATGTGTAATGGGAAAGGGAAGGAATGGAAAGAAAATAAATTGAGGATGGAATACAACAGGAAGGAAAGTGGGAGTCTCTTTTAGGAGAACATTTGGATTTATCCAGACCTAATCTGTTCTGCCTATTTTGGAGTGGGGAGATGGAACAGCAGAGCCACCAGGAGCTGCAGGAGATGTTTTGGAGCTCCTCCTATTTCCAAAGATAACGGCTCAGACCTTCCATGGGCCAACACGAAGCGGAATAAAGTTGGCAGGATCTGATTCAACTCCAGGGAGTGCCTCCTTCCATGTTTACCTTTTTTCTTGGGATAGAAGAGGTTTTTTAATGGCCTGTTTTCAACTGGGAGTCACCCACCCACCCCAGCAGCTTCTTGCCAGCAGCTCCCAGGTGTTCTCCAGTGAAAGCAGGACTATGGAAGTGGCAGTGAGGGATGTGAAGACAGCTCCAATAATTAAATTTACATCTCCCAAGCTGCCCCGGGGCAGCTGTTTCCTATTTGGGTGTTTTTTTAAGTTGACATTTGGGAGAAATTGGAATATTTTGTCATTTCCCTCCATGCAGATGTACAGGAGGGAGAGATCCAGTCAGCTGGGAACTCAGGATCAGCTGGAAAGGGGGAATTTTCTCCATAAAAAGGGTCAGATTAAGGAAACAGGAACTTATGTTTGACTCCCTGTTCTGAGGGCAGGCTCAAGTTTAATCTGATATGGAAAAAAAGGAAAAATCCCAATTTTCTTGCTTTTATATCTGGTGAATGGTTTGCAGAGGGCTTTAAGGAAAAGCAGCTGGGGCTCTGAGAATTCTCTCTTCCCTATGGAATTTTAGGACCAGATTTGCAGAGAGACTTAAGGAACAACCCCTGGGACTCTGAGTATTCCTTATGGAATTTTAGGACCAAGTTTTCAGAGACTTAAAGAAGAGCAAGTGGGGCTCTGACTATTCCCTCTTTCCTAAAGAATTTTATTTCTCAGGGAAAATATCCTGGGTTGGGTTAATTTGATTTCTTCTGGAAATTCTGGCTGGCTCTGAGCACAGTGTTGATGAGCCATAAAGATATGTAAGACACTGGAGTGGGGAAAAAAACCCAAACAGAATCAAAACCAAACCCAAAACCCCAAACCATCCCCTCAAAAATCCCGAAAAAACCAACATCACTTTGCCAGTGATTCCCAGGGTGACCTTGGCCAACTCATATGATCTGTAATCCAGGAGAATCCAATGGGAATGAGTCCTTTCACTGTCTTGGCCCAGGAAAAATCTTTTTTTTTTTTTTTGAGCCCTGTGGCTGCCAGGGAAAGTCTTTTCCTGTCTGGATCAATGGCCAGTCATGGGTTTGGAACTGGTTGATGATTTAAGAATGGACCAGCTTGGAGTCAGGAATGATGAGTTACGTGGAGACAACATCTTCTGCTGTAATAAAAGGTTTGGAGAGCTCTTCTTCCCCCAAAAAAACCACCAAAAAATAAAACCCTCATGGAGCTTTGTTTTATTGAGTCTGGCCAAGGAAAAGCAGCAGGGGAAAATGTTGTGGTGGAACTTCAAGGAACAAGAGGGGTTACCAAAGTCTTACACTAATTCTGGAAAAATCTAATGGAAAAATCTAAGTCCTCTAAAAAGGAGTTGGAAAGGAGGAAGAGGTTGTGATAAGAGGAACAGGATGGAAAATCCAAGTATTTTGGTAACTAGAAAAGAGCATTCTGGGTTTGGGGATGGGATCATGTGTGGAAGATGCCATGAGGGGAGCTTGGTGGTCAAGGAGTTCCCTTAAAATTCCCATCTTATTCTTATCTAATCCATGGGGAAAGGCTCATTTGGAGTTTGATGATCCCAGAGCTGTGACATCACTGGAATTACACCAAGGGAATATTACTCCAAGGTGTAGGATGTGGAGAGGGATAGGGAGAGAAACAAAATCCTGCAGTCAGACCCTGTTTTAACACCTGCTGGTGGCAGAACAACTCTGGGACAACATAGGAATGAAAATAAGAAATCAATCCCCTCAAAAATCAAAAGCAGAGAATAAGGCATAAAATGAGAATAATCTTTCCTCCTGGATCCAGACTCCAAAGTCAGGAACAGGCTCTGAGTTGTCCCAGGGGATATTTTGACCCAAAGCCCCGAATCCCAGCAGTGACTTTGGATAATGGAACACTGAACATTCTTTATCCCACTCCCTCCTCCCCTCCCGTGCATCTTCCCTGCTCACTGACATCTTTAGTCTAGACAAGATAATCCCATTATGTTCCCTAATTCCTGATCCTTGCTAAAATCAACCTGGATAAGATTCCACACCAGACAAGGCAGAAAATCCACTCAAGCCCATTTGACCTTGTTAAATGATGACTTAATTCCTATCTCTACTAATTAGTGGGATGTGTCCTGTGGAATCCCAGGGAGGCAAATTCCATCCATTTCTTCCCTTTCTCCTCATTTCTCATCAGGCTGCAGTCAAGGATTTTCAGGAATGAGGTGGTTAAAGGTAAAACTCACATTTTAAAGGGATCTGTCCTCTTTTCCAAGGCCTTTTTTCCCTTCCTGCCTGACGTGTGGGATAAAAAGGGCTGGAAACTACTCCAGATGCTCAGCTTGTAAAGGAGGATTTTCCTCCTTTATTTCATCTGCTGGAAATATCCTCTGGGGAAAAAAAAATTGGATTTTCCAAGGGCATTTTTGCTCTGTGCTAAATGAAGATGGTGTAAAAACCTGACACACAAACTAGACAGATATGTGGAATTCCCTATATTCCAAACCAATTCCACCTTGGATAAAACACTGATCTCTTCAAGCGCTCCTTGCATAAACTCCAGAGCTAAATAGGATCAATCCCAGGATAAAGGGATGAGTTTATACTGTCCTAGAAGTGGTAAACAAACTCCTCTTTATCCAAAGCTGTGAATTGGCTTCAAAAGTGCAGAATCAACTCCTGCTCCGAGGGGAGAAGCAGGATCCAGCTGTCCTGGCTGCTGCTCAAACTGGGAGCAAAGAAACCTGGAAAAGCTCCAGGATTTGCCTGAGACCGTTTGCTCCCAGAGGGTTGTGAGGGATCAGAAGATCACAGGGAGGAGAGAGGGGCTTAGAGACACTAAAACCACTTAAATTCAAGAGCTGTCAAAGCTCAACATCTTCAGTGCTGAGTTAAAAAAAAAAAATCTCATTTATTTCACTGTGGCTGCTGAATGAGGAGGGTTTTGTGCTGCAAAAATAAGAGGGCTTTTGAGGGAATTTTGGTTCTAACACTTATGGATCATAACAGGTCCAGCCAGGGGTTTTGGGAGAAGGAGTCTCCTCTGTTTGGAGGAATCTAAAAGAGGCTTGGAACCTAAAAGAGGTTTCCAAAGGGAGCAGGTTTTAAAGGAATGCTGACTTGAAATCACAGAATCATCATGGAATGGTTTGGGTTGGAAAGGGATTAAAACCCATCGCATTACACCCCTGCCATGGCAGGGACACCTCCCACTATCCCAGGTGCTCCACTCCCCATCCAGCCTGGCCTTGGACACTTTCAGGGATCCAGGAGCAGCCACAGCTTCTCTGGGAATTCCATCCCAGCCCTTCCCCACTCTCCAAGCCAGGAATTCCTTCCCAAAATCCAATCTAAACCTTCCCTCTTTCAGCTAAAGCCATTCCCTGTGTCCTGTCCCTCCATGCCTTGTCCCCAGTCCCTCTCCAGCTCTCCTGGAGCCCCTTCAGGCCCTGCAAGGGGCTCTGAGCTCTCCCTGGAGCCTTCCCTTCTCCAGACTGGACTTTCCCTGTTTACCAAAGCTTTCATTCTCTATCAGACATTTGAAACAAACCAAACCCTTGCAGGAGAAAAAAACAATTTAAATCCAGAAGCAAAAACAAACCAAAGGAGCCCTAGAACCAAGAGCTGTATGGTGCAAACATCACCAGTTTGAGCCTCCAGGCCCAACTTTGCTCCTGTTTAATTAACAGAACCAACGACAGCTAAAAATGGAGCCCTGGAAAATCATTAATCACTGTGGGACACACAGGGGGTGGGAGAGGAGGTGGGTGGATGGATGGAGCAGGAGGCAGGTAAGCAAACACAGTGTTATCAGCACAATATCATTTCCCGGATGGAGAACATCCGTGCTCCTACCTCCTCCAAATATAACCCAGGGATGCCAGGGTTGCTTGGCTACCCCGAGGTGGGAACAGGATGGAGACGGCATTAATGAACTTCTCTTTGCCTGGATGTTCTGCAAAAAATAGAAACTCATCATTAACATGCTGCTGGGCCATAGGTGCCTTTTCTTCTCAAAAAAAAAAAAAAAAAAAGGATAATGTCATCCCACCCAGGGTTTAAGGATATTGCAAAGCCCTGAGAACTCACAGCTCATCCCATCCATGATTGGTGTGAAAACAGGGATATTTCACCTGAACAAACACTCCCCGTCAGCTTTGCAATGCCCTGGGCTGGTCTTTGTGTTCATTTAAAAATCAGAATAGAAAAAAGGACCACCCGCATGTGGTGCATGCACCTAAAACCACCTGCATGTGGTTTTAGGTTTGTTCTGAGGAATAATTGTGGTGTGCAAAGATAATTTGGGGACAAAGGAGAAAATTGCAGAAAATCAGACTTTTTGAGCCACAGGTAAAGAGAAGAAAGGAATAAATTTAATCTTGACTTCTGGATGCTGCCTTGCCGTGCTGATGATGTAAAATACACAAAAGGCAGGATAGAGAAATATTTTTAATAACCTGCAACTGATTTAAGGTTTGTTCTGGGGAATAACTGTAGTGAGTACATCAAATGTGGGGAGAAAGAAGGAGAAAATTGCAGAAAATCAGAATTTCTTGGAGCCACTACCAAAGATATGAAAGGAATAAATTTAATCTTGATTTCCAGATGCTGCTTTGCCTTGGTGTTGATGTAAAATGCACAAAAGGCAGAGCAGAGCAGGGAAAACCAGATCCTGGAGCTGCTTCCTACCCCACGGAGCTGGAGGAGCTTCAACAGGGCCAGGCTGTGCCTCTGGAGCTGCCCTTTATTGCCCAGGGAAGGAATGTGCCTAATTTTCCCTCATTTCTGAGGACTCACCTGCAGTTTGGACCTTGGGGGCTTGGTTGGGATTTGTTCCTCCCTTCCGTCCTTCCCTTGGAAATTCAGACAAGTTCAAGGAGATCCCATGAAACCCTTCAACAAACCCTGACATCAAAGAGGAGCCAAAATCTCCAAATCCAAGCTCTGACTTATTCCTGCTTCTCCCTCTGCCAGGTGAGCCCCTCCAGGTGGGATGTGCATCCATCCCTGCAGATGCTTTGCTTCTTTTTTGCCAAGTTCAGGATTAAATGTGTGGGATGGAATTTCTTGTTGGGACTCAGATGTTTATCAGCTCTTATCTCTGTCACAGTCCCACAAACCCTGAGTTCTGCAGCCCTTCACTCCAACAAACTAAACATGGAGCCCCATCTCTCTCTCTACAAGGCCTTTTAAGGATCAACTGTCCAATTAAGAAATGACACCTGAATTATTTTTACTTTTAACACAATAACCAACCACCCGTGCCTGCAATGGGAAATTTTTTATCCAATTACACAAAACCACCCAAACCCATGGGGGAGGAGGTGAAGAAGGAGAGAAGGAGAAAGAAGAGAAGGAGAAGGAGAAGGAGAAGGAGAAGGAGAAGGAGAAGGAGAAGGAGAAGGAGAAGGAGAAGGAGAAGGAGAAGGAGAAGGAGAAGGAGAAGGAGAAGGAGAAGGAGAAGAAGAAGGAGAAGGAGGAGAAGGAGAAGGAGGAGAAGGAGAAGAAGGAGAAGGAGAAGAAGGAGAAGGAGAAGAAAGAGAAGAAGGAGAAGGAGGAGAAGAAGAAGAAGAAGAAGAAGAAGAAGAAGAAGAAGAAGAAGAAGAAGAAGAAGAAGAAGAAGAAGAAGAAGAAGAAGAAGAAGAAGAAGAAGAAGAAGAAGGACCAGCCTCCACCCCAAAACCTCCCTCTTGCTTTATATCTATTGCTGTATTCTAAACCCTTAAACTCTGAGTTTCCCACCCTGTGATATCACACACTTCTATCCAAACTCCACACCCACAATCCCAGTTCTGTCATTCCATTTTGGAAGCCTTCTCCACGGCCTCAGGTCAATGCAGTGTTCTCCTGGGGGTCAGTGCCTGGCAGCACAGAAAGTCTGAAATTCTCAGCAGACAGGGCTCCAACACATCCCTTGCTTGATTCCACCCTTTTTCCATCCAGCACCTCTTCCTTTGTGCTGTGGTCCAGGTTTTCTCCATGTTTATTCTCATTCCATGCACCAACAAACAACGGAGGCACTTCAAAAAGCCAAAGCTTTTATTAATCACCCAAAAGTGAGGGACAACTTGTGCACTCCTCAGAGGGGGAAAAATAATTGACAAGGCTGGAAAAAATGTTCTCCTCTGGAATATAAGCAGGCTAGAAGCAGCTCGTGGAGCCAGATGTGGCTTGGAAAGTGTTTAGGAGTTGGGACCACATGAAATTTCCATCCGATTTTTATTAATCAGGAAAAGGAGTTGGGTGGGGGATTTTTTTTTCTTCCCCTGGTTAGCACCAAGCTGGAAAATTGATGTCAACAACATTCCTCTTTTTTTTTTTTATTAATCTTTCCTCCCATCTCCTGTTTTAATTAGAATTTAAATTAAACTAGAGATGGTCTTGAGAATGTTCTGTTGGAAATAATTTGCTTTTCCCGTGTTTCAATGGTTTTCTTCTCCTTTCTCCAAGCTGAGCATTCCTTGTGTTTTAAGGCAGTAACACCCCCCCCTTCCTTGACTAATTCCCCAAGGGAATGGATCCCAACAGGTTCCCCAAGGAAATGGACCTCAGGAGTTTTGGCTTTACAGTATCTGGGATGCAATACCAGGACTCCGAAAAAAAAAAAAAAAAAAAACAGTGAGAATGAGAGATGGATGTAGTCCTGCTCTGTTCTAGTCTTCTGGAAAGGTTTCAGATTGTGAACTATTATTCCCTGGAGATTTTTGAACTTCTGGGATCTTTGTTTCATACACTAAAAATTCAGAAGTGCAGCCATATAGAAGAAATTTTACTCAACCTGCCCACTGGGCATTCATCCTGACTCCATAGCTTGGAAATCCTTGGACTGGGAGAGGTTTGGAGGCCAAGGTGTCTATGGAATGATCCCCTAGAATTCCTTTCCTTTGGGCCAAAATTTGGGGAAAAGTAATGGCAAAAA
The DNA here is from genome assembly GCF_031753505.1 of Anomalospiza imberbis. Taxonomy (NCBI): domain Eukaryota; kingdom Metazoa; phylum Chordata; class Aves; order Passeriformes; family Viduidae; genus Anomalospiza; species Anomalospiza imberbis. Next base: position 150,693,407 of record NC_089681.1, read on the forward strand.
GAATTTTTGTTTTCCTTGTAAGTTGTTTTGTGCAAACAGTGGAGAAGAGACTCCAGATTAGCGTGGTGTCCTCAGGGAAAATGGAATATTGCTCCCCTCAACAATTCCATGGGGACCAAACATCACTGTTTGGAGAAGGACCCTGCCATGCACCTGAGGAATGTTTGATGCCTCAGGTTTGAGCTTTTATATTTTCAGATTCTCTGCTGCTTTCGTGTGTGGGTCTGGGCTTCATATCAGGGGATGGTGAGCTCTCTGCACAGAGCAGGGAGACAAAACAATTCCTTCTCCAGCTGGGCACCAAGGACAAATGATCCAAATCTCAGCCCAAGAGCACAAACACCGTGGGCTGAAGAGAGAAAAACAAGCAGGATGGGACTGCATGGGCTAAAGCTGGAATGGGACAATGAACTGCAATATGCCAATGGAGCAGAACTGATCAAAGTGAGAGGCCCCCGGGAGCGCTCGTGCATTTTGGGACCATTTGGGTTCATCTTGGGTGCAGCCCTGGCTGGGCTCTTGTGCTGCCCAAGGTGGATCCATGGAGGAGAGCCTTTTAATAAATCCCTACTTTATTCTTTAACTCTGTCCAGCCTCTGTTCTAGGTCAGTCTGTACAAGGCTTCCACTTCCCAAAATTATCTAGGAGTCGCTCCTGGTATTCTTTCCTCGCTGTTGGAATAACAACAGATGAGGGCGTGAGGGCTCAGGACACAGGGAAAAATAAGGATACACGTGGGATAACAATGGGGTATTGTTTCCCACATGGTGGGAATTGTGTTATCTTTGCAGTGGGTTGGGAATTTCCCATGGATTATGTGTGTTGATTCCTGCCGTGCTTCCTCCTCCCTCTCCAGCCTTGTTAGGAATGACTAAGGAGCTGGAATATCCTTTACCTTGGACTGTCCCATATCCTAAGTTTTTCCAAGACTCCTTCCTTCTTTCCAGCACAAATTCCTCCCATCAGGTCTCCAAGGCGAAGGACTGAAGGCCAGGTTTGCCTCCACTTCTTCTTGAGTCAGAGAGGTCTGAAAATCCCTCTGGATCCACTTCTCCAATGAGAGAATTTTCACTGTTCCGCTCTGTCAGGCTTCGGTTTGGAGCTCCACCATTCTCAAATTAAAAATGGGGTGCTCTCCGTGGATTTAGGAAAGCCAGCTGCCCCTCCCACCACCCCCCCCCCCCCCCAGCTGAGCATTATTCCATGAATATTAAATTTTCACTATTCCTTTAAATTTTCCCATTCCATCAGATTTTATAATCATAGAATTGAATTACTTTGTCAAAGTCCATCTGAAAGAAAACACCAATGGCTTAATATCTATAATTATAAAAGTAATAATTATGCAAATTCATTTAACAGCAGACATTCTTCCTAAAAAAAAGATAGGAAAATATATTCCGTGTTTTATATTCTAGACATCATCTTTAAATCTGCCTTTTTTTCCAGCAATATCCAGTCCAGATGAGCAAAAGTCTTCCCAAATTAGTTTTTTCCCCGCATATCTGTCTCCTTCCATGATCTTTCATCCCTACACTCCCAGGCTTCCTAGAAAAATCCTTGGAAAATCAATAAATGCTCTGAGGCTGGGGAGATTATGCTCCAAATCCTGAAGTTTGGAGCTGACATAACAATATTCCAGAGAAGTCAGGGAGGATGAAATAGGTCAGATTATTTTTATCTGCAACTCAAACCATTTCATGATTTGGGATTTTTCCATTCAGATTTTTCATTCACATTCCGAGATTGAAGTGAGCAGAAAAAACGCCTGATTTTTCCCTCCAGATTTTGGAAAAGCCAGCACAAAATTTATGAAAGCTACAATGGAAACACCCAAAGATTTAGGTGGCCACATTTCTGGGAGAGTTGTCCCAGAAGTTCATTCCCTGTCTTTATTTCCACACCGAGCCTGGAAAAGCAACTTGTGTCTCCTAAAGTCACAGGTACCCAATAATTGAATTTATTCACATTCAATTTACTCGAGGGGGCTCCTGAAATTTCTCTCTGGCAGAAATCGCAGCTGAAGGATTTGCTCCTTGGGGAATGGTAATTCCTATGCCATTGGAATGGCCAATCCACACGTTGGGGGCTTCAGTTTTTACTTCAGCACCATAAAACTGAAACTGGAGCAGCTGAGGCCTTGTAAAGGCAGATTTGCGACTCACCCCCACCCCAAGGCAAAATATTTGTTTAAAGGATGCTGGAATAGGATCCCAGTGGGAGCAAATTAAGGGAATTCATGCCTGTGGAGTATTAGGGAGATGGGAAACTTTTTTTTTTTTTAGTTGTTTTATTATTTTAATTTGGGAAAACAATGTTTCTAAATGATGTGGAGAAATTATCTGCAGGAATAGGGCTCCACGTTGGCAGGATGAATAGCAGGAACAATAAAATCTGGTCACACACCAAAAATAGCATTTCAATCAGGAATTTAAAGATGGAATCCCAAAATTCTTCATTTTTCTTCACGGAGGCCAGGTTGGATGGGATTAGGAGCACTCTGGGATAGTGGAAGGTGTCCCTGCCCCTGGTGGGGTGGAACTGGATGAACTTTAAGGTCCCTTCCAATCCAAACAATTCCATGATTCTATGATTCTCAATCTTTTCACATCCTTGGAAGCTGCTGGTCTCTATCCACTTTTCTTCTTTTATCTCCAGGCCACTTTTTCTCTTTCCATCCCCATCTGCCAGGACCTGGGGATCCGAGCAAGAAGCAAGTGACACATTTTTCCCAAAAATGAACGTCCTTCTTTGATAGCACCAACCCAATGGATCTCAAAGCTGTTCCAGGGCTGAACAGGGAGCAGGAATGGGAAATTCCAGCACCTGGCATAGCTCGTTCAGTGCTGCTGGAGCAGGAAATGACCTTGGGACAGTCTGCAGCTCCTTCTGCTGGACAAGCAGCACCCCTTGTCTCTCCTTCTCCTCTGGGATAAAATAAAACAGAAGATCATAGCAAGTTGTATTTACTGCTTTAATTTATGGAATTTCATCAGGATATTTTCATCCTCAGAATATTTAGGAACGAGATGCAATTTGAAATGTACGGCCAAGTCCAGGGAGCCACGGGCAGCTGTTTAACAACTGCACCTACAAAAAGAGGGAGGGGATGCACCACATCAGCTCCCATGGTGAGGAAAATCCTTTTTTTAATGTGCTGAAAGCTCAGTGCATCCCTGACTCATCCCAGAGAATCCCTTCCTTAAAGACTTACCATGGGCTGGCATCCTTATTTGTTCCACCCTCATTACCCACTAAGCCAAGCTTAGCTGTGGTAAAACACGTGAACACATCATTCCCAAAACTCCAAAAACGAGGAGACAGAGAGGAAAACAACCCCAGAGGGGCTGAATCCAGCTCCTCTCACCTGTCCTGGCTCCCTGGTGTTCTTTTACACCTTGAGTAAGTCAGGTTCATGGCCAGCCAGGACTAACACCAACAAAAAGCTCAGCCTAGCACAAGGGTAGGAGCTCCTATTCCTCCTCTCTCAAAGCAAGGTCTCCATCTGGGCTTTAAACCAGGCTTAACAGGCAGGATCTGTTGGGCACGGGCCCCATCCCACATGGAAGTGAGGACCTATTCATTTATTTCTATGTGGCCCAAAAGTGCTCAGAGTACAGCACTTTTTGTCTTGATCCACTTCACTTTTTAATTTTTTTATCTCCTTGAATAGATATCAATGGAATATCAAGGATTTCAAGGGTTCACCACCCTCACAGCCAAAAATTCCTTCCCAATATCCCATCTCAGCCTTCCCTCCTTCATCCCCGGGCCATAACGACTTTGGGAAGGTGATTTTGTCTTTGGAAGGAGAGCCCACCATGGATGCTGTGGCCATGGAGAGAAGGAGAATCAGTGTCAGAATTATTTTCCCATGCTGGTTTATGATGTCTGCACCATTCTTCCCATCCCTGGAGCAGACAGGAGATAAAGGAATATCCAATCCCAGATTTAGTGCATGAAAATCCAGAATATGGAGCAAAAGGGGCTGTGATCCTTTTTTTAGTGGTTTTTCCTCCTTCTGAAAAAATTCTCTGGACAACAGTCACAGGATTTGCTCCCACTGTTGAGATTCCTCAATGTTTGATCATCCTCTGGAAAAGAATTGGAGGTGTAGGGTGGCAAGAATCCACCGTGGGGAATTATCTGGAGTTTCCCCAAAATTGGATGTGGAAGAACACACAAATCTCTGATAAACCTGACACCAAATCTCAGATAAACCTGACACTCAGCCTACCAATCAAATACCCTGGGTTGGAGCCAAGGTGCTGAGAGAGAGGAAAAGTGGGAGAAACAGGTTACGATTCTTCCCAAAATTTGTCTTTTTGTTGCTCCCTACCTGAGAAACTGCAGTTTAAAAATTCCTGTTTGACACTTGTTGGGTTATAAATGTGAGCTGCAGGTGAGCCAGACTCACTTCACTGTTGGGGGAAGATCTTTCTCCAAAGTCTGGAATTTTGGGGGATTTAGGACCTAAAACCAGCAGAATGTCTCAGCCCAAACCTCTGCCTCACACAATATCCCATTTCCTAAAGCTGCAAATCCCAAATGAGTGCAAGGAATGTATGGAAATGCTTCCATCAAATCCTCTCACAGTCTATAACAATTCCTGCCTTTGGGATTTCCTGAACTGGACACAATTTCTGCACATTTTAATGGTTTTCTCTGTCACTGATTTTTTGTTTTAGTTTTTGGGGTTTTTTTTAACTTCCCCATGAACTCAGAAAATTTTCAGTGTCTAAAACCCCCAGGATCAGGGAGTTCCACATCCTCACATCCCAGAGTGACTCTATATTCATAAGAAACTCCCTTGTTTTGTGGGTTTTGAACCTTAAATTTTTGGGATTTGCAGTGGAATGTTTCCCTTTGCCCCAGATGGAATTTGAAGGGAAAGTTTATCTGAAATTCAGGGTGTTTTTTCACTTGATTGTTTTTTTTTGGTTTTTTTTTTTTACTTCATTGTACCAAGGTCATTTGAATTTTAATCCTGGTTTGGGACATACCTTGAAGTCCAGAGCAGATCCTTGCCTTTTCCACCTCCCTGTCCTGCATGGAAGTGTGAATACCAGCACAGAGGACACCATGTCCCAGCTTGATTCATCCTTCCTTTTGGATAGCAAACCCTTGGGAGCTGCCTCCAAATCCAATTTTATCCCTGCTCCTGCATCCACATTTATCTGGGTCCTGTTTTCCACTTGTCCTTGTACAAATGGATTTAAAAGCCATGTGGATGTGGCACTTGGGGACAAGAGGTGTCCTTGGCATTCCTGGGGAGAGCTTGGACTGGATAATATTTGCGTGTCCCAATTCATCTTTTTCTGGATTGTGGATTCTGTGTTTCTGTGATTCTCTTACTCCTTACTTACATCAAATAGGAACTCTGAGAACTTCCCTCTCCCACTGGTTGAGGCAAATTCCCGTGACCACTTTGTGGCCCAGAAAACACTTTCTGGCTGCCAAAATTAGGTGGACACTGTCACCTACTTCCTACACATGGTCCCTAAGTCACAGCCACTCCCCACACCCACCTAGGATGTGTTTTTGCACCAAGGGTTGGACCCAGCCGTGGCTGGACTTTGTGTGTTTAGATGAGGCTTTGAAATGCCCAAGATTGACATCCAGCATTCCCAGGGGCTTAAAAAGGGGAAAAAATTGCATTAACTTAGAGTCTGTCTTTTTTTCCCAGTTCTGGGGTGAATGTGAAGTTGTGGGGCTTTCCTGGGCAGGAGATTCCTCCAGAACTCTTTCTGATGGTAATTATCCCAGCCCAGTGCTGTCACCTGGATGGGGACAGACTGGGGGTCAAGATGTGGGGTGAGCTGAGCACCAGAAGGTGGCTGGTCCAGGCTGGGTGAGGACACCCTGGAACAGCTTCCCAGAGAAGCTGTGGCTGCCCCTGGATCCCTGGCAGTGCCCAAGGCCAGGTTGGATGGGGCTTGGAGCAACCTGGGACAGTGGGAGGTGTCCCTGACATAGCAGGGTGACACTGGATGAGTTTTAAGGTCCCTTCCAAACCAAACCATTCCAGGATTCCATGAGAGGCTCATCTCAAGCTTTGTATAATCAACAGGGACAAATAATTTTGCTTTTAAGTGGACATTTAAAACAGTTCAGAAAAAGAGAGATTTTTTAATATAATTATTTTTCCTCAACAGATTTGTAAATTGTGAAAATCCATCTTTAGGCTGGTCGAATTTGGAATTTTTCAGCTCATGGACTCTCTTAACTGTTTTGTAGTGCCCTGACTGTCAGCTAAGATGGTTTTACAAACCAGGAGCGGGTCCTGTTCGGATCAGAACCGAGCTGAGCCAGGAGTGGAACCTGGGCAGGAGTTAAGTGCAACTCCAAACAACAAACATCAGATGTGCAAGACATTTCCCTAGGGAAGAAGGGAAAAGGGTCAGAAACCATTAAATGATTCCTCCAAAACGTTCTTCCTATGGCTAAGAAATGTCCAAGTGCTGTGAGGCCTCATGAGTACGGAAAAGGAAAGGGACAAGATACCAAATTCTTGGAAAAAGGAAGAAAAAAAAATCCCTGACCTGGAAGCCATAGCCAAGGCTTTTTATGAAGTGTTTGAAGGAGAGATCTGGTGACAGGCTAGTGTGACATGATTCCTTCTAGGTGCCACTTCCATGACGCTCAGCCTTTGGATAGATCCCAGAAAACCACTGGGTAGGAGGGACAGGGGAATGCTAAAAAGCAAAGGGCTAAACAATGAGAGGAAATGCCTCGGAGATAATCCCAGGAGCTCGGATATCTCCTTACCTAAGGAAATTAATTGCCCTGGCCCACACACATTCACTGAGCCCACTTTTGTCCTGGCGCTCATCCACACCTCGGGAAAAGTATCCAAGTGTTGTTGACACGAATGGTTTTCCAAAGAAAGCTCAAGGCTGCCTCCTGTCTCTCCTCGGATTATGATTTCCTATGGATTCAGTGTGGATCCAAGTGGGAAGTCCTTTCCAAAGAAGGTGGCACAAGAAGCTGCTCAGTCACTCAAACCAAGGAGCCAAACATCTCCCCTTGCTCAAATGTCCAGATCTTCAGGCCAGTGTGGGTCCTCTAAGGTGGAATTTTGGTGGAATAAAAAGAAAATATTGGAATTCTCAGCAGAGCCAAACATGACTCCACAGTGGAAGCAATCCTCTGATTTGAGTCCATTGAGGTCAGAGCTTTTCCTTTAATTTGCTGCAATCTGGAATGAAATTCCAGTAAAATTTTCCATCATTGTCCAGTAATTTTGAGGATGGTCTCCATCTCCAGTATATTGAACAAATACAATCAGAAAAACCTCTAAAGTCCATTCCTGATTTTTTTTTTTTTTTTTACCATTCTTTGGTAGATGATTGTATAACAACATGGGTTCCTTTCCTGCTGCCATCTGGAAATTCTGAGACATAGCCTGACATCCAAGAAATCTTTGGAAAAACTTGTCACAAGAGTCTAACAAAATATTACTTAAATCCAGCTTAGAGAAGCCGTGGAAATGTGGCCTATATCTGTCCCCTTGAGTTGGCAAAGATGTGCACACCCAATGCAGGCACCTTAAAAATTTAGGGATAGAAAAGCTTTTTCATTCCCACTGACCAAAGAATGTCTCTAGCTTTGCTTCTCTCCCTGTATTTGCCATTTTTCCAGGAATTAATGACTTCTTTTGGAAGCCAATTAGATCTGGGACAAATTCCATTCCCTTATGCAGATAACAACTGGAATCAAGGATTCCCCATGTCCATAGAATGATTCTATCACATCTAAGGACATTCAGCCTAGATCCAGCTCACCCCATCTAAGCCTGACCATTGCCAGGCTCTGTCCCTCCAGGCTGGAATGGCCACAACTCCAGGAATTTCTGCTTCCTCAGAAACAGAGGGGAAGAACCAGGCCATGGCGCCAGGGACACCCAGGGTGGTGCCAGGCAGAGCCCAGAGGTGGAGCCTCCCTCTGTGAGAAGAGCTGACCTTCTAAACTGCTCTGCTGTTCCTTCTCAGAGAGATTGGAGTCTCCCAGAAGGATCCTGGCACCTCCCAGGAATGGTGCCAGCACTGGGATGGGGAAGTTCCATGAAAATCCAGGCTGCATGAGGCTTGGAGCAACCTGGGATAGAGGAAGGTGTCCCTGCCCATGGCAGGGAGTGGAACTGAATGACCTTTAAGGTCCCTTCCAACCCAAAGCATTCCAGGATTCCATAAGCTGCAGCTCTGGCACATCTTTCAGGACTATAGGAAGTGCAAAGCACCTCCAGCACCAGCTGTTGGAAAAGGGATTTGGAGGAATCCTCACAAGCCGGAAGGGTTGGAGTAAATCAGGTGCTAGAAGATTCCAGCTTTTCCCACCTGTCCTCCCCATCTCCTGCCAGCCCACAGCCATGGCACCTCAAGGAATGGTGTCCAGATGTCTCCTCCTCGCCCAGGAATAACAAACACCTCCAGGGCGGTCTCTTCCCAAAGCCTCTGCGGGCAATTCCTCATGTGAGTCTGTTTCCCTGCCTGACTCATTTCCTGTTTTGCCCAGATGGAAAAGAGGCACCTGGTGCCCAGCAAGTGCCAAAAGTTGCATCTTTGGGCTTTGAGGAGGGTGTGAGGATGGTTGCTGGGCTCCCTGGATCACCAGACCTCTCCGTTTGCCAGGAAAAACACCACCTGATCTGCTGGAAAGCAGGGCAGGAGCTGGGATGTTTGTAGCACTTTCTGACCTCCTGGTCGTGTCCTAACCTCTGGGTTTTGGGAGTTCAACACCCAAAATCCGTCTTAAAGATTCACCACGGGGTGGGATGGCATCCTGGACCCCACTCCTCAGCCCAGACTGGGGAGGTGATTGGGAAAACTGTGGGCCAGAGGTGGATGATCCTACCCAGACCTGGATCATCCATCCCCAACCCTGAGGAAATCACGGTGAACATGTCAGGGGAGAAGATGGGAGCCCGGTGGTGATCCCCAAATTAGGGATCTCCTTGAGGGACATGTGGTGGCAGGGAACAGGATGAGGGGGCCATCAGCAACCTCCTGGCCCACCAGAGAGGGAGGGAACTGCTCCTCCTTCCTTTCTCTACACCTCACCTCATCCCAGACACATCCGAGCAGGAGCCACCTCCAGGGGAAAAAAGTGTCACCAAAGAGCTTCTTCTCCTTTTCCACCTGTTCTAAAAACATCCTCAATGGATCCAGCCTGGACACCCCGAGGAGGATCCAAGGAAAAGCAGAAATCTCCAGGGTGGCTGTTCTTAAAGGCTGTCCCACCATGTGACTCCCAGCAAACATTCCCCAAGCCTCCCAACTAACGAGAGGCTGTTAGTGCCAGCTAATTAGCAGCCAGCTTGTGACTGGCTTCTGGAGCCCCTGGCTGCAGGGAAATTAAGTCAGAACAAAGGGCATGAAATCTCCTGAATGGAAAATTATTGGGGGTGGGAGCCCAGGACAGTTCCAGGAATCAACTTAATAGGCTTAGTTGTATTTAGGTGTAACTAAAGCAGAGCAGGGCTTCACATGCTGCTCATTAATTTATTCCATCCTCTGGACTGAGGGGACAGAAAGGAGAGAAATCCACAGAGCGGAAGAAAAGCGAACAGGAAAACGTCTTCAAGGAAAAGATAAAATATTTCAGGCAACCTTAAAGATTTACCTCCAAACAGAGAGAAGTGAAGGAAGATTGGAAGTGGTTTCGCAGTGCAGGCACAGCTTGAGGTGACAAAAGGTACAGAGGTGGCTTTTGTCACCTTCTGCTCCTGCCCAGCCACCTTGCAGAGACCTTGTCCATGAATTTCATGGAAGTGAAGAGGCTGACCACTGCAATCCCTCCCAAAGTGAGGATGTTGGAATTTCAGGTGGATTGCTTTCCTCATTCTTTGTGCTTTTAAGCTACAATTTCAAGATACTTCTGTTCCAGATTTAGCTTCCTAATAGCTGCCCTTGCTTTTTATCCATAATTAATAACCAGTCTCCTGGAAACCACTGGATTTTGGTAAAGCATTGGCACAGGACAATTCCTGGCCCAATTTTTTAAGCAATTTAAGTTCCCCACTCCCCCTTGGCCACCAGGAGCTCCTGGTGCTCAAATATTCCTGGACAGATCCCTGTGAGCTTACAGTCTGAATCTAGACACAGAAATCTTTCCCCAATTTTAGCCCACAGGAAACCTAAATAAAATATTTATTTTTTTCCCATGATTTCTACCCTTGTTCAGGCTCCCAAAAAATAAAGGATCCTGCAGATATTCCACAGGCAGCACCAGTGAACTCCCTGAATTTCCAATCAGCAGCTTCTTTTTATTCCAGATTCCCTCACTTCAGTGATCACATATCAAAGGAAAATCATCTCAGAGAATGTTTTTATTCCAAGCTTTCTCCCGCTGCAAAATCAAATCCTGAGGGATTCACCTTGAAGGGGAACGGGTCATTTCCAGAGTGAAATTTTACTTGCACAACTGTAAAATTTCAGCCCAATTTTCCATTCATCAAATGGATGACAAACCACGAGAGAAAGATGGAACTGGAAATTTAGACAGGACATTGATTATAGCAGAAATTATTTGGATAGGAAAAATAAAATATATGGGTATATAAATCAATTAAGAATGACAATAAATTTGTTTCCGTTGGTCAAGGAGAGATTAAGTTCAGTGGCCTGACGAGTTCACAGCTTAAAGCTCAGCTTTATTCCCTGCCCATGTGCAGCACCTCCAGGTGAACGATGAGCTCTGGCTTAGTTAAGCCTTGGTGGGACAGAGCTGAGCTTTGGCCTTAGGAGTCCCTAAGGAGTTTTGGTCTCATTTTTCAGCTCAGTTGACACTCACGGTGTTTGGGATTAAACATCACCCCATGGATCACAATAACCTCACCCATTAATTCTCTAGGAATGCTATTAATTCCTTAATTAATTAATGAAAAATATCCCTTTGCAGTACCTTCAGTGGGTGCTCAACAAGGAAGGGACCCTCTGAGACCTTCCTGAAATTCCCATCCTTGTCCATCCTGCAGGAAAAGTAATCCCGGGTTGTGTCGTGGTTGTCCTGGTTCAGTGCCCTGGGAAGATCAGAGGACTGGAGGTGAAGATCACTGGCTGGAGGTGAAGATTCACCCAAACTCAGGAGATTTCACATTTTTTCCTGCCATTTAATGATTTTTCAGAAGGAATTCGGCAGGAAAAGGGGAGTTGGATCATTCCAGAAGTTTTCAATCCAACCAATTTTAATCCCCAACCCAATTTAACATAGATACATAATTTTATTTATTTTATTGGGATGTCAGCACATTTGGGGTTCTTTCGGTCCAAAATCCATTGGATTTAGTTGAAATTCCCAATTAAACCAGTTTAATCAAATTTCTTGGAGTTTACACTCACAAAAGCCATCAGAGATGGGTAAGAGATTTTGGCCAAAATTAATTGGATGGAAAGGGTCAATTAAATCATTAAAAGTGGCTTCACAGCTCCTCTAAACCATCAGGACATGGAAGATTTCTCCGCTTTTGGGAATGCAGGAAAATTCAGGTTGTTAAAGGAGATTTTCCTCCCTGGAATCTTGGATAAAGGCATTTTTAGGGGATAATAGATATTTAGGAGTTAGGATTTGTTTTTATTTCTTTTTTATTGGTGTGAGAGTTTAATAGAGGTAAATCTCAAATTAAAATAATTTTTTATCTCTTAGCAAACCAGCAGTCAGGGAAAAGCCTCAGGATTTCCACAAGGATCATTCATTCTGATACCCACACATGGAATTGGGCAGCCCTCTTTAGACATCCAAGCTGGGAGAATAAAATAAAATAAAATAAAATAAAATAAAATAAAATAAAATAAAATAAAATAAAATAAAATAAAATAAAATAAATAAAATAAAATAAGTAATGGAAAGCTCTCCCAGGTTATCCTGAAGATTTTCAGACCAGACAGATTCACCTGAGGTACCTATGAGGAAAGTTGGGTGGCTAAGGACAGCATTCCAATGAAAAATCAGGATGGAATGGGAAGTTTGAAGACAATTTTCCCATTTTTCTATGTGCTTTAATCCACATTTCAACCCCTGCTCGTGTCTGATTATTTCCTTATTTTCCTGATTACTTCCTGATTGAATACATGGAATTTCTTTCTGTCCTGAGCCAAAGAGGGACAGCCTGAGGAGCCAAAATTTCCCAGCAGGTTGTCCCCATGCATTGTAATAAATATTCCATATCCCATTTTTCCTTTTCCCCCTCCAGAGGCGGCAAAGCAGCCCCAGCTCAGGAATGTCATTAGAGAGGAGCTTTAAAATAAAGCAGGGCACACAAAAATGTGATGACTTGTCAAAAGCGCAGCCTGCAAGGTGTTTAAGGCATGAATTTCCTCCTAATGAAGCCTCGCCGAGGGAATATTGGATTCAGCCCGGAATGGGAGCGATGATGTGGCACAAATTTATGGCTGTCCCCCCGTAATTCCCAGGAAAGGGGGCAGGAAAAAAGCCCCACATGGAAGGGCTCGTAAAATAACCCCCAGCCAAGCCTTGCCTTGGCTCTGAGCCACAGCTGCCAGGGGGTTCAGAATTTTGGGATGCAGCATGGATCAGCGGGAGAGCGGATTTGGTGTGGATTTACCCTTGGGATGGGAAATCCCTCAGGATTCTTTGGGTTGAGGAATTGCAGGGGGTTAAACAACATAAACTGTGTCAGAAAGGAGCTAGGGGTGCCCAGCCTGGAGAAGAGAAAATTCCAGGGAGAGCTCAGAGCCCCTTGCAGGGCCTGAAGGGGCTCCAGGAGAGCTGCAGAGGGACTGGGGACAAGGCATGGAGGGTCAGGACACAGGGAATGGCTTCCCACTCGTTAGATGGGATATTGGGAAGGAATTCCTGGCTGGGGTGGGGGGACGGGTGGTGAGGAGCTGGGATGGAATACCCAGAGAAGCTGTGGCTGTCCCTGGATCCCTGGAAGTGTCTAAGTGTCTAAGTGTCTACGGCCAGGTTGGAGCACCCTGGGATAGCGGGAGGTGTCCCTGCCCATGGCATGGAACTCAGTGATCCTCAGGGGTCCCTTCCATCATTCCATGATTCCATGATCACCTGAGCTGCCACAAGAGGGGCACAGACCCTTTTCTCCCTTGCTCTTTTCCCATCCTTCTACCAAAGTCACCACTCCCCATCCCTGGGCAGCCCAAGGGGATCTTGGAAAGCCAAATTCCAATGTGAGGAAATCACTGTTTTGTGCCAAATTTCCTTCATTTCAGGCAGGCACCAGGTGGGATTTACAGAGCAGGAGAAAATTTACATTTATGGAATGGCAATGGGAGAAAGTTTTGCTTTGGCAGAGCCCTAAAAAGCTGAATTGCTGTCGGAGGCAGCACTATCATGGGATTATCACATCCCAGAATCATTTAAAAAGGAAAAGCCTTTAAATCCACAGAGTCTAACTCCTCAAATACACCACTAAACCACATCCCTGAGTGCCGCCTCCAAAGGTCTTTGAAATCCCTCCAACCTGCCCTTCCAGGAGGACGCAGAGTCACAGGGGTGCAGCAGAATTCCCAAAATAAAATCCAATATTCTCTGTGGGTCCCTCCTGGAACTGAGAGCAAATCAGGGCATGGGAAGATTTGGAAAAATTTGGCTGGATTTTGCAATGTTCAGGAAGCTCCTTCCTCCCCACAGCCCCTCCAATTCCAAATTCGTGTGAGGTCAGAGCTGGGCCGAGCACCGATAAGGATGTGAGAGGACTTGTCCGAGCAGGTGGAGCTCCGGGACTGTTTTTTTTTGGGACGAGTTTTCCAACTGGCCGCATTTCAGCGCAGGAAGCGGAATGTACACATTGGATCCCGTTCAGCAGCACTTGGCGTCAGCAGAGCTCAAAAGGGACAGCTTTGACCCTGGCATTCTCCAAGGGACTCCAAAATCTGTTTGTTTCACTGCTAAATAACCTTTTCACCCTGTTTTTTCCCATTTTTTCCCATTCTTTAAGGAGGAAAAATTGTTCTGTGGTGCCTGGACTTGTGGGATCATCCTGGGAGATAAAGGTCATGGAGAAAGGAGGTTTGTATCCCTATTTTATCCAGAGGAATTCTGAGGCCCAGAGAGGTCACACAGCAGGTCACTGGGATTAGAATCCACGTCTCTTGATTCCCAGCCCAAAATTTAATTTGGAGTCAAATTTGACTTGACAGGATCTTTGTAAACCTGGAATTTTACAGGATATAAAAGCAAAATGATCAGTTCTGACTCGAGCACCTTCCTGACTTCAACAAATAAATTTAAAAATTAAGGAAAAGGAAAAAAAGAGGTGTAAATTCAGTATTCAGTTCACAGGTTGATCTCAATCCAAAGAGATTAAAAAAAAAGTGGGAAAAAAATCCAAATCAACATTTTTGTCCAGAATTCAGGCTTGTAACCTCCCAAACTCTCCAATCCTTTGGGATCTTTCCCAGGTAATTTGAAGCAGCTGACATTTCCCCTCCATGAAAGAATAAACATTTAATTTGCACTGCCGAGCTGGGAGGAAGAATTCTAATCCTGTTTGCTCTGGCTCAGCCAAAATCCAGGGAATGGGAGCTCTTCCCTAATTACTGCTCCACACGGAGCAAATAATTCAATTAGGGATCCCAACGGGGAGGATCAGGCCAAAACAATCCAAACCCAAGATTTAGAAAATGGGATTTAGGTCCCATCCACTCTCCTGGGTCAGCAATTCCCAGGTGGGAATGGGCCAACGATGTCAAAGGTCAGATCCAAGAGGGTTTGGGATTGATGGCTTCCATAGGGATGAGCTGGTGGCACTTCCCAGGTGGATTTTTGGTTGCCCAAATCATTCCTGCTCTTTTGGAGCTGCTCCTTGGCAACCTCTGTGGAAAAGCCAAGGGTTAAATGGGTTTCTGAGGAAAGGAAAATCTTTCATGACCAAAGGTGGCTCCTTTGGTCATGGAAAGATTCCAGCCAAATCTAAAATAATTCATTATTTTTTGCCTTCTCATTACTCTTTTTGTCCCTTTTCTATCATTCTGACCCATATTTTTATCATTATTTTTCCCTCTAACACATTTTTGGGATCAGTTAGGAATGGGCTATAGCAAAACTGCTCGGAGGTATGAAAAAATGACATGGGATCAGGGACAGAAGGAAAGAAAAATCGTTCTGGAAGCAAAATATGGAAGGAAAATTAAAGAAATTTCTCAAATATGTGAGAGATTTTTGCAAAGACCACGTGCACATGGAATATTTCTTCCAATGGAATGCCAAAAAACCTGGGATAGGATTTCTTTGTGCTGCTGAAGATACAGAAATGGAGTCAAGGAGGGAGCAAATTACGCAGACACGGAAATTTGGGATGAATCCAGGGAATCTTACTTTAGAAATCCCTTGATGGCCTGCAAAGGGAACCCAGGGTGAGCAAGCTCACCTGCAGGGGTTTAAAGAGAATTTTCCAGAGATCTGACAGGAATATTATCTTTGAGAGAGCTCTCAGTGGCACTTGGAACACGATGGATGGATTTGTCACTTTGGAAAAAGCTTTGTTATTAGGGATTAGCCTTTGTTATTAGGGATTTTAATTCCACAAATCTTCCCTGAGTGGAAATTTCTGTATTTGCTGCTGCATTTGGATTATCATGGAATTACAGATTATCATCTTTGAAACTTCTCAGGTGGTTTCCTGAAGAATATTCCTGTGGGCAGAGGCAACTCCTCGAAATTCAGCAGGAATATTCTCTATCCAAAGCCGGATATTTCTTCTACAATGCACAATTCCTGTCCAGAGCAAGGATGGAAAATCAAACAAGATCTGTGTTCCAAAGAGGTCTCCACTGCGTTGTCACGACCTGGAATGTCACATCTGCCCCATGGCCCCGTGATGTCACCATCCCCATGGCAGCAAAGTGACATCACCATAGGAGGAGGGTGGCTGGAATCAGGAATGGGATCAGCATTTTTTCTTTAGGAAAAGCAGTCAAAGGGAAAAGAGGAGTGAAAACAACGGATCAGCAGGAAAATGATGTCCCTGTGCTGGGTGATACTGTCATGGGAATTGCAAATCCCAGCTGAAGGGACATCTTGGAATTTCTGGGAAAATTATGTCTGGCGAAGATGGAGAAAGATAAAGGAAGAGTTAGAGGAGATAGGTGAAATCATCACATTTTTCCAGGCAGGATCCTAAAGCCACAGGATGGATTGGGTTGGAAAGAACCTTAAAATCCATCCAGTCCCACACTGCCATGGCAGGGACATCTTGCACCATCCCAGACTGCTCCAATACTTGTCCAACCTGACCTTGGGCACTTCCAGGGATCCAGGGGCATCCAAGATAATCTTGATTATCCCATGGATTGCTCAGAGGATTTCCAAGCATCTGTTTCTCTCCATACCAGATTCCCTTATCACAAAAATCTCAGTTTGGCTTTAACGTCACCACTAATCTTGGAGTTAAAACTAAGGTTCAGCCTAAACTAAGGGAGTGATTTTTTTTCCAAGTGAAGCCAGCTGGTGAGGTGTTGGTTTTAATTAGGGGTTTAAATATTAATTAAAGCAAAAACTTTGAATGCTCAAGATCTAAAACCCCTCAAAAATTATTTCAGATTTTTCCCTTTCCTTCAGTCTTAATCTACTCCCAAGATATTTCCTGGAGGTTCTATATAAACTTACAAACATATTAATTTATATTTTATATAAATCACATTTTAAATTATGTTTATTTCTATTTCTATTTTACAGAAATAAATTGTATTTATATATCAAAAAGCAAATTCTTCACTGATCCTTCTCAAAAACGGGTACAAAAAATTCAATATAAAAACACAGCTTTCAATATAAAATTTGGAATTTCCACAAAATTCAGGGGATGCTACTGCAGGAATTGGCCAGAAAGTGATGGACAGAAGACGTTTTCTATAAGTTATGTAAGGAAAAATTTAGGCACGTTTCCAGAAAAATCAGGGCTATCCATCAATTTGCAACCTATCTTTAATCCCTTCCCAAATCCAGACAAAAATCCTATTCCACTGCCTGATTTTAATTGTTATCCAGATTAACCCACCTTCCTGAAGGAAATGCAGCTTCCAGGTGCTCAGGATTCAAATCACCTCCGTTTTTTGCTGTATTTATTCCCAGCCCTTTACAAAGTTTGGGAATGGAGCCCTGGAATGTGTAAATGTGGGATTGAACTCCCTTCATTTCCTCTGTGCTAATTAATATGCAAATTTAACCAGATAAATGCAGGTCCTTCTGGTGAAGAGTCAGGAGAAGGCCAAATTAGTACAAAAGTCCAAATATAGACCAAATTCAGGGATTTAGGGTGACCTGGACAATTATTTGGGATACACTGGCTGCACTAATTAGGGGTTTAATTCCATTGTATGGATAGAGGGAACAAGTGTGGGAAAACTGTCCCATATGGACACAGAGAGGACAGGAAAAGGAACTGTGACCACATGGATCAGCAGCTGGAACCCAGGACACCTCTAACGCGTCCATGGACAGCTCTGATCCCATGGAGACACAGACCTGTGAGCTCTTCATTTGGGAAAATGATCCAAAGTGCATCCATGGAGAGCTCTGGAGCATCCAGAGGACCTCCAGCTCCAGAGGAACGTGTTCCCTGGAAACTCTCCTGGGTTTTGGCACCTCCAGTGACCTTTGGCAGCCGATTCCTGCACAGTTTGGACTTCCAGCACATCCCAGATGGTTCCTGTTGCCCATTCTTTGCTTGAGTCACCCAAGGAGGCACCAAAGGAGGCGAGGAATGGAATTCCAGCTCTTGGCCTGGGCTATGGATGCAACCAGCTCTGAGCTCTCCTGGGTCACATCCCGGGATTCCGGGCCTGTCCGTTCCCCTCAAAGCTTTCCCATCCCATGCAGGGCACTTTGAACTCATTCCAGTCCCTCCAGAAGGAGACAGCGTTTCCTGTTTCCAAAGCCAGCCAGCTCCTTAATCCCTTTATCCAGCCCCAGATGTGCCAGCTTGTCCTGGTGTTCCCCTCTGACCTCACCTTGATTCCTCCTTCTGCAGGCTCCGTTCCCACTCCCTGCACGAGGAATCTGCTTTAAATGGAATTTTGGGTTTTTTAAGGGAGAGAAACCCCGGAGCAAATGGGCTTAAACACAATTCCAGGTCAACGTTTTCCATTCCCCATCCAGCTGTGACCCAGAACAAGTCACTGAAGATCTCCCAGCCAAAAAAAATGGGATAAAAGCACTTCCTTACTTCAGACCAGACATGATTTAATTCCTTCATATTTCCAAAGTGCCTTGAGCTCCTGAAATGGAGAATTGGCTCAAATTTTCTCAGGGAAGTAATTCTAGGGTGCACAATTTGAGATTAAATTGGTCCTCCCTGTGCTCAGTTGATCCCTTCACCACCTGGAATTTTCAGGGAATCTCCAGTAAACTGATTGTGGTTTTAGATTAAATATGGAAAAGGAATTATGCCACATAAAAGATGGACTTTAAAAAATTCCAAATAATTCTGTATTAAGCATTTCCTGCAGATCACTGAAGTGCTCCCTGAATTTGTGTTTTAAGATCCAAGGCACAGACAGGAACTGTTGGTTTGTGCCAGAAGAAAATCCAACTTTCACCCATTTACCCACAGATTTTAATTTTTTTTTTGATAAAATAATCCTTTTTTTTTTTTTAAACAAATCCCTGCTAAAACCTGTAAATATGATCATTGTATTCCAGACAAATAGGATTCCTGGGTTTTTCCCCTGTGTTCACGTTGTCCAACTACAGGCAGATCCTGCAGTTTACCAGGAGGAGAAACCCAATGAACCCAATGGCACAGAATTAAATTAATTTCCATATTCAGCTTTAATTTAATCCCTGATTTTTTTTCGATCCAGGGGTCTTGGCCTCTCAAATAATTTCTCCATCTTCCAATGCCTTCCCAAAGTGATGACCCAGCCCAGAGAAGGGTTTTTAGAGGGTTTTGTGGATATTGAGGGAAATACTCTGCTCTGAACTCTTGTATTATCTTATTAACAGCTGCAATGGCTGCAATGGCTCCTCTCCCACTCCCCACCTCCTTTCCAGGCTGGAAGTTTATTGACTCCAGGAGTAAATTTGGCATTTTCAGAAGGTCACCCCTAATCAGGTGCACAGTGAGCATTTAAACCTAAGATGACATCTGTGGCATGGCAAGTAAAAGAACCATAAAGAAATAATACCCTAAAATTTAGAAAAAAATTAAGACAGAAGCTGGATGAAATCTTAATTTTTCGTTTGTCCTTCTCTTTTTTCCTCAACAGCTGCAAGACTTTTGAAGGCTGTGCAGACACATCCCTCTTTTTTTTTTTTTTTTTTTTTTTTTTTTCTTTTCCCCTTTAAATTTCCTTTAAAATTTTCCTTTAAAAATTTTGCTTTAAAACTTTTTTGGACTCTTCTTCTCACTGCCCCCCCCCCCCCCAACCCCCGACCTTCCCCTTCCCTACCACATTTTCCAATTATTTTCTAGTGCCCTCCCAGCAAATCTGTCACCCAATTCCAAAGGAAGCATCACCCTTGGATGGCTCCTTCTGCTTCCACCGGTGACCTTTGGAAACCAAACAGCCCAAGGCAAACACCGAGAGATAAGGAAGGGTTTGGAGCACAGGTTTTATTTGCTCCAGGTAGGATTGATAAAGCTGTCCCTGATTTCTGCTGGCAGCTGCAGATGCAGTTGGAAAAGTTGTTCCTGTGTCCCGGTGGGAAGGGGTTTAACCCTTTAACTGCATCCAAATGGGGGTAAGTGGGAATTATTTGGATTCTTTCTTGAACAGGCACAAGAAAAGGCTTCAAATCCAGGATTCTTCCAGATGATAATTTGGGATTTAAGCACCCAGCTCCAACTGGGATGAGGGGGGAAACAGGAATTTCTGCCTTTTTTGATCAGCTGGATAATTTATTTTGGATGTCTCATGTTGTTTCTCTATTCCGTGGTTTCCTTATCGCTGCTGTGGAGATAAGACTCAGGGCTCCCATGTGAATCAGGGAATCCTGGAATGGTTTGAGTTGGAAGGGACCTTAAGGATCATCCTGTTCCAGCCCCTCCATGGGCAGGGACATCCCATAAAGCCCTTGGGGATTGACTGATGGAAATGGCTATGGGGAAAAAAAGAGCATCGAGTCTGCAAATCCAGAATTCCCAAGGCCACCATTAATCCATGTCCCCATGTGCCACATCCACATTTTAAAATTCCTCCAGAAATGAGCATTCCACAACTTTCCTGTGCTGTGCCAGATTTGAAGAACTTTCCCATGAAGAAATTTTTCTTCCTTTTTAATTTAAACTTCCCCCCTAAAATTTGCTCTCCAAGCTCCCAAATTCCCTGTTGCAAGGCTTGCACGTATAGCAGTTTCTTTCCACTGAAAGGAATTCAAGTTCAAAATCTGGATTCGACAGAAATGTCCCAAAACCTGGAAATTCAGTAATTCCCTCACTCTGCTATGTGTAGGAGCTATCCTTTTCCTCCTGGATTAAACCTCTCCACATGAAGACACTGATCCCTCCTCTCATTCTGTGTGGTATTTGGTCTCTATGGTCGAGGGATTGGAGACTCCCATCCCAAAAAAAATGTGGATCCTGGCACAAAGTCCCAGTGGGACTCAGACTTTGGGAGGGGATCATAAAGGCATTTAGAGGCATTAAAGGCATTCATTCCACACAGCAGGATGGAGAAGAAGCACCACCAACCTGGAAAAGTCCCAAAATTCTGGGAAAATGAGTTTGTACCAGCAGCCCAAAGGATGGTTCCTGTGTCTCTGCATGATTTGCTTGTTTCTGTTTGGGATAACCACATTCCAGCTGATTTTTGGCTGCTCCTGTCTACAGGATAATCCAAGATCCCGCAGTATCCATGATTTCCTGGCATGTGGAGTGAGGTCATTGTTACAGTGGCAGGGGGACAGGACTGACACTTTACTCCACTCCCTCTGCTCCACTTCCACCTTTGCCTGCATGGGGGCCCCCAGGTTGTTGATTCCATGGATGGAACGAGTGGAGAGGGGGATTAGGACATTCCAAGGACCCATTTCTGCCGGAGCAGAAAGGATGAGAAGCCTGGATTCCACCCTCCATTTCCCCACTCTCCTATTCCATGCTGGTAGCTGCCTGGTCCCATCCCTTCCTCCCAGTGATGTCTCAGGTTTTAGCTTTTATATTTTCAGATTCTGTGCTGCTTTAGTGTGTGGGTCTGAGCTTCACATCAGGGGATGGTGAGCTCTCTGCACAGAGAAGGGAGACAAAACAATTCCTTCTCCAGCTGGGCACCAAGGACAAATGAGCCAAATCTCAGCCCCAAGAGCACAAACAACGTGGGCTGGAGAGAGAAAAACAAGCAGGATGGGACTGCATGGGCTAAAGCTGGAATGGGACAATGAACTCCAATCTGCAAATGGAGCAAAACTCATCACAGTGAGAGCCCCCGGGAGTGGTCGTGCATTTTGGGACCATTTTGGTTCATCTTGGGTGCAGCCCTGGCTGGGCTCTTGTGCTGCCCAAGGTGGATCCATGGAGGAGATCCTTTTAATAAATCCCTACTTTAGCTCTGTCTAGTCTCTGTTCTAGGTCAATCTTCTCAAGGCATCACCAGCACGTGGAATTCCAGTGTTGCCTGAGCTTGTGGACCAGCGAGGGATTTCCAGCTTCTGGGCAAATCCCTCAAGGGATCCACCATGTGCCAAACAGCTCCTTCATCCCAAAGCCTCAAATCCCAGGAGCAGAGCAGGTTTCAATCCTTCCCTTATTAGCCCATGTGGAATATTCCATCAATTCCTTCCAGCTTCTTTTCCCTCAAGAGCATCCAACTCCTTGAGCGTCACCAACCTTTGGGAAAGATGCCAGAGGGGCTGAACCCTGGGATATTATCCTAGAGGACAGGTTCAGTGTTTCCCCCTCCCTCACCCCATTTTTTCCCCTTCCTTTGAGGACTGACAAGCTGCTGGATGTAGGAAGTGGCCCTTGAGTTGTTTTTCCAGCCATTATTCCCGTGTCAAGGCGAGGTGTGAGGCGAGGCTGCTGAAAAAAGAGGATTTTGTACATTTATTTAAAAGGTGACACAATCCAGCCCCTTTCAAAACACTGCAGCTTTGGGAATTCACCTGGGAATCAGCCCTGCAAATCCTGGTGGCCATGGGCTCTCCAAAGTGTAATTAAAGCAGGAGTTGATTGACTGCAGAAAAATAGAGGAGGCAATGAGGGAAAACAGAAGCTCCTTCACATTCCTGCTCTGGTTTGTGTTCCAGTTTGAAAACTTCCTCAAGGAGGGACCATCCTATGGCTCAACCACCCCAAAGCCAACAGCAAAACCCTTCCTTGTTTAGCACAGCCGACAGCTAATCCCTAAAATAAATTCAGTTCTCTGATGACACTGGTTTGGATGATTCTCCCCCAGATTTCTCAAGTTGGAGCAGCCCAAAAGTGGTCTGAACCAGAATAATCCAAATGTGATAATTGCAGATAATTATCACCTACTTCACCTCCACAATTCAAGCTCCCTGAAATGAGTTTTCATTCCATGTCCTCATCCCAACCTTCATTTTCCATGAGCCGCCCAGCACACCTGGAAAAGCAGCTCCCACAAAAACCCCAGAGCACATTTGGCCCTTGTGGAGAAGTCATTTCCTCCAGGAGAACTTAAAGCCCCTTCCAGGGCCTGAAGGGGCTCCAGGAGAGCTGGAGAAGGACTGGGGACAAGGGATGGAGGGACAGCCAGGGATGCAGGGGCAGCCACAACTTCTCTGGGAATTCCATCCCATCCCTTCACCACCCTCTCAGCCAGGAATTCCTTCCCAAGATCCCATCTAAACTTCCTCTCTGGTAGTTTGAAGCCATTCCCTGTGTCCTGTCCCTCCACCCCTTGGAAATTTTCTCTCTCCATCTTTCCTGCAGCTTCTTCAGATCCTGCAAGGTCACACTGAGCTCACCCCAAAGCTTCTCCTCTCCAGGCTGGACATTCCCAGCTCTCCCAGCCTTTTCTCCCAGCAGAGCTGCTCCATCCCTGGGATCATCCTGGTGCCTCCTCTGAGCTCTCTCCAGCAGCTCCAGCTCCTTCCCGTGCTGGATCCAGGTCTGGGGCTGCTCTGCTGTGGGGCCTCAACTGAGACAGGTCATGACAAGTGTGTCATGACCACCGGGATTTGGAAAATTGGAAAAATAAATAAACTTTCAAAAATTCCTTGAAAATATGGGAAAATGAAAACAGCAAAAACCTCTGAGGAGCTCATTCCCTGTCTCCAAAGCCTGCAAACCAAATTCCAGCTTTGAGCATTCCCGTTTTCTTGATCAAGAGGACAACACTTCCATCTGGACATTTACGTGATACTTCTGGATGTGAACCAAAATGCCACCAGTAGGAGACATTTCAGAAAGTACCACAAAAGTTAATTTACACCAAGTAGAAAGTCCAAAGCAGAAGGTCCTCAAGCAGAAGGTCCAAAATTGTATTGAATAATAAAGAAATATAAAAAAAAATTGTGGAATCACAGAGGGGATCAGGGTAGGAAAGTTCATCTCATCCCAACCCCATTCCATTGGCAGGATGTGGACGCAGCCACACAAATATTAACATTTATAAATAACAAATAATTGATCTGGTTTGGGAACTATTAAAACACTAATAGAATAATTAAATAATAAGATAAATCATCAGATAAATCTGATCCTTTCCCCCATAACATCCAGGCATGTCTTCTCCGATTTCTCAGCTCTTCCTGACCAACTTTCCCTCCAACATCAGTTATTTTTTCCCACTTGGACACCAAACCTCCCCCAGCTATTTGCTCTTAAAACCACTGAGTTTTCCTCTAAGGGGGGCAGAGCACGACAAATTCAGGGAATTAGGTCATGTTTTACCCCATAAAATTTAGGATACCAAGGGGACTGGGAGCTCATTCATCTCCTCAGCCTCGGCTGGGCTGCTCCTGGTGGAGTGGAGCTCATAAACCTGGAGATGGGATGAGGGAGGGGAGGAGTCTCTCTATTTTTTTTCCCTTCAGTTTGGATGGGTAACCTAAAGAAAAAATGGTCACCAAACACCTGGAGCAGCACCTAATTAAGCAAAGTGGGATTTAATTAGGCAGGATTAAATACTCTGGGTTCTCTGTGGCTGGTTTGCTCAGAGCTGGGATAAAATCCTGCATTTCCCACCCTCCTGGGAGAAAAGTTTGGGGTAGGTATGAAACAACAATGACTTTGATGCTTGATTTTCCCCGTGTGGATAACTGGGATTAAAATTCATTGGGAAAGGGGGGGTGCTAAAAGTTTTGATGGGTTGGGCTGGAATTCCACCCCAATTCCTCATGGTTTACACTGGGATGGGGGTGGCTCGAAGAAGTTACAAAAAAACCCCATTAAATTCAAAATATGGAGTGGGGGAAAGTGATTTAAATAGGAAATTTAATCCTGAATATTTCTCCTGCTAAGTTCAAGCAACACATTAACATTACGGAAATACAAAGTTGGAAAAGGAAGAATTTATGTAAAGTTTAAAAATTCGCATCAGATACCAAGACTTGGATGTCATTACAGAGATAAAACTGAGATTAAACCTAGAGAATTCCAGAATCCAGGAATGGTTTGGGTTGGAAGGGGTCTTAAGGAATATTCTTTAAGGATCCAACCCCCTGCTTGGGCAGAGACACATTCCCTTTCAATTATGAGGGAAGAGAATTAGCACAATTAATATGGATGTTAATTATAGTTATGTATATATATTATATATGTTACATAATATATAATATGTTATATATATTATATCCACAATATATATCCATATATAATATCCATAAATACACACACACACACACACACACACATATATATATATATATATATGTATACACACACATATGTATATATGGGTATCTATCTGTGGATATATATGTATCCACAACTAATTATGTGGATATAATTAACAATTCTGATTGATTTATTAACAATTCTGATTGATTTAATTCTTTCAAAGGCAGCCCAACAAGGGCAGAGAATCAGGAATTAACAGAGCTGGAGGGGTCCTGACACCACTGAAGACACAAACATTCCTAAGGATAATTTCCTTGATTATCCTGATCCTAAAAGTGCTGGCAAAGGGACACCACTTCCTCCTTTCCAGGTTGTCATTCCCAGAGCTTTTTGTCTTTATGGTTCTGTGGATATTTTAGTGTTTATTTTGATTTGGAGTAAGGAGTAAGTGCTACATATAATTATTATAATGGTGATAAAAATAAAAATTTAAATTTAAATTCAAAGGAATTCCCTTCTCTTTCCCAAATAATTTTTTTAACCTCAATACAGCACAAAAAGCTGACAGAATCCATGTGGAGGTAGGGTTGGTCCTATCCTGGAAGGTGTAAAATCAAGGAAAACACATCCAGGAGAGTTCAAATAATTTGGTTTTAAGGAAATTTGAATTCCCAGTACTGGGAAATGCTTAAAGGAAATCCATCAGAACCTCTCGGAATTGTGAGTGAACCCTGAAATTCTCCTAATGGGATGAAGTGTAGGTTTTGAAGCCATCTGACTTCCCACTCATGTGGGAAAATCCAGAGGAAATTCAGATTCCCAGAAATTTATATTATCCAAGGATAAATCAAGAGAATTCATTCCTACAAGACTTTTGTCCCTAAAATCCAAGAAGAGGGAGAAAATCAAAGTTCTTTTCCTTTGAATTCCCAAAATTCTTAGCTTATCCCTCTCCCCTTTCCTTCCCTGCAGAATTCCCATGGTTTGAGAGGCAGCAGACACTCTGGGAATCTCCCAAAAGCTGCTCCCTCCCCGCTGGAATTCCTCAGCTGGAATTTCATCATTCCCAGGTTCCTCCTCACCAACCCTCCTCACTCAGCTCCCAGTCAGCCACGAGTGCTTTTATTTTCTTGTGGTCAACCGCTCTTCCCTCAAAAAATTCCCAGGAGGAAGGGCTGGATTTCCTCCTGCAGGCTTTGAACTCCTGGATTAGCACTTTCCTTCGCAGCTCCAGCACTTCCTGACAGAAGGAATTCATCCCACAGCCTTTGGGGAAACCTTGGGATAACAAAAATGAGGGAAATCTGACAGCAAGAGGCTGATTCCAGTTTCCCTCATCCCAACTAAATTCCAGGCTAAATCCAGACTCAGGATGAGCTTCATGAGGCTCCTGCCCTAAACAGCTTTAATTAAAGCTTTTAATTAAAAATTTAAATGCTTCTTCCTTTGACATTCCTATTTCTCGATTTTTTTTGCATTTTTAGATACCTAAAATCCCCCAAATCACTCTTCCATCCTGAATTTTCCACAGATTCCTGGTCTGCTAAGAAATGGCCGAGTTCTGACAGGAAAATTGATGAAGCCAGAAGTTCTCCCCAGCCAAAAGGAAGTTTCAGCACCAGCTCTATTCCAGTATTAGGATTATTTTTCTGCGTGTGGGTTTTATGGAAATCTGATTGAAAAATATTCACTGGACCCAGCCATTTCCTTGTTCCTTATGCTACAGAAAACAGGGAGTGATGGAATCATCTTGTCTTTGAGGGTGTGGGGGGATAAACCAGAGCAGAATGATTTGTCATGATGGGGAATGGCTTGAAAATGCCAGAGGGTAGGAATAGATGGGATTTTTGTGAAGGAATTCCTGGCTGGGAGGGGTTGGGATGGAATTCTGAGGGAAGCTGTGGCTGCCCCTGGATCCCTGGAAGTGCCCAAGGCCAGGTTGGATCATCCTGGTGTCGTGGGAGGTGTCCCTGCCATGGCAGGGATGGAATTTGATGATCCCTAAATCCCCTCCAACCCAATCCATCCTGGGGTTCTGGCTCAGAAATCACCTGCCCTCCAAATCAATTAGGATGTATTTACTTATTCCCAGATTTTTAGGCTTTGTGTGGAAGCCCAACTTTCCCATATACCCACCGACTTTTTATTTATTCACCAACTCCACATCTGCCCTCCAGCAACTCCAAGAGAACTGAAGGAACGACAAAAAAAAAAAAAAAAAAAAAAAAAAAAAAAAAAAAAAAGGGAAAAATGAGTGGTTTGTCTGGAAATTTATAGGGCACAAAGCCCCGGCAGCTCACGGAATGAGAGCAGGTTTAACTCCACCCTGGGACTCGTGAGGAGAAATCAGAGACAAATCAGTGCCGGGAAATAAAACAGGGACTTTTCTACCTGTGCATTCCACAGCCTCCAGCCATTCCCGCTCCATCCAAAGCCTCCAGGTGGATTTTATGAGGCTCGGAATGGATTCGGAGCCTCAGGTCAGGAGTTGAATTTCCACGGCTGATGGGATTTGCTGTCTGGACAGCCCTGAGGGGAATCCTCATTAAAATAACTCAGAGCCACACGTGGAGCTTTACAGCTCCTGGAAGGAATTCCAGCCATCCAGCCGGGAAGAAGGATTGCTCCATGCTGGAATGACAAATTTGCTGTGCTGAAGAGCCTTTGGAAATTTTGGAAGTCCAAACTGAGCCAGTGATAATTAATGCCGTGAATAATTAATGCAGTGGTGCCACACAGGGTTTGCTTGGAATGTGAGGAATGGGATTCCACTCAAGCTGTCAATTCATGCTCCAAGACTGGAAATTGAAGGATTTTGAAGCTTTTACCCCAAGGATTCCTTTTCCAGGAAGGGAATTCAGTCTGGAATGGAGTCCTGAGGAGTTTGTGTCATTTAAGCTGCGATGCAGACAGAAGCATCCCAGAGAAATATCCAGAGCTCCCCCAATATCCAAGGGAATTCCATCCCAACCAGCCTTGTGATTTGAGGAATTGAGGGTGCTATTCCTAGAGCTGGTGGATGGCATCAAACCAATGGCATCCCAAAATTTCTGTTTGTTTTCTACACTGAGGTAAATGAAGGCTCAAACTTTGGGGATCGGGCTGCAGACATCGACAATTTTTAGAGGAATTTTTTGTGCCGAAATTTTTAGCCAAAAATCAGCCTGCCCAAATGCTCCAGATGCAGTAGCTGATTTTTATTCTTAAATTAAATATCATTGAGAGTGTCCTAAGGAAATTCAGGAAACAACTTCATGACCAATTACAATTCCTTACAGCAGAGCTCCGTGAATTCAGTCAACATTTGAATTTCCAGTTTTCCAGCCTGCTAGGAAGGAATTCCTGACTTTTTTTGTGAGAGCGGGCAGGGGCTGGAATGGGTTTCCAGGTGAAGCTGTGGCTGCCTCATCCCTGGAAGTGTCCAAGGCCAGCTCGGATGGGGCTTGGAGCAGCCTGGGATGGTGGGAAGTGTCCCCACCCATGGCGGCAGATTTGGGACAAAACGATCCCTAAATCCCTTCCAACCCAAACCCTTCCAGGATTTATGATTCTATGACATTTACGTTTTTCCTCATCAAAAATAATTACAAAAATAAGCGGTGATATTAGCTTTATTAATTGAATTATCAATAAAATTAATTAATAGAAATAATTTATATATAAATTATAAATTTAAAGGATTCCAGCCACTCTTTCCCTCTGAGCTCTACTTCTGACTACAATTAAAAATTAAGAAGTTTTTCATCACTTTGTTCTATAAAGTGTAAAATCCTGACAAACTGTGAGGGAAGGTAAGGCAAAGTTTGGGAATTTCTCTGAGCCCTTTAAATGAGTTTGTTACATTAATTAATCACAGAGAATTAATTAACATCATCCTTAACCCAGAGTGCTTTGGATTTTCTGTGTCATTTTTGGGCTGTCCAGCCCTGGCACAGCCACCTAGGGAGGGGTGGGGTCCCCATCCCTGAGGGATTTAAATCTTGGATGTAAAATTAAAAAATAAAAATAAACAGTGGCCAAAATAAAAACAAAAAATGGAAAAATGGTAAAAATTTAAATGGCAACATGGTAAAAAAAAAGGTAAAAACAACAACAAAAAAAATTTTAAAGGGTAAAAAATAAAAATAAAAAATGGCGAAAATAAAAGTAAAAATGTAAAATCATAAAAAATGGTAAAATGGTAAAAATGAAAAAGGGGAAAAACAAAAATAAAAATAACAACAAAAATAAAAAGTTGTTAGGAAAAATTAAAATAAAGATTTGTAAAAATAAAAATTAAAAAATGGTAAAATTGTAAAAATAAAATTAAAAATGGTAAAAATTACAAAAATGGTAAAAATAAAAACTAAAAATTGTCAAATGGTAAAACTAAAACTACGAATAAAAAAGAGTCAAAATAAAAAACAAAAATGGAAAAGTGGTAAAAACAAAAATTAAAAATGGTAAAATGGTAAAACTAAACCTAAAAAATGGTAAAATGGTAAAACTATAACTAAAAATGGTAAAAATAAAACAAAAAAAATTTGTAACAATAAAATTTAAAAATGGAAAAATTGTAAAAATAAAAAATTGTAAAAATTAAAATGATAAAAATTGTAAAAATGAAAATGGAAAAATGGTCAAAAATTAAAATGGCAACATGGTTAAAATTTTTTAAAAGGTAAGAAACCAAAAAAAAATCGTTAAATGAGAAAAATAAAAATAAAAAATGGTAAAAATAAAAAGTTGTTATATAGCAAAAATAAAAATAAAGAATTATAAAAATGAAAGTAAAAAATGCTAAACTTGTAAAAATAAAAAGAAATAATGGTGAAAATAAAAATATAAAAGTAAAAATGCCAAAATGGTAAAACTAAAACTAAGAAATGGTTAAATTATAACAGTAAAATAAAAAATTGTAAAAAAAAAAAAAAAAAAACTTGTTTGGTGGTAAAAGTAAAACCAAAAAATTGTAAAAAAATTTAAATGGTACAATTTTAAAAATAAAAAATGCCAAAAATAAAAAAGGGAAAACAGTAAAAAATTTAAATGCCAACATGGTAAATTTTTTTTAAAAGGTAAAAACACCGAAATAAATTGTTGAAGGGTAAAAATATAAGTAAAAAAGGTAAAATCATAACAATTACAAGAATGGTAAGAATTATAAATATGGTAAAAATAAAATCTAAAAAGTGTTAAATGGTAAAAATAAAACTACACACAAAAAATGGTCAACATAAAAATTAAAAATGGAAAAATGGTAAAACCAAAACTAAAAAGTGGTTAAATGGTAAAACTAAAAATAAAAAATTATAAAAATGGTAGCAATGGTAAAAAGGGTAACAATGGTAAAAATCAACAATTAAAATGGTAAAAATAAAAATTAAGTTAAAAAAAAAAGGTCAAATGGTGAAAATTCCATCACACCATTAAATCAACCCTGCCAGTGGGATGCAAATCCCGCTGTTACTCCTGGTGAATTTTTGGGACAGGTCCATCTGGCTTTCCCAAACATCCCCTTGGCACAGCTCCAAGGACTCTGTCCATCCTGGATGGATGAGGAACCCTGTGATTTTGTTTGGAAAAATGGGGATTTTTTCTGGAAAAATCCAGTTCATCCTGTGCTATCCAACCCCAAGAATTCTGTGCTTATTCCCTGTTTATTCCATGTTTATTTCATGCTTTGTACATTACATTTTTATAACCCCGTCAGAACAGGAGGTTCTCCAAATACCACCCAATTCCAGTGGTGCCAAGGTCCAACAAATCCTTGGATTTCAGCTGCAGGATGCACAAATTCAGCACAATCTCATCTTTTAATTGCAATTAATTCTAAATTTCTCCCAGAGCAGCATTAGCAGGAGTTGTGTCATTGTCAGTTGGATAATCCAGGCTTAAAATATTGCATAAATTGCAGAAAACTTGGGTTTAGTCCCCATTTTTACTTGTTTTGAGCAGAAATTGGGGTTCCCATCTCACACAGAGAGACTCAGGATGGGTCAGGTTGGAAGTGGAGAAGGAATTTACGATACGAAATATTTGAAGGGAATAAGAAAAGTCTGGGAAGCAGAAAAATAATCCTGAAGAGGAGAGCAGAGAGATGCGGGACTCACTTTGTGGGTTCATTTTCTCATCCATGAGAGGGGGATTTTCCCTTAAATCCCAGTTTTTCCCCACTGGAGCTGATGGGAATTTCAGCTCCAGCAAACCTGGTCAAGAGAGGACTTTCAGTTGGATCAGTGGGGACCTTCTCACTCTCCAAAATTCCTTGACAGGAGCACGAAGTGCTCCCAGGTGGGAGTTGGGATCTTCTCCCAAGGAAAAAGGGACAGGATGAGAACCTCAAGTTGTTCCAGAGGAGATTAAGGTTGGATTTTGGGAACAATTCCTTCATGGAAAGGGTTTTCCAGCCCAGGGCAGTGATGGAGTCTCCATTTCTGAGAGGATTTAAAATCAATGGGAATAAAACTCTGCCTGGTGGGACACAAAATATTTCCCATTTAAAGGCTGAACTCCCACTCCAAGGCAGGACCCTCCTCCAAATATTCCAGGGATCTAGGTGGATCTGCTTGAACTGGTTTCTAATTTCACCTTTGAAAGCAAAGCTGCTTTGCCCTTGTATTTTTGTTTTCCTAATCCAGGAAATACATTTATTCCTTGGAACAAAAATGTTTAGGCACAGCAAAAAGAAATGTTTATTTCCATAACCTTTTCCAACTTTCCAGTAGGAAAATTGAACCCAAAAAAAAGCCCTCAATTGCATTTACTCTTTTAATTTGCTTTTTTCTTTTTTTTTTTAATTAAAAACATCAATTTTGGTGGTGTTTCCAAGAAATCCTTGTTACGAGGGTTTGTTCCCTAAAAACAAGGGAAAAAAGGAGTGGGAATTAGATTTTTGGGATTCAAAGGCTGCCAAAATGTCCCACATTTGGCACAATTCAGATTTTCTTCGTTAACCTCTTATAATTTCCTTGAGATGCAGATAGAGCCAATGGGGGCAGCTCGATACCGGCCAAAACCAGAGGGTGCTCAGTAAATTCCTGGTCTCCAGAAAATGCCAGGGTTTGGATGAGAGCTGGGAGGGGGGAAAAACCTCAGGAAAACATCCTCCATGCCTGTTGAAATGTGAAATGATCCTGCTGCCCACTGCCTGTCGTTGGTCATGGTTCATGTCCAATATTCCAACAGCTTCCATGATTTTCATCTTGAGAGTTGTGGTGGAACTATGACATCACAACCCGATCTCCATGGAATCCTCGAATGGTTTGGATCAGAACAGACCTTAAGGATCATCCAGCAGGCCATGGGCAGGGACATCTCCATGGAGATCAGGTTGCTCCAAGCCCATCCAACCTCCTTCCAGTGCTGTTCTACCAACCCACAATTGGAATTACCCTCGTTATCCCTTGGAAAATTGGTCATTCCAAGTGCAAGGATTATAATTCCCCTCTTCAGGCAGAGTTTTCCCTAAAACCATTGGATTCTGGACAGCAATGTTGAAAACTTGGATCTGCTGTGGATTTCTTCCAGCTTTGGAGTGACCTCACTGTGTTTTTCCAAGACCTGAAGGAGGTGACAGGAAAGATGGAGAGGGAATATTTTCAAGGTATGGAGGGACAGGACAAAGGAGAATGGATTCAAATTGACAGAGAGGAGATTTGGATGGGATTTTGGGAAGGAATTCCTGTCTGTGAGGGTGATGAGGTGCTGAGATGAAATTCCCAGAGAAGCTGTGGCTGCCTCATCCCAGGAATTATCCAAGTCCAGGTAAGAGCAGCCTGGGATAGTGGAAGCTGTTCCTGCTCATGGAATGGGATGATTACATTCCCTTCCATCCCAGCTCATTCCATGATTCCATGACCTTGGAGCTGGACCCCCCTTGCACAGGTAGGATTTTCCTGTGGCTGTGGATGAGGTGTTCCCATTTTTTTCCCACTGAAGATGGAGAATATGGCCATAAATGGATGCAAATCCTTCTGGATCCTGCAGAATGCAAACACTGGGAATGTGCTAAGCTATTCCAGAGGAGACGACACACACACCCAAATCCCCCTTCCCAGGTGGAGATTCCTCATTATCTCCTTGTTGGATTTGCAAATCTGGAAAAAAACAAACAAGGAATATCGGAAAGGATGAAACTCTCCAGCATGAAGAGCAGTGCCAGGAATTCCTTCCTTCCGAAGGTAGTTGTGGATGTAAACCACCGGCAGCAGCTCATTCCTAGCAATAACAGCTATGTCATATTTCCTGGAACACGGGCAGTGCGGAATATCATCGGAAAAGGAAAATAAACACGGCTTCACTCCGTGAATCACCGGCCATAAATTCTCACCGAGGAAAAAAAACAACTCACACAACTGAGGGAGCCTTCAGGCAGCAGCAGAAGGGTTTGCTGATCCCTCAGTGATGTCCCACTGGAGTTAATATCCCGCTTTTCCAAGCTGGGATAAAGCTACAGCTGGATAAAACAAAGACAAACCACATCCTCCTCCACTTTCTGAAGTGGGGTGAAGTCCGACATTCAATCTGTTTTTTCTGGGTTTAAAACTCGCTTTAATGGGTCCTTTTTCTTTTTCTCCCTCTTTTTTATTTTTTTTTCCTTTTTTTTGAGGTTGCTTGCCTTGGAAGGGAGATGGTAACTCCGCCAAAATCCCATAAAGGTGCCGCTCCTGGTGGCCAAAATTTCTATTAATTTCTTTTAAAAATATTAAGGATCAAGTCTCAATGGGTGAAAATAAAATGAGCCCAGGAGAAGCTCTGCTGAGCTCTGCTCCCAAAGCCTCCAAACACAAAGGGAGCAGCATCTCCAGATTCCTGTAGGATTTGGGGAAGAAATACGGAATCCTGGAATGGTTTGGGCTGGAAGGGATCTTAAAGATCAACTCATTCCTATCCCCAGGACAGGAACGCAGCTGGAACCAAGAGAGTTGGGAATTTGACTTGACTCTCATGTTCTGCATTAGAAATAATCATGGAATTATGGAATATCCTGAGTGACCCACAAGGATCATCCAGTGCAGCTCCCAATCCGGCACAGACACCCCAACAATCCCACCCTGTGCATCCCTGGGACTGCTGTCCAAACATTCCTGGAGCTTGGGAATGTGCCCATCCCCCGGGGAGCCTGGGCAGCGCCCAGCACCCTCTGGATGAGGAATCTTTTCCTAAATCCAATCTAAACCTCCCCATGAACAGCTCCATAAGTTTGGGGGAGTCTTTTTTTAAGTCATTCCAAGCCTGTAAGACCCCCAAGGAGGTTTTCATCCTGATGGAAGGTGGAACCTGTCCAAGGGGAGAATTTTTCTGGAGCAGCACAAGGATTATTCTGGTTGTCCAATTTGGCCTTGGATTCATTCTGCTCAAGTCAGGACAAACCTGGATAATTATCCAGGGAATTACATCCCTAAAACTCTCACCTGGCGCTGGCATAGACAAATAAAGAAAAAAATCCTGACAATGAGGAATTTCCCAAAGAAACTTCTACCTGGAGGGATTTTTCGGAATATCCCTGCAAGTTAGAACTCGGTGTCTTTATCTAACACCTGCACAGCTGAACGCGGCGTGGAGCCGGAGCTGAGGAAATTCCGGGAGGCTTCACATCCCTTTTGACATCCGACGCCCTCTGAAGCCATTCCAGCAGGTCGGAGGAGTCCCGGAGGCTGGGATGGCTCTCCAGAGGGGTGCAGGAGATCCGTATCTCCCTCCTTCAGAGGCACAAATTGTTCACCTGGCCACCAGCAACAATGGAGGCTTTGAAGCCATCGGTGGCCAAGGCATGGAAAAAATTCCTTCCCAGACACTTCCCTCCTTTATATCTGTGCTAATCATCCCTCTGCTGTCAGTAGGGAATGTTATCAGCCTTCAGCGAGGCATCAAACAGAGACAGAGGGATCCCTGATCCTGCCCTGCCCTTCCCAGCGACATGAAAGGGAAAGAGAAAAAGCCTGGGAAAGGCTGGCACAGGAATTTGGGAGCAGGGAATCAGGGATGGGTGGATGTTGCCTCTCTTTGGCTGCTGCCTGTCAGTTTTGCTCATCTTCATTATTTATTTCTTAACAAATTCTATTCTGCCCCGTAGTTTTGGGAAAATGTTCTATCACAGCTGGCTCCCAATGGGAAACTGGGTGTTGGGATTCTGGGGATTTGAGTTGGGAATGCACCTACTTCCTGTAAGAGGGAAAGTGATCATTAAAAAGAGCTATTTTTAAACTAATAATAAAAGAAATACACAATGGGAATGTTTTTATAGGATCATGAAATGGTTTGGGGTGGAAGAGACCATCAAGATATCTCATTCCATAGGCAGGGGCACCTTCCACTATCCCAGGTTGCTCTGAGCCCTGTCCAACTTGGCTTCTGTTCTGGATCCTGATTGATCCATATCCTCATTCCAGATTGATCCAAAATTCCAGCCTTCCTTTACCTCTCCCTGCTCTGAGAGGAAGGTTGGATTAGAGATCTCCCAGGAAAAATTCCAGCCAGCACATCCATATTCCTGCAGCTCTAGTGTTTATCAGCTGGAAAGGAAACTTGGGAGACATCAGGATAAATCCCCATTCCTTATGTTCCATTATTTAATGTTTAATCACTCAGTATTTCACCAAGACAAAATCAATTGGAAATATCCCTTCCTGTTTTTTGCTTTTTGTTCTACTTCTCTGATCCCTGCTCCTCTTTTCTAGTTATACTCCAAACCAGATCCACAAAAAACCACAAAAAGGGACCAAAAAATACTCCCCCCACCCCCCCTCCAAAAAAAGGCAAAAAAACCACCCAAAAATGCTTCAAAATGCTTCATTTTTTTCTGGTATAAATCATCACTGATGGGACAAATCAAGATCTGCAGATTGCTTTAAAAATAGGAAAGGAGGTTAAAAATAAAGGTTCTTCCATATATGGACATTTTAATGGATGAAATTTGGAATGTGAAATTGATAATAAATATTTTCAATAACTTGGTGAATTTCTGTAGCAGAATCCACCCCAGGATTTATGAAGAGAAAGATCCAGGAGTTATATCTGATATTCCAGCTGGCTTTCCATGCCATTGGAAGTGAAGCTCTGGAGCCTAGCTGGAAGTGAGGTGAAGCATTTCCTGTGCTCAAAACCCTAATTTTTAATTAATTTAAAACTAAATTAAAAATCTAATTTAATTGAATTTAAGCCTAATCTTTAATTAGGCTTAATTTAATTTAAAGCCCAATTTTTAATTCATTTTAAACTAAGCTTAGAAATAAATCAGTGTGAACAGAATTCCAGGATGGCTTAGGCTGGGAAAGATTTTAGGAACATCCTGTTGCATAGGCGGGGACACATTCAACTAAAACCAGTATTAAATAAAACTCACCCTCCAGGTTCTCAACGTCTTTGATTTCCCTTTATTTCGTGGAAAATCTCAAAGAGGGGAATTCTTCCCTTGTTGGATTGTGTGCAAGGGAAACATTTGAAGGGAATGAGATTAAGGAAGGGCCTGGAAGTGGAGCTGGATCAGCTCCTGATTGGCCCTCATCACACCTCAGTGTTACACAACAAAAATCCCACTGTTTTACATCCCCTAATCCCCAGGCTTCCCACTGTTTATATTCCACTGGATTCGCTCCAAGAGTGGAGGTGGTGGTGTCGGGAGATGGAATTGCTCTGTGGGAACTCTCAGTGGGTAATTTACCGCTGTGTAATTAAGGTCCAAATTTCGGGAATGTTTTTAAAAGGAAGCCAATGATGTGGGATCAGATTTGGGATGTGCAGCGGATGAGAAGCAGAACCCCAAAATTCTGATCAGAAATCCCAAAAGAGTTCATTAGAAAGGGGTCTCCTATCCTGGAGCAGGGGTGAGTATCCCCAGTGAGCTTCCAGGATGATCCCAGTGGATGGACATACCTGTAATTTCTCCATCCCAGAGATCCATGGAGCAAAGGGGATTTTCCTTAAGAAAATCATATCCTAGGAATGCTGTAAGGTCAGATCGTGACAGCTAGTTCATCCCATGATTCCGTGATCTTCAGAGGTGGATTTGGGAATACTCATCTCCTGGAGGTGTCATTCTCCATTAAGCACAGGGAAAGATCAACAATTTATCCAAGAATCCTAGAATTTCAGAATTATTTGGTTTGGAAGGGACCTTAAGGATCATCTTATCCCAGTCCATGAGCAGGAGTTTCACTATCTCAAGTTGCTCCAACCTGGCCTTGGACACGTCCAGGGATTCCAGGAACTAAGGGACCCCTAAATCCCTTCCAACCCAACCCATTCCAGGATTCCAGCATTCCATGATTCATTGATAACCCCCCCTAAAATCCTCTCTAAAAGGCGATCCTCCCTAAAACAGGAACGACACAAAGGAAAAGCAAAATAGACCTCCGGGGTGGGGGGGAAGCCAATTTACTGTGGGGAGGGAATGAATCCAGCTTATCCCTGATTTCCCTGACACCTTGCACTGGATTTATTGGACGCTTTAAGCCAATCCTTTTGGCTCCTTCCACTCTCCAGGGAAAAGAAAACCCTGGAATTTTGATGATCCACTAACACTTGAGGCAAATCAGCTCCTGAAGTTCCCGTGTCCCTTGGCTCTGATTTTCCATGGACATCTGAGATGGAACTCTTAGCAGAATGAATCCCACTCCATTTTTCCATTAAAAATCATCATTTTCTCACCCATTTTGGCAGAATTTGGCTTCATTAAGGAGTTTGAGACCCCAAGACGAGAGATTTAATGTCAAAATAGAATCCAGACATGGCTGTCCCAATGATTTTGCTCCTTCCTGCTCCAACAGGTTTTCCAGAGTTCCTAAGGAATGACAGACAGGATATTTACTAGCTTGGCTTCTGTGGAGGCAGCTGCTAAATGACATCACTCTTCCCAATCCCAAATTGAACCATGGAGAAAAAAAAAAGGGAATATTTCTGTTTATTCAGAACTGATCAGTATAAAAACTGTAGGAATGAGGAGAGGGCCCTTTATTATCCCAAAAATTCCAGTGTCATTTACTTTATTTCTTTGTCTGTGATGAGAATGGATCTGGTGAGAACTCAAGGAATAAAAAGTGCTTTTCCTGAGCTCCTGTCACTTTGGAGGGAATGTGGGGAAAGGAAAATGGGTTTATTTGAAATATTTGAGCAGAAAATTCCAACATTCAAGCTTTTTCATTGTAGAGAAATTAATTGAAAAACACAGCCGAAATATTTCATCCCATAAATACAATTTT
This sequence comes from Anomalospiza imberbis, assembly GCF_031753505.1. Lineage (NCBI taxonomy): Eukaryota > Metazoa > Chordata > Aves > Passeriformes > Viduidae > Anomalospiza > Anomalospiza imberbis. Next base: position 150,731,243 of record NC_089681.1, read on the forward strand.
TTTTTTAACTTGTAATTGTCAAAATTAAATAAAATTGAGAAAAATTCAATGTTTTCGGGGTAGAAAATGAAAATCTTTCATGTTAATCAAAAATTAGCAGCAACAAACTCTCCCAAAAATTGTCCCTGAAACAAAAGATGTTTTCCAAAGTCTTAGATCCATTCCCTCCCCATGAGATCATCTTTCCCTCAGGAATGAGCCCAACTGGAAAAGCAAATAGCAGCAACAAAATGGTTGGGAATGGTGTTGGGAGCTGTTTTGTGGGATTTGGGAGTGACTCTGGATGGCCTCCATGGTTCCCACACATACATAAACCAGTGGGATCCACGGATCCAGCTTTTCCTTCTGGCTCTCCCACATATTTGTGGTGTGTTTTTGGATGGATTCTCATCCACAAACCCTTCCCCAATTTCTCCATCCTTTGCGAGTTGCTCCCGTTGCCCTGCTGGGAAGTTTTACAGATTCCTGAGGGTGAGGAGAACAACCAGACACAATCTGCTCCATGAGGATCTGCATACGTATATTTTAATTATTTTTCTTTTTTTATTTTATTATACCCACATCTTCTCAGTGTCTGAAGTCATCCCTGCAGCTCAAAGCAGGAATGTGCCACGAATAATTCAGCAAGCCAGGTTATCCTTGAATATTGACCTTTTTCCCAATTTTCCACTGGATTTCATGAGATATCTCCCAGGGTGGAGTCCAGAGGAGAAACCTTATTATTATCCTAATAATAATAATCATCATCATCATCATCATCATCTTGCTTATTATTCTAAACTGAGGGAAATTACCCACACTGCAGGACATCCTTCTGTCCCAAGGAATGTTTGTCCTGGAAAACAGATCCAGATTGGAAATATCCGAGTGAAGGGGTAGGAAAGAGAGACAACACCTCTTCCCTCCGGAGCCTGGAACTGGAATTAGACTTGGGTTTATCCCTGGGATATAAATACCTACAAATTTGCACGCACATCCTTGTGCAGCCACAGGTGTGAGAAGATGGAGCAGGAGATCACAGAATTCACAGGATCACTGGATCATTTCTGTTGGAAAAGACCTTCAGGATCATGGAGTCCAACCTGTGACCAAAGATGGCTGAGAACATGGAAAAGGTGGATGAGAACTTTGAGGAGACCACAGAATTACAGGATCATAGCATCATTTCAGCGGGAAAAAACTTCCAGGATCATGGAATCCAACCTGTGACAGAAGATTAATGAGAACATGGAGGAAGTGGTTAAGAAATTTGAGGAAATCACAGAATTGCAGGATCATTTTGGTTGGAAATGACCTCCAGGATCATCGAGTTCAGCCTGTGATGAAGATGGCTGAGAACATGGAAAAGGTGGATGAGAACTTGGAGAAGGTGGCTGAGAACACTGAGGAGATCCCAGAACCACAGAATCATTTCAATTGGAAAACATCTCCAGGATCTTGGAGTCCAAACTCTGGCAGGACAGATAGGAACATGGAGAAGGTGGCTGAGAACTTTGAGATCACAGGATCATGGGATTACTTCAGTTGGAAAAGACATCCACGATCATGGAATCCAACCTGTGACCAAAGATGGATGAGAACATAGAGAAGGTAGCTGAGAACATTGAGGAGGTGTCTGAGTACATGGAAAAATTGGCTCTTCTGCTGCCAAACCCGATCTTGGTGTCTCTCCCACACCTCAGGATCATGGAGATGCCTTTCCAGAACATTCCCCCAGGCAGAACAATTTTCCAACCAGGAAATTTAAGTCCCAGCACTGCCAGTTTGAGTGAGTGCCTCCAAAGTAACCCAGGTGTCCCTACTCCAAATGACAGAGGAATTCAGTCACTGGCTCCAGGAAAAGTCACTCTGGGATTCCTGCTCTTCACTGGATTGGGAAGGAGGTATCCCAGGAGCTGGGCCAGGTCCCAGCTGGCTCTGTATCTACCTGGAGCTAAAGGGAAGTATCTGTTGTCTTTGGGAAGGACCTAATCCTGAAATTCCTGTCAGTTGTCTCACTCCTGTGTGCTTGGGGTCTTTCAGAGAGTCATTGAATATCCTGAGTGGGAAGGAACCCACAAGGATCATCCAGAGCACAAATACCCCAACAATCCCACCCACTGCGTCCCTGGGAGCGTTATCCAAATGCTCCTGGAGCAGCCTTGGGGCCGTGTCCATTCCCTGTGGAGCCTGGGCAATGCCCAGCACCCTTTGGGGAAGAACCTTTTCCTAAAATCCAACCTAAATCTGGCAGAGTTTGGTAAAAAAACGTGTGACCTGGATTTTGGCTGGTCCTTGAAAAACATCTGGCTTGGATGCACGGATTGGCTCCAAGGAGTTTTGATCCCGTTCCTCCGGAATGTGTGCTGGGGTGTTAATGGACTGTTGGAGCTGCTGCTCCCCAGGGTTGGCTCTTCCAGGGACAGGTGGCTCCTGGAATGTTGTCATTAGGCCACTGGAGCCAGCAGGGTTCAGCGGAGGGGTTTGGCACCACCTGGTGAAGGAACTTCACCTCATCCTACCTTTCCCCAGGGAAAACCCTACAGGGAGTGACAACTTGGTGATTCCCTTCTCCCTGACAATTCCAGGCACTAGGAAAGACTCAAAGGAAAATCAGAAAACTCAGAGGGAGCCCAAAGGAAGGGCCAGCCACGTTCTTCCCACTCAATGTGTGAACCTCGACAAGTCTGCCTTGGATAATTACTCCATTTGCCTCCCACACCCAGCACATCCCAATTCCAAGCCTTTCCTGGCTGCAGGAATGTGCTGTGATCCTCTTTAGGATCAGTCAGGGATGGAAACAAAGCCGAGATGCCATTTTCCAAGGGATAGGGATCTACCTTTTGAAAAGCTCCCGAGATCAGCTGGAGAGCCAGAGTCAAGGATAAGGAGGTGGAATCCGGAGGGAATTCCTGTAGGAGTGAACTCACAGGCTGTAAAGCAGCAAGTGCTTAAGGCCAGACCCCATAAATCCCCTAAATGAGATGCTGGTGACATTATAGACCCGGCTTGTTGGTTTTTCCAGCTGAGCTGCAGACCACAGCAAATGATTTATATTCCAGAAGTTGTGACGGGGGGAAAGGGAGAGCGGGATGGGGGAAGGGGAGAAGGGGAGTGACTGATGGTGTTTAAACTCCTAATTAATTCCTTACTTTAGGAAGGAGGAGAAAAAGGAAAGGGTGACTTGGTCTTAGTGCTGGGAAGTGAAAATTACAAATTGGGGATGAGAGAGGAAAAAGAAAAGAGGAACTAAAAATCCTCTTTCCAAGCTGCATCCAAAGGAGAGAGAGGCACCAGCTCCTGTGGGAGGGGTAGAGCAGAAACTCTGGGAAGGAGAACGGAAAGAGGATGGGAATATGTGTGAAAGGCTGGGAAATTTGGGATTGTTCAACCTGGAGAAGACTCCAGGGAGAGCTCAGAGCCCGTTGCAGGGCCTGAAGAGGCTCCAGGAGAGCTGGAGAGGGACTGGGGACAAGGGATGGAGGGACAGGACACAGGGAATGGCTCCCACTGCCAGAGGGCAGGGATGGATGGGATATTGGGAAGGAATTCCTGGCTGGGAGAGTGGGGAGGGGCTGGGATGGAATTCCCAGAGCAGCTGTGGCTGCTCCTGGATCCCTGGGAGAGTATCCAAGGCCAGGCTGGACACTTGGAGCACCCTGGGACAGTGGGAGGTGTCCCTGCCCATGGCAGGGGGTGGAATGGAATGAGCTTGAAGGTCCCTTCCAATTCCTCCTCTTTATCCCAAAACCTGGGAACAGTGGTGGATATGGAGAAGATTCTGGAAGGGGAAAAAAATCCCCTTGGTTTAACTGCACTAGAAAACCAAACTCTTTATGAAAAGCAACGGTTTGAGAAAAACTCCAGAAATCCACCTGAGCACTTCCTCCTGGATTTGGCAGACAACAAAGGATTCGGTGATCCTGGAGTCTTTTCCAACCTTGGGATTCAATTTAAGGGTGGATGGGCTCATTCCTAAATCATTCAATTTTAGGATGGATGGGATTCTACTCATCCTGAGGCTCCATTGACATGGAAGAAAACAGATTATTAGGAAAACGTAAATGTCTGTATTTAATCTGATTCATTTCATGCTGGAATTCTGATTCTGACAGTTGCACATAGGGAAAATATATTTAGGAATATTATGGAAAATATACTTAAGAATATTATGGGAAAAATCCTTCTGAAATATATTTTTTTATATCCTCTGATACACACAGAGAAATGGAACAAGAAAATGGCCAAACCAGAGTCAAAAATCACTGAGATTTCCTCACAGAAATCCCAGAAACTCCCATAAAGTTTTTGAATTCCAAGGAATTGTCCTCGTGACTGAAATTTGCCTGGATAATAAGGAAGAACAAACAGAATTTGAAAGGTGGGGTTTTTTTCCTTGACAGATGGAGAAAAGGGAAGAGCATTAAAATGAAAGGAAATATTTCCCTCCTGTTTTTTTTGTAACTACCCCGAGGGAACATTTTGCCCTGATTTGAAGGATTCTGACAAGCTGGGGTTGGGTTTTCCAGCAATACCAACCCATACAAGGAATTAGGTGGGATCCTGCTCCGGGAACGCCTCCGGGTGAAAATCTGGGCTGTGTTCTGCGCCCAGTCCAGAGTCAACGAATTTTGGAGATCCAGGAGGAAGCACTGGCTTTTATGAGGTGAAATATTAAATCTCAGGCTTTAAACAGGAAATATCATTTTTAAAATGGCTTTTAATTGTTATTTTTCCAATGATTTATAGCTCATTTCACCAGGAAAAAGTTTATCCTTGCTGTGACCAACTAAAATATTCTTTGGATGTCAATTGTGTCCCCATTTTCCTCTTTTCCCTTCTTTGTTTCTTACCTTGGATCTTCTTTTAAGGTTCTTCTTTTAGGATCTTCCCCCTCACTGCAGCAATCCAAGGATTTCCACATGGATTTCATGCCCACTTTTCCCATCATTCCACCCACCAGAATCACCAGTGCCTTTCCTCAGGGTGGCTTTCCAGGTATTTCAAGCTCAAATTTGGATAAGACACCAGTGGAAAAGAGGAGGGATAGAATTACAGAGTGAAGGTTCCAGGGTCTCCCTAGATTTCGGGAATCATCCCAGGATCAGCTTCTAAAGTTGATCCTAGCATCCACAGGCTGTAAAAATATAAATCCTGAGGGATGGATTCCTATGGGATTTGGGAGAGAAACCAGGGAATGGGATAGGGAAAAGTGCTGCTAGTGCAGGTGGAAGGTCCTGGTGTTTTTACAGCTGGAGAACCAGGATGCTCCCACTTTTCCCTGGCTTTGAGGCCTAATTCAGATTAAATAATTCCACAGCTGCTCTGGAGGGCCCACGGCTCCATGAGATTTTCCTAAGATCCACCTCTCCTACCAGAGCTGGACTTTTCCAGAACTTCAGAGCAGAGAAAAGGATTTTCCTGCTACAGCACCTGAGAGGAGATTTAGGGAAAAAAGTGGGAATGTCGAGCACTTTTCTGAGCACAATATTCCCATGTCATCCCCCTGTTTGCTCCAAGGCAGAGCTAATTCCCACATTCTGGAATTCCAGAGCACATTATACCCATCCCATCCCCCTCTCTCGCTCCAAGGCAGAGCTAATTCCCACACTTTATGATTTCTGAGCACAATATTCCCATCTCACCCCTTCCAAGGCAGTGCTAATTCCCACATTCTGGAATTCCTGAGCACAGTATTCGCATCCCATTCCCCTCTCTCACTCAAAGGCAGTGATAATTCCCAAATCCTGGGATACCTGAGTGCAATATTCCCATATCATCCCCTGCTCACTCCAAGGCTAATTCCCACATTCTGGGATTTCCAAGCACAATTCCCATCTCATCCTGTCTCTCTCCAAGATTAATTCCCACATCCCAGGAATATGTGGTCAATAATTTGCCAAATTATCCACTTGCAATGAGCTCGATTTCACCTGAGGCTGCAGCTGCTATTCCCAAATTTTATCCATCCAGGCATCGTGCTTCCCTTTGGAAGAGTGGGTAATTCCCCACAAATCCTTGGGAAAGACTGACCCCTTCTGGAAAACCCGCAGCTGCTCAGGGAATCTGGAAACGGCTTCTGCGCCCTGGAATTTCCCCCAGGAATTTTGGGCAGCAAACCCTCTGCATTGGCCATGAAACCTTTCCAAGGAATTTTCTGGAGATGTTTTCCTAAGGATGCTTTTTCCTATTGGCTTCCACCAGTTAATTTCATATTCTCCCTCACTTTCCCAGATTTTTCAGCTCAGTGATGTCCCCTCAAATTATCCAATTCTGCATCATCCTCCAGCTTCTCCTTCCTACTTCTTCCCTAATATTACAGCCTTTTCCCTGGTGTTATTTAGCATAATCCCACATGTCCCATGGGATTTTCTCCTGTTCCTGTTCCGGTCTCCAGGACAGCCAGATCTGGGATAGAGCTGGGGGATGCTGTGGGATTTGTGTGGGATCAGGTCCTTGGCCACACCAATGACTGGGAATTGTCCTTTCCGGCCCCTCTGGGGACATTCCCATGGATCAGACTGAACAGGAGTAGGATTTGGAGTTTATATCCAGCTTATTGGGCAGATATTCAGGGATATTAAAATCCATTGGTGAATTCCTGGCCTTGAGAGTTGTCCTGTGAAGGATCCCCCAGCAGGGATTTTAGGAGAGACTCAGCTTCTTTGTGGATTTGCCTTTGCAGGATTGACCACCAAAATCAAGGAATTTTAGGATAATTTAGTTTGAAAAAGACTCTTCAAACTTCAACTCAACATTCCCAAGTGCCTGAAGGATATTTGGAAATCGAGGTGCCTCCTGACCCCTCAGAACGACTAGATTTTTGCTCTCCAGTATAATGAGGAAAAAATTCCAAGTGCTGTGTAAATTCCCAGTCATGACTTGGATGATTTCACACTTCATGGATTTTTAAGAGCCCGGATTTGATGTTTTGTTGCCCCTTTTGTACACAAACTCTGCAGGGGGACAAATGTCTGCTCCAGGAATGTGCTCCCTCTCCAACTGGCACCAGCCAGATCTTCCAGACATTACGGAAAAATCTGTGACCTCCTAAGGCTTCTCCCAGGCTGCTCATGGGTAAAGATTCCCTCAATCCTAAAACCTTTCAATCCACTCATATTTAGTGATGGAGTGGCTCTTTTTCCTGGGTAGGGAAAATCCCATTCCTTGAATCCTGTGGCATTCCTGTGGTGGTGCTCTCCATGGCCTGCTTCCATAGGGTGTGGAAAAGCTTTTCCTTCTCTCAGGGTTTCATTTCGCCACCGTTTCATTTGCGGTGTCTTTGCCACGGGTCAAGTGCGAGTGGTGTGTCCAGAATATTCCCTGACTCAGGGATTTCACTCCTTATCCCAGAATTACCAAATCCCAGGTTGGTTTGGGTTGGAAGGGACCTTAAGGATCATCTCATTCCAACCCCGACACCTTCCACTACCCCAGGCTGCTCCAAGCCTTGTCCAACCTGGCCTTGGACACTTCCAGGAGTATCCAGGGGCAGCCATAGCTTCTCCAGGGCCTCACAGGGAGGAATTTCCTCCTAACTTCCAATCTAAATCTTCCCTCTTTTAATTTAAAACCATTCCCATTTTTCCATCACCACCTGTCTGTGTAAAAAGTCCCTCTCCCTCTTTTTTACAAGCCCACTTTAAGCACGAGAAGGCAACATCTCCCTGGAGATTACCAATTCCATCTGCTCCCTCCAGCTCTCAGATCCACTGAGATCCTTAAATCCAACGGGAATTTTTGGCTAAATGAGGAATTATCACCCATTAGAATCAAAAATCAGAGAGAGGGGGGACTTTGTGGTTGATGCAAGGGGAAGAAGAGGATGGGGAACTGCCCAGGATCATATCCATGATCCCTCCAGGAGCACAGGGAATTCCAGTGGCATTGGACAAAGCCCCTCAGAGGCTGCAGGTGATGGGATGGGATAAATGGAATGCAATTTTTCCCTGTACGGAAAACAAACCTCCATGAAAAGCTGCTTTTTCCACATTACTGATATGAAACTCACAGAAGTTAATTAAAACCAAAGGTAATTAAAGCCAGATGCAAGAAAGGATTTTTGTTCCCCAGACTCCCTGCATGACTCCCAGTGAGGCCAGGTGACTGGGAACATTCCCAAAGATTTTCTGGGATCATTAGTGGGGCTGGAGGGCCACGGCCATAAACTGGGAGCAGGTTCTGATGAGGAGCACAGCCTTTAACTCCTCTGGATGGAAACGGGAGCTGTAAATCTCCGTATCCTGGGAATGCCGGGAGGATCCAGCCAGCAGCCTCCCTTTAATCCATAACATCAAGGGAAGAGGAGGGGGATTCATTCCAACCTGGAAGACCTGAGCCTCATGAAATGGGAATTATGTGCGGGAATGAGAGAGCTGAAAAGTCCAATTTTGGTCTGAAGAGCATTGGTGGGAACCTTGAGGAATGGCACAGGATTCCATGGATTTACACCTCCCAGAGCAGAGCTTGGAATTTCATATCTCCAATCCCGAACTTGTCCACAGCTGTTTCCTTTCCTTTCTGGATATTCCAAGTGCTCCAGAGAGGAGATGGGATGTTCATAAGGAACCACAGGACTGAGCTGGCCTGGGGTGATCCAGGTCAAATCCACGTCTGGAATGACCTCTCCATGCAGTGACCCCCTTCCAGGTCTGTAGTGATCCAGGTGTGAAATCCATGTCTGGAATGACCTCCATGAGCAATGATTCCCATTCCAGGTCTGTGGCAACCCAGGTAGGAAATCCATGTCTGGAATGACCTCCATGTGCAATGATTCCCGTTCCAGGTTTGTGGCAATCCAGGTGTGAAATCCATGTCTGGAAGGACCTCCATGTGCAATGATTCCCATTCCAGGTCTGTGGTGATCCAGCCAGGAAACCCAAGGCTGGAATGACTTCTCCATGCAGTGATCTCCTTCCAGGTCTGTGGTCATCCAGGTAGGAAATCCTTGGCTGAGATGCTCTCCATGTGCAATGATTCCCTTCCAGGTCTGTGGTGATCCAGGTGTGAAATCCATGTCTGGAATGACCTCTGTATGCAATAATTCCCATTCCAGGTTTGTGGTGATCCAGCCTCAACCTCCCTGACTTCAAATAAGGGCTGCTCATCTTCTCTGGGAGGGGTGTATCATGAATATTAATTAAAATATGGTTACTTTTCCCTTATATTAATTAATGTTTCTCTAATATTAAGTTAAACTGCTCAGGGATAAAAAGTAGGAAGCAACCAGGAGTCGGGAATTTTCATGGACACTTCTCACACTCTCTGAGCTATTTTGGCTTAAATCTATTTTAATTCTTGAAAATCCTGCTTTAGATGTTTCTGCAATTATTTAAAAGCTCATTTCAGCCCAAATCAATTGGGTTAATTTATGCAGCTAAGCTTGGCTCACTTAAGAGCAGCTTAAAGATGAGTTTTCCAGTGCCATCCAGTGGGTTGGACACTGGGATTTCCATTTGCCTGGAGCTTTGGAATTGTTTAAAACCCCTGAATTTGAGACCTTCTGGCATTTCCCACTCTCCCGGACAAGCATCCCCAACCATTCCTGGTGTACCAGCTTCCGCCTCTGGCAAGAGGAGAATTCCTGAGATTTCCTCCAAATCATTGGCTTCAAACGGAGCACATCCCTGGAAGGAATTTCCAGCTTTTCTGGGCATGGAGCAGGAGGTCTGGAGCCATCGGCAAATCCAGGCTGGTTATGAGCTCACCACCTCTCCGAGCGATCTCCATCTAATTCCCAGACTTCTTTCCACTTCTGGAATTATCCACATTCCCCAGTACCAACTTCCATGAGCCATAAATCAGTTTGGTGCCTCCATTTGTTTTCTCTGTGTCCCAAATTTTCCTGATTGAGGCTAATATCCATTTTTAACCATCTTTTTTTAAATATTGAGCAGCTTCTAATCTCTCAAAATTCCTTTCTATGCTCAAGCCTAAATAAAAAATTCCACTTAATCCTTGTTCCTCCAAATTTTTCCAGGCAACTTTTCCACTTTATCCATATTCCCTACCAAACTGAGTGAATTATTTTCCATAAAAATCTCAGACACAGAGGGTCACTGTGTCTGATTTAAAGTCTTGATAAACTTTAAATTTCTTCAGTTTTTTCAAGGAGCAAAAAACCCTCTTTTTTTTCTCTGTTTTTTGAATATTCCCAGAATATTCCCATGAACAGGAATGCTTTTGTGAAGTTTTTATTATTCCCAAGCTCCCTCAGTTTTCAGGATAAATAGATAATTTTTTTTCATGGTTCTCCCTTGCTGGCTCCCATTGGAATTGTTTTGCTTCCTGCAAAGCTCAAAGCTTTTTCCCTCAGAGTTTTAATCCTCTTTTATAAAGTTTTGGATGTTTTCACATTCCAGAAGTTGCACCATTACTTCCTCCTTTGAGAACAAGCCACACTTTCCCTTTCTGGACCTCACCAGTGCCAACATTGGAAGCTTTCATGCTGAGAAAGCAGCCAGGAATTGGGTTTTGGAGAAAGGAGCATCAGGTACTGCAAGGATGAGATTTGTGAGTGGATAAAATCCACTAAAATTCCATTTCTTACAATGTGGCAGCAAAAAAAAAAAAATTCCTTTTCCAAGTTCAAAATCTCTTCTCTCCTTCAGGGTTTTCTTTTCCCTATTTACTTAGTATTCCTGAATCCAACCCTTCATTCCCAATTCCACAAAAAACAACCCTGTTCAAACCTCTTTAAACTTAGGATGGCTTGGGCATTCCAGCCTTTCTTCTGTAAAGAAATTTCCTGGATATTCCTGGCATTTATCCCAAAAGATTGGTGAGTTCCCCTAAAAATATGGTAACGCCATGAGAATGGCTGATGGAATCAAGGTGTCAGGCCTAAACACGATAAAAATTATAGAATTGTTGAGGTTGGAAAAGCCTTTTTTGGGTCCAATCATCCAGCACTTCCCAGGCCACCACAAAGTCCCCAGAAAGTGCCACATCCATGTGGATTTTCAATCCTTCCGGGAACGGGTGATTCTACCACTGCCAGGGCTGGACAACCCTTTCCATGAGAATATTCCCTGAAATCCACACCTCCCCTTGAGGCCGTTTCCCTGGGAGCAGAGCCCAACCTCCTCGCTGCCCCCAGGGGAGTCTCAGAGTGGCTGTGCCCAGGAATTGGGGTATAGAAAAGGAATGGGAACACAACTGTCATGGAATCATGGAACCATGGGATTTGCTGAGCTGGAGGGACCCACAGGGATCACCCAGTCCCAATCCTGGCCCTGCACAGACACCCCAACAATCCCACCCTGAGAGCGTTGCCCAAACGTAGCTCTGGCAACCTTAGGAATGTCCCCGTTCCCTGGGGAATCCCTTCCAGTGCCTCACCACCCTCCCCCAACCATCAGGGACTAAATCTAATCCAAACCCTTCGCCAGCACATTCTGCTTCAGCATCCTTAGAACAAAAAATTGGGAAGGATGTTCCTGAAGTCAGGCCTCCCTCCATGAAAACTCCTGAAGTTTAACCTGATTTAAAGAAATAAGGAAAAAAAATTAGCAAAAATAGGATAAAAGCAGAAAGAAAACTTCCTTCAGTTTTGGCAGAGGAAACGGAGACAAAAAAGTACAAAATGAGACTAAAAGTTTTCATTTCAGTGGACACGTGGGTGGCACGGAGTGGAAGGTTCCGAAATCCTTCTCAGACAGCAGAATTTATCCTCAAGTTGTTTGATTTTCCTTTTATCTTTGTTCCACAAAGCTTTTCCAAGCATGTGCGAGAGCATCAGCATTCCCACAGAAATCCCTGGGACCACGTGTTCCCAGACAAGCAAGGGCTGGAGCACTTCAAACACTCGGCATTCCAAACAGAGCAGGGACAACAAAGCAAGCCCAAAATAAACAGAATTTCCCCCTCTTTAAAAAGAAAAAAAGGGTTTGGAATATTTATGCTTCGCTTTGTTCTTTTTCTGGGAAAATTCCAACTCTCAGAATCCAAGGAAAACCTCAGATTTCTTTGGGAGTCAGAAGTGCATACCCAGCTGGTGCAACCACCGAGGAAGTTTTGGGAATGCTGCCACCAAAGTTCAAAATCTTGGAATTTTGTTGCTAAAAATTCTGATGGTTTTAAAGACAATCTTAGGAGTTCTGACGAGAGCAATAAACCAATGGAATTCCAGGACATGGAGAAGTGGAACTGGAGATTTTCAGCAAACACGGCATGGTTCTTCTCCTTGAGGGAATGAAGGAATGGGAGAGATGGGAAGGAGCAGGACCTCCAGTTTCTACCAGCGTGTCCAGGGAAGAGAAGGGAGCTGAGAAGGGAGCTGGGAAGGGCCTGGAGAATTCCTGAGAAAGCTGGGAATGTTCATCCTGAAGAAGGGAAGGTTCCAGGAAGAGCTCAGAGCCCTTCCAAGGCCTAAAGGGGCTCCAGGAGAGCTGGAGATGGACTGGGGACAAGGGATGGAGGGACAGGACACAGGGAATGGCTTTGAGCTGAAAGAAGTAGATTTAGATGGGATTTTGGGAAGGAATTCCTGGCTCTGAGGGAGGTGAGGTCCTGGCACAGGTGCCCAGAGAAGCTGTGGTTGCCCCTGGATTCCTGGAAGTGTCCAAGGCCAGGTTGGATTCCCCTGGGATAGTGGAAGATGTCTCAGCCCAAGGCAGGAGGTGGGAATGGATGGGATTTAAGGTCTCTTCTAACCCAAACTATTCCAGGATTCCCTGAGCAGATTAAAGTCCCCTCTGGCTGCCCCTGACTTTATAATCAGATGAAATCTCAAATATTGGTGATCTGGGACATAACCAGCCTTTTTCCCCCCTAACCAAAGGCTCCCTGAGGCATCCACAAGGAATTTTAAGGGAAGAACAGTTGTGCTGCTCGTACTCACCAAATGATGGATCCGAGGAGACGCCGGATCTTTTCCACCCTCAGCCAAAAGTCTGGATGGCTGCACCAATTTTAGCAAATTGTTTGTGCCAAGGAATGTTCCCGGACACTCAGCTCCAGCTCAGTCCCAGTAAACTGTAAGAACAATCCATGGCACTGCTTTCCCCTTGGTCAACAATCACCTCCACAAAGCATTCCTGGAAAATCTTTGGGAATTTGTTGCTCCTACCTCCAGGGGATTCAGGCTTGTGTACAAGCAAAGAAAACAATGGACTTGATTGGGATGTAACATTTTCATTTAATTAAATTTAATTAAAGGGTGGGGCTTTCTGCAGGCTCCATTAATCTGATTAAAGCAGGCTGGAATTTTGGGAATAGGGGCCAGTGCAGGTGTGAGTGTGTGATGCCGACATTGGAATGGGATGAGGAAAACATCCCCTTTCCTGTCAGGATCTTGCTGCCAAACATTTCTGGTCATGGCAGCTCCAAAACCCAAACAAGGTCTGAAAACCACAATAAAGACGGAAAAGTCCTTTGGGATAGAGGCAAAGATTAAAAAAAAAAAAAAAAAAAAAAAAAAAAAAAAAGGGGGATATGAGGAATGATTAACAATGGAAGTAATGGAAGTATTGAGGATGGATTGATGTGAGATGGTGAAGGGTTATCAAATCCATGGGAAAAGACAAAGGGAAAAGGGATTGGCCATTCCTGGTTTCAGTGGAAGAACCAGAGAGGCTCAAATTAAATCAGCAATTGGAGTAGCCAGCACAAATTACTTGCCAGAGAATCCATGGATGCCTGAACCCAGCAGGATTCCAAAAGCAAATCGATCTCCAGCTCTCCCACCTCAGGACATGGATTATTTGGGAGAAGAGCAATGGACACCTACCCTGTTCCATTCCCACTTCCAGAAACCAGCAGGGAGGCAAGGAGGCACTTTTGGCTGCCCCAGTGTGGCCATTCTATGGTCAGACATGGATTTGGGGAGAGAAATCCATGCCAGGGACTGACCTGGGACATGAAATTGCAGCCACTCATCCTGGGTGCTCTCCACTCCTCTCCAAGGCTGGAGCAGGATGTGGGATAAAGGATGGAGGGACAGGACGCAGGGAATGGCTTCCCACTGCCAGAGGGCAGGGATGGATGGGATATTGGGAAGGAATTCCTGGCTGGGAGGGTGGGAAAGGGTGGGGATGGAATTCCCAGAGAAGCTGTGGCTGCCCCTGGATCCCTGGAAGTGCCCAAGGCCAGGCTGGATGGGGCTGGGAGCAGCCTGGGACAGTGGGAGGTGTCCCTGCCCATGGCAGGGGTGGCACTGGGATGATCCTTAAATTCCCTTCCAACCCAAACCATTCCAGGGTTCTATAAATGCACCCACCCCACTCAAGACCTCGGATTTCCTGCAGCTGAGCATCCACCAATGAAACCCAAGAAAAATTACTCAAAAGTTGGGCCAGAATCAGAAAAAAACCATGTGAAGCTCATGAGCCCCTGTCATCCTGAACATTACAAGAAACAGGGATCAGCTTGGTTTTATTCCTCTGACAGCAGGGATTTTTTTCCAAATGGATGAGTTTTAAGCAGCTGTCACAAGCCCAAGGCCAGGTTGGACAGGGCTTGGAGCACCCTGGGACAGGGGAAGGTGTCCCTGGTTGGAGCAGGATGATCCCTAAGGGCCCTTCCAACACAAATCTGGAATTCTGGAATTCTGCGATATTCCCCATCCCACCAGGAATGCCATTTCCCACAAATCATCCCATCTTCTGAGCTGCTGTCTTGGGGTGACATCCCAGAGATTCCTGCTCAGTTCCCATTGGCTCCAGATCCTCAATTCCTCCACCTGCAGAAGGACAGGAGACCTCAGGGATCAGCACCATTGGGATCTTCCCTGTTTGCTGTTTTCCCCCTCTGGATGAAGTCAAAGTCTTGAGGGAAAGGCCCCCTGCTCCCGGAGCTCTCCATGGAGCCACCCACCTTTTCCACATTTTATTTGGAAAACGTGAACACTTTGTGGCAAACACCATTTAAAATTTCCCATTTTGTTCTCGTTGTTCTGGCCGACGCAAAAAATCCCTGGATTTCTAATTCCCATTTATTAAACTCCATTAAAAAGGTAAATATAGCAACTCCCCTTCGGAATGGCTTCCTTTCCCTTTTCCCTTTTAATTGATTATTTCTCCAAGGTAAAACTTTTTATGCAATGGCCAAACATCAGTATTAATTAGATTAATTAGTGGGGGGAGCTGTTAATTATTTTTTTTCTAGGGCTGTAAAGCAGAAATGAAACAAAACTCACTTTATATCCCCAGACAAGTGTGTGTGTGTTTATATATTCCCTAATTCCTGCCAGTTTCCCTCCTTTTTTCTCCTTTCAAAGCACTCCAAGCAATAACCCTGGGGATGAGAGAGCCCTTTCTGTTTATCCTTGTTTTCCTTCCAATAAGGAATAAGCTCCAAGGGCATTATTTTAACAAGGCCCTCATAATCCTTTAACGGGGTTTGTTGAAAATAAGACCCAGCACTGCCAGACACCAGGCAGCAAAAAGCTGCTTAGTGCCAAACTCCTTGGCACTGGAGAAGCTGGGAATTGGCGGAGTTTTCCTCCTGTTTTCTGTTGGAATCTGCACTTTCCTGGGAGCCCAAAAGTGGGGAGGAGTTCAGGCAGCACCTGGAATGTGGTCCCTGTTCTCAAGGAGTGACCAGGATGAAATTTGCTCTGGTTGATGCCAAGATGGGATGAGCCTGAAGGAATTGGAGGATCTCAGTGCTACAGGGATGGAATTCTTGAAATGCCACAGAGATGTGGATCCCAGATCCTGGTGGAAAAATTCAGGGTGCCCACGCTGCTCTCCATGGAGAAACACTGGAAAGCACAAAGTCTAAAAATCCTAAACCAAAGAGAAATTAAAAAAAAACCATCAAACTTGATATTAAACATGATCCTGGGAGGGTTTAAGGCAAATTTGCCTTGTTGGAAAAATGAGAATCCGGAAGAAATGTGGCTGAGGGATCCAGGTGAGGGGGAATTCTGCCCCCGTGCCCCGCTCAGATAAAGCCTCCCCCACCTGCAGAGCTGCCCCAGCCCTGGATCCAGCACGGGAAGGAGCTGGAGCTGCTGGAGAGAGCCCAGAGGAGGCACCAGGATGATCCCAGGGATGGAGCAGCTCTGCTGGGAGAAAAGGCTGGGAGAGCTGGGATTGTTCAGCCTGGAGAGGAGAAGCTTTGGGGTGAGCTCAGTGTGACATTGCAGGATCCGAAGAAGCTGCAGGAAAGATGGAGAGAGAAAATTTCCAAGGGGTGGAGGGACAGGACACAGGGAATAGCTTCAAACTACCAGAGAGGAAGTTTAGATGGGATCTTGGGAAGGAATTCCTGGCTGAGAGGGTGGTGAAGGGCTGGAATGGATTGTCCAGAGCAGCTGTGGCTGTGCCTGGATCCCTGGCAGTGTCCAAGGCCAGGTTGGACACTTGGATCACCTGGGATAGTGGGAGATGTCCCAGTGTGCATTTTCTCCTTTCCCAACAGCTCCAGTGGTTGGTAGCCGATATTTTTCCTGTGATCCTGGATTTTCCTCCCCTCCAACCTTCCAAATCTGAGCCATAAGTCCAAACTTGCCCTCACCTTGCCCTGGCTGTTCCTGGCCCTGATCCAGGGAGCCGCCACCTCCTCCTCATCCTTCAAATCCAAAGGAAAAGCATTTCCGCGGGCCGGATGGAGCCCTCGATCAATCACATCCCACTCGGATAACGAGGAGCATTGATAAACTTTTACAAAATCCAGATAACCTGCCCTGGCTGCTTCCCTTCTGCCCGGAGCTCATCCCAGTGCTCCCATTTTCCATCGGGAAAAATCACAAAGGGAAGAAGCCACCCGGGAAAAACAAACAGGGCCTGGAGATAAGAGCAAGTGGGAGAACAGGAGATAAGGATCAAACGCTCTTCCCTGCTCTTTCCTTCCTCTCTGCTTCCTACCTGGAGCAGCTCTGCCCTCCCACAGGTACTTCAGGGGACAACAGAGCTGGGATTCACATCAGGGTCATGTTTTTCCAGAGGTTTTCCAGGTTTTCCAAAGGCACCAGCCCTGAAATCCAATATTTACAGGTTCCCATGCTGGAGAGTCCCGGGTTTGTCAGGAGATGCCACAGGAATTTTGAGCCTTGGGAACAGGTTGGTCTCTAATCCAGCTGACAAGGCCACAAAAAATGCAAAAGTTTGAGGTTTTTCCATGTTTTCCAAATGCACCAGCCCTGAAAACCGAAACTCCCATGTTCTTACCCAGTGCTGAAGCTGGAGAGTCCCAGATTTGTCCCAGGAGATGCCATGGGAATTCCAAGCCTGGGGAAGAGGTTGGTCTCTAATCCAGCTGACAAAGTCACCAAAATTTCCAAACTTAAACATGCCAAAAGTGAGGCTTCCCAGGATTTCCAGAGGCACCAGCCCTGAAAGCCTATATTCTCATGTTCTTATCCCGTGCTTGAGAGTCCCGTATTTGTCCCAGGAGAGGCCACAGGAATTCTGAACATCAGGAACAGGTTGGTCCTTGATCCAGCTGACAAGGCCACAAAAAATTCCAAATTTTATCACGCCAGAAGTGAGATTTTCCAGGTTTCCAAAGGCACCAGCCCTGAAAACCTAAACTGAGAAGTTTTTATCCAGTGCTGAAGCTGGGGATTTCCATATTTGTCCCAGGAGATGCCACGGGAATTCTGAGCCTCAGGAACAGGTTGGTCTCTAATCCAGCTGACAAGGGCACCAAAAAATCAGATGGAAAAGCTGATCCAAGCAACAAAATAACCCCAAAAGAGTTTCGAGTCATCCCTGTTCCCTTGTTTTCTGTATCCCACAGGGAATCTCATCATAAAATCCTGGAATTTGAATTGGAAGGGACCAACCAGGATCAGGGAAGTCCACGTCCTGGCCCTGCACTTGGGTTTTCCATCCCTCTTCCTACAGCCTGGACTTCAGGAGTGACTTGGAATTGTCAGGGACGTGATCCCAGCACTTCCACAGCTCCAGGAATGTTCCATTCAGATTCCAAGCCAGAGCCATGAAGGGAAATGGCTCCTCCACCATCCAAATCTCCCTCTTTCATTGAAATTCCCAGCTTTTGGGACTACAAAACCCAATAACAGCACAATTGCCACATCCAGGTGGCTCTAGAAAAGAGGGAATTTGGAATTGTGAATCTCTGGAAGTGGAGCTGTTTATCCAGAGTTTGTTTGAACCGATCCCTCACATTGACACGGAGTTAACACAAATCATGACGGTCCCAAAAATTACAGAAATGAACCCATTTTAGAGCTGCTCCACTTCCCTACAAAATATTTTCCCTCAGGACAAAGCTTATGGACATGGGACTTCCCAAAAAGCCTTCCCAGTTTATAAAATGGGATTACTGGAGATTTTGTGGAGCAGAAAAAAAGCTCCTTATCCTGGAATGATGGAACCCCAGGATGGTTTGGGTCGGAAGGGACCTTAAGGATCATCCAGTGCCACCCCTGCCATGGGCAGGGACAATTCCCTCTATCCCAGGGTGCTCCAAGCCCTGTCCAAGCTGGCCTTGGGATCACAGATGGGATGTCCCCTGGTGGAATCCATCTCACAGAGCTTCAGCCATCAAATCCCACAGAGATGCTCCAAGGGCTGGAGCCAGGCTGGGAGAGCTGGGAATGTTCCCCTGGAGAGGAGAAGGCTCCAGGGAGAGCTCAGACCCACTTGCAGGGCCTGAAGGGGCTCCAGGAGAGCTGGAGAGGGACTGGGGACAAGGCATGGAGGGACAGGACACAGGGAATGGCCCCCACTGCCAGAGGGCAGGAATGGATGGGATATTGGGAAGGAATTCCTGGCTGGGAGAGTGGGGAGGGGCTGGGATGGAATTCCCAGAGCAGCTGTGGCTGCCCCTGGATCCCTGGGGGAGTATCCAAGGCCAGGCTGGAGCACCCTGGGGCAGTGGGAGGTGTCTCTGCCCATGGAATGCAATGGGATCATCCTTAAGGTCCCTTCCCACCCAATCCATCCCGGAATTCTGTTATCCCCACAAACAGGATGAACAGGAGGACATTTGAATTCCAAATCCATGCTCCCACTCCCACCTCCCCCATCCAGCTGATCCAGCCTTATCCATCCACAAGTCCCACAATTCCTTTTGTTCTTTAATTTTTTTTAAGGAATTTGGCCCAAGGTATTTCCTTGTAAATTGGAACAGGATTTTTTTCCCATTATTTCCATGGATTTTAAAAAAATCAAACCCCAACTGTGGTTACAACCAAGGAGAGAGGGGGGAAAAACCTCACCCGCTCTCCGGGGGTGTTTATGAGTTTTCCCAACTTTTTTTTAATGGAAAGGTGGAAAAAGATGCATTTCAGGAGTTTTTCCCTTTTTTTTTTTTTCCTGGCCCCCCCCTTCATCCCTCCATCCCACCTCCTTTCCCTAATGGCTCTCCCAAAAAACATCCCGTGGGCATTTGCTGTAATAAAGCACAAAAACGAGGCCAAACTGCCCGAGAGGAGCCAAACCCAAGCCGGAACGGGATTTTTCTCACTTGGGGAATTTGCTGTGCTTGGAAGCAGCAATCCATAAAAAAACGTGTGGAAAACCAGGCAGCCCTAAGGATACAGAGAGCAGCTGGCATCAGGATCGTGGAGTTTCACTCTCCGGGATACAACAGAGGCGGCTCCCAAGATGTTTCCTCTCTTTTTGGGATGCGTTTTCCAAGCTTGACTCACCTCCGGGAGCTGGAAAGGCTCTGGAGAGGATGTGGATAAGGAATAATTCCCAAATCCAGGAATCTCCAGGCTCCTCTGATGATCCATGGCAAAGTTCAGGTTGTTCCAGAGGGAGCCATCCCCGAGGTCTCCAGGACCTCCATTTTGGGTCCTCTTTCCACATTTGGCCCCTGGGACACGGAATTCGCATTTGGAATCCCTCAAATTTTAGGATTCCCCTATGGAATTTCAAGCTGGATGTGGGACTCCACTGAGTTCGGGATCTACAGCCCACAAAAGGAGTCGGGAATACGGCACAAAGAATCCCGGAATGGTTTGGGATGGAAGGGATCTTAAGGATCATCCCATTCCAATCCACATCTCATGGAAAAAAGGGCTTGGAGCACCCTGGGATAGTGGTAAATGTCCCTGGGGATGGGGCTGGATGATCCTAAAAAATCCCTTCCAACCCAATCCATTTGAGAATTCCATCCAGCAGCACCTCCAGCTCCTGTTTTCCAGCTGGGTGTTCCCAGTATGTCCCGATTACCAGGACTGGTCCTCCCCAGGGCAGGATTTCTTCCTGCTAAATCCATGAGGATCCCACCAGCCCATTTTTCCAGGATTTTGAGGTCCGTCTGGAATATCAGCCACTCTTCCCAGCCTCGCTGAAGATCACGGAATTCCGGAATGGTTTGGGTTGGAAGATTAAAACTCATCCAGAGCCACCTTCCAGCAGGGAATATTTTCCATATTTTTAATACCAAATAAAGCCATCCTAAAGTCCAACTCCACAGAATCCATGAAATTCCATTCCGCAGAAAAACAGGGATGAATTTTTCCCGCAAATTCCCAGCCAAGTGAAGACAGGAGAGAAAATCACAATTCCAAGAGATTTAATAAGAAGGAATTACAAGTGGAAAATCCTTCTGGCACATGGAATTAAGCCAATGTACAGCTCCAGGGTGGGTTTTCCAAGGAATATTCCAAGTTTTTTGGGATATGTTGGACTCAACACAACCCACAAAATACGGAGTTGGTGCTAAAACCCCACAACAATAAAAAATATGGCACAAAGAACACCCAAAAACCACTCAAATCCAGAAGATTTCCTTTCGGCAATTCTGGGTTGGACTCATCCCACGCCCAGTTCCCATCCCAGCCTCAACAAACATGGATTTGGTGCAAAATCCATGGAAAAATGAGGTGTGGGAAGTTCCTTTTCCACTCTCAGTAAACCAGTAGCGATTTGGTGGCGGGAAACAACAGCAGAAGTTCCGAGGGGATTTTATTCCCAGGAAATAATTGATGAATATGGAATTATCACTGGATTTTCCAATAAAGTGCATGCCAGGAAAAACTTGGAATAAATTTTACTCCAGTTCTAACTAAGCTGAAGAAATACAAACCTTGCAAACAACACCCTCGACATGGTTTGGTGTCTTTTTCTCCCAAAATTAGGCTGGATTCCAAAAAAAATGGGAAAAATTCCCAAGGAATCCAAGGATTTGAAGCTTCACTGTTTAAAAATATTGCACTGGAAGTGTTGGATTTGAAAGCAACACCGAAAATACTTAAATTAAAATCTAAAAAAATAATTTTTAAAAGATATTTAACAGCGGCTCCTTGGAGGTAAAATAGCTGGAAAAGGTAGGAATTGATGAAATGGGAATTTTTCCTATGGAATTTCAATAACTTAGGAGGGGAATCTCTGCTCTCAACAGAGCCAAGTGCAAATTTCAGACTTTAATTGAAAATATTCCCTTTTTTAAGGAATTCTGGAAAAGCCTTGAAATGTTTCATCACCACTGAGTGCAAATAAATAAAAAAATCAGGATCGGCTCCTAAGGATTTTAGGGAAAGAGCTGGAGAGGGAATTCATGGGCTGGAAAGCAGCAAAATGAAAAAGCACATGAATGAATGAATGAATTAATTAATTAAGTCAGGTTTTGTCACATCCCTTCCTATTTACAGGGTTTGGCAGTGGAGAATCCACAAGTTCTGCTTCATCCCAATTGGAAATTTGGATCTTTCCACCCAAAAAAAGCTTCCAAACCTCATCCACGACCTAAACCTCATCCAAGATCCAACCATGATCCAAGACGCAAACCTGATCAAAGATCCAACCATCCAGGATCCAACCATCATCCAAAACCCAAACACTGTCCAAGATACAAACGTGATCCAAGGTCCAACCCTCATCCAAGATTCAACCATCATGCACGATCCAATCGTGGTCCAAGATCCAAACCCGATCCAAGATCCAACCATCCAGGATCCAACCATCATCCAAAATCCAAACACTGTCCAAGATCCAAACATGATCCAAGATCCAATCATCATGCACAATCCAACCATGATCCAAGATCCAACCATGATCCAAGATCCAAACCTCATCCAAGATCCAACTGCCATCTGAGATCCAACCATCATCCAAAATCCAAACACTGTCCAAGACCCAAACTTCATCCAACATCCAACCATGATCCAAGATCCAAACCTCCTCCAAGATCCAGTCATCATCCAACATGCAAACCTCATCCAAAATCCAAATATTATGCAAGGTTCAACCCTCATCTAAGATCCAACCATTCAAGATCCAACCATCCTCCAAGATCCAGTCATGATCCAAGATCCAGTCATGATCCAAGATCCAGTCATGATCCAAGATCCAAACACTGTCCAAGATCCAAACACTGTCCAAGGCCCAAATCTCATCCAAGATCCAACCATCATCCAAGTCCAGGAACCACTTCAGTCCTCTCAGGAACTCACCCCCAGCAGCACCATTTTCCAAACCTCATCCCAAATCCCTCCCAAAGTGTCTCTGGAAAAACCAGTCCTGAAAACCCCAGCTCCCCCACCCTTCCACTCTTCCCGGCGTTCCCGTTCCCGCCGGGAAGTTACGTCAGCTTCCTCATCCTGCGGTTCTGCCGATCGATGGTGAGCGTGGCGCGGTCCACGGAGCTGCTGATGGAATCCAGGGCCTCGTCCTGCCTTTCCAGCTCCGCTTCCGTCTCCAGGGCCAGGCCCTTGAGCTTCTTCAGGATCTGCCAGAGGGAAACACAGAGAGCTCGCGGTTAGGGAGCAACGGGATAATTCATGGCTTGACATCCCAGAATCCCAAAATTTGGGTGGGAAGGGACCTTGAGGATCATCCAGTTTCAAGCAGGGACACCTCCCACCATCCCATGGTGAACCCAAGGTCCAGCCTGGCCTTGGGCACTGCCAGGGATCCAGGGGCAGCCACAGCTGCTCTGGGAATTCCATCCCAGGCAGGAATTCCTTCCCAATATCCCATCCATCCCTGTCCTCGGGCAGGATATTTTTCCCATTATAAAAAAATAAAATGAAATAAATAAAATTCAAATAAAATCAAAGAAATAAAGCATAAAAGAAGGAACAAAAATTTTAAAAATAATAGAAAATATAAATAAAATAAAAATAAAATAAATACAATTTAAAAGGAATAAAATAAAAAAATTAAAAACAATTCTATTTAAATATAAAATAAGAGAGTAACATAACACAAATAATAGAAATAAAATTAAAATAAATTAAAATCAAATAAAATCAAATAAATAGAAAAATAAAATTTTTAAATAATGATTTAAAAAATAAGATAACATAAAACAACATAAATAACAAATAGAAAAGAAAAATAAAAATAAAATCTAAATAAAACAAAATAAATGAAATAAAACAAAAGGAAATAACATTAAATATCATAAATTTAAAAATAATCAAAAATTAAAATAAAATTTCAAAATAAAAATAAAATTAAAAAAACCCAAAATAAATCACTATAAAATACCATGAAATACAATCCAATAAAATAGCTAGAAAACTGCAGGCAAATGAATTAGCAAAGAATTCAGAAAAAATAAGAAGTCAGAGGGAACAAATTAAAAAGAGGAATTTTTCCCATGAAGTTCCATGAGAGAAATTCCTGAAAAATCCATTTATGGAAAATATCTGATGGCATTCCTTGAAAATTTTTTTTTTTTTTTGCAGTGAAATATCAGGAAAAAAATTCCTTCATTTCCTGGAATCCACATTGATTTCCTAAATCAAAATTCTCTCTGTTTTTTGTGGATTTTTCTGGAATAAGACATCAGAGGGGAAATCCCCAAATTTCTGGAATCAAATTATTAAAATCGGGAATTTCCATAGGTCACATTCCAATCAATTCAAGGATTTGCAGCAAAATATCCAAACCAAATGAAAAATTACCCAGGAATTTCCATCCCAAACTTGAGGAATATTTGCAATAATCCCATGGGAATTTGATTTGCAGAAATATTTGAGGAAGGCAACAATGAAATGAAGGAATTCAACAATTCCTATCCTAAAAATTCAATATCTTTATTGACGACACGGATGAGGGGATTGAGCCTTTCACCAGTAAATCTGCAGATGACACCGAGCTGGGAGCTGTGCCCATCTGCTGGAAAGCAGGAGGGCTCTGCAGGGACACCTGGAACGGTTGGAGGGATGGGCCGAGTCTAACAAGGCGAAGTTTAACAAGTCCAAGTGCCCAGTCCTGCAAAATTTTGGCCACAATAACTCCCTGCGGTGTTACAGGCTGGGCACGGCAGGGCTGGACAGTGCCCAGGCAAGAGGGACCCGAGGGACAGCAGGCTGGACATGAGCCAGCAGCATGCCCTGGTGGCCAAAAGGCCAGTGGCTCCTGGCCTGGATCAGGAACGGTGTGGCCAGCAGGAGCAGGGAGGTCATTCTACCCCTGTACCTGGCACAGATGAGGGTACACCTCGAGTGCTGTGCCCAGCTCTGGCCCCTCAGTTTGGGAAGGACCTTGGGACGCTCGAGCGCGTCCAGAGGTGGCAACTGCTGGGGAAGACGAAATAGGAAAACCTTATAAATATGATTGCCTGGCAAAAGATTTGGAAAATAGAGATATTGAGATGAGAACAAGATTTGAGATACCAAACCTTAATTGCTGAACAACTCGAAAACAACAGTATAGCCAGGTTGAAAGCAATCCCCCCTTCTGATTAAACAATGCCCTTTACCTACAGATAGGTCCAAAGGTTCTGTCTCACCCCCAATGTTCATCCCACACCTGTGACCCTCCCCTGAAGTATCAGGTATCTGTAACCCCATTGGCCCAAGTCCTGCTCCAGCCCACCTTGAAGACCCATGATAAGGTGTGCCCGAGGGACCGGATGCTCTCTTGGATCTTCCCCTGGGACCCTCACCTGGAACCCTCGCTCCCTCTCTCCCTCTCTCTCCCTGGGCCTGCCACGAGTTGCGGCTGGCAACTCCTCGCAGGGCCCTTCACCCTTTATAATAAACCACATCTTCTAAGACCTGACTTCAGAGATCTCTTGTCTCCATCCATCCAAACCGTCCTGGAGTCCAGTGCTCCCCACAGGCAACGAGGATGGAGAGGGGCTGGGAACACAAACCCTGTGAGGAACGGCTGAGGGAGCTGGGGGTGCTCAGCCTGGGGAAAAGGAGACTCAGGGGTGACCTCATCACTCTCCACAGCTCCTGAAAGGTGGCTGTGCTCAGGTGGGCTTGGGCTCTTTCTCCAGGAACTGACAGAACCAGAGGACACAGCCTCAAGCTGCTCCAAGGGAAGTTTAGGTTGGAGATAAGGAAAAAGTTTTCCACAGAAAGGGTGATAAAGTTCTGGGATGGCTGCCCGGGGAGGTGGTGGAGTCCCCATCCCTGGATGTGTTTAACAAAGCCTGGATGTGGCACTGGGTGCCAGGGTTGAGTTGAGGAGTTGAGGCCGGGTTGGACTCGATGATCTTGAAGGTCTCTTCCAACCTGGTCATTCCGGGAATTCTGTGAAATTTCATCCCCATTTTTACCTGTCGGAGCTCCTTGGCTTCCTCCTGGGATATTTTCTGCAGCTGCACCTGCTCCTTGTCCATCCCTTCGGCGCTTCCCGCCGGAAATCCGGGATTCACCGCGGCTCCCAGGAATCCCGTGGCTGCCAGAGAAATTCCATATTAAGGAAAAATTTCTGCCTGGAAAGGAGGGGAAGCTTCAGGAATTCCCAGAGAAGCTGGGGAATTCCTGGGAATGTCCAAGGGTAGCTTGGGATAACAGAATTGCTTCTTGAGGAATCCTTAAGGATTGTTCTGGAATTCTGGGATCAAAGCGGTTGAGCTGTGCTTTGCTCCACAGGAATATGGAAGGAATCAGGATCCAATTTTTCCCATTAAATTCTGGTTTTCTGGGAATATTCGAAGTGTATTCCTTACAATTTCTCTTTTTCTCTTTTCTCTTAAATTTTCTCCTTATTTTTTCTCTTTTATTTTACTTTTTCCTCATTTTATTTATGTTTTGTTATTTTACCTTTATTTTTATGCTATTTATGTTATTTTATGGGGTTTTTTTAAGTCATTATTTTTTTTAATTTTATTTCTTATTTAGGGAGCCTTTGGAAAATATTTGGAATGTGAGGATTCGTGGGAGCAGAGCAACACATTCCCAAGCCACAAACCAGGATTATCCCAGGATTAGGGATGGGATGGACCTCAAGGATGATCCCATTCCACACCTCCCACTATCCCAAGGTGCTCCAAACTTTCCTTGGACACTTCCAAGGATCCACAGCCTCTGTGGGAATTCCATCCCAGGCAGGAATTCCTTCCCAAATATCCCATCAATCCCAACCACTCTTCCTTAGGAAAAGCTGCCCTAAAAGCACCATACCCTAAATCCCTCTCAAGAATTCCTACTAACTCCCAATCCTTGCAATCCCTGGATTCAGCTTCCATCCAAATGGAAAACAAGGATGTTTTCCCTTGTTATCCTTGTTTTCCAAAGGGGGAAGAACCAGGCATTGTTTCTTTGAGATTCACGTGCTGCTTTCCATCAGGAAAACTGGGAATGACAAAATTCCCACAAAATTCCCAACAGCCATCTGTTAATTATTCCATGAAAATCAACCCCTCCATCCTTCCCAACCATTCACCCACTGACGACAGGAAGAATTCCTGGAATAAGGAAGAAAACATGGCAATGCCAACATGGGAAGGAGAGCTGGAATTCACAGGAAATTTTTAGGGATAGAACTGGCTGAAAATCAGGGATAATTGGGTTTATTTCTGTCAAAGACAAAAATCCACCCAATTTTCCCAGGAATTTCTGGAAAATCCAAATGATCGGGGAATTTGTTCACAAGAATAAGTAGGGGAATTAAAATTCAACCTCTCCAGGGTTAAAAATCTGAGAATTTTAACTTGTGAATTAATCTGGGAATTTAATCCAGGATTAATGATGCAACTGCAGATAGAATTTAGGATTTGAATCCAGGTTTTTAATCCTGGGAATTCTCAGTTGCTTTTTGTGATAAAACTGGATCAAAGCTGCTCCAAAATTTTAATGTTTATCCCTAAAAAAAAAAGCTGGGGAAAAGTGTAAAGCAGCTAAAAAAGTTCCAGAAAAAAACACTGAAAATAAATAAATTAATTATTAATAATAATAATTTTAAAATAAAAATAGCCAGTAGGTATTGGATAAAAATTATTCCCTAAATTCCTTTTCCACATGGAATGAAGCCAAAATGGATTTTTTTGGGAATTTAATTCCATAAATTCATGCATAAACCAAGGGCAGGATTGGTGTAAACAAGAGATCCAAGTGGGATTGTGGCAGTTTTGAGGGAAAATCCAGAATTTTCCCAAAGATTTCCATGTCCTGCAGGGATATTTATCCCAAAATTCCTTGGATCAATTCCCTATTGGAAAACACAGAGACAGGAACAGAAAAAAATGGGGTTTTTTTCCCTCCTGATTTGAGAAAAATGGCAAAAAAGAAGGAAAAAATCAGTTTTCCAGGGAAAAATCCCAAAGGATCCCACACGGTCCATGAGTGCCACCTTGTGACAGAATGGGAACGGTGACAAATCCAAGATAAACCCAGAAAAACCAGGAAAAGTCAGGATTTTCATCAGCTCCCCTCTGCTTCCCAAGGTTTTCTAAATTAACCAGCGAAGGAGAACAAAATCCAGCTGGAAAACAGCAGGAAAACCTCTGGAAAAGGGCTGGAGATTCAATAATCTCCTGGAATTCCATCAGGAACTGGGACTCTTTTGGAATAACAGAAAATTCCAGAGGCCAAAATTCACTTCCTTAAAAAAAATCAAGCAGCCTTTCCAAGCTGGAATATTCCTCAAAAACAGGATATTTCCTTCCCTGCTGGAATTCCAACCAGAAAATGGTGGATTTATGAATTTATCCCAATTTTCCAGTTGTTTTTGGTACTGGATCCGTCTTTTCTTTGCTCCTTTGGGATTAAAAATTAGGGGGAAAAGTAGGATTCGGGGACGGTGGGAGGAATAAATTCCAGGCTGTTGAAAATTCCTAAGGTTGGGTTAAAAAAACCTATCCTAGGATTTTAGGATTAATAGTAGGGAATGTCAATTTTCTTGTTGGGAATTTTCAGTCTCCAAAGTTTTCTTAAAATTATTCCAAATTCTCTGGAATTCCCACACCTGGACTTGTCTAATAACAAAATCCTGGGTTTTTAATCTGGAAAAATCAGGTTTATCCCATGTTTTAAATGAAGATTCCTGGATATTTGGGGTAAATATTCAGGATTTAAGGGAATTAAAGGTTTAATACAAATACTGGATATTGGACATGGGATATTGGATATGGGATACTGGATATGGGATATTGGATATGGGATATTGGATATGGGATATTGGATATGGGATATTGGATATGGGATGTGGTATATTAAATATTATATATTGGATAAGGGATATTAAACATTGGATATGGAATATGCAATATCAGTTATTAAATATTGGATATTGGATGCTGAATATTGACTGTTGAATATTGGATGTTGGATATGGGATAATGCATATAGGATATTGGATATTAAACACTGGATATTGCATACTGGATATGGGATATTAAATATTATACATTAGATATGGGATACTGGATATGGGATATTAAACACTGGATATTGGATGTAGGATATTAATAGGATTAAACATTGGATATGGGATATTAAACATTGGATATGGAATATGCAATATCAATTATAAATATTGGATTTGGGATATTGAATATGGCATATTAGACACTGAATATGGGATACTGGATATGGGATACTGGATATTAAACACTGGGTATTGGACACGGGATACTGGATATTGGATAAGGGATACTGGGTATTAATTAGCAGGTATTGGATAGTAATTATTGGGTGTTAATTATTGGCTATTGAATATTGGATATTCCCTTCCAGCTGGAAATTAACTCCAGGAAAAGCAGCAGCAGTGCCAATGGCTCTGAAGCCACCTTGAGTTTATTCCTTGGATTTATCCTCACCATGGACTCAGTGCGGGGCCAATTTGCCTCTGGAACACTCCTTGGAAAAACCTTTGGAGCCTGGAATCCCCTGGCACCCACCTGCCTGCCAGATGGACGTTCCTAAATCCGCCTGAGGAGACTTCCTGGCTCCGGCAAATCCAAGAGCATCCTCCAAAAACTGGATTTTCTTGCTGAACTGCATCTCCAGGATGGGAATGGCCTCTGGCATCCGTGCCGCCAGGAGCCGGTAGGAAGTGTCGGGCTTGCCGATGAACCTCTGCCGGATGCTGATCTCGTAGGGAGTGTGCACCCGGATATCATCCACGTCCCGGGATTCGAAGCGGTGCAGGAGCTGGGAATTGCAATCCTTGATTTCCAGGCCAGAGGGAAGCACCGTGAGTTTTCCCGGCTTGGCGTTGGAGTCTGTCCTGTGGGTGATAATCACGGGAATTCGCAGCAGGATTCCTTCCTGGGTTTTGGGATCGGGAGCTGCGGGGGTTTCCTTGGGCTTCGCTTCCAGAGGGGTTTTCCAGAGTTTGGTGCTGAAGGGCCACCAGGAAGGAGATTCCAGCTCTGTCAACAGCCTGGAAGAGGGAAGGGAGGGTTGGGAGAGGGAAAAGCTCTGGATATTATAGCAGTTCAAAGAAAATCCCCACAGACATGGAAATTCCTTAATCCCTCCTCAAACCCATTCACAATTTCCCAGGGTGCAGGCAGTTCAAACTCCACCTTCTCCTAATCCATCGGAAAAACTCCCAGAATCCCAGCTGGGAGGGAAGGAACGGAAGTGGGTTTTTCCAGGCCCATTTCCACGTATCCGTTCCTCAATATTCCCACTCCTGCCCATCCAAGGCCTTTTGCTGTTCCTTTTCCTTTACTTCTTCAGCCTGATACCTTTTCCTTTGCTCCACACCCAAATTCCCAGATAAAACACTAAAAATTCCAGCTTGAGGCTCCAAAATCCAGCAGAAACTTCCCAGAAGTATCCAGACCCCACCTTTCCAGCAGTGCTGGTACAGCTCCCTAAGGAAAACATTCCCAGCAAACAGGGAAGGGAGCCAAGGCTGGAACTGTTCAGCTTCAGCTCCCGTGCCAAAGGAAATTATTCCCAGTTTTTTCAAGGGAAAACCAACAATAATCATCCCTAAAATCCCAATTTAATTCTATTTTCACTCGCTGTTTTAAGTCCATTAAAACTTTGGGACACTCCCAGGAATTCCCTGCTCCACAAATTCAATAAAACCTGGGAAGAGCCCTCTGGAATTCCCTCCTGCAGCTCCAAGCTGGGTAATGTTTAGCCACCCTTGAATCCATGGAATTCCAAGTCCCTTCCCGCACTCCGAGACCTTTCCAATTCCTTTCCTCTCCTCCAGAGCTGCATTCCCTTCGCTCCTGCTGGAATTTTATCCAGAAGGTTCCAAGATAAGGAAATACTTGGCACAAATATTCCCCAGGAGCCTGGCTGTTCCCACTCCTGCCAATTCCTGCTTTTCCCAGGCGTTGGAATATTGGATATTCCAATCCTGCCATGAGCTGGCCCAAAATTCCCAATTCCAGCTTCTTTCCCATTAAATCCAAAGTTTTTTAAAGGCTTGAGGATATTCCTAGAAAATCAAGGCAAAGGTTTTCCAGGGAAGCTGTGGGGGAAAAGGGAGGGAAGAAAAGAGGGTGGGAAAGGAAAAAAGGGCAGAAAAAGGAGAGGGAAAAAACAGAGGGAAAGAAAAATGGAAGGGGGAAAAATGGTGAGGGAAAAAGATGGTGAGAAAGGAAAAAAAGGTGGGAAGATAGGGAAGGGAAAAAACCAAGGGCAGAAAATGGCAGGGAAAAAAATCGTGAGGGAAAAAAAAATTGTGAAGGAAAAACGGTGGGGAAAAAAGGGCGGGAAGGAAAAGGTGGGAAAAAAAGCCAGCACAGCTCCGGATTACCCAGGAATGGCAGCAGGGCTGGGCACTGCAAACACTGCTCAGCTCCACTTATCCTGATTTTATTCCTACGGAGCAGGGCACAGGCAGGAGGAAGGAGATTGTGGCACTCCTGAATTCCCAACATCCCCTGAGCCCAGGGACACAAAAGGCTTGGATTGGAAGGGATCCTAAGGATGATCCCATTCCACAGGCAGGGAATTCCCACTGCCCCAGGCTGCTCCAGCCTGGCCTTGGGCACTGCCAGGGATCCAGGGGCAGCCACAGCTGCTCTGGGAATTTCATCCCAGCCAGGAATTCCTAATTCCCAGTATCCCATCCATCCCTGCCCTCTGGCAGTGGGAGCCATTCCCTGTGTCCTGTCCCTCCATCCCTTGTCCCCAGTCCCTCTCCAGCTCTCCTGGAGCCCCTTCAGGCCCTGCAAGGGCCTCTGAGCTCTCCCTGGATTTTTCCCTTCTCCAAGTGAGCATTCCCAACTCCCTCAATCTTTCCTCATGGAGCTGCTCCATCCTTCCAATGAAAAACCCATTTTCATTTCCTGAAGACCTCCCCTAAAAATTCCAGGCCCACCAAACCATTTCCAGCTCCGGG
Source organism: Anomalospiza imberbis (assembly GCF_031753505.1). Taxonomy (NCBI): domain Eukaryota; kingdom Metazoa; phylum Chordata; class Aves; order Passeriformes; family Viduidae; genus Anomalospiza; species Anomalospiza imberbis. The sequence continues at coordinate 150,762,586 of NC_089681.1, forward strand.
AACGTTCCCATTCCGAACCTGTCAGCCACATCCATGTCCCCCTCGATCTTGTGGAGTCCCCTCATGATGTTGTCGAACTGTTCCCCCTGGGAATGCAGCACCTTGGCCGTGTCCTCCAGGCGTTTCTGGGATCCCTCCAACATTCCCGTTAATTCCTTGCCCTTGCTGGATTCCAAAGCCGCTCCCGCTCCGGCCTCCTGGCTGGACATCAGCTGCTCCCTCCAGAAATGCTCCAGGATGTTGAACACCACATTCCTGTTGGGATGCAGGGAGCTGAACCAGTGCTTGGTGCTCTTCTCCAGGATGGTGAGGGAGCTGAAGATTAAATGGGAAGATTCCTTCTTGATCTCGCTGATCCCGGAAAGATGGAAATCCACCAGGAGCTCTCCCGTTTTGTCAGCCGTGAATTTGATGGAAACGGGAGTCAGGGAGAGCTTCCCAGGGACCCATTGTTTGCTGGCGTCCAGGTAGTAGGAGCAAGGCCAGGAATGGATCCGGATGTCCTCGTTCATCAGCTCGCTCTTCCCAGCCTCCTCTCCCAGGGAAATGCTCTCCAATCCAGCAGGAGACACTACAATCCAAGAGGAAAAAAGCAGGAATCCTGAATAAACACACATTAATTAATCTGGCTCCTGGCTCTTTTCAGCTGGATATCCAAGGAATTTGGGAAGCATTTCTAACCACAGGAATATGTGCTCTGGAAAAGCCCATCATGCATTTTCTCAATAATTCCATTCATATCCTCGAATACTCCCACTCCCAGCTCATCTCAGCTTCCCATAGATCCAACAGGCACTGAGAAAAATCCAGGATAGCCCAAAATTCCAGATTTCCTCTGGAAAAGCCCATCAACACCACCGGCCACCCCATGTTCCCAATAATTCCATCCATATCATTCCCATTCCTATCTCATCTCAGCTTCCCACAGACAAACAGGCACTGAGGAAAATCCAGCATATCCCCAAATTACAGATTTCTGCTGTAAATGGCTGTCAATATCACTGGCCAGGCATTTTCCCAAGAATTCTATTCACATCCTGGAAATATTCCCATTCCCAGCTCATCCTCAGCTTCCCATAGATCAATAGATACTGAAGAAAATCCAGGATATCCCAAAATTCCAGCTCATCCCTCTTTAAATCCCTGCTCACTCCCCTTCCCCTCTGGCATCTCAACATCTAGGCACTTTAATAACATTTCAGGAAATCTCCAGAAATTGTCAGTATTCCTCTGTAATTCCCAGTATTCTCCACGATTTCCCGGTATTCTCCAGGAAATCCCAGTATTCTCTGCAATTTCCCAGAATTCTCCAGGAAATCCCAGTATTCCCCAGGATTTTGTCAATATTCTCCAGGAAATCCCAGTATTCTCTGCAGTTTCCCAGAATTCTCCAGGAATTCCCAGTATTCTCCAGGATTTGTCAATATTCTCCAGGAAATCCCAGTATTTTCTGGGAATTCCCAGAATTCCTCAGGAATTCCTTCCATCCAAACAATCCCAACTTTGGAATGGGCAATTCCACCCATGGAATGGCTTCTCGCCACACTTCCAGAAGTTTCTTGGAACCAAGGGTTGGAATTTTCCTGGAATATCTTCCTCATGGCTGTGGTTTCCAGCATCAAGGCCTGGTTCCATCCCAGCATTAATTTGGGAATGCTGATGACATCACTGGGATTTCATTGCTCCACGATCCATCATCCTCTCCAAGGCTTTGGTATTCCATGGGATCACGGATGAATTCCAGGAGCTCTGGAATTCTGCTGTGCCATTAATGAGGTGCCCACTAATTACGCTCCTTAATTCCACACCAGCCTGCTCCCTCCAGGAAAAGTTGAGGAATTCTCAGGAAAACAAAAAATTCCTTCTTCAGGAATGCTGAATTCCTGATCCCACCCTGAGATCTCCCAGTGTTTTCAGGCTGCTGCATCATTAATTCCTTAAAAAGTTCAGTTCCAGAGATTTTTTTAATTATTATTTTTAATAAATAATTTCAAGTTAAATAATTTTTAAACTATTTATTTTAATTAAATACACTCAATCTTTCAATATAATTAAGAGATAAGGATTAGTCCACGCTCTTTACAAAAAACTCCTTTATTTGGTTTCCATCCCTTATTTCCATAGATTTTTAATAATTTTTTGAAATTTTAGAGATGAAATGGAAAAAAAAACAGCCATAAATTGACAAAAAAATTGGAATTCAAAGTGAAAATTCTCTGCCTCTTTTGATCCAGTAAATCCATAACCCTGGAGAAAATTGTGGGAAAACAGAGGGAGCAAAATCACAGGAAAATCTGATTTCAAGGAGTGGTTACAGCCAAGTTTTCAGCAAGGGAAAAAATCCAAAGGAAAATACAACCAAGACTGTTCTCAAGATGAAAATTCCTTTAAAAAAGTCAAGGATTTATAGTTAATTCATTAAAATAAGTTCTTCCTGAGCCTTATCCCAAGTTTCTTATCTGATTTTGATCCATGGAATTTTCAGGGAGGACTTTTTCCTCTCAGGAAGGAATTTTCTCCCACAGGATTTTTCAAGTTTTCAGCCGGGAAAAAATTCCAAAGGAAAATACAATTGAGGCCATTCCCAAAATGAATATTCCTTAAAATATAATGGATTTATCTTTAATAATAATTTAAAATAAGCTCTTCTTGATCCTTATCCCAAGTTTCTTACCTGGATTTGTATCCATGGAATTCTCAGGGAGGAATTTTTTCCATTAGGGGCTTTTTCCCCAAGTTTTCACCAAGGAAACAAAAATCTAAAGGAAAATACAACTAAGGCCATTCCCAAAATGAAAATTCCTTTAAAAATCAAGGATTTATACCTAATTATAAATTAAAAGAAGCTCTTCTTGATCCTTATCCCAAGTTTCTTACCTGGATTTTTATCCATGGAATTCTCCAGGAGCATTTTTCCCCCTCAGGGAGGAATTTTTTTCCCTCAGAGTTTTTTCTCTTCCAAATTAAAAAAAAAAAAAAACAAAAAAAAAAAAAAAAAAAAAAAACAAAAAAAAAAAACAAACTTGAAGCTAAAGGAAAACACAACAGAGGCTGTTCCCAAAATGAAAATTCCTTAAAAATTCCAGGATTTGTATTGAATAAGAAATGAATCCAAGGCCTGGCAGGGCAGCACAGGCGAAGCCGTCACTTCCCGAGGTTTTTATACCTGGATTTGTCTCCAGTCTTGTGATTCCTGACTCACCTGAGAGTTCCAAGCTTTACTCAGCTCCATGCTGTGCCTGAGGGCAAATTTTCCAAGGAAAAATTCCAGCTGGGAATGAAATCCCTTTTTTTCCAAGGAAAAATTCCATCTGGGAATGAAATCCCTTTTTTCCAAGGAAAAATTCCAGCTGGGAATTAAATCCTTTTTTTTCCCCAAGGAAAAATCCAGCTGGGAATGAAATTCTTTCTTTTTTTTTTTTTTTTTCCAAGGAAAAATCCAGCTGGGAATGAAATCCTTTTTATTTCCCAAGGAAAAATCCAGCTGGGAATGAAATCCTTTTTATTTCCCAAGGAAAAATCCAGCTGGGAATGAAATCCTTTTTATTTCCCAAGGAAAAATCCAGTTGGGAATGAAATCCTTTTTTTTCCCAATATAATGGTATTCTCATTAGCAGCAGATCTGGGGAATTCTTCTCTCTCCGAGAAGAAATTTAAATTTCAAATTAGAAAACAAAAGGGTATTTTTCCCCAACATTAAACAAATGGTTGGAATTCTTGGAAAACCAAGGGGCAGAATTATCCTGGATTTCAGGATGAGAATCGGGGAATGGTTTAGGAAGGGATCTTAAGGATCATCCAGTTCCAGCTGCCATGGGAACACCTTCCACTGTCCCAAATATTCCACAAGAAATACCTTCCATTTCTTCCGAAAACATTCCCTCCCCTTTTGTCCCCAGATCAGATCTGGACTCTGCCATTATCCACACTCTTTTTTTAGGAAATAATTGGATTTTTGTCCACATCTGCCCCAAAATCCTGGAATTCCATCCACAGGAACCCCTGGGATTTCTGTCAGGGAAAGGTGGATTTAACATCCATGAAAAGGCTGGGATTGGTGGAAAAATAAAACAAAAAAAACCCAAATTGCTTCTGAATTCTTTGTAAATTCAGGAATAGGTTTGGAAACTTGAGAATGTCACAATCCTTCATCCAGGAGACACCTGAGGGATTCCACCGAAATTCCTTCAGCTTCTTCCCAAAATGTTCCATCTCAGATCAAATTAGGACTCTCCCATTATCCACACTCTTTTTTTAGGAAATAATCGATTTTTGGCCACATCTGCCCCAAAATCCTGGAATTCCATCCACAGCAAGGCCTGGATTAGCACCAGGGAGATGAGGACTTGGCATCAGCAGCGTCACGGGGATTTTGCAGGAATTCTTTCCCAGGAACATCATCCAGGGGCTGCTTCCATAAAAAGGAGCTGATTCACCTTTGGTGAGATCAGCCAATTAACCAGGAGCATTACAAATTAGTTAATTAGGGGGAGGAGCTGGCACCATCCATGGGTGATGTTCCCATCAACATTTCATTCCCAGGTTTTTTGGGAACGATGGCCAGAACTTTCCTGCAATTTTTTTTGTTTGTTTCCTCTCCTCCTGCACGGCTGAGAATTCCACAGGGTGGTTTAATCCCAGAATTCAATCTGGGAAATGCTGAGCTTAAAACCCCTGGGAGCCACACTCAGTAAATGAATTTATAAATCCTATCCAGTCACTCCCCTTTTTTTAAAATTAAGACTCTAGTCCAGGATTAATAAATGCACAATTTCCAAATTTAGGATTCTCCAAGCTGTGAAGTATCCAGGCCTGACCTCATTCCTTCATTTCCAAGCCTCACTTGTGCCTCCTCACCACAAGGTGAAATTCCTCCCTCCTGCCAAGGACTTCCATCCCTTCCTCTTCCTTCTTCCCAGGAGTTTTCCTCCTCCTCACCCCAATGGAACAGAGAATTCCAGAGAACTCTAACAGTTTGGGTTGGGAGGGACCCTAAGGATGATCCCATTCCAAGGGCAGGGACACCTCCCACTAACCCAGGTGGATCCAATCTGCCCTTGGACACTTCCATGAAGGAATTCTCCCAATTTCCAACCAAAATCTCCCTCTCCTCTTGTCCCTGTTCCCTGGGAGCAGAGCCAGACCCCAGAAGCTCCCCCTGAGCCTCCTTTTGTCTGGGCTGAACATTCCCAGCTCCCTCAGGATTCCCCAGCCCCTCCGCACCCACACTCCCACACAACTCGGTGTCATCCAGGAATCTCTTGGATTTCCCCAATCCCCTCCCCCCGACCAGCCCTTCCCTCTCCAGCCCTTCCCTCTCCACATCCCTGCTCTGCTCCGGAGCCCAACCCAGCCCCGCTCGAGCCTTCCCTCGGTCCCGGTCTCGCTCGTGAGCCAGCTCAGCCCAGGATCCAACACAGGATCCCCCAGCCCGAGCCCCTCCATTCCCGGCCCTTTCTCCAAGCCCCCGCCGCTCCCCGGTTCGGGGCCTCCCCAGGCTCCGGTCCGAGCCCAGCCCAAGCCCCGACACGGAACCCGCCCCAGCCGCCGGTCGGAGCCGCCAGGCCCCGGTTCGAACACCGCCCGTGGATCTGAGCCCCCTCCAAGCCCCCAGCTGCGACCCCCCCAGCCCCATTTCCAACCCCTCTCCACCTCCAGCCCCTCCCGCCGCCTTTCGAGTCTCCCCAGGCCCGTCCGGACCCCCCCGGCCCCAGTCCAAGACCACCCCGACCACGGATAGGAGCCCCCAAGCCCCAGTTTGTGACCCCTCAACCCCATGCTCTACCTCGAGACCCTCCCGGGACATTCTGAGTCCCTCCCGGGACATTTAGAGTCCCTTCAGCCCCATCCGGACTTCCCTCACTCCTGGTCCGAGACCACCGCGGCCATGGATCGGAGCCCCCCCGCAGACCCCAATTTGTGACCCTCCAACCCCAAACGCCACCTCGAGCCCCTCCCGCCCCATCTGGAGCCCCCCCAGCCCCGTTCGGACGCCCCGGTCCCGGTCCGAGACCACCGCGGCCATGGATCGGAGCCTCCCTTTCCCCATCCAGAGCACCCCCAAGACCCCAATTTGTGACCCCCCCAGCCCCATTTTCAACCCCAAGCGCCACCTCGAGCCCCTCCCGCCCCATCTGGAGCCCCCCCGGCCCCGTCCGAGCCCCCCCGGCCCCCCCACGCACCTCCCTCAGTGCGGCACCGGGTCCGCTCTGCGCCTGCGCCCTCCGCGCGCTCTCATTGGCTGAGCCCTGCGCATCTGAGCGTTCCTATTGGCTGAGCCCCGCGCCGCTGCGCTCCTCTTTTCGCCTCCCCCCCGGCCCCCACCCGCCCGACGCAGAGGTTCCGGCGGCGCCCGCCATAGCCGTGCATTGTCGCCGCCGACGCCGCCATTCGCGCCGCGGGGATTGCCCTGAAGGGGGCGGGGGTGAGTGTGGCTCCCTCGGGGTGCTCCCGGTTCCTGCGGGCAGCGACGGTGCGGGTGGGACGGGAGGGAAAGGCGGGGATGGCGTGTGCGACGGCCTGTGGTGTCCGGGTCCTCCCCCCTATACCGGGGAGGGCCGTGAGGGGAATTCCCTCCTGGGTTTCCCTAATCCCGGCGTTCCCATGGAGATCTCTGAGGGGGGAATTCCCTCCTGGAGGTTCCCTAATCCCGGCGTTCCCATGGAGATCTCTGAGGGGGGAATTCCCTCCTGGAGGTTCCCTAATCCCGGCGTTCCCATGGAGATCTCTGAGGGGGGAATTCCCTCCTGGGTTTCCCTAATCCCGGCGTTCCCATGGAGATCTCTGAGGGGGGAATTCCCTCCTGGAGGTTCCCTAATCCCGGCGTTCCCATGGAGATCTCTGAGGGGGGAATTCCCTCCTGGAGGCTCCCTAATCCCGGCGTTCCCATGGAGATCTCCGATGGGGGAATTCCCTCCTGGAGGTTCCCTAATCCCGGCATTCCCACGGAGATCTCTGAGGGGGGAATTCCCTCCTGGGTTTCCCTAATCCCGGCGTTCCCATGGAGATCTCTGAGGGGGGAATTCCCTCCTGGAGGTTCCCTAATCCCGGCGTTCCCATGGAGATCTCTGAGGGGGGAATTCCCTCCTGGAGGTTCCCTAATCCCGGCGTTCCCATGGAGATCTCTGAGGGGGGAATTCCCTCCTGGGTTTCCCTAATCCCGGCGTTCCCATGGAGATCTCTGAGGGGGGAATTCCCTCCTGGGTTTCCCTAATCCCGGCGTTCCCATGGAGATCTCCGATGGGGGAATTCCCTCCTGGAGGTTCCCTAATCCCGGCGTTCCCATGGAGAGCTCTGAGGAAGGAATTCCCTCATGGAAATCCTTTAATCTTACTGCCATATCCCTTGGAGCTCCATGAGGGAGGAATTCCCTCATAAGGGTTCCTTAATCCCGGTGTTCCCTTAAAGATCTGTGAGAGGAATTCCCCCATGGATATCCCGTAATTCCCATATTCCCTTGGAGATTTCGGAGGGAGGAATTCTCTCATGGAAATTCTTTAATCCCCCGGGGACACCCTGATATTCGCTTGGAGCTCCATGAGGGAGGAATTCCCTCCCAGAGATCCCTAAATCCCCTTGTCCCTCAGTCTGTCCCAAATCCTATCCCTGCAGCCTCTTTGCTTTATTCCCTCTGTGCTCACTCTTCCCTCTTTTTTCTTTCCTTTCCCATTTTTTGCCCTATTTTTAGTCTGCCATTGCTCCAAATCCACGTAAAAGCTCTGCAGTAAGTGGGAGGTGCCAGACCTGGGAGCAAAGGGATGATCCCAGAGCGTTCCCAAATATTTCAGGAATTTCTTTCCCTCCACCCCCTCAATTCATTAATTCCTTGAAAATATCCCACTGAAATTTTCTTTTCCTGCTTTTTTAGGACGGAACCAGCTCTGACGAGAGGAAAAAGCATCCATAGGGTGATTCCCAGCTATCCCAAAACCCATGGAAAATCCAAATTATCCCAACACTTATTCCCCCTCAATTTCCCCATGATATCCCACACTTCTAAAACCTCAAATCCCATTTTTAGCAGGGATTTTTTTGGGGTTTATTTTTCCAAATTCCTTGGCTCAGCCAAGAATTTTTTCCAGCCTGCATGGACAGAGCAACCTTTGCCTGTTCCACTGCTTTCTTCCGGGATTTTGGGAATTCTTCTCCGGGGGCTCTTCCCGGGGGCCACGTGGATTTTATTGACAAAGCTGATTCCTTTACTTATTCTGATTTTTTCCGGGATTATCTCATTCCCAACCATCCCTGCATTTTCTCAGCCAAGTTCACCGAGGATTGGGCCAGCAGGAAAAATTGGGTGACGTGGGATGGGAAACCCAACTTTGAGCATCTCCTGCAGAAGTTTGGTAAGTCCTGGGATTTTTTCCAAATCCTAAAGGATTCGGCTTTTTAGGACTGAATTTTCAGGATAAAAGCACTAAAGAAAACCAAAATTTCAAGATTTTTTCCTAAATTAATACGTGGATTTTTTTTTCATTTATTTATTCCCAAATTTTATTTTTTATTTAAATAAATTTAAAATCTTGGAGGAGTTTATTAATCCAAATCCTAAAGGATTCAGCTTTATAGGATTGAATTTTAGGGATAAAAGCACTTAAAAAACCCTAATTTCCAAGTTTTTATCCTAAATTAATCCATGGATTTTTTTGCCATGGGAAACCCAACTTTGAGCATCTCCTGCAGAAGTTTGGTAAATTCTGGGATTTCTTCCAAATCCGAAAGGATTCGGCTTTTTAGGATTGAATTTTCAGGATAAAAGCACTAAAAAACCCCAAATTCCAAGCTTTTGTCCAAAATTAATCCATGGATTTTTTTTTCCCCATTTCTTCGCGGTCTGGTTTGCAGATTCCAAGCTAAAAATTACTCCCAAATTTTCTTTATAATTTATTATTTAAATAAATTTAAAATCTTGGATAATTTAATTATTCCAAGTCCTAATCAATATCTCCCTCCTAGTGGATTTAAGGGGAAAATTCCCTTTAAAGAAAAAACTGGAAAATTCAGGTCACAGCAAAGAAAAACCAGGAAAATTTGGGACACGTGGAATAAACAGCAGGAAAATTCAGGTCACTTGAAATAAACAGCTCCAGATTTGGATGTTTCCCTGGAATATTGGGATGGTTCCTTTGGAATATTTGAAGCCCGGAATTCCGCAGGGATGAGCTTGAGGGGGAAGTGATTTGATGAATCCTTCTCATTCCTGCGGAGAATTCCCGAGGGATTTGTAATTCCTGGATCGTCTTCCCTGTTATGATGGTTCTGGGATTGGGATGGTTCCTTTGGAATATCTGAAGCCCGGAATTCCGCAGGGATGAGCTTGAGGTGGAGATGATTTGATGAGTCCTCTTCATTCCCAAGGGATTTGTAATTTGTAATTTCTGGATCATGTTCCCTTGGAATTATGGTTCTGGGATTGGGATGGTTCCTCTGGAATATTTAAAGCCCAGAATTCCACAGGGATGAGCTTGAGGTGGAGATGATTTGATGAGTCCTCCTAATTCCCATGGAGAATTCCCAAGGGATTTGTAATTCCAGGAGAAGCCGTGGTGCCCGTTGCGAACTGCGATGTCAAGGAATACAATTCCAACCCCAAGGAGCAGCTGCCCTTCAAAGAATACGTGGAATATTGGCGGGAATACATCAGGAACGGCTACCGCTCCTCCCGGGGCTGCCTCTACCTCAAGGACTGGCACCTGAGCAGGTCAGGGCTCATTCCCAACACTCCAGCAATGGGAATGTTCCTCTGGAGAAGGGAAGGATCCACGGAATCCTCGGAGCCTAAAGAAGCTCCAGAAAAGCTGGAGAGGGATTTGGGATAAGCATGGAATGACAGGACACAGGGAATGGCTTCCCACTTAATTTGGGAAGGCATTCCTGGCTGGGGTGGAATTCCCAGAGAAGTTTCTCCGCCACTGGAAGTACCCAAAGCCAGCTTGGAGCAGCCTGGGATAGTGGGAAGTGTCCCTGGCATGGGGTTGGAATTGGATGTTCTTTAGGATCCCATCCAACCCCAAAAATTCCATGATTCCATGGTTTGCAGTTTTTCCAGTTAGGATTTTGAGGCAAAGCAGACAAGCTCAGCACCAGCACAGAGGGAAAATATTCCAACATTCCCTGAGGGATTCCAAAGCCTTGGCCTCCAGCTCCAAAAAGAGCACCAAATTCCTCAAATCCCCAATATTCCAGGCTGATGTCATTCCCTCAGCCTAATAACCGGCTTTTTATTCCAAGCTTAGGATCCATTTCAACTCAGTTTGGGAAGGAATTCCTGGCTGGGAGGGTCGGGAAGGCTGGGATGGAATTCCCAGAGAAGCTGTGGCTGCCCCTGGATCCCTGGAAGTGTCCAGGACCAGGCTGGAGCAGCCTGGGATAGTGGGAATTGTCCTTGGCCATGGAATGGGATGATCCTTAAGGTCCCTTCCCACCCAAACCATTCCATGGTTTCTCCCTATGGAAGATGGCACTGTAACAGCTCCTGCAGTCAGAGCTGGATTGGGATTTGAGTTGGGATTATTCCATGGCCATGCTGGATTTGGGATCCTTTCATATCCATGGGCTTTTCTGAGAACATTCCCACTCCTGCAAGTTGCCTTCCCCCAGCTCTGCCTTTCCTTCTCCAGCTGGAAAAGAACCTTGGGAAGGAATTTTCCCTGTGGGAATGGGGAGGGGTTGGGATGGAATTCCCAGAGAAACTGTGGCTGCCCTTGAATCCCTGGAAGTTCCCAAGACCATCTTGGAACAATATGGGATAGTGAAAAATTTGGGATAAGCTGCTCCTTCAACTCCCTTCCACCCCAAACCCCTGGAATTCCATCCTAAAGGATCCACCTTGCTCTTCCCCCTGCATTTGGGGGATCCCATTTTCTCAAGCTGCTTTTCCAAGTGTTTTTGTTTTCCAGAGCTTTTCCAGAGCAAGATGTTTATACCACTCCCGTGTATTTTTCCTCGGATTGGCTCAACGAATATTGGGATGCCGTGGCCGTGGATGATTTTAGGTTCGTCTACATGGGACCCAAGGGATCCTGGTAAGGCTCTCATCCCAAAAAATTCATTTTCCAGCTGAATATCTCAGGAAATTATCCTGTTATCCCTCAGGAAAACCAGGCAGGTTTCCTGGTGTCCTGATTGGCTCCGGATGGGAGGGAAAAAGGAAAACCCCAAATTGTGCCCACAAAAAAACATCATCTGGGAGATTAGAGGAGAAATTCCATTGGGATCAGCCACTTGGAATGGGCAGGAGCCTGGAATGGCAGGGATAACGCTGGTGTTTTCCAGGGGAAAATTCCAAGTGAGAATCCCAGCCCAGAATTGGTTCTAAAGATGCATTTGGGGTGTTTTTATCAGAATTCCCCACCCTTGAGGGATTTTTGGGATAAATTAAAGAGGAGAAGCACAAAGGATATAAAACACTCCATTATCCAGCCAGAATCCCATCGGGAATTTTGGGATCAGTAGCCATATAATGGCCTTCTAATAGCCAAAACTCCACAATCCGAAATTCCATGAGGAATTTTGGGATCACTATGGATACAGATGCTTTTTAATAACCAAAATTCCATCATCCAACTGAAATTCCATGAGGAATTTCAGGATCAGTATCCATAGAATGGCCTTTTAATAGCCAAAACTCCCATAAAGCAGCCAGAATTCCATCAGGAATTTTGGGATCAGTAGCCATATAATGGCCTTTTAATAGCCAAAACTCCACAATCCAACTGAAATTCCATCAGGAATTTTGGGATCGGTATGGATATAGTGGCCTTTTAATAGCCAAATTACATTATCCAACCAAAATACCATGAGGAATTTTGGGATTGGTATGGATACAGTGATTTAATAACCAGAACTCCATAATCCAATTGAAATTCCATGAAGAATTTTGGGATCAGTATCCATAGAATGGCCTTTTAATATCCCAAACTCCACAATCCAATCGAAATTCCATGAGGAATTTTGGGATTGGTATGGATACAGTGACTTTTTAATATCCAAAACTCCATAATCTAACTGAAATTCCTCATGGAGTTTTGGGATCGGTATCCATATAATGGCCTTTCAGTAGTCAAAACTCCATAATCCAACCAAAATTCTATGAAGAATTTTGGGATCGGTATCCATATAATGGCCTTTTAATATCCAAAAATCCATAATCCAACCAAAATTCCGTGAGAAATTTTGGGATCAGCACCTCAGCTTCTCAATGACACAAATCCCCGCTGGAATTTTTCAAGATTGATTCCCGCCCATCCCTGATTTTTCCCAGGACGCCGTTCCACGCCGACGTCTTCCGCTCTTACAGCTGGTCAGCCAACATCTGTGGCAGGAAGAAATGGCTCCTGTATCCCGCGGGACAGGAGGAATTCCTGAAGGATCGCCACGGGAATCTCCCCTTTGACGTGACGGCTCCGGATCTTCGGGATAAGAGGATTTATCCGCGCTACAGCCAGAGCCAGCCCCCTCTGGAAATTCTCCAGGAAGCCGGAGAGATCGTCTTCATTCCCAGTGGATGGCACCATCAGGTTTATAACCTGGTGAGGGAATGGATCCCGCTGGGAATTGCTCTTGGATGGGGAAGTGGGATCACAAAGGTTTTGTTGGGATGGATGGAAATTGGGATTTCCAGAGAAATGGTTGATCCGTTCTCCTGGGTGATGTTGGGATGGAATCGAGGCCTTGGAATTGTTGAAGGGAAGCTCCATCCCTGGAGGTGTCCAAGGATAGCTTGGATGAGGCTTGGAGCACCCTGGGAGAGTGGGAATGGGATGATCCTTAAGGTCCTTTCCCACTCAAACCATTCCAGGAATTCCATGGCATAGAAGTGGAGTGAGGAGGAGGAAGAACCCAGGATAAAGGAAAAGATGGAAATCCTTCCCAAGTAGGAGGAATTCCAGTTGGAGCACCATGCACCATGGATAGTGGGAAGGGATGATGGAATGGGTTGAGTGTTAAGATCCCTTAAGACAGGATTTTTGGAGTGGCACATTCCATATTATCATTCCTAATGACTTAATTAGTGACTAATTATCCATGGATTATCCCAAATTTTTCCCTCAGGAAGACACCATCTCCATCAACCACAACTGGGCCAGCAGCTGCATTTTAGGAATTAGGGATATTTTGGGTTTCTAAAGAAGGAATCAGGTTTTTGGAGCGGCAAATTCCATATTATCATCCCCAATAACTTATTTCTTGACTAATTACTAATTATCCGTGGATTATCCCAAAATTTTCCCTCAGGAAGACACCACCTCCATCAACCACAATTGGGTCAGCGGCAGCATTTTGGGAATTAGGGACATCATTCTGGTTTGCTCAGGAATAGGATTTTTTTGGAGCAGCACATTTCATATTGTCATCCCTAATAACTTAATTAGTGACTAATTACTAATTATCCATGGATTATCCCAAATGTTTCCCTCAGGAAGACACCATCTCCATCAACCACAACTGGGTCAACGGCTGCAACGTGGCCGTCATGTGGTGCTTCCTGCAGGATGAGCTGGCGGCCGTCCAGAGGGAAATCAGCCAATGGAAAGATCCCATGGACGATTGGCACCTCCAGTGCCAGGTACACCCTGATCCTGGATTATCCAGGGAGCCGGAATTCCGGGATTATTGGAGCTGAAGTTCCGACAGCGGAATTTCCGTGATTTTTAAGGAAGAAGGAGTTGGGGACAGCTTTGTTCTGTTGGGAAATATTCCCTATAAAGATTTGGGAATGTTCCCTGTAAAAGTTTGGAAATTGCTTCTGGTTATTGGCTATGTGTCCAGGTTGGAATGTTGGTTGGAAAGATGGAAAACTTCAGGATCAAGAGAGCTGGAAATGTTCGCCTGGAGAAGGGAAAATTCCAGGGAGAGACCTCAGAGCCCCTCCCAGAGCCTAATGAAGCTCCAGAAAAGCTGGAGAGGGAAATGGGATAAACATGGAATGACAGGACACAGGGAATGCTTCCCACTTAATTTCAATGGGATATTGGGAAGGAATTCCCGTCTGAAATAGAATTCCCTGAGAAGCCGTGGCTGAATCCCTGGAGCTAGGAAAGAATCCAAAAGACCAAACTCCATAATCCAACCAAAATTCCATGAGGAAGAGAATGGATGGGATTCCTTCCAAAATCTTCTGGATGAACCAAATTCCAAGTTTTTTTCTGGAAGCTGTTCCCTCTTTTTGGGTTGATTTACTTCCAAAAATGAATATTTGGGAAAATTTCCACAATCAATATTTGGGAAAAACAACCTGGTGCCTTTGGCTCCAGAAGCAATTCCAATTAAAAAAATATTAAGCATAATTATTTACGATTCCAAAGAATTCCTAGCTTCATAAAATCCAATTTTAGGAATTTTTCCTGGATTTTTCCCACTGTCATTCCCAGTTTCATTTCGTTTCCCCGCTTTAGCTGATCATGAAATCCTGCACGGGCATCGACTACAAGGAATTCTACAACTTCCTCAAAGTCATCGCGGAAAACCGGATTTCCATCTTGGAGAAGGGCCTGGATGAGGAATCCTCATCCCAGAACAATTCCAAAGCTGCCATATCCACCTTGGGAATGCTGCACGCCGTGTTCGACCTGAAGAGGACGGTGAAGGTGCTGAGCTCATTAAGCGCTAACGAGGATTTCCGGAAGCTGGATCTGACTTCCCTGTCTCCTTCTCCGGAGGCTCTGCTCCAGCACCTGGAATCAGCCATAGACACAGCCCTGCTCTGAATTCCCCTTTTTCCAAGTTTTTTTCCAGAGGGTTTGGAGGAAATGGACTTGGACAAGAGCTTTACTCCAGCAGAAGGAGGGAGAACATTCCCGAAGTTCTGAGTGGTTTGGAGGAATTAGGGAAAAAAAACATCCCAGCCAAAGGAAAATCCCAAACCTCCTCAGAATTCTGAGCAGGTACTCAGGGAAAAAATTCCCTGTGGATCATCTGGCGTTGGAATGATGCAAATTCCCTGTGCTTAAGCTCAGCTTTGTTAAAACCTCTCCTACTTCCAGGTGCAGCTCAGCTTTTCCATCATTTTTTAGGGAATTCCAGTTGGTGAGTTCCATGGAAGCCTGAGCTGGAGCCTGGATTTGGGAATGTTGATTCCATGTCTTCCAAAGTGGGATTTCCAAAGCTGAGATGCTCAGGATGCAATTTAATTCAACTCCGAGCAAAACCTGCCTTGACTCATCCCAATAAAAAGCAGGAATGGGAATGTACTCCCAAAATTCCACGCTCTATCCCAAGGCCCAGCATTCCCTCCAGGAAAGATCAGGAAAGTTCTGAGTAGTTTGGAGGAATTAGGGAAAAAAAAACATCCCAGCTAAAGGAAAATCCCAAATATTTTAGGATTCTGAGCAGGCACTCAGGGAAAAAATTCCTTGTGGAATTTTTTGTGGATCCAGCACCTCCTGCACGCTTCCACAGCACAATTCCCACCCAGAATATTCCCAGTGGACATCCCCCTCCTGCTTTTCCTTGGAAAAATCAAAAACCTGGAAGCACAAATGGCTGCACACTGTTACCTTCAGGCCTCGCTTGAATTCTTCCTGAAATCAACACCAAGAAAAACTTGGAATTTCGGGAAGTTTTAGGAAGTAAAACTGAAAATCCGCCTCGTTTTCCTTGAATTCCTTGGAATTTTTATCTCCCCCTGCACTTTGCATGTCCTTTTCCAGTAGGAATTTTGCATTTTTTCTTCATTCCCAAAAATATCAAGGAGCCGTTTTTCCTTAATTTAGGAAATTCCCGGATTTTTGAAGAGGACAAAGATTGGAATAAGGAGCATGCGGAGCCTAGAATCTTCAAAATTCCAAGAGTTTTATTTAAATAAAAATTCCTGGCAAACTTCCAGTGAGAGTCTCTTGTTAATATATTAATTCTTAATTAGTTAATATAGTAATTAATCTGTTATTTTTTAAAGGATAAAATTTGGGGAAAATGGGAGGAAAAAACCTGGGGAGTTTTGTTTTCCCAGAGTCACCTGGATAAGGCAAAAAATTCCTGGGAAAAATGAAGAAATCCCAAGGGAAAAACAACAAAAATCCCAATTTTTGAAAGCGTTGGATTTCCAATTCTTCTTTCCCAAAAATATCAAGGAGTATTTTCCTTAATTTAGAAAATCAGAAAAACTTGGGAAAAACAGCTGGAAAAAGCTTGGGGAGTTTTATTTTCCTTGATAAGAAAAAAAAAAAAATTCTCAGGAAAAATAAAAAAAAAAAATAGGAAAAAAACTGTCAAAAATAAGATTTTTTTAGGTTTTTTAAAATTATTTTGGGATGCTGGGAACAGCATCCCAAATATCCATTGGGAATATCCCAAATTTTTTTTTCTAAAGGGAAATTCCAGCTCGGAGCACAAAGCACCTCCGGGGTTTGCAGGGCACGAATCCAGCTGGAAATGGAATTTTTATTCCATAATTTCTCTTTGTTTTCCCGGAATTTCCCAAAATCTGGGAGAAATCCTTTTTTTTTTCCAAGCCGCCCAGAATTCCAAAGAAACACGGAATCATCCAAGGTGTGGGATCACCCCTGAGGTCTCCCAAGGATAAATAAAAATCTTGGAGCATGGCAAAATCGGGAAATTTGGGAATAGCAGCTTCCAAATGGAATTGGAAAAGTCCTGAGTTGGGAAAAGTAGGAAAAGGAGTGGTGGGAAAAATCTCCTCTCATTCCCAGAATTTTTAGCAGTTTTGGGATGAGCTCTCCTTCCCAGTCCAAGAAATCCAATTAAAAATTGGTTTTTCCCAAAGAAATTCTTTCTTTTTCTGGGAATTCTCCAGTGCAAAAAAATTTAAAAAACCCATCCCAAGCAAGAAAAGGAGATTTTTCCTGGGAATTATTTGCAGAAAAAGGGGATAAAACTCAAAAAAAATCCAAAACGTTGGAGATGGAAATTCCAGCCCTTCCAGTGTTTTTGGGGTCAGGAAAACCTCGGCTGGGGAGGAATTCTTCCCTTTAAGGCAGCCAGGGATACGATTCCCACTTTTTCCAGTGGGGTTTGGTCCAGGAAATTTGGGAAAATTCGGATTTTCCCTATGGATCAGGAGCTGTGGGAGTTTTCCTTTGGTTGGAGCCGGATCCTCTGGATGTGTTCATAGCACGACTGGGGAGGGAACAGAGCAAAAATCAGGGAAAAATTTGGGAATTCTGGGATCAAATCCAAGCTCCTGCAGGCAGAGAATCCCTGCTGATCCCAAGGAGAATTCCAACAGAATTCAATCTGTCCGGAATTAAGATTAGGATTTTTTCCTAGCCTAGCAAAGGAATAAAATCCCAGAAATTCCATTCCCGAAAAACCGGAATTTTGCTGGAATTCCTGGGAAAAATCCCCTTACCTCCAGTGCCGTCAGCAGGAAGTCCAACATTCCTCCCTGGTTGGTCGGATCCATCAAATCCCGGATGAGATGGATTTCAGCTCCCAGGTGTTGGATCCTAGGGAAAAACAAATCCCAAAATCTAGGAAAAATCTCTGGGCACGTGGAGGGCTTGGAATTTTGGCGAGAAGGAGAAAAACTCTGGAATTCCGGTGCTGATTGCTGGTGCATCCTGATCTGCTGGAGGGATCTGGGATCTCAGAATCCCAGAACTCCAGAACAACAGAATCCCAGAATTCCAGAATCCTGGAGTGTTAGGGGTTGGAAAGCTCCTTCAGGATGATCCATGAGCAGGGACATCCCATTTTCCCAATTTTTTCCAAGCGCTTCCCACCGGGGACAGTTCCAGGGATGGAGCAGCCACAACTTGGGATGCTCCATCCCAAGAAAATTCCAGATCCATCCATTACGAAATTCTAATTGCTGGATAGAATTTTGGATTCTTCATCTAACAAAAGAATCCCAGTTCCTGCTGAGGATGAAAAATTCCTGTAGAAATTCCAGAATTCCATAATTCCAGAATCCCAGAGTGTTTGGGGTTGGAAAGGTCCTTAAAGATGATCCATGGGCAGACATTTCCCATTATTCCAATTTTCTCTGGGCTAAAAGATGGAGACTCTGGAATTCTGGGGTAAAATGAATCTCATTTGCCATGAAAACCCTGGAATATCGTCTGGGATAAGACAGACACTCTGGAATTCTGGGATAAAAGGAATCACTTTTTCCATTAAAACCCTGGAATTCCTCTGAGATAAGACACGGACATTCTGGAATTCTGGGATAAAACTAATCACTTTTTCCATTAAAAGCCTGGAATTCCTCTGGGATAAGACACAGACACTCTGCAATTCCAGGATAAAAGGAATCTGATTTTCCATGAAATATTGTCTGGGATAAAACATGGACACTTTGGAATTCTGGGATAAAAGGAATCTCATTTCCATGAAATATCCTTTGGGATAAAACGCGGACACTCCAGAATTCTGTCGGCACTTTATATCCCAAAAACTCAACCACGCCTCTGGGGAAAAAAAAAAAACAAAACAACACATCCAATCCCAAATCCCAAAAGTTTTCATTGGAATTTTTCCACCTGGAAATATTCCAGAGGGAAAAAATTCCACTCACTTGGCTCGGGATACAACGAACATGAGGAGCGGCAGGAGATCATCCATGGGGAGCCGATAATCCGCATCCAGCAGTCGCGACACCGTGCGCTCCAGCTCCTCGTAGGTCTTCCGGAGGATCTCCAGCTTTTCCCTGGGATCCACCGTGGTGCTGTGGGGATAAAAGAGCCATGGAAAAGCTGCATCCGGAAAAGCGGGATTTAAAAATTAAAAAAATTAGGGATGAAAGGATTTATGGATTGGCTCCAAAGGGTGGAGGAAAGAGAAGACACCAAGGTTGGGCCAGGAGATATTCCAGGGTGGAATGGGACATTCCTGGGATCTCCAATGTTGGATGGGACATTCCTGGTGTCTCCAATATGGAATGGGACATTCCTGGGATATCCAATACTGGATGGGACGTTCCTGGTGTATCCCATATGAAATGGGACATTCCTGGGCTCTCCAAGGTGGAATGGAACATTCCTGGTGTACTCCATATGAAATGGGACATTCCTGGGATCTCCAGGGTGGAATGGGACATTCCTGGTGTCTCCAATATGGGATGGGACATTCCTGGGATCTCCAGGGTGGAATGGGACACTCCTGATGTCTCCAATATGGGATGGGACATTCCTGGGATCTCCAGGGTGGAATGGGACATTCCTGGTGTCTCCCATATGGAATGGGACATTCCTGGTGACTCCAATATGGGATGGGGCATTCCTGTCCATTTTCCCCAGGGTGGAATTCCTGGTATCTCCAAGGTGGATCCCATCCAATGGATCCACTTCTGTGGAAACCTCCATGCCATGGATCCCCTCAAGCTCTTGGGATACTCCACTGGATGGATGAACCTCCTGGAGCTCGTATACAGAGGAACGGAATACCAGGAAATCCCAGTCAAGCCAAATTTGCTCTCCAGGTGAAAACAGTGAATTCCCTTTGATCCAAGATTTTGTGTGGAATCATCATTCCAGAATGGTTTAGGGTTGGAAGAGGCTTTAATGAACATCTCATCCCATTCCATGGGCAGGCACACTTCGCACTATCCTAGGATTCTCCAAGCCCTGTCCAACCTTTCCTTGGACACTTCAAAGGATCCAGGGGCAGCCACAGCTTCTTTGGGAATTCCATCCCAACCCCTCCCCACTCCCACAAGGAAAATTCCTTCCCAAGGTTCTTTTCCAGCTGGAGAAGGAAAGGCAGAGCTGGGGGAAGGCAACTTGCAGGAGTGGGAATGTTCCCAGAAAATCCCATGGATATGAAAGGATCCCAAATCCAGCATGGCCATGGAATAATCCCAACTCAAATCCCAATCCAGCTCTGACTGCAGGAGCTGTTCCAGTGCCATCTTCCATAGGGAGAAACCATGGAATGGTTTGGGTGGGAAGGGACTTTAAGGATCATCCCATTCCATGGCCAAGGACAATTCCCACTATCCCAGGCTGCTCCAGCCTGGTCCTGGACACTTCCAGGGATCCAGGGGCAGCCACAGCTTCTCTGGGAATTCCATCCCAGCCCCTCCTCATCCTCCCAGCCAGGAATTCCTTCCCAGGGAATATCTGTGGGAAGTGAAGATACTGGATTTCATCATCAATGTCTTCATGGAATTTTGGAGGAAAAGATTCCATGGAATTAACTTTGAACTAGAAAGAACATTCCAAACAACTTTTCCTTAAATAATAAAGGGAATGGCCCAAGAATGCTTTTGAAACAGGTACAAATTCCTGGCACTTCCCAAAAAAAATCCCTGGATTTCAGTGGGAAGAGCCGGACAGGGACTCACATGAGCTTCTGCAGACACTCGGTGGCAGACAGGAAACATTTATCCTTGATCAGGGAGCGCCTCTGGAAAAGAGACAGGGATACCTTTGGAATACTGAGGGCAGAGATTCCGGAGCCATCCCACAAAATGTCCATGGGAATCCACGGGAAGCACCTCTGGATGGGAACTGATCATGGAGCTTGAATTCCTGGGATTCATTCAGAGAAGCTCCATCCTCATCCAAGCCTAATTCCATGTCCCATTGCCATTCCTGGCTGGCTCCAAAGGTTCTCCTTACCTGGTTGGAGGTGAGGGTGAGATCTTTGAGAGGCCACAGGTGCCTGGAAAGGGAAAAGTGGGATTTAGGATGGATTCCATCCTAAATCCCATCGCTTCTTCCATCTCCTCCTCCAAGGTGCTGCCAAAGCCTCAGAGGCTCCGTTTGCTCCTCTCCTGGCCCTGCTCCAGGTGGGATTTGCCTCAGGAACCTGGGAGCTCCCATCCCATGGATCCACTTCCCTGGGAGCTCCAATCCCATGGATCCACTTCCCTCCAGCCCACAAATCCACTTACCTGGAAGCCTCCATCCCCATGGATCCACTTCCCTCAGAGATCCCATCCCATGGATCCACTTCCCTCAGAGATCCCATCCCATGGATCCACTTCCGTCAGAGCTCCCTTTTTAAGGATCCACCTCTCTGGGAGCCTCCATCCCATGGATCCACTTCCCTGGGAATCCCATCTGAGTTTGCTTTCATCAGGGATGATTCTGGGATAATCCATGAGAAATTTTGGCACTTTTAGATCCAATTCCTCTAATTTCTTTTGGACGGAATCCAACTGAGACCCTGGATCTGATGCGCTCCTGAACTCCTGGAGGAAAATTCCCAGCTGCTTCCCATCACTTCCAGAGGTGGATCCAGGAGTAGGAATGGATAAGGGAAACATCTGCCTCCACTTTTCCCATCTTTTCAGTTGGTATTCCCACATTTTAACAGGGAATACCCTGGAATGAACATTCCTTTTCCAAGACATTTATCAATTCTGGATCATTAGGAGCAAAAAATTTGGGAATTTTCCACACAAAAATGAGGGTTAGTAGGGATAAAAGCAGTTTTCCATTACCAATTCTCCTTCCAGCCAAACATTCCAGAGTAGGAATTCTGGGAGAAACTCCAGTGAAAAATTGGGGAAAACCAATGATGAATCCAACAACAACTCAACCTTTCTGGGATTTTCCCTGGGGATGGAAAAATCCCGCTTACTTCTGCACATCCAGGAATTCCAGGAGCTGGATATCTGGGAAGAGGCTGAGCTCCACGATTCCCTGGCAGTAGAGCTCGTCCTCCCGCTGGTGCTGGAGCATGTAGAGCATGGAGAGCTCGGGATAGAATCCAGGCAGGATCAGCGGCAGCACCAGGCTGGAGCCCTTCCTGAGACTGGAAAAGAGGGAAAAAAATCCAGGTTTTTCCAGGGAAATCCATGTGGATATTCCCAAACCCATGGAAGAGAGATTTCCAAGGGGTTCTCCTTGTTTTCCACTCTTCCAAGCTTGGCACAGTTGGGTTGTGGTGGCCACAAGTTGGTCTAAGAGGTTCTGGTGCACCAGGAGATCTCCAGGGAATTAACTGGAAAAAACCTGGAGCTCCAGGAGATCTCCAGGAAATTCACTGGGAAAACCTTGGAGCTCCAGATCTCTGGAGTCACCAGGAAGAACCTGGAGCACCAGGAAATCTTTGGAGTCCCTGGGAAAACCTGGAGCAGCAGGAGATCTCCAGGAAATTCACTGGGAAAAACCTGGAGCTCCAGGTTCTTCCTGGTGACTCCAGAGACCTGGAGCTCCAGGACATCTTTGGAGTCACTTGGAAAACCTGGGCACTAAGCCTGGCTCAAACAGACAAACATGAGCTCAGCACTTCCCGAATTTCAGGACCCCTTGTAAATCCCACCGGGATCTGAACATGAAACCTCCGGAGGTGCCACCAACCTGGGATCCGCATCCTCCGAGGGCGCACAGCCCTTCCGCTCCAGGGCCAGCCGGAGCAAACCCCTGGAGAGCAAAAACAAGGATTAGTTCCTGCCTGTTTTTTTTAAGGATAATTTGTTCCCAAAGGAGGAGCTGTCCCAGCATCCAGTGCCAGATTAGTGAAAATCCCTGGAATTCCAACAGAGCTGCTGCAGTGTTTGAGGGGCTTCTGCTCGACCAGCAGAAGCACCAGGAATGGCTGAGAATTCCAGAATTTCCATGGATTCTAAAGAGCAGAGTGGCCACAATTCCCGATCCCATGCTGGAAGAGCAGCTGAGCTTTGTCTTGATTTCCCAGAGAATCCTGGAATGGTTCGAGTTGGATTTTAGGAAAGAATTCCTGGCTGGGAGGGTGGGGAGGGGCTGGGATGGAATTCCCAGAAAATTTATGGCTGCCCCTGGATCCCTGGAAGTGTCCAAAGAGAGGTTGGACGGAGCTTGGAACACCTGGAATAGTAGGAAGGGATTGGAGCTGGATGAGATTTCCAACCCAAAGAATTCCATGATCCCATTTTTCCTTCAGTCATGGATTTCCAACCACAGGGATTTGTGCTCTGATTGACACTGTCACCTCAAGGAAGCAACTCTCCAAGGAACTCCCAAAGAACTCCCAAGAATTCCCAAGAACTCCCAAGAATTCTGAAGAACGCCCAAGAACTCCCAAGATTTCCCAAGAAGTTCCAAGAAAACAGGAACACAAATAAGGCCCAGCTCCTAATCCCATGATCCCAAAGATCCATTCCATGCTCCCACCCCATGGGAAAGCTCCAGGCTGGACTCACTGGTAGAATTCCCAGATTTTCTTGGAGTAGAACTTGACCTCCTCCTGCGCCATGGCCAGCAGGTGCCGGTTGGCTCCGATCCCGGAATACGTTGCCTGGAACGCCACGGTCAGAGCCCTGAGCAGCTTTCCCAAGGGATGCAGGGAAGATTCCAGCGCCTGGAAAATCCAGTTTCATGAATCAGGAGGAGAGGGAAAGCCCCAAAAGGCACCTGAATTTCTCCCAGAATTCCCAGCTGGAATTTGGTATCTTTTGGATGCCTTAAATGCTCTCTGCTCCCTTTTCCAGTTGGGATTTGCTGGGATATTCCAGAGGGAACAAAAGGTGCTCCAGGGAAAAGTGGGTGAGGGAGGGGAAAATTTATTATATAAATTCTTTATTATTGAATTTTTAATAATATAATTATATGTTTTTAAAATAAATTCTCTATTATTAAATTCATATTAAATTCTCTATTTACTAATAAATTCTCTATTATGAAAATCTCAAATTATTATTAAGTTATTCGTTATTAATTTCTCTATTATACAAATTCTTATTAAATTCTCTACTAAAAGTTATTATTAAAATATCAATTTATCATTAAATTATTCATTATTAAATTCTCTATTTATTATATAAAATCTTTATTTATTATAAATTATTTATTATTAAATGCCCTGCTTTTTATTAAATGCTTTTTGTTATTATTAAATTCTCCATTTATTATATATTATTAAATCCTTTATTATGAATTCTCTATTATTAAGTTATTTATTATACTGAATTCACTATTACTAAATTCCCTATTTATTATTAATACAGTCTGTATTTTTTATTAAATTCTTTATTATTACACTCTCTTTTTATTATTTAAATTCTTTATCATTCAAATCTTTATTTATTATAAATAATTTATTATTAAGTACCTTGGTTTTTATTAAATTATATTTATTATTAAATTACCCATTTATCATTAAATTATTTTTTCTATTTATATCTATTATTAAATTGTCTATTTTTATTTTATTGTCTATTTTTATTAAATTTTCTATTAAAGTCTTCATAATTAAATTCTCTATCATTAAATTCTTTATTATCCAATTCTCTATTATTAAATTATTTAATATACTGAATTCTCTATTACTAAATTCTCTATTTATTATTAAAATCTCCATTATTCTCTATTTTTTATGAAGTTCTTTATTATTAAATTCTCTATTATTAGATTCTTTATTTTTAAATTCTCTACTAATTATATAAATTCTATATTTATTATTAAATTCCCTGTTTTGTATATAAGCTCATTACTGAATTCTTTATTTGTAATATGAATTAATTTATAGTAAATTCTCTATTTATTATTAAATTTGCCATTATTAAATTCTCTATCATTAGCCTAATTATTATCAAATTCATTATTTATTATAGAGATTCCCTATTATTAAATGCTTTATTATTAAATTCTCTATTTATTATTAAATCCCCATTTTATTGTAAAAATTTTTTACTTATTAATAAATTCCTTATTTATCATAAAAATTCTTTAATATTAAATTCTCTATTTATTAATGAATTCTGTATTATGAAATTATTTCTGCTATAAATCCTCTGTTAGTCAATTATTTATCATCAAATCCTGGATTTTGATAATTTTAATAATTTTGGATAATTTTTTTATAATTTTAATAAAACATTTTAATAAATCCTCACCTTCTCCAAATAACTCTGGAGCAACTCCGGCTCCTGATGCTGGACGAGCTCCTCCAGGATCTCTTCAATTTTCCAAGAAATCTCCTCGGCACCTCTGGAAAAATGGGAATTGAGGAGGGAAAACCACCCATGGATAAATCCCAACTGGCAAATTCCAAAGAAGCATTAAAATAATGCCAAGAAATATCTCAAAAGCAAAAATTCCAACTGAGATGGGAAATTCCTGCTCCTTTTTCCTGAGTGGGAACAACTGGAAAATTCTTGGAATTACACAATACTCCTGGTGGGAATGAGGGCCTGCATTCCCAACAGGAATTCCTGGGATTTCCTCATTGGCAGAACAGGAATTCCCAGGATTTCCTCAGTAAAAGTTCCTGTTCCTTTGGCAGAACAGATATTCCTGGGATTTCCTCTTTGGCGGAAAAGGAATTCCTGCAATTCCCTCATTGGCAAGACAGGAATTCCCTGGATTTCCTCAGGGATTCCCAGGATTTCCTCAGTGCCTTTGACAGAACAGGAATTCCCAGGAATTCTTCAGTAGAAGTTCCCGTTCCTTTGGCAGAACGGGAATTCCTGGGATTTTCTCTTTGATAGAACAGGAATTCCTGGGATTCCCTCATTGGCAGAACAGATATTCCCAGGATTTCCTCAGGGATTCCCAGGATTCCCTCAGTGTCTTTGGCAGAACAGATGTTCCTGGGATTTCCTCAGGGATTCCCAGGATTCCCCTCAATGGCAGGCAGGAATTCCCAGGATTCCCTCAGGAATTCCCAGGATTCCTTCAGTACCTCTGGCAGAACAGATATTCCTGGGATTTCCTCAGCTCCTTGCTGGTTTGGATGTGGAATCCTGTGAAAGATTCCTCCATTTCCTCCTTGCAGCCGGAATGGAGGAATTCCAGGAATTGCTCAAAGATTCCCGTCCATCTCTTCTCCACTGGGAATTCCTTGAGGCCCAGCTGGCTGGAAAACAACACGGGATTGGGATTTTCCATGGTCTTCCCAAATTCTTGTGGACTTCCCCCTCAAATATGGGAATGTTCTCTGGGATTTCATGGAAACACAGGGCTGGGAGAGCTGGGAAAGTTTTCCTGGAGAAGGGAAAATTCCAGGTGCTCCAGGAGAGCTGGAGAGGGACTTGAGATAAGAGATGGAGGGACAGGACACAGGGAATGGCTTCCCATTGGAAAAATGGGGATTTAGATGGGATTTTGGGAAGGAATTCCTGGCTGGGGTGTAATTCCCAGAGAAGCTGTGGCTGCCCGCAGATCCCTGGGAGTGTCCAAGGTCAGCTTGGATCCACCTGGGATAGTGGGAGGATCCATGGAATGGGATCATCCTTAAACTCCATTCCCACCAAAACCATTTCTGGATAATCCTAAGTGGGTTCCATAAATGGGAATTCCTAAATGGGAATGCCATAAAAAACCCTCAAGTGTCTTGTCCTGACCACAAAAATCCTTTGGGGAAAAAAAATTCCAGATGCGAGGGACAGAAATAATCCAGAATTTTTGAATTCAAGCTCCATGCACTGCTGGATATTCCTAAATATTCCTAATTAGGATTCTTTATCTCCTTGGAATTCCTGAAGAAAAGCTGGAAAAGAGTTGAGCAACCACCCCCAAAAATTGTTCCTGCCCGGATAGCACAGGGAAAAGGAATTTCTATCCCACGGTTGCTCTGAGGGACTGGGAATGTTTTAGAGGGGAAAAAAGATGGAATTGAACTGGGATTTGTGAGAGGAACTGGAAATTGGGCTGGATGGTATCAAAACAACCATTCCTGCTTCTCTGTGGAATTAATTCCATGAAAATCACAGGATTTCAGGAAAACATCCATCCCTGCTTTTCTATGGAATTAATCCCAGGATGGCACTAAAACATCCATTCCCTCATTCCCACATGAGATTAATCCAAGGATTTCAAGAAAGCATCCATTCCTGCTTCCTTATGGAATTGCATGAAAATCTCAGGACTGCAGTCAAACATCCACTCCCTGCTTCCCACATGGAATTAATCCCAGCATTTCAGGAAAAGCTCCATTCCCTGCTTCCCTATGGAATTGACTCCATGGCAATTCCAAGACTGCAGTTCAACATCCATCCCTGCTTCCCACATGGAATTCATTCCATGAAAATCCCAGGATGGCACTAAAACTTCCATTCCCTCATTCCCACATGGAATTAACCCCAATTCCAGGATTTCAGGAAAGCATCCATTCCTGTTTCCCTATGGAATTAATTGCATGAAAATCCCAGGATGGCACAAAAAAATCCATCCCTCACTCCGACATGGAATTAACCCAGGATTGCAGTCCAACATCCATCCCCGCTTCCCTATGAAATTAATCCCAGGATTGCAGTCCAACATCCACCTCCTGATTCCCACATGGAATTAATCCCAGGATTGCAGTCCAACATCCATCCCTGCCTCCCACTGCACTGGGCTCCATCCCTCCCTGTCCCATTGCCCATAAATCCACACTGGGATCAATTCCCAGGAATGCCCGCGGGGCTGGATCTGGAGCATTCCCGAGGATCCCGTTCCTGAGAATCCCATGCCAAGGATCCTGTCCCAGGGACCCTGTTCCCGAGGATCCCATTCCCACAGATCCCATCCTGAGGACCCCTTTCCCGAGGACCCCGTCCCTGACAATCTCATCCCGAGGATCTCGTCCCCAAGGACCTCGTCCCCAAGGATCCTGTCCCCCAGGATCCCCATCCCCAGGATCCCATCCCCAGGATCCCATGCCCGGATCCCATCCCCAGGATCACATCTCCAGGATCCCTTTCCCAACAATCCCATTCCGAGGATCCTGTCCCTGAGGATCCTGTCCCCAAGGGTCCCATCCCCAGTATCCCGCCCTGAGGATCCCATCCCGAGGATCCCATCCCGAGGATCCTGTTCCTGAGGATCCCATCCTGAGGACCCTGTTTCCCAGGACCCCATCCCAAGGATCCCATCCCTAGGATCCCATCCTGAGGATCCGGTCCCCGGGACCCCATCCCCAGGATCACATCCCCGGGATCCCATCCCCAGGACCCCATTCAAAACAATCCCATCCCGAGGATCCTGTCCCCAAGCATCCTGTCCCCAAGCATCCTGTCCCCGAGGATCCCGTCCCAAGGATCCCATTCCTTAGGATCCCATCCCCAGGATCCTGTTCCCGAGGATCCTGTTCCTGAGGATCCCATCCCGAGGACCCCATCCCCAGGATCCCGTTCCCAACAATCCCGTCTCCAGGATCCCATCCCAAAGATCCCATCCCTAGGTTTCCAACCCAAGGTTCCTGTCCTGAGGATCCAATCCCAAGGATCCCATTCCCAACGATCCCATCCCCAGGACCCCATTCCAAGGATCCCGTTCCGTCCCGAGGATCCCATTCCCAACAATCCCATCCCAAAGATCCCATCCCTAGGATCCCATCCCAAGGTTCCTGTCCCGAGGATCCAATCCCGAGGATCCCATTCCCAACGATCTCATCCCCAGGACCCCATTCCAAGGATCCCATTCCGTCCCGAGGATCCCGTTCCCAACAATCCCATCCCAAGGATCCCATCCTGAGGATTCATTTTCCCAGGACACCATCCCAAGGATCCCATCCTGAGGATCCTGGTCCCGAGGATCCCATTCCCAATGATCCCATCCCGATGACCCCGTTTCCCAGGACACCATCCTGAGGATCCCATCCCGAGGATGCCATCCCGAGGATCCCATTCCCGAGGACCCTGTTTCCCAGGACCCCATCCCAAGGACCCCGTTTCCCAGGACCCCATCCCGAGGATCCCATTCCCAATGATCCCATCCCGAGGACCCTGTTTCCAAGGACCCCATCCCGAGGATCCCATCCCAAGGTCCCCATTTCCCAGGACCCCATCCCAAGGATCCCATCCGGAGGACCCCATTTCCCAGGACCCCATCCTGAGGATCCCATCCTGAGGACCCCATTTCCCAGGACCCCATCCTGAGGATCCCATCCTGAGGACCCCATTTCCAAGGACCCCATCCTGAGGATCCCATCCTGAGGACCCCATTTCCCAGGACCCCATCCTGAGGATCCCATGCCGAAGACCCCATTTCCCAGGACCCCATCCCAAGGACCCCATTTCCCAGGACCCCATCCCGAGGATCCCATCCCGAAGACCCCGTCCTGGCCCTCACGCCGTGGCCGGCGGCCGCTCGGGCTCGGTGGCCGTGCTGAGCACGCCGTGGGTGCTGAGCCCGCGGCCGCCGCGCGAGCTGAACGTCCCCTCCAGCACGAAGCCGTTGGCCATGGAGAGCTTCCCCTGCGGAAAAGTTCATTCATTAAATTCCAACTGGAACATTTCCGGAATTTGTTGTTGAATCTAAATGACAGCTTTCATTTGTATTTTATTTATTATAAATTTTTAATTAAAATTATAAATTGTATTATTTATACAGAATTTCTAAAGTATGTATTAATAAAAACAAATTGCATTAGATTTTTTAAAATTAATTAATTTACATATATTCTTTTAAAGTACGTATTTCAATTTCTCTACATCAATTCACTATTCAATTCTCGATTATCATTAAATTATTTGTTGTTAAATTCTCTATTTGTTAATATATTTTCTATTACTAAATTCCCTTTTTATTATATCTTTTTATTATTAAATTCTCTATCATTAGATTCCCTTTTTTCATTAAATTCTCTATTTATTATGAAATTCCCTTTCTATTATTAAATTCCAGAGAACCTTCTCTGCAGAAAAAATCTGGAATTATAAATTAAAATTATAATTTTTTTTAATTTTTAAAAAGTACTTACTTCAATTTCTCTACATCAATTCTCTATTCAATTCTCAATTATTATTAAATTCTTTGGTGTTAAATTGTCTATTTGTTATTAAATTTTCTATTATTAAATGCAGTATTTATTATTAAATTCTGGAGAACTTTCCCTGTGGAAAAACCTGGAATTATAAATTAAATTAAAATTATAAATGTTTTAATTTTTAAAGATTACTTATTTCAATTTCCCTGTATCAATTCTCTATTCAATTCTTGATTATTATTAAATTCTCTGTTATTAAATTT
Organism: Anomalospiza imberbis; assembly: GCF_031753505.1. Classification (NCBI taxonomy): domain Eukaryota; kingdom Metazoa; phylum Chordata; class Aves; order Passeriformes; family Viduidae; genus Anomalospiza; species Anomalospiza imberbis. Next base: position 150,792,366 of record NC_089681.1, read on the forward strand.
TCTATTGTTAAATTAATTTTTTAATATTAATTTATGGATAGATTTCCCGGTGGAAAAATCTGGAATCAGGAATTTAATTAAAATTATAAATGTCATTATTTTTAATTATAAATTAAATTTTTTATTTCAATTTCTCAACATCAATTCTCTATTTTTTTTTATTTCAAACTTGCTTCATTTGTTTAAATTTTAATTTTTTATTAAAATCTCTATGATGAAATTCTCTATTTGTTACTGAATTCTCTAATTATTAAATTCTCTATTATTGCACTTTCTATTAATTATATACATTTTCTATTAACTTATCTTTTAATTATTAAATTCCATTTTTGCTATTAAATTCTCTATTTGTTATTAAATTGTCTATTATTAATTTAAGAGAATAATTCAATATTAATTTTTTTGTTAAGCACTTTATTACTAGATTCTCTATTAATTATTAAACTCTATGTATTATATAAATTCTGTATTATTAAATTATTTATTATTAAAATTCTCTATTAATAAATTCTTTCATTTTAAATCCTTTATTTATATTAATTCTCTATTATTAAAGCCTCTGTTTATTATTAATTCTTTAATTTCAAATTCTTTACTATTAAATTCTCAATGATTATACAAATTCTCTATTTATAATTAAATTCTCAATTATTGTTCCACTCCCCATTATTCAATTCTCTATTAATTATTAAATCCCAAAAATTAAATCCAAATCAATATCCCAAATCTGCCTTGGAATTCCAGCCAGAAACGCAGGAAGCACATTCCAGCTGCAGCTAAATCCCAGATTTCTCTGGATTTGCCACGAAATCCTAACAGGAATTTTGGAGGGAAAATATCCCAGCACTGGAGTGAATCCCTCAAAATCCACCCCGGAGATTCCCCAGGGATTCCCAGATTTTCCACCTCCACAGGATTCCCAGATTCCAAGGAAATCTTGGATTCACCACCATTTTCTCAGCATGGAATGCTCTTGGAGGAGGAAGGTGATGACAAATTCTTCCTCAGCTGCCAAAGCTCATTAGCGTTAATTAACGAGCGTTAATTGTGCCATCTCCCAGAATTCCTGCCAGGCTCATCCCAGATTTCTGGAAAACTCCTTTTCCCTGCCCTGGGGATTTTCTCAACACTTCGGAGCAGGAATTTCTGTCGGAATCCAACCACAAAATGTGGGACGTGTCAGGGCAGGGCCCGGATTGCGAAATCCCAAATTTCCGCTGCCTCAGTTGCGGCAGCTCCGGGTTCTGCATCATTTCCTGTGGCCCCGAAGCCTGGAAGGGTTTTGTTTTAAAGACAAAAAAGGATTTCGGGTGCAGCTGCAAAGCACAGCCAAAAACCCCCCCAAAAAAACCTGATAAAAACACTCAAAAAAAAAAATTTAAAAAAACCATAGAAGCGCAAGGAAAAATCTCCCATAAACCCCAATAAAAACCCAACAAAAGAAACCCAAAAAACTCAACTAAAAATGTCCCATAAAACCCAATAAAAACCCAACAAAATACCCCAAAAAACTCCATCAAAAATGTCCCATAAAACCCAATCAAAAAACCAAAAAAAGAGGAAAAAACCCCAAAAAACTCCATCAAAAATGTCCCATAAAACCCAACAAAAAACCCCGAAAAAAGAAAAAAAATCCCAAAACCTCAACCAAAAATATTCCATAAAACCCAATGAAAACCTCAAACACTCAACCAAAAATGTCCCATAAAACTCAATAAAATTGCAACAAAAAAAACCAAAACGCAAAAAATTCAACCAAAAATGTCCCATAAAACCCAATAAAAACCTTACCAAGAAAACCCCAAAACCTCAACCAAAAATGTCCCAAAAAAAGTCAAAATAAATCCCAAAAACTCAACCAAGAAAACCCAAACCAACCAAACCTAAAGTAAATAAAACATGAAAATCCCAAATTATTCCCAAAATTCCCAAAATCTCCAGCTGCAGTTTTCCTTCTGCACTAAATATTCCAGAAATTCAGAAAACGGGGATTTTTAGGAAGCTGAGGGAAGCGGAGCAGGAAGGAATGAACTTGGGAGATGAATCCATGGGAAATTCCAGGAAGAAAATTCCCACCTTTCCAACAAATGTTAGATCTTCCGTGAAGTTCCCTTCATAGACAGAGTCATCTTCCAGGAGCAGAATTCCCGAACCCTTGGGATGAAAAGAAAAGTCAGGAATTCATGGAATGAAATTCCCACTTGGTCCAATTCATCCCAGAAAAAGTTATGGGATGCAGATTCCAAGAATTTTTTTTAAAAGCCAAACATCTCCTTTCAATGTTTGGGAGAAGCTCCAGGGAAAAACCACGGAGGAGGAGGTCAGGAAACTTGGAACAACAAAATTATTCCATGGATTTTCCATGGGAAAGGAACAAAAAACCAGGAAAAGCCACCAAAGATTGTCACAGGGTCAAACTCGTGGTGCTCCCAGTCCTGGAATATTTTAGGGAATTCTTTGGGAAATGATTCCAAGAAAACAGCAATTGTGTGGAATTGTGGAATTCCCTGTGGGAAAGGGATCCAGAAGGATCAAAATCCAACTCCTTCAAAATCCAACTCCTGGCACAGTAGCCATCCCAAGAATCCTTGGAAAATCCCCGAGCTCTGGTAGTGTTGGGAATGTGCCCATTCCAGGGAATAATTCCTATCCGTAGTGAATTTTCTTCCCACTGGGAATTATTCTATAGTTTAAGCCCAAAGGTTTCTTCACTCCCCAACCAGCCAGGAAATGCAGTAACTTCCAGGGCTGGAATATTTCCCTCTGGAATGAAAAAACCCCAAAAAACTCAACCAAAAAATGTCCCATAAAACCCAATAAAAAAAATCCCCCAAAAAAAAGATTTAAAGAAATCCCAAAAACTCCATCAAAATTGTCCCATAAAACCCAATAAATCCCCCAAAACTCAACCAAAAATGTCCCATAAAGCCCAATAAAAAACCCAAAAAAGAGGAAAAAAATCCCAAAACTTCAACCAAAAATGTCTCTTGAAACTAAATAAAACCTGTTTTTCCCTAATTCGGGAAGCAAGAACTGGGTTGTTGGTTTTTTTAAGGATGGATTTTCCACGTGAAGCGATGGTTTTATCCCAGTGCCAATTCCCTTTTTTTCTAAACCAAATTCCCAACTTTCTATGAACTGGAAGGGTGAATTCCCACTGGAAAAGTAAGGATTTCGTGATTTCCAGTAAAGATGGAATGTTACGGAATTCTTGGAATGGTTTGGGCTAGAAGGGACCTTCAGGATCCATGGGCAGGGATCTCCCACTGTCCCAGGGGAGACATCTTGGCCTTGGACACTTCCAGGGATCCAAGGGCTGCCACAAATCTCTGGGAATTCCATCCCAACTCCTCTGGGCCAGGAATTCCTTCCCAATATCCCATCAATCCCTCTGGAAGGGGAGAAGAAAAAAGATTTAACCAAGACCTTGTTCTTCCAAACCACAATTTTAAGAAAATCGTGGAATATCTGAAGGGCCCACAAAGATCCACATCCAACCCCTGGCCTTGCACAGACATCCCAACAATCCCACCCTTTCCTGGAGAGTTTTCCAAACATTCCTGGAGCTCTGGCAGCCTTTGGAATGTGCCCATTCCCTTGGGAATGTCCATCCCAAGGAGCCCCTGAGGGCAGAACCTTTCCCTGATGTCCAACCCTCTTTGTCCTTCAGGATGAATTTGGGAATGAAACTTCGATCTCACCCTCGGCAGTGAATTCCCCATCCCAGGGATTTCCAGATTCCACGGAAATCTTGGACTCACCACCATTTTATCTGCATGGAACGTCCTCTGGTAGCAGAGCCCTGATTGGGTCACCACGATGCCCTCTCCTTGTCTGTGGTCATCCAACCACATCCCGATGTACCTCTCCCCTCTGGAATGCAAGGAAAATCTAAGTGATGAATTTTCCCTGTTTTCCCAGCTCTCAATCCATTGGATTTTTCCTGCTCAGTGTGGTTTTTCCTAACACAACGCTCCGGACTGGTTGTCCCACACAAATTGAGCTCTGGGAATGTTCTCCAAGGAATTCAAGCCTTACATCTCCCCCCATCCATCCCAAATCTCCAGGATTTATCCGACCAAACCCAAAGCTGTCCCACACCTCAGATCCATCCCAACTTTACCTCTCCTTGTCTTCCCAGACTCCGTATCCGTTCTTTTTGTCGTTTTCCCAGTGTCCCGTGTATTTGAAGGGATGCTCAGCTGAGAAGTTCTCCAGGATCCCAAACCCTTGGCGCACGTTGTCCTTGAAGTAGCCCTTGTAGACCAGGTCATTCCCATACCTGCAGGAAGAGGGATGGAATTCCAGCCAGGAATATTTGACAGCTACTCCTGGAGTAGAAAACCAGGGAAGCGAGGAGATCAGACTCATCCATCTCAAAATACTCCAGATTTTTCCAACAGCATTGAACTGGACCCTTGTTTGCTGTTGGGAATGTGCATCACCCAAACCGGACATTCCAGAGCTTCCCAAATTATCCAAGGACTCAACACATGGGCTTGGAACTGTCCTGGGAGAGGCAACTCAGGCCTTGACCTCTCACCAGCCTGGGCACAGGAAGCTCTGGTGAATCCAGGCTAGAAAACTGAATCCAAAGGAAGAAGGCCAGGCTTGGATCCAGCTCTTTGTGGTGGCCACATGCCCTTCCCCGGACTGGCCCCTCTGGGAAGAGCAGCTCCAAAATGAACAAAGGAGCAGAACATCCAGCTTGGAGGACAGGCCTTTCCCATAGGCATATCCCAGCTGGAATGTTGGGTCTGTCCCACTTGGCACAGAGAAATCAAGGATAGGGATGAGCAGGAACCGGAGGCAGACCAGGGTTCCCAGCAGCCCAAGCATTGGGGGTGACCTCGGAGGAGAAAAATTCCAGGGAAACCTCAGAGACCCTTCCAAGGCCTAAAGGGGCTCCAGGAGAGCTGGAGAGGGACTGGGGACAAGGCATGGAGGGACAGGACACAGGGAATGGCTTCCACTGCCAGAGGGCAGGGATGGATGAGATATTGGAAAGGAATTTCTGGCTGGGAGGGTGGGGAGGAGCTGGACTGGCATTCCCAGGGAAGCTGTGGCTGCCCCTGGATCCCTGGAATGTCCAACGAAAGGTTGGAGCACTCTGGGACAGCGGGAGGTGTCCCTGCCCATGGAATGGGATCATCCTTAAGCTCCTAAACAATTCTGGAATTCTAAATGCCCATAAAGCATTTCCAGACCAGGCTCCAAAGATTTCAGGGAACATTTCCCCCCTTTAAATCCCTGGAACTCCTTTTTCCCTGGAATCCATCCTGGATTTTACTTACTCACAGATTCCGTAGCCCCTCATCTTGCCCTGGTACCAGTGGCACTTGTAGCAGTCATAGCGGTCCTCGGAACGCCGCGGGACCAGACAGATCCCAAACCTACCAGGGGCACATGGAAAAGGTCAGCATGGAAAAGGTCAACATGGAAAAGGGCGACTCCAGTGTAGTGGACGAACTTCAAAAACCAATTTAAACTTCATGGGATTGATTTTTTTTTTTTTTTGTAAAAAACTTCTCATTTAAATGAGATCTAAAAACAATCTTAAGACGCTTTCTGTGAATAAATTCCCATGGATTTGGGGATCTGGGATCAGATTCCAACTGGATCGAATGTCTGTGTGGAAAAGGTCAGCATGGAAAACAGTAACTCCGTTGTAGTGGATGAAGTTTAAAAACCAATTTGAATGTTATGGGATTGGGGTTTTTTCTGTAAAACGCCTCATTTAAGTGAGGTTTATAAAAGGATCTAAAAAATCTTTTAAGACTCCTCCTAGGAATAAATTCCCATGGATTTGGGGATCTGGGATCAGGTTCCAGCTGGATGGAAATGTCTGCACTGAAAACAGCAACTCCCTTGTAGCGAATGAAGTTCAAAATCCAAGGGCTGATGCTTGGATCAGCCCTACCTGGGACACTTTTCCCAGGTGCTGCTGGACTTTTTCCAAAGGAAAACTCATCCCTTTGGAAGCTGCACTCCCAGATCCTCATTGTTCCATCTCCAGAGTTTCTTTCAGTGTTGCTGTTCCCTGTTTCCTCCTTCCCCAATTTAGGGGCTGAGTAAAATGTTCTGGGATTCCCAACACAAAGTGTTTGGGATATTTTTTCCCCCATACTTGGAAAAGTAAGGAATCCTAAAGTCCTACTTCTAATAAAATTGAGATAAATAATACATGAATTTCATGGATTGGTTCCTTAAATCGTGAGGAAAAACTCAATTAAGTGAGGTTTTAAAGGGATCTAAAAACAATTTTAAGACACTTCCTAGCAATAAATTCCCACGGATTTTGGGATCTGGGATCAGGTTCCAGCCCCTGGGGTCAGTCACAGTCAGTCCCCTCTCTCCAGGTTCCAAAGTCTGGCAGGAACCATTCCAGTTTATTTCAAAGCAGGGAATACCCCATTTCCCAAGGCTTACCCGTGCTCCAGGCCCTCCTGGAAATCCCCAACGTGGTTGCGTCCATCGCGCCACTTCAGCGTCCCCCTGGAATCCAAGGAATTCTCTCACAAGGGACATCACGACATTCCCAGATGGAACAGCACCTACTAAAGCCCAGCCTAAATATTTAGGCCAGTTTAGATGGAGATTGGAGTCCAGTGGAAGGTGCCCATGGAAAGGGGTTGGATTTGGATCTTTCCCAAAGTTCTTTCCAACCCAAACTATTCCCAGATTTAATGGCAAACACCCAAAAAATTCCTCGGAGGACAGGGACACAAAAGGCACCTCCAGGCCGTGGTTTTCAGCGGGAGGATTTAATCCCATAATGTTTTCCTGCTCTGGGATAAGTGGGAAGAATTCATTCCATTCCCTAATCCCAAAAGTATTTTGTGGAGGTGCTGCCTTGTGCCTTTAGGACCTTGCACCTGATCCTGAATTAATTACAGGGATTAATCCAACTGGAGTTCCAGCTGGCACATCCCCATGGACACGGTGACACCACAGCCTGGAGTTCCAGCAGCTCAGCCACTGGGAAAACAGAGAGGAAAACCATTCCCAAGGGATCGTTCATCCCATGATTTGTGGGGGCTGGAAAAGTGATTCCAGGAGGTGATCCCACAGCAAGGAGAGCCGGGAATGGGCAATGCCGGTGAAATTCCTGCCTGGCCGTGCCCGGCTCTGGAGCGATTTCCCTCCCTCCTGGAATCCCACTCCACCCACACCCACTGACAGCTTTAATTCCAGCCTCATCCCAGAAAATTGGATCCCTGCACATTCACATTCCCCAGACGGACACAATGGAATTACAAAATCCTGGAATGCTTTGGGTTGGAAGCACCTGAAAGATCATCTCATCCCACAGGCAGGGACATCTCCCACTGTCCCAGGGTGCTCCAAGCCTTGTCCAACCTGGTCTTGGACACTTCCAGGGATCCTGGGGCAGCCACAGCTTCTCTGGGAATTCCATCCCAGCCCTTTCTCACCCTCCCAGCCAGGAATTCCTTCCCAAACTGAGTTGAAATGGATCTTGAGCTTGGGATAAAATTCAGGAATGAGGCTGAGGGAATATCGGGGATTTTAGGAGTTCTGAGCTCTTTCTAGAGCTGGAGGCCAAGGCTTTGGAATCCCTCCAGGATCCCTCAGGGAATGTTGGATTCCCCCCACACTGATGCTGAGCTCATCTGCTTTACCTCAGAACCCAAACTGGAACAATTGAAAATCATGGAATCTTGGAATTTTTGGGGTTGGATGGGATCCTAAAGAACATCCAGTTTCAACCCCATGCCAGGGACACTTCCCACTATCCCAGGGGGATAAGTGTCCAGCTCCAAGTGTCCAGTCTGGCCTCGGGCACTTCCATGAATCCAGGGGCAGTCACAGCTTCTCTGAGAATTCCATCACAGCCCCTCCCCACCCTCCCAGCAAGGAATTCTTTCCCAACATTTAATCCAAACATCCTCTGGGTTGGTTTGCCAGGAGATGGTGCAACACCAAAACCGTGACGAGGTTGTTTGACTTTCACTGAGGTTGTTGTTTCAAACACCTCCACGAGACTGGCTCTTCTCCAGGTTTTCCGGGGGATTGGACAGACGTATTTAACATTCCAATATTTTAATTTTAACTTAAATCTCCTTTGGCTTTGTGGGTCAGAATGGAAAAGGCAATCAGCCAAAGGGGATGAGGGAACAGCTGGAGCTGGGCCAGGTTTAGGTTGAATTTTAGGGAAAAGTTCTTCCCCCAGAGCGTGTCGGGCACTGAACATTCCCCAAGGAATGGGCACATTCCCAAGGCTGCTCCAGGAGTTTGGACAGGGTGGGATTGTTGGGATCTGTGCAGGACTTGATCCTTGTGAGCCCTTCCCACTCAGGATATTCCACAATTGCACGTCTGCTCCAGGCACAAGGATGTTTAAAGCCACATCTGAGTGGGAGTCTGGCCTTCCCCCAGCCCAGGTCACCCGAAATTCCAGGACAGCCACGGGAGAACTCTGGAATTCCAGGACACTCTGGAAGCCAGTGGACAACGCCAATGTTTTTGCCAAAGAGCCCAAATTCCCACTCCCACAGCTCTGCTCACGTGCTCCTCCCTCAGAAATCCCAGAGCAGCCACCAAGGCTGGGATGCTGCTCCAGAACCTTCCAGCAACAAAATCACAACAGAGGAATTCCAGGAGCTCCTCTGGGAACTCATATCCAAGTGGGATTTGAGTGAGAAGGGAACTCAAATCCAAGGAATTGAACACCTGCAGTCCCTGAATTCTGCCAGCAATTTCCTGGGATGCCTCAGCCAAGTCACTCCATGGGCAGGAGAGGTTTGGATTAATCCCAGTTTTCCAGCACTAAAGCAGGAGAGGACAAAAACCCGGAGATGGTTTTGAGGGAGCGAAGGGGGGGATGACCCAAAGCCTCCTGCCCTAAACACTCCTTTAGGGCTGTTCCAGGGCACAGCACAGTCTCTTCCACGGAATATTCAGGATTCAGTTTTGGATTTGGGGTTGGAACTGGATTCAAATACCTTCCAAGCCATTTATATTCTGGATTCCTTCATTATTTTAAGGCTCTATCAAACCAAGTCTCTCTCCATCCATTTTGCTTCCAAAGCAAACTGTGTAAAACTCATGGAAAATAAAATTTCCCAATGTTTTGGTGGCTGAGGAGCTTGGTCATATTCCAGGTTTCTTCCACAAAAAAAAAAAAAAACAAAAAAACTATAGTGTTCTCTATCCTATGTCCAAAAAGTTTTGGTTGGGATCTTTGATTTACAGATATTCCCTCACTTAAACTTGGATTTATTGAACATTTCCCAATGTTCCCATTTGAGCTCCTTTTGGATTTTCTTAATTAAGCTTAATTTTCTTAATTAAGCTTTTCTTAATTCCTGGGATAAAAGTTTGGTTGTTTCAAGTTTGGATAAAGTCCAAAGAGATTCTGACAGTAGAGAATAAAATAAAACAAACATAAATAAAATTCCCCACAAAGGGTTTTTATTGGGGATTTTCCTCATTGTGAGGGTGAGATTTTCATACCCCAGGCTGAGATCTTGATTTTAGGCCAAGCCTAAATCCTAAGTAGAGGCAGCAGCTCATGCAGCACCCTCAGGGTGACCAACACGACGTTTTTTGGGCAGCCTTTAGGATTTAATCCATAAACTATGGATGAGACATCCACAATAAATCCCAAGTTTTAGGACTCAGGCTTTGCTAATCCTGCCCTCAAGGCCAGAATTCCCTCTGGGAATGAATGAGGCAGGAATCAGGGAGCCAGGCCTGGATTCACATCCACAACCTCATTAAGAATCAAATTTTGACCTTTTCCCCACCCTGGAAGTGCCCAAAAAAGGAGCAGACCCTTGGTGAGGTGGTTGAGTGACCTAGGAGATCTTTCCCAGCCTTCGTGGAATCTCCGAGCCACCACTGTCATCCTTATTCCCACTTGGAAAAAGGGGCCCAGAAGGTTCCTTACTTGCCATGGGGCTTCCCTGAGAGCCACTCGCCCTCATGGGTGGCCCCCCTGAGCCTGCCCAGAAAAGGAGCAGCCTCTTCATGAGTGACCTGGAGAAGTTTGGGTTGACCTTGGAGATCCTTCCCAAACTTCGCAGAAACTCTAAACTAAACTCTAAGGATGGAAGTGTCCCAGCACTGCCATCCTTATTCCCACTTGGAAAAGGGGCCTAAAAGGTTCCTTCCCAGAGCCACTTGCCCTCATAGGTGGCCCCCCCGAGCCCACCCAGAAAAGGAGCAGCCCTTTCACGATGTGGTTGAGTGACCTGGAGATGTCTGGGTTGGCCTTGGAGATCTTTCACAGAAACGCCCAACCACCACTTCCAACCTTATTCCCACTTGGAAAAGGGACCCAGAAGGTTCCTTACTTGCCATGGGGCTTCCCCCCGAGCCACTCGCCCTCGTAGGTGGCCCCGCGGAGCCGTCCCTCCATGCGGAAGACGTAGGTGAAGAAGCGGCGGGATGGGGCCTCGCTGCCTTCCCTGCTGCGACCCCAGAGTGGGAAATCCCGCTTCCCGTTCAGCGCCTGGCGCACGGCCTGCTCCAGCTTCCACCGCCACACAGCCTGCGGGCACGGAAAACAGAGAATGAGCACGGATCCCAGGAAAATCAACCGGAGACAACTTCAGGAAAGCAGCGAGGAACTTGGGGGTTCCCATCAAAGCCCATCTGCAGCTTCCACTTCTCCTGGAAGGTGGATTCTGCAGCAAGGCACAACAGCTGTGAGGGAGGAACTTCCACTTGGATGTTAAAAAACAGGGGAACATTCCACTTGGATATTAAAAAAAATATATACAAATTTCAAGTTGATTTGCAAGAGAAGCTTCAGGAAAAGCAGCAAGAAACAGATGGGTTCCCACCAATATTCCTCACCAGCCATCAACTCTGAGCCACCTCTAATCCTAATCCAGGATTTTTTTGGAAAAGGAGCCAAAAATCCCAACCCACCCTCACCAGAATTATTATCCTGTTTTAAATAATAAAGAGACGGGAAAATCCCAAAGCCTGACCTTCATCTGAGGGTCCTTGGTGGAGAGGACGAACGTCTCTTCTGGGGTTGTGATGCGTAGGCTGTACCTGGAAGGGAAAAAAAAAGGATGGCAAACACAATTCCCAATCCATTAGCTCTTCCCATTCCCCTGCTGGAGATCCTGGTGCTTTCCCAGGTGGTTTTTCTGGAGAGATCTCAAGTTCTCCAGGGCTGGATTAAAGAATTTTGGGATTCATTGGCAACGAATGGGATGAGAGGGAATGGCCTCAGGTTGTGCTGGGGAAAGGTCAGGTTGGACATCAGCAGGAATTTTTTCATGGAAAATATGGTCGGGCATTGGAATTGCCCAGGGAGGTTTGGACACATCCCTGGAGGTGTCCAAGGAATTCTGGGCTGGGAACAAGGTGGGGATGGGACACAGGTTGGATTTGATGATCCCAGAGGGCTTTTCCAACCTCAAAAATTCTGGGCTTTCAGTCTGGCAGCAAATTCCAAGCTGGTGAGACCCCATTATCCATATCCCAATCCCACGTCTCGGAAAGGAGATGCGACAAAGCTTTGGATCATTTTCCCATCGACCTGAACGTTTTTATTCTTTTAACTCCCAGTGGGAATTTCTCACTCACAATCCTGGAGCTGATTTCTCTCCGCAGTTTTCATCCACCCACACCAGCTTCAGATCAAAACTCTGGAAGCTGTTTCCCTGGAAAAAAAAAGGGAAAAGATGGACTTGTTATTGCTGGAAAGATCTGTTGAACGGCAGAGCTGGAGTGGCAGCACAGATTCCCAACTTTTTCGTCCATCCATCCCACATTGGGAGGAGAGACCTTGGAGATGGAAAAGCCACCAGAAAAGGAGGGAAGCTCTCATCTGAATACTCCTAAAGCTCTTCCAAAATTCTGTGGCCACATCCAGAAGTGAAGCATTCCCACATGACCATGATCTCCACAGGAATTTCTTCCGTATCACATGACAACATTCCCAAATTATTCCAGCCAATATTCCCAGAGATTTGTGGTTGCCCATCCCTGGAAGTATCCAAGGAAAGGTTGGACAAGGCTTGGAGCAACCTGGGATGGCAGGAACCATGGAATAGGGTGGGAATGGATCATCTTTGAGCTCTTTCCATCCAATCCATTCAAGGATTTATTTAGGATTTGGACTCCAAGTGGCACCACCAGAAATATCCCAGAAATCCCAAATTTAAGGAGTCACTTTTGGGCTCAGCCAAACAAAACAAACTCCAACGGTTGGAATAAAAGGAAAATTTTAATTTGTCATCTCCTTTTCCTGCCTCACATCCAGGTGTTCACACAGAGCTGCTTCCTGGAGGGATGGAGTTTTCCCAGATTTGGGAGAACAGACAAGGAAGGGACATCAAAATTCCCAACCAGGTCAATCCCAATTCAGTTGGAATTCCCAAACCTCCATAAAGCTCGGCAGCAGCAGATGAGACACAGATGGCAGTCATGGATTGAACATGGAGATAATTCCATGGAGTTGCTGATCCCGTGTTCCCATCCCAGCCACCAGCACAATCCAAGCTGGAATTCCCACATGGGAACACATCCCCACACCTCAAAATTCCCAAAATAGCCCCAAAACCACCTCCAATGTCTGCAGCCATGGCACAAACATGGAAAATCCTGTTTATCCCAATATGTGGAAGCTCATGGAATGTCATCCTTGATCTATCAAATCCCTTGGGATAACCAAGGGCCAAAATTCCTTGTGGAAAAGGGTTTGGACCACTCAAAAGGTGCCTGTGGTGGTGGATAATCCACATTTCCTCAGAAAATGTTCTGTGGATCTCCTCTACTCTTCCCCAGAGCCAACCACACGCAGATGGATCCAAGACAAAGTTTTCCCAACTTTTCCCAACAGCCAAACTCTGCTGTGTGTTCAGCATCAAAAAACTGGAATTTTACCACCATTCCTACGGAAATTCCCATCATTTCTGCCATTCCATTGGAATTTTAAGTCCATTTATCTGTGTTCCCTTCCTAGTCCCTCCGGAGTATCCCGGACTCACCTGGATGAGCACCAGGACGTCGTCGAAGAGCAGGAGCCGCTCGGAGCGGGAGGTGCCGGAAGCGATGGGAAGGTTCCTGCTGTCCTCCAGGAGCCTCCTCTCGGGGACACACAGCATGTCCTGGAACAGCAGGAAAAACCAGGATTGGGAGAGGACATGGAATTCCAGGCAGGAATTCCTGCAGGGATTAGTTGGCTCAGGGTTCCAGTGACAGTGACACACTTGGGACACAAATTCATCTTCCACCCAACTCTGCTCTATCAACTTCAATCCTCAAATTCCCAGCCCATACCAAATTCCTGATCCACATCAAATTCCCTCTGGCTCGGGGTTCCAGTGACAGTGACACACCTGGGACAATGCTTGGCTTTGAAACCCCCACTGAGTTTCTCCAACTCTTCCACCCAACTCCGCTCTGTCAACTTCAGTCCTCAGTTCCTTGATCCATATCAAATGCATATCACATCCATATCGAATTCCCAATCAAAATCAAACTCCCGATCCACATTAAATTCCTAATCCACATTAAATTCCTGATCCACATCAAATTCCCTCTGGCTTGGGGTTCCAGTGATAGTGACACATTTGGGACACAAACTTGGCTTTGAAACACCCAGGGAGTTCCTCCAGCTCTTCCACCCAGCTCTGCTCTATTGAATTCCAGCCTCAAATTCCCAATCCATATCAAATTCCTCATCTTTATCAAATCTGAGATCCATACCAAATTGCTGATCCATATTAAACTCCCAATCCACTTTGAATTCTTCACCCTTATCAAATTCCTGATCCATATCAAATTCCCTATCCATATCGAATTTCTCATCCTTATCAAATTCCCCTTCCATACCAAATTCCTGACCCACATCAAATTCCCAATCCACTTCCAATTCCTGATCCCATATCAAATTCCTCATCCATGTCAAATTCCCAATCCGTACCAAACTCCTCACTCATCCTTATCAAATTCCTTATCCATATCTAATTCCCACCCACCCTAAACTCCCTCGGGACTCACGGTGAATTTGTATCCCAAGGATTTCCAGAGCTCCTTGGTGAAGCCGGCTTCATCCAGGACCTGGCCGATGAAGGTTTCCAGCTTCCCGAATTCCTGTGCCACAGCGGCCACCACATCCCGCTCAGACCCCTGGAAAAAGACATGAAAACTCCAGGAACACTGCAAATTTGGGTCAAGGGAGGTCCAGGCTGGATTTTAGGGAATATTTATCCATTTAAGTATTAAATTTAAATATTTATTTATTTTATATTTAGCAACGTCCAGGCAGGATATTCAGGAATATTCAGCATCGTGTCCCTACTGGAATAAGGGAGTTCCAGGCTGGATTTTAGGGAATATTTAGCAAAGAAGGTCCAGGCTGGATTTTTGGGAATACTGAGGAAAGGAGTTCCTGGTTGGATTTTTGGGAATATTCAGTAATGTGTCCATCCTGAATCAAAAAAGGCCCAGGCTGGATTTTTGGGAATATTTAGCAATGTGTCCATCCAGGACTAAACAAGTTCCAGGTTAGATTTGCAGGAATATTCAGCAAAGGAGATCCAGATTGAATTTTTGGGAATATTTCTTCCCACAAAACCGATCAAGAAGATCCACTGAGCATTCCAGGGAATTCCCACCTCCTGGAGCTGCTCCTGGAGCTGCGAGAGGAGCCGCAGGTAGCTCTGGATGTGCTCCCGGAAGGGTTTGTGGAGCACTGAGTGCAGGGCCAGGCCCAGGGAGCTCTCCGAGGTGAAATCCCGGATGAATTCCTTCAGCACCGCCTTGTGCAGCTTCCAGGCCTCGCTGGAAAATTGGGAATGATGAGAAAGTGTTGTTAATTAGCCTGGAATTCCCGCTCTGCTGTTTTCCAAACTTTCTGCATAGCAAGAATGGAGAAAGCCATGAAAAGTCCAGGAATGTGCTCCTTAGAAATTCGTGTTTGCAGATGTTGCTTCCATAAAAATCGGATTAGTGGGAATTCCCAGCCAGATTCCCACCCCTTCCCTAAATCCCCAAATCCTAAGCTTCTAACTGCAGAAGAAGCTTGGGGTGGTTGGTAAGATGAAAATCCAATCCTGGAATTGGACAGGACTTGGGACAACCTGGGATAGCAGGAGCCATGGAAAAATTGGGAACATTCTTCTCAGAAATTCACATTTTCATTACCTGCTTCCAGAAAAACCTGGGATAAGTGAGAATTCCCAGACAAATTCCTTTCTCAAATTCCATATTTCCCTAAATCCCCAAATCTCAAATTTCCAACTCCAGAAGGAGCTGGGGGTGCTTGGAAAGAGGAGAATCCAATCCTGGAATTGTCTAAGTTTGGAAAGGGCTTAGAGCAACCTGGGATAGTGGGAGCTAGCCTGGGATGGAATAAGAGGATTTTTTGGGGAATTTTCTGAACCATTCTGGAATTCTGGGATTCTCCGGTGTCCCCATATCCCAAGGATTCCCAAAATTCCCAAGGATTTTCCACCCACTGACCTCTTGCTCTTGGCGGCCTGCTCGAAGCCCTGGACCACAACAAAGTTGGCAAAGGTGACAAAATACCTGGAAAAAATTCCAAGGAGAAGTTTGAGGGGGAAATTCGGGATGAGTTTATGGATCCCAACTTTTTGGGAAGTTCCCTTAATCCCATAAAAGCACCTCTGGAAAAATCCAGATGTTTGATGGAATGGGATCAAAGGTTGGATTGGATCTTGGAATTCTTTCCCAATCTTAATTTTTGGCGGATTTAGATAAGGCAAAAGTGTTGATAATCTCAGGATCCATTTCCATCAGATTTTATGGAATGACATTCCATGAATGAATTTTCTGCTCCAAGCTGTTCATTCCCAGACTCTTCACCACAGAATTCCCATCAGAATTAGGAAAATTTAGGAATTCTGGGATGTAAATAATGAAGTTGTCACACTCTGGCTCTGAGCTTTATTTTCCCAAGTAAAACTGGGAATTCTCTTTTTCCATCTCATATTTCCCAATATTTTGTTCCAAAATCTGCATTTTCTGTACCAAAAATTCCCAGCAAATCCCACATTTTCTCCCAGCAAATCCCACATTTCCCATGCAAACCCCACATTAAACCCTGGTTTAATTCCAAAAGAAACAGGAATAAAATCTCAAGAAAATTCCTTTGGATCATCCAAAACTTCATCCACCTGGGAAATCCCAAACTGGGAAAGCTTTGGCCGCTTCCACGGAGAAGCAAAAATGGGGAATTGAAGATTTTTACAGAATTTCAGCTCTCCATTAAATTTCATTCCCGCAGGGATCTCCAATCCTGATCCAAAACCACAAAATCCTGGAAAAATCACACCAAACCCATCTTCCAAGGATATTTTCCCTCTGTGGGCTCTCATCCCGATTTTTCCCGATATTCCCAAAGGGATCAACCCAATCCTTTTTTCCCCACATATTCCAGCGCTCACTGGATGTAGAGGCTGAGGAAAAGTTCTCCTTTCCAAAGGATGTAAAAATCCTGGATACAACCGGGATTTTCCAACTGGGATTTCCCCCTCAGGATCCGGGAATTCTCCTCTGTGAAATTCCAGAGGGTTTGGAAGCGATCATTGAGGAGCACCAAGAGCTGGAAGTTCTCCTTTTCCTTTGGATCCTGTGGCTCTGGAAGGGAAAAATCAGGAAAACGCCATGGGAAAGGAGGAATTCCCAAAGGATTTTGTGGAATTTTGTGGTTGAAAATTCTGGGAAACGGGAAAATTCCAGGAATTTTCAGAGTTGTTTTGATTGGAAGGAATGAATTGTATAATTTGGGAATGTAGAGAGAAGAAAATACAGGAAGAATGAAAAAAAGGGGAAATTCCAGGAATTTTCAGATCTGTTTTGGCTAGAAGGAATGAAATAAATAATTTGGGAAAATAGAGAGAAAAACAATGGGAAAAATGGAAAAAACAGGGGAAATTTCAGGAATTTTTGGAGGCCATGGAGCAGTTTTTGCTGGAATGAGACAAACTCTATCTCAAATGCTCTGGACGCTCATCCCGCTGCCACAGAGGGAAAATTCCCACCCTTTTCACAAGGAACCATTTCCAGTGTCCTTGGAGTCATCCCAGAAAGAATTCCTGGAAAAGCCCCACCCAGGAAAATCAGGGCCAGGAATTTCCCTGGATCAGGAATGCTGATCCCAGTGAAAACACTCATTGATCCCAAAAAACCACCCTGGCCTCGTTCCCTATCCCTGATTTTAGGGAAAACATTCCCACAAAACACTTCCTCCTCTCAGTGGGAATTCCAGCTGGAAATCCCTTCCCAGATCAATTCCAGGTGGGAATTCCAAAGAAAAAATCCCAGAATTTACCTGCCTGGAGCAGAGGTTTGAGGATGAGGGTGTCAATCCGGGCTAGGCAGGAGGAGAAGTTTTCCTCCACCTGGAGCAATGATCCCAAAATTCCCGAAATTCCAGCTGTGGACATGGCCTGGAAAATAGCAGGAATTAATCAAGTGCTGGAAATCCATCGGATTCCATCTCCAAGGTTTTTCCCTGGATTTCCAGCAAAGCTTCCCTGCCCTTGGTGGTGTTCCCAGGTGGAGCCGATCCCAAAAATCCTTGGGAAAAGTTGGAAAAGGAACAGAAACCAAACAGCACAAGTGGAGACAACTCAGCCCAGTCTTCCCAAATTTTCCAAAATTTTCCCAAATTCCCAATGATCTCAGGGCTGGAAAAGCCTGGAATTGATTCCTTGTGTTAATCCTGATGGGGATTTTCCCATTCCAGAGGGGTTTTCCCAGGAGAAAATCCTGGAAATCCAAAGGATGAAGGAGAAATCTCTTCCACCCTCACTCATTCCCATCCTACTCATCCCTAAATTCCCAATGATCTCAGGGCTGGAAAAGCTTGGAATTAATTCCTTGTGTTAATCCTGATTCATTCCAGAGTGAATTAAATCATGGAAATCCAAAGGATGAAAGAGAAATCTCTTCCCACCACTCTCATTCCCATTCTCGTCCCTTTTTTCCCAAATTCCCAATGATTCCTGGGCCACAAAATATTCGGAAAAGCCTGGAATTAACCCCTTCAGGAATTAATGGAATTCAGCAGGATTGTTTTTCTTTTCCCAAAGAAAATTCCCCCAATTCCCAGAGAAAGTTCCCACAATTCCCAGAGGAAATTCCCCCAATTCCTACAAAAAATTCCCCCAATTCCCAGAAAGAATTCCTACAATTCCTGAAGGAATTTCCCACAATTCCCAGAGAAATTCCCCAGGCGCTTTCCTGCCCAAAGCCTTTCCCAAGGGAATTCCAGGTGCTTTGCATGAGGCCTTTTCCAACACCTTTGGAATGTCAACATTCCCAAACAGGTCAGGCCTGTGGCTCAACTAGGCTGGGATTAGCTAGAGCTGGTTTCAGCAACCAAACCTAAACCTGGAAGCTTCCTGAGGTTTATTCTGCTCCTATTCCCAAAAAAGCATCTGGAATCAGGAATCTCCAAATTACCAACTTTAGTCCCAGTTCCTC
The DNA here is from genome assembly GCF_031753505.1 of Anomalospiza imberbis. NCBI lineage: Eukaryota > Metazoa > Chordata > Aves > Passeriformes > Viduidae > Anomalospiza > Anomalospiza imberbis. The sequence goes on from NC_089681.1 coordinate 150,810,804, forward strand.
CCTGTTATTCCCAAATTTCTTTGGAATTCCCGGATTTTTTTGGCCTCCAAAACGCACTGGAGGCCGAATTTTCAAGATAATCCCGCCCACACTCCCAAAAATTCCCATTTTCCTGTTCTTTGGGATTGAAACCATTCCAGGGAGCAGCTGCATATTCCATAGGAGTTTTCCCTAAACAGCTTCAGCTTTAAACCAGGCCTACATAAACCCAATTTAAACCACAGTTTAAACCCAGCCCCATATTAAACCCAAGTTTAAAACATGCCCCAAACTAAACCGAAGTTTAAACCCAGCCCCAAATGAACCACAGGTTTAAACCCAGCCCCAAATTAAACCACAGTTTAAACCCAGCCCCAAACTAAACACAAGTTTAAACCACAGACTAAACCCAGCCCTAAAATAAACCAAAGTCTAAACACAGCCTCTCTTCTGCCTTTAATTCTTTATTATTTTTAAAAAGCCTCCAAAGCTCCGCTTTCCCCTCAAAACCTCGCCTTGGATCCCGTTTTTCCATGGAATTCCGGAGCTCCTGGAAGGTTTTTTTGGGATCACCTCCTCCTGGACAGAAACCTGCTAAACCGAGCTTATCAACCCGGCTTTAATTCTCGATCTCTTGGCACCGCCGCGGCTTTCCCAGCTTTGTTTCATCCGCCCTGGAATTCCAGGCGAGGCTGGAAAATCCCTCCCTGCAGGAGCAGGATCGGTAAATCCCGCCTAGAAAAGCCGCGGTGGGAGCAAGGACGGGGTTGAGACTGGGGTTTCATTTTCACATTTTAAGTGAAATTCCTTAAAAAGAAGTGAAATTCCTCTGGGAAAAGCGGAGTTTTGTGGGGAAATCCGTGAAAATCCGCTCCGGAATCTGGAATTTGATCCCGGTTCTACCTAGGGAAAACATTCCCAAATTTCCTCCGGACTAAATCAAACTGATCCCGAAACCAAGCAGGAAATCCCAAAATTTGCTGGACTCTGGAGCGACCCACCTGGAATGAGGCAGCGCAGGAAAATACCCGGCTGGAAAAAACTCCGGGAGGCGCAGAAATCCGGGAATTCTCGGTGTTCCCGAGGCTGGAATTTTTCCCTCCCATATTTCCCTCCCACATTTGGAGGCAGAGCCCCAAATCCCAAACACCCACGGGAGCCGGGATTACAAAATCCCAAATCTTGGTTCCCCAAAGTTCCTGCTCCTCCTCTTCCCCCCCCCCCCCCCCTCTTTTTTGCTGCTTTTTTTTTTTTTTTTTTTTTTTTTTTTAAATACTCCCGGATTTTGTCATCCCGGATTTTGTCATGCCGGATTTTGGGGAAGTTGACATTTCGGGAAGTTGAAATTTCGGGAAGTGAAAGGGAAAAAGGTCAGGAGGGGTTTTGGGGGAGTTTCGCTTTTCAGTCTCGCTCTGTTCCCACAGCGCTTCTCCCAAAAAAACTTCGGGATTTTTTCCGCCTTCTTCCAGGCTCGCTCCCATTTGCTGGAAATTCCAGGAATTCCTTGGAAAAGGAGATTTTTCCTGCCATTCACAGGCGGCACGGGATGCGCCACGAGGCGCTTTCCTTCAGTCTAAAAACCCCAAAAACAACCCCAAACTTCCCGAATCCCTCGGTCAGGAGCTCCCAGAGTTCTCTGCTCCAGTTCAGCCACCTTTAACTCTTTCCCTTCCTCCTAAAAATCCTAAATCCAGCCCCAAAATTCCCAAATCCATCGGTCAGGAGATCCCAGGCACCTCAGCCACCCTTAACTATTTCCCTTCCTCCTTAAAACCCCAAATAAAACACCGAAATTCCCGAATCCCTCGGTCAGGAGCTCCCAGAGATCTCTGTGCAGCTCAGCCACCTTTAACTCTTTCCCTTCCTCCTAAAAATCCTAAATCCAACTCCAAAATTCCCAAATTCGTCCCTCAGGATATCCCAGACACCTCAGCCACTTTTAACTCTTTCCCCTCTTCCCAAAAACCCTAAACCCGACCCCAAAATTCCCAAATCCATCCCTCAGGAGGTTCCGAAATTCTCTGTGCACCTCAGCCACCTTTAACTCTTTCTCCTCCTCCTAAAAAAACCCTAAACCCAACCCCAAAGTTCCTAAAACTTTTTCAGGAGATCCTAGACACCTCAGCCCCAGGAACTCTTTCTGCTCCTCCTAAGAAACCATAAAATCAACCCCAAACTCCCAAATCCTTCCCTCAGGAGCTCCCAGAGTTCTCTGCTTCGCCTCAACCTTTAACTCTTTCTCCTCCTCCTAAAAAAACCCTAAACCCAACCCCAAAGTTCCTAAATCATTTTAAGGAGACCCCAGACACCTCAGCCACCTTTAACTTTTCCCCTTCCTCCTAAAAAATCTTAAATCCAATCTTAAAATACCCAAATCCATTCCTCAGGAGATCTCAGGCACCTCAGCCCCAGGAACTCTTTCCGCTCCTCCAAAAAACCCTAAATCCAACCCCAAACCCACACATCTATCCCTCAGGAGATCCCAGAGTTCTCTGCTCCAGCTCAGCCACCTTTAACTCTTTCCCTTCCTCCTAAAAACCCCTAAATCCAACCCTAAAAATCCCAAATCCATCCCTCAGGAAGTTCTGGACTTCTCCGTGCACCTCAGCCACCTTTAACTCTTTCCCTTCCTCCTAAAAATCCTAAATCCGACTCCAATATTCCCAAATTCGTCCCTCAGGATATCCCACACACTTCAGCCACCTTTAACCACGCTTTCCAAATTAAACCAGTTACTTTGCGCCCATTCCGCTCCTCCCGGAGAAGGTTTGGCATTGTGTCTAGCTGGTGGGGTACAAAATCCAGCTTTTAGCTTTATCGTTCAGGGGATCACTCATTTCGTGAAGGGACCGAAACCACGGCAGGGAGGTGCAGACTGAAGTTACACAAAGCACAAAGCCTTTCCCGTGTCTCCCTTCGCTTCCCTGGAGGGGGGGGGTGTGAAACAGAGATTTTTTGGAGTTCACTTGAGTTAACAAAATGAATCAAGCATTTAGATTTTAGCTTGTAAAAGTATGCGTTGAATTTTCACCTTTTACTTAGAAAAAAACCTCTGCCGGGGTACAAAGGGCATAGGAAATTGCAAATTTCTGAAGCTTCTCGCATAAAGAACAATACCAAGGGATGCAAAGAACCCAGATAAAGAGGCTCCTCTGTCTCCAAGCCTATCAAGACTGGTTCACAGATAAGCACCAAAGGACCAGAAGTGCACGCGCAGAGAGGAAAAGTTCAAAAGTTCAATCCTGAGGAAGACCACAATCTTCAGCCTCAGGAGACCACCAGAGACCACCACGCGACCACCACAGCAAACCACGCGTGCCCAGAAGGACGTGGACCTATTTAGCATGAGAGGCGAGGACAGGCGGGGCCAGGGGCTGAATATGCATGGCAAGGTTGTGCAATGTGTTGCATATGGAACACCTTTGGGAATAAAGCTGTGGGTCGGACTGAGGCTCGGGACACAAGGTTTTGGAGAGCTATCTCACCTGTGCCAGGCGCTGACATACATACCCACTTCATAACTGCCCCAGGCTGTGGAGTCTGTTTATTTATTCCGCGTATCGCTTCAGGTGAAGAGACACGATCTGCCGGGGAGGCCCTGCTTAGTTGCCTCAAGTTGTCCCTTCCTTCCCAGACAGTCCAGACAAACACGACAACAACCACCAAACAGCGGTGTCCCGCCTTGTGCACTAAGAGATCCTTTGTGAATTTCCGAAGGCAGCGTGGGTGCCTTTTAACCTGCGCCCTCCTGTCTAGACAGAAATCCAGTCCGTGATGCCAATTTTATGTCACGATCCGCTCGCGCCGGGTGTCGTGATGGTTCCTTAGCCGATCCCAAAAGTGCAACAAGGCAAACGGCAGGGGACCATCAGTTTAATCACAACAAACGCGCCTTTATTGTGGTACCGACAGCAAATGCGATAGAGGGGTCAGGAAAGGGAAATAAAGAATAGAGAGACAAGAGGGGAAGGGGATTCTAGCTACCAAACAGAGAGGTGAGGTCCTCAATGGTCCAGCCACATGGATTCGCCGTCGTCCGTGGGGGTTCACCGAAGTCTTCCCAAAAAGTTAACAGTTGATACAGTGCTTATCCAAAACGAGGGGCACCTGGCCAGAAGGTGGGCGAGACGGACGGGCCATTGTGAAGAGCCCCTTGGTCTGTGGAGCAGGTGCTGGCACGCGGGGACGAGCCACCGCTGGTCACAGCCTGCTGGAACGCAGCGCCCTGGGAGCGCAGCTGCTGACAGTCACTGGGCAAGGCCACCCAGCCACCTCGGCCAGGCCAGAGCTCCTGTCAGGGTCTGCAGGGCCCTTGCGACGGCCACGAGGCAAGGGAAGGGAACTCCGGACCGTCTCTCACACCCTCCTCCTAAAAACCCTAAATCCAACCCCAAACCCACACATCTATCCCTCAGGAGATCCCAGAGTTCTCTGCTCCAGTTCGGCCACCTTTAACTCTTTCCCTCCCTCCTAAAATTCCTAAATCCAACCCCTAAATTCCTAAATCCATCGGTCAGGAGATCCCAGGCACCTCAGCCACCTTTAACTATTTCCCTTCCTCCTTAAAACCCCCAATAAAACACTGAAATTCCCGAATCCCTTGTCAGGAGCTCCCAGAGATCTCTGTGCAGCTCAGCCACCTTTAACTCTTTCCCTTCCTCCTAAAAATCCTAAATCCAACTCCAAAATTCCCAAATTCGTCCCTCAGGATATCCCAGACACTTCAGCCACCTTTAACCATTTCCCCTCCTCCTAAAAACCCTAAAACCAGCCCCAAACCCACAAATCCTTCTCTCAGGAGCTCCCAGAGTTCTCTGCTGCACCTCAGCAACTTTTAACTCCTTCTGCTCCTCCTAAAAAAAAAAAATCCTAAATCCAACCCCAAAATTCCCAAATTTTTGCCTTGCAAGTCCAGAATCCTGGGTTTTTCATGTTCCTGGGAAACGGGGCTGTGGATGAGGAGCTCTGATCCCAAAACCCAATCCCGCTTTTTTCACTGAGGTAATGCAAACCTTTACCTAAAGGATGAGGAAGGGATTGGGAAACAAATCCCAAGAAAAAATTGGGATCAGCAGTGGGAATTTGCTTTGAAGAGCTGTTGGAAACCAGGATGGAATTCCAGGGTTAATTCCAGAAAATTCCCTTTTAGGAAAATCCCATTAGGATGAACAGGAGGATTTAGGGAAGAGTGGGATTGAATGGGACAGGAATGGGCCAGGAGAGGCCAGAATTCCATGGGAATTCCAGGGCAGTTCCCCCTCCCAGCTGCCACTGGAATTTCTCCAGGAGTTCCGGAACCGGTCTGGCTCGACCAACAGGCCCCAGGAATATTTTATTCCCAGGGAATTCTCAGCCCTTGGATCGGGATCAAGGGTTTGTCCCTTCCTTTGGAGGGATCCGGGTTGGCTTCATCCCGTTCTAGCTTTTCCAAGGGCATTGTCCAAACATTCCTTGAGCTGTGTCACCACCGTGATGGTTTTTCCTGTGGCCTCAGGAGTTGGTGGCCTTGGAATGACCTTTCCATCCCTATCCATTCTTTCCCATCCACATCCAACCTTCTCCATCCACATCCAACCTTTTCATCCCTATCCAACCTTTCCGAGCTCCATGGGGACAACCTGGCCCTGTCCCACTGGGCTGGAATCCACCTCCAAAGGTGAGGGACATCCATAATGATCCACCAAAAACCGGATCCTCCAGGATCATCCAGCTCCTGCTCCTGCCCAGGACATCCCAAAATATTTCTGGGATTGTTATCCAAACATTCCTTGAGTTCCGTCAGCACCTGGAGCCAGGCAGGAGAGACGAAATCTCAGAATTGGCTGCTCTGGAGAACCTTCGGAGGTCCCTTCCATGCCAAACATTCCAGGACTTTTTTCCTGTGGCCACACAAGTTGGTGGCCTTGGAGTGACCTTTCCATCCCTATCCAACCTTTCCATCCCTATCCAACCATTCCATCTGTATCCAACATTTCCCAGCTCCTTGGGGACAACCTGGCCCTATCCCCACCTCCAAAGGTGATGGACATCCATAATGATCCACAAAAACGGGATCCTCCAGGATCATCCCACTCCTGCTCCTGCTCCGGACATCCCAAAATGTTTCTGGGATCATCATCCAAACATTCCTTGAGATCCGTCAGGACACGGAGACACCAAGTCCCCTCATTCCAGGGAATCCCCCATTGTATCCCATTCCCAACATTCCATCAGGACCAGCAGGGATTTGAGAATATTTATCCCACCATCGTACCCCATTCCTGATATTCCATCCAACTCAGGGATTTTGGGAATATTTATCCCACTGTTATAGCCCATTCCTGATGTTCCACCCAATTTAAGGATTTTGGGAATAATTATCTCACTCTGACATCCCACTCCAAATATTCCATTGGGACCGGTGGGGATTTGGGAATATTTATCCCATTCCCAACTTTCCATCAGGACTGGCAGGAATCACCCCATTATATCCCATTCCTGATGTTCCATTCAATTTAGGAATTTTAGGAATATCTGTCCCCACTGTTCTATCCCATTCCCCATTCCATCGGGACCAGCAGGGATTTGGGAATATTTTTCCTACCATTATATCTCAATGATCCATCAGGACCAGGAGGGATTTGGGAATACTTATCACATTCCCGATATTCCATCCCTGTCAGGGATTTGGGAATTATTATCCCATTCCCAGAGTCCCATCCATCTCCAGGATTTGGGAGTATTTGTAGGAAATGAGGCACATTCCCATGGAATAGCATTTTCCAGAATTCCCAGCTTCCCATCCTTCCTTGCGCCTTCGGATCCTTTCCTAACACTCCAAAACATTGGCACAGACATTCCCAAATCCCAAAATTCCCGAGCTGGAACCACTTGATCCCCACAAAATCCCACGGGAACAATTCCAGAGGCATCTCCGCAAACCAAACATTCCCTTTTACCTTGGGATCAGCCGGGATCCGGATCCATGGGAACGGGAACGGGAAAATTCCCGGCTTCTGCTCCTTTCCTGCCCAAATTCCAAAGGGAAGGAAGCGAAATTCTTGGAATTCTTTTCTCCCAAGGTGCACCACAGCATTCCCGGTCTCCATGGAAACCTCTGGCACTGGAAAATTCCATCGGCTGCAATCCGAGCCGGGAATGGCTCGGAGGGGATTTAAAGGGAAACGCCACCGAATTCCCGAATATTTCTCCAGTTCCCAATATTCCTGAATTTTCCTCCCGGGAAAGCTGCTGGGGAATTTTTCGCGCCAGGAATTTCCGGCACCAATCCGCCGGGAGAATTCCAAATGCTGAAGGTGAAGAGGAGGATTTCCAGGGATTTCCCTGCAGCCAAAGGAATTTAAGAAGGATTTTCCTGGATTTTCCCAGATTTTCCTGGATTTTCCCAGATTTAGTAAATTTAATAAAATTAAATAATAAAATTAAATTAAATTAATAGCAATTTAAATTAATTAAAATAATATGAAAAGTAAAATAAAATTTTAAAATTCAGATAAAAATAAATGAAAGTAAAAAATAATAATTATCTAGAAAGAAAATCAGCAATGAGATCAAATCAGAATAAAATAAAATTAAATAAAAATTAATGAATAAATATAAAACAAGGATTAAATAAAGAAAAATAAAATTAAAGAAATTTAAAAGAAAAAATTGAAAATACACAAAAATAAAAATAAAGTTTAAGATAAAATGAATTAAAACAAAACTAGAGAAAAATTAAATAAAAATTTAAAAAATAAAACATAAAATAAAACTTGAATAAATAAAAAAAGAAAAATTAAATATAGAAAAATAATAATAAATAAATTTGAAATTTTTAAAATTTCCAATAAAAATAAAAATAAAGTTTAAGATAAATTAAAATGAAAGTAGAGAAAAATATTAAAATTGAATAAATAAAAATAAGAAAAAGGTATAAAATAAATTCAAAATAAAATTTTAAAATCTGAGGAAAAAAAAAACCCTTAGTTTTTAACAAATGAAAGAAACAAAAAGAAATAAAATAAAAATATGAGAAAATTGAAAATAAAACCTCTGGGAATAAAAGGAATTACCTGGAATTCCCATCCCAGAATTCCCATTGATATTCCCAGCAGCTGGAATGCATTCCCAGAAAATTCCCTGAACCATATCCCAGAATTCCACAACATTTTCCAAAAGGAAAGAATTCCCTTCCCAAAGCTCTGGGAATAAAAGGAAGGAGCTGGAATTCCCATCCCATAATTCCCAGAGCTGATATTCCCTGCACCTGGAATGCAGGGAATTCCTGGAAAGTTCCAAACTTCCATTCTCAGACCTCTGGGAATAAAAGGATGGAAGATGGAATTCCCAACTGATGGACAGGAATGACCCGGAATTCCCATCCCAGAATTCCCAGAGTTTATATTCCAGCCCATGGGATGCATTCCCAGAAAATTCCCTGAACCAGATCCCGGGATTTCCATTCCCAAACCTCTAGGAATAAAAGGATGGAGCTCAACTCATGGCTGAGGCACTGGGAATGATCTGGATTTCCCATCTAGAATTCCCAGATTTAATATTCCAGCACCTGGAATGGATTCCCAGAAAATCCTCTGAACCAGATCCTGGGATTTCCATAACCTCTTCCAAAAGGAAAGAATTCCATTCCCAAAGCTCTGGCAATAAAATTAAGGATCTGGTATTCCCATTTTATGGAATTCCCATCCATAAAAAGCAATAAAAGGAAGGAACTGGAATTCCCAACTCATGGATGAGACTCTGGGAATGACCTGGAATTCCCATTCCATAATTCCCAGAGCTGATATTCCCAGCACCTGGAATGCATTCCCAGAAAATTCCCTGAACTAAATCCCGATTTTCCGCAGCATTTCCCAGAATTCCATTCCCAAACCTCTGGGAATAAAAGGAAGGAGATGGAATTCCCAACTCATGGCTGAGGCAGCAGGAATGACCCGGAACTCCCATCCCAGAATTCCCAGAAATTAAATCCCAAGCACCTGGAATAGATTCCCAGAAAATTCTCTGAACCACATCCCAGATTTCCACAGTGTTTTCCAAAAGGAAAAATCCGGGAATTCTACTTCATTATGGATTTGGGAATCACAGCTTCCCATGGATTGGCCAGGCCTGGCATTCCCATTGATATTCCAGCACCTAGAATGGATTTCCAGAAAATTCCCTGAACCAGATCCTGGGATTTTCATTCCCAAACCTCTGGGAATAAAAGGATGGGGCTGGAATTCCCATCCCAGAATTCCCAGAGTCGATAATCCAGCACCTGCAATGGATTCCCAGAAAATCCTCTTATCCAGATCCTGGGATTTCCATTCCCAAGCCTCTGAAAATAAAAGGATGGAGCTGGAATTCCCATCCCAGAATTCCCAGCACCTGGAATGCATTCCCTGAAAATTCTCTGAACCAGATCCCAAATTTTCACAGCGTTTTCCAAAATTCCTGAACCTCTGGGAATAAAAGGAAGGAGCTGGAATTCCCAGATGATGGACAGGAATGACCCAGAATTCCCATCCCAGAATTCCCAGATTTGATATTCCCAGCACACCGAATTAATTCCCAGAAAATCCTCTTATCCACATCCCAAATTTCCACGGCATTTTCCAAAAGGAAAGATTCCAGAATTCCACTTTGTTGTGGATTTGGGAATTCCGGGTCATTCCCCATGGATTGGCTGGGTCCAGAATTCCCAGATCTCTGGAATCCAGGATTTCCCCACATTTGATCCCTTTCTCTTCCAGAGGGAATTTTTTTAACCAAACCCAAAAACCCGAGGAATTCTTCCAGATTTCCCACAGTTTTATCCCGATTTTTTGGAAACCAGGAAATTTGGGGAATCCGTGAAAATAAAGGAGGAGAGAGCAGGAGAGGAACAAGGATGCAGGAGCCTCATTCCCAAAAAATAAAATTCACCGGGAAGAATTCCTTAAAATCTTGGAGCCCCAGCCTGGAATTCCAGAGGGAATTTGGGAAGCAGGAATTCCCTGTCGCGCTGCTGCCACCGCGTGGTTATTCCCGCATCCCGAATTCCCAAGGATTTTCCCTGGGAAAATTCCCCCAGATCCAAAGATTCCGAATTGCTGGAATATTCCTGGGCTGATCCGTGATTAAACCTTGGAGCTGCTGGAATTTTCCTTCCTCATGGGAATGGTTTGATCCTGGAATTCTCTCGGATTCCCTAAAAATGTTGGAATACTCCTGGATCCCTTTTTGTGCTTCCTGAAATCCCAGGATTCTCCCGGGACAAAAATCGCAAAATCCCAAAAATTCTGAAATCAGGGAAGGTTTTGTGGGATTTTGGGATGGAATTCCCAGAAAAGCTGGAATATCCCTGGAATATCCCGTGGGATCTTGGGAGCTGTTGCTGCCTGTAGAACGGGATGAGCTTTAAATCCCCCAAAAATCAGGAATTCCACAAAATGCAGGTGCTGGAACACATCCCTGAAATCCCAGAATTCCAGACATCCAGCTTGGCTTGAATCCCAGGTTGTTGTTTTGTTTTTGTTTTTGTTTGTTTTTTTTTTTTTTTTTTAAAGAAAAAAAAAATTCACTCCTCAAAGCAACAAGGTTTGGAAAAGAAAACCTGGGAAAAAAAAAAAAAAAAAAAAAGCAGGGGAGGCGGGAAATCAGGGGGAAAATGGGGAGGGGGGGAAGCTGGGGAAAAAAGGGAGAAAAGAAAAAAAAAAAAGCCTGGGTGAAAAAAATCTGGGATTAAAAAGCCGGGGGGGAAAAAAAAAAAAAAAACTGGAAAAAAAACTGGGGGAAAAAACCAAACCTAGGGGAAAAAAAAATGGGGGCGGGGGGGACTACGGAAAAAAAAAACAAAACTGGGGGAAAAAAAACTGGGGAAGAAAAAAACTGGGGAAAAAATGGGGAAAAAAATGGGGAAAAAAAGTGGGGAAAAAACTGAAGAAAAAAAGACGGGAGAAAAAAAAGGGAAAAATGGAAAAACATGGGAAAAATTGAAAAATGGGGAAAATGGAAAAAAAATGGAAAAAATGGGAAAAAAATGGAAAAAAAACCGAAAAAACGGATAAAAATTGAAAAAATTTTGGAATAAAAATGGGGAAAAATTGAAAACTTGAAAAAACCACAAACTTGAAAAAAAAAACTGGAAAGGAAACCGGGAAAACCGGAAAAAAACCTGGAAAGAAAACCTGGAAACAGCCTGGAGCAGCAGGAATTCCTCCCTGTGGAGCAGCAGGAAGCGCTCCCGGTGCTCCCGATCCCCCCTCCCGGGGCTCCGTCATCGACACCGCCTCATTAATTTAATTAATTAATTAACGGCTTCCAGCTCTGCTCCCGCTCGGACAACGCCGCTGGAAAAGCCAGGCCGGGACTTTTCCCGAGATCCCAAAAAATTCCAGGCTCGGCAGGAGGTGGAAAATCCCGGGAGGAGAAGATGGCGTGGGATCCAGGCTGGGATTTCTTGGGATTTTCCTGCCTCGCCCTGCTCCGATCCCGACTTTCCCTGGCGCAGCTGATCGAGGTGAGTTAAAAAATCCCGCTGGAAAAACCCTCTGGAAAAGTGGGAATGAGAGCCGGGAATGGGAGATTTCCCTGGAAAACAACCGGCCGGCAATTTAAGGTGGATCCAAGGAGGTTTTTTGGGGAAATTTGGCGTTTCCTGAAAGGCTGAATTGGGAATTTTGGGTTGGAATCGTGTGTTTTTCCCGGTTTTCCAATGATTTGAGGAGCAGGGCAAAACTGATCCCAAAAATCCTATTTCTGACGGATATTCCCATGAAATATTTGGAAAATTTTGGGAATATTTGGGATGGGTTTTCCCTCTCCTGCCTTCCCTCATTCCCGGTAATCCTGAATTTCATGGAATTGTGGAATTCTGTGGAATTGTGGGATTTCACTGAATTCCTGCCCCTCCACAGGAGCCTTTCCATAAGGATGACTCTGCATTCCCAAATTTATGGAAAATGCAGGAATGATCTGGGAGGGAAGAGCGGCTCCCAAGCCCTGGCTGCGATTCCAGAGCGAAATTCCTGCCTGGAACACAAATCCCAGCTCCCAAAAACTTTCACTTTTCCCCCTCTGGATCCTTTTCCCTGCTCCGCCTGGGAATTCCTGGAGCAGAATTTAGCTGTGATTTCTGGGACTGGAAAAGTCCAAGAATTTCCCAGGATTTCAAACTTTTCATCCTTTCCCTTTTCCTTATATTTTTCCCCAGGATTCCTGGCCTCTCATCCCTGCCCTTATCCAGATTTTTTTCCCCAAATATTTCCAGCCTCTCCAGCCTCTTCTCCCTCTCTTTCCATACTTTTTTCCAGGATTTCAAACCTCTCATCCCTTTTCATTTTTCCATATTTTTTCTCCCCCGGGATTTCCAGTCTCTCATCCTTTCCCTTATCCTCTTTTTTTCCAGGATTTCCCTTTCCATATTTTCCCCAGGATTTCCAGCCTCTCATCCCTCCTTTCCCATTTTCCCAGGATTTCAAACCTCCCACCCCTGCCCTTATCCTGATTTTTTTCCCAGGATTTCCAGCCTCTTCTCCCTCCTTTCCCATATTTTTATCCCAGGGTTTCCAGCCTCTCATCCTTTCCCTTTTCCTGATTTTTTTCAGGATTTCTGGCCTCTCATTCCCAACCAAATCCCTGCTTTTCCCCATCCCGTCCTACCTGAGCATTCCATAAATCCAGGAATCCTTTCCAGGGCCAGGCTGCTGCTCCAGGAAGAATTCCAGGTTTTCCGAGCTGTCCAACCATTCCCAAGGGGAGAAATGAGGCAGAACTTCTCCTGACAGCGCAGAATTCCCAAATTATCCTTCCCTGAATCCCAAGGACAATCCAGCCAGCTGGAAAATTTCCCATTTTCTTCCAGACAATTCCCAGAAAACAAAAATAAAACACCCAAGCCCCAAAAACTGGGATAAAGAGCGAGAATTCCTGGATCTGCTTTGTTTATTCCAGGTTTTTTTTCTTTTTTCCTGGAAAAGCAAAAGCTCTGCGAGGAGTTTATTCCTGGAAATAATTGGATAATGGAGTTATCCCGAATAATTTGATTCCGGCTCAGCCAGGCTGGAGCAGACAGAGGAGGAAAAAAAGCTGGAGAGGAAAAGAATTCTGGCAGCTGAAAAAAATTCCCAAAAACCCCCAAAGATAAGGAAAAACAAAGAGGAGAAAGCAAGGAAATATTTGAAGCAAAATTTCCTTGAAATCTTGGATTTTATGGAGGAAAAGCTTGGCTGGCTCCCAGGCCTTCAGAAAAATTCCCAGGGCTGGAAATTCTCCCAAAACTTGGGAAGAGAATCAGAAAATCCTGGGATGAGTTCAAAATCCTGAAATCCCAGGATGAGCCCTTATATCCCTGCTTGATCCCAAAAATCCTTCCCTGCTCCTGATCCCGGAGCTCAGCAAACAATGGGATATGGAGGGATTTCTCTGGGAATTGGATCCTGGATCCAAGCCAATCCTGGAAAGATAAATTGGGAATAATCCTTCATTCCCAGCTCGGGATAACACTCCTGGATCACTTCATTGCAGAAGGATTGCTCAGAAATCCTCTTCCCAAAAATTCGGGAATTTTTTTGGGCACTGGGTGTATTCCAGCTGTTTTCCAGCTGCTGCTCCAAGGTGTTCCCTAAAAATCCCTTGGAATATTTAGTAGGATTTGCATCCTTTAGGTTTAGGCTGAGTTTATCTTTCCATTAAAAAATTCCACAACTTTTTATCCCAGAATTTCCTTGTGATTCCATTCTGCTTCCTCCTGGATCCGCAACTTTTCAACATCCCGAGGATGTGTTTCCATTAAAATTCATTGGAAAAGTGAAGGGAGGAATTTTTCCAGGAGTTTTTCCAGGAGTTTTCTCATTCAGGCCCTCATTGATGGAGATCCCAATCCTTAAAATCCATTGGAAAAGCAGAGAAATGAATTCCAGAGCGAGCCAAGGAATGGCTGGAAAAAGGAGATTCCTCCTGCTCCCATTCCTTGAAAATCCCTCCAACATTCCCAAATTCTTGAGGTCTCACCAACCTCTCCACCATTTCCCGTGCTCTCATCACCTCCCAGAGCATTTTTGGCAATTTTGCCATCCTAATCCATCTTTTCCTGCTGGTTTTTCCCTCCCTTTTTCCCAGGCCACCACGGCACCTCCCAAGAAAAAGCCGGATCCGGTGACGTCGGAGACCGTGGTGATCTGGGGGCTGCGCCTCTGGCAGGTGGTTGGGATCTTCGCCCTCTTCGTCCTTTCCATCAGTGAGTCCCGGAATTCCAAGGAATTTTCCTCTGGAAAACCCCCCAGGGCACTCTCTGGAATCCCTGGAATGCACAAGGAGGGATTCTCTGGTGGGAATCACCAGGGATTCATCTCAGGAGCACCTGGAGACATTCCAGGGATGGGAATCAGCTCCAGCACCACATTCCCACCCCAATCCGGGATGGAGCCGTGGGCCTGGGAATCATGGAATGATGCGGCTGGGAATCATGGAATGATGTGGGTTGGGAATCGTAGAATACATTGGGATGGGAATCATGGAATACCTTGGGTTGGGAATCGTGGAATGCCTTGGGTTAGGAATCATGGAATGCTTGGGGTTAGGAATCGTGGAATGCCTTGGTTTGGGAATCGTGGAATGCCTTGGGTTGGGAATCGTGGAATGCCTTGGGTTGGGAATCATGGAATGCCTTGGGTTAGGAATAGTCGAATGCCTTGGGTTGGGAATCGTGGAATGCGTCAGGTGAGTTTCCTGGATTCCCTTCAGGTGTCCACAAATTTGGGATTTCCTCTGGGCAGGAATTCCCAGCTGAGAGTGGGAATTCCAGAGGGAGGTCCCAGCTCTAAACTGGAGATTCCCACCTGGAATCTCTTTCCAAGGGAATTCCTTCCCTGGGAGTGACCCCAGAGTTTCTTGGATTCCCTTCAGGTGTCCTGAAATTCGGGAATTCCTCTGGGCTGGAATTCCCAGCTGGGGGTGGGAATTCCGGAGGGATTTCCCAGTGGGAATGCAAAGCAGGAATGGCCCAAGCTCCGCCCCCATCCCTGCCTGGGATGGGATTTGGGATGGAGAAAATCCATGGAAAACAGGGAATTGGGAAATGGAATGAAATGGAAAAATAGGGAATTAAAAATAAATATAAAAATAGGGAATTAAAAATAGTAATAAATATGAAAGTATAAAATTAAAAAAGAAAAATAAGTAGAAAAATAGAAAATTAAATAATACAATTAAATACAAATTAACAAATATATTATTTTAAATGAAATATGAAAATGGTATATTAAACAATAGAAATAAATAGAAAAGTTAAAAATAAAATCAGACACAAAATAGGAAATTAAAAAATAGAAATTTATACAAAAATGTAACATTTTAAAATAGAATTCATGTAGAACTATAAAATTTAAAATAGAATTAAATATGTAAAGTTTAAAAATTGAAATAATCGTAAAACCAAAACTAAAACAAAACTAAATATAAATCTAAATAAAATAGAAATACAGGATTTATGCTTTAAAGGTAACTGGATTGTAAATATAATTTAAATTAATATTGTAATATTACTTTATTAACGACCTATTAATTAGAAATAATTTTATTATTATAAAGTATTACAATTAATTACAATTATATTTATGGAATGACAGAAATCTATATTAACAATAATAATGTTTATATAATGATATAATTGATTGCAATTACATTTATAATTAATGATTTTATTTTCACTATTATTATAATTAATAAGGAAATTAAATAATTTAAACTAAATTTATTGAATAATATATTTCTATGTTATTAATAACAATATAAGTATCTAATGACATTATTATTATTATTATTATTATTATTATTATTATTTTCTTAAAGAAGGATATTAAAATAATTAATTAAATACGTGAAATTATAATAATGGAATATATTTCCATGTCATAAATAAAAATATATTTCTAGAATAATATATTTACTTATAATTATAACTATAATAATATATATATTATATATTATTTATTATTATATTATTATAATATATAATGTATAATAATTATATATTATTATATTATTATAATATATATAATGTATAATAATAATACATACTTAATATAGATTAATAAAAACTATAAATATTAAATAATATTTATTTGATCTACATATATTTCGATGTTACAGATACTAATATATTTTTATAATTATACAATTAATTATCATTCAAGTTATGATAATTAATTAGAACAATATAAAATTTCAGAAATGTTTACTATAATTATAAATAACAAATCATGAATACTAAATAAAAATAAATATTTAATATAAATATATTTCTATGTTATAAGGAATAATATATTTCTATAATGACGTAATTAATTATCATTTTGCTTAATATAATATTAAATATTGACTATAAGTAATTATACATAATAAATATCTTCTAGATCATACATATTTAACATTTACGTTTTTATGTTATGAATAATTTCTATAACATTATAATAAATAAGCTATTTTAGATTAATTGTTCTAATTATATATTTATGGAATATTTAATAAGTTACTATTAATGTATATATTATCGTTAATATTAATAAATTTAAACAAAATAAATCCAATCAATCCAGAAATCGGATCCAAGTGCGGATTCCAACTCCCACAAGGTGGCACCATCCCATAAAAGACGGAGGAAAATCCAAATTCCAGGTTTTCCATTCCCAGCCCCTCACCCGGAATTCCACATTTCCCACTCCCATTCCCCGTGACCAGTGCAAATTCTTGTTCCTATCTCCCATTCTCAGGAATTCCCCCAGATCCTCGTTTCCCACTGCTATTCCCAGGAACTCAGCCAGAATTCCTCATTTCCCTCTCCCATTCCCAGTACCTCACCCAGATTCCTGTGTTTCCTCCTCCCATTCCCAGTATCCAACCCAAACTCTCATTTCCTATTCCCAGGAACTCACCCCGAATTCTTTTTATCCCAATGCCATTCCCAGTTAGCCCCAGAATTCCTCATTTTCCTCTCCATTTCCAGGATCTCCCTCAGATTCCCATGGTTCCCACTCCTATTCCCAGGAACTCCCCAGAATTCTTCATTTCCCTCTCCTATTCCAAATATGTCCCCCATAATTCCACATTTCCCATTCCCAATAACTCCCCCACAATTCCACATTTCCCATTCCCAATCTCCCCCACAATTCCATGTTTCCACTCCCATTCCCAATAACTCCTCCAGAATTCCACATTTCCCATTCCCAATAACTCACACAGAATTCCATGTTTCCACTCCCATTCCCAGTGACCAATGCAAATTCTTGTTCCTGTCTCCCATTCCCAGGAATTCCCTCAGATCCTTGTTTCCCGTTGCCATTCCCAGCAACTCACCCAGAAATCCTCAATTCCCTCTCCCATTCCCACTTAAATCCTGGTTTCTCCCCCCAGTAACTCGCCCAGAATTCCATATTTCCTATTCCCAGTACTCACCCGGAATTCTTCACTTCTCTCTCCCAAACTCCCCCAGAATTCCACATTTCCCATTCCCAGTACCTCCCCCAGAATTCCACACCTTCCATTCCCAATAACTCATCCAGAATTCCACATCTTCTGTTCCCAGTAACTCATCCACAATTCCACATTTCCTATTCCCAGTAACTCATCCAGAATTCCACATTTCCCATTCCAAATAACTCACCCAGAATTCTATGTTTCCCGTTCCCAGTACCTCACCCAGAATTCCTTGTTTCCCACTCCCAGGAACTCACCCAGAATTCCACGTTTTCCATTCCCATTTCCCCAGAATTCCATGTTTTCCATTCCCAGGGACTCACACAGAATTCCGTATTTCCCACTCCTGTTCCCAGTTATCCCCAGAATTCCTTGTTTCCCCCTCCCATTCCCAGTGACCAATGCAAATCCTTGATCCCCTCTCCCATTCCTAGAAACTCCCCCAGAATTCCTCATTTCACTCTCCCATTCCCAGGAACTCACCCAGAATTCCATGTTTCCCACTCCCATTCCCACTTAAATCTTCATTTCTCCCTGTCCATTCCCAGGAACTCACCCAGAATTCCATGTTTTCCATTCCAAATAACTCACCCAGAATTCCATGTTTCCCTCTCCCATTCCCAGTACCTCACCCAGAATTCCTCATTTCTCTCCCAATAACTCACCCGGAATTCCACATTTCCCATTCCCAGTCCCTCACCCAGAATTCCACGTTTTCCATTCCCAGTTATCACCCTGTGCTGCATCTTCAAGTGCCGGATCCCGCGCACGCGGAAGGAGATCGAGGCTCGCTACGCCCAGCGCCAGGCAGCCAAAAACTACGCAGACAAACTGGACACGGTGCCACCCCTGGGCGAGCTCACCGAAATTCCCGGAGGTAATTCCCAATTTTTTTTTGGGATTGTGGCAGCGCAAAGCCCCTCAAAGAGCTCAGTGACATTCCCAGAGGTAATTCCCTCTAATTTTTTGGGATTCTGGCAACACAAAGTCCTTCAATGAGCTCACAGACATTCCTGGAGGTAATTGCTGCTTTTTTTTGGGATTCTGGGAGTGCAAAGTCCCTCCCGTGGTGCCACCACCAAGGTCAACCCTCCCAGTGTGGACTCAGGATATTGGGATAAAATCCTTTGGATAAGAGGGAATTTTTCCATCAGTTCAAGTTGGAATCATTCCTTCATTCCAAAATTAAGTTTGGAAAAGCTTCTCAAATCCATCAAATCCTATTTTGAACCAAATCCTACTAAAAAATCCTGTGAAATTCCACATCTCTTGGGTTTTGGAACCTTTCCAGGGATGGTGATTCCAGCACTTCCCAATTCTTAATCACTCTTTCAAGCAGGAATTTTTTTTCCCTAATATTCAGTCCAAACTTTTCCTGGGACAACTGGACACCGTATCCCATTTTCCCATCAATTTCCATCCCTCACCCTCCTTAGTTAGGAGGAGAATTCCATGCTGAAAATTTCCAGTGGGAATTAATTTAATTTCAGGGCCTGTCCTTGGGCTGGGGAATACCAGGAATCAAACTGGAGTGGTTGGAATTCCACATTCCCGGTTTTTCCTGCTGGAATATTTCTTCTCCACTGCTCTCACTCTCCTTTCCTGATTCCATAGGCTCTCCTGAAAATCTCCTCACTCTCTCTGGCCACGGCCAGTCCAGACCTCTCCACTCCCTGCCTGTGCTGAAGGAAGAAGATGAGATGGTTTTCCAAGGAATTTAGGGAATTTTGATTCCTGGCTGCCTGTGGCTTCTCTTTTCCAAGGGAATCCATCAATCCTTGGATTTGCTGCTTCTCCATCCCTGGATTTTTCCTGTTTCCTCAACACCTTTTGATGACTTCTTTCCTTCTTTCCTGTGTCTCTCCGGGAGCTGTAATTCCATAAAAACGGCATTTCCGAAATTTGGAATGTGCTGCTTCAATCCATGGGAAAGAGGCAGATCCCACCATTGTAGGAATTTAGGAATTCCTTGGAGAAATTCAGTCTTACACCAGCAAAATGCAGAATTATGAGTTGAACAACGGGAATTTGCACAAATCCCACAATTTCAGGGATGCCTGAAACTGGGAATTCCCAGCCCTCCCTCTGGAGCTGAACACAATTCCATGAATAAATCCTTGTCCTTCCACTGAATCCTTGTCCTTCCAGTTAATCCTTATGGGATGAGATGGTTCTCCAAGGAATTAAGGGAATTTTGATTCCTGGCTGCCTGTGACTTCTCTTTTCCAAGGGTATCCATCAATCCTTGGATTTGCTGCTTCTCAATTCCAAAAAAAACCTCACCAGGAGCAATCAGCTGGATGGGAAAATCCCCAGTAGGAATATTTTCCCTTTATCCCATATTTCTAGCAGGGAGCTGGAATTTTGACAGTTTCTGGGTTGTTGAATCCACGTCAACTCCTTTCCTGTTTGTTTGTTTGTTTGTTTTTTTCCCCTATCCTTGGAAACAGCTCAGGTTGCAGAAGAAAAAAAAGAGGAAGAAGTTCCCACTGTGTCTGGAAAAGTGGACAAGGCTCAGGGAAAGAAGGATGGATCCAAAGGCTCCAAGAAAAAGGACGGGGAGAAGGAACAGAAGGAAGAATCCAAGAAAGAAGGGAAGGATGGAGCAAAGAAAAAAGACGGAGAAAAGGGGGAGAAAGGGGAAAAAGGAGGAAAAGAAGAAAAAGGGGGGAAAGGAGAAAAGGGGGAAAAGGAAAAGGGGGAAAAGGGAAAGGACACAAACGACAAGAAACAAGGGAAAAAAGGGGAAAAAGAAGGCGAAGCTGGAAAATCCGGAGGCACCAAAACCAATGGAAAAGCCGGTGGGAATTCCAAAGCTCCTGCAAAGAAGAAGTGACATCTCGGAAGGACAGTGCTGGAATTTTTTTGGGGGATGCTCTGGCAAATTGCTGGAGGAGGAGCACTTGGAGCAGGATGTGCTTTTCCAGATATTCCTGTAGGATGCTGTTGGATGCATGGATTTCTTCCTATTTGGAGATGGAGCCGCCAGGATTCAGCTCTGTGAAGGAAAACTGGGAAGTTGGTTACATAATCAAGAAAAATATCCAGTGGGAATGGGATAGACGTGAACTGGAAGCTGGAAAGGGAATGAGGACTTTGGATAAATATGGGAATAAACTAAAGGAGAATGGGATTCATCCTGAATTTCTTCTCCTGGAGGACCTGGAGAAGTTGGAGAAAGATTTCCTGGCACTCAGCACCTCCTCGTGGAGAATTTTAAGGATTATGTAAATTCCGGGAAAATCCCAAAGGCTGGAATTCTCCAAGGTGTGGCTCCTGTGGATTCCAAGAGGTTTTTGGACACATGGGGATTTTTCCTTCCTTCTCTGGTGCCTCTCTCCCAGGATTGCTGCTGGAAACACCAGGAATTCCATCTTTTCCAAGAGATTGATCAACATTTTCCCAATTTTTTGCTGAGGATGGCCAGTTCTGAGACCAGGAATTCTGCTCCACTTCCATGTGGCTGCTATTGCCTCCCTTCCCAGGAATTCCTGTGGAGTGGATTTATTGGGAGCAGCGTTTTCCAGCTGTTTTGGGAATATTCCAGCAATTTCTGCCTTAAAATTTCCAGCTTGGGGGGATTTAATTCTGGATTTTTTTGGGGATAACATTTAAAATCTTGGCATAGTTAAAACTCAGGATATCCTGGAACTGTCTGCTCTACAGGGAGAATTCCCTCCAATCCTTTATCCCCAGGAATGGTATTTATTTGATATTTAATTGATTTTTTTCCAGCAGTTTTTCCAACCCGGATTGCTCAGTGCCAAGATATTTCCCATTTTTCCCACTTTTCCTTTTCCCGATTTTCCTTTCCCTTCTGTCCCACCCAACTCATCCTGGTGGCAAACAAGCCTGGAAAAATGAAGGGAATTTTCTGTCTGGGTGAGGTTACTCAGCTCCAAAATGTCCCAAAATTCCAGAGCACCTGAAAAGGTGGAAAACTTAAGGAGAGATGTTGGGAATAATGTCCAGAAGCATGGGAATGTTTGGGAACAAAATGATCCAGGGGAATCAGGAATTCCAACATTGGGAATTCTGCCCCTGGACACAGCGGAGCCCTAAATCTCCATCCTTGGAATGGCATTGATAGAAAAATGGGAATACAGATACACAGATTGTATTTCTTTGGAATTTCCATCCCAATCCAAATTTTTCAAAGCCCTGTTTAATCAGGAATCAAGACCAAAAAAATTTTTTTCCATTGTATTCAGGCTTTGCTCCCTGGGATCTGCCAGATCCATGGGAATTATGGGAAGGGATATTTATGCCTTAAAAACTCCAGGATGGGATCCAGCTGGGATTGGGGCAGGAAAACTCAGATTCCTGTCCTGCAGTTGGAATTGCACTGCAAATTTGGGATGTGGCTCCATTTGGAGAGGGAAGAGAAATGAATTTATTCCTGATCCAAAGGTTTCCAGGAGGAAAATCTACTCCTTTTCTTTTCCATGGAATTCCTTCTCCCTCATCCAACTTCCATCCCTATCTTGTTAAAAATAATCAAAATCTGAAATAAAATATTCATTGGGATTGGGTAATCCTTTAAAATCCACCTCAATCCCTTTATTCCAAGCAAATATTCAAATCCTGTGGATCAGATCCAAAAGATTTGTGGGAATGTCTTATTGATTTAAAAAAAGGGTTTTTCTGTTAAAAAAAAAAAAAAATTTATCCTTTGGGAATAATTGGGTTTGGAATTATCAGAATGGGAGTGAAATGCAGGGAATTCATTCCTGGGATCAGGGAATCTATTCCTGGGATCAGAATCCATTTCTAAGATCAGGGAATCCATTCCTAGAGTTTCCAGGGATCACCCTGCCCATAAAACTCATCCCAGTTCCTGAAGTGAAAACAGAGGGAAGAAATTCCCAGCCCAAATCCGATGTTTTCCCCATTCCAATGGGATATGGAGGTCAGGAAGTAAAAAAAAAAAAAGGTGGAAAATTCCAGCCCGGAGTAATTCCAGCACCTTGGGAGTTGCTTTTCCACCAGCAGATGGAGAAATTGCCTTAGAAAAGGCACAGTCATGGGAAGGAATTTTTAGTGGAAAATTAGATTTATTGTCCTGGATTTGGGTGGAAATGGAAATCCAGAGGCCAATAGTTGCATTTAATTCTCAGAAATCCAGGGAATAATGGAAAGATCACTCATTTCCTTGGATTCAGGTGGTGTTGGTCCTGGAGGAGGAAAAATCACCCAGTCAGGACCAGGAATAAATTCCAGGATCTTCACATATTCCAGAATTCCCACTAGAGGGGATCTTGTCTGGGATATTAGACCCAGTTTTAAGGAATTTGGGCTTGTTTGGGATGGGAAATTAAGCCTGGATTTGGCAATTCTTCCAGATAAAGTTGCTCCTGGTGCTGGTTTCTCCCAGTTTTCTCCCCGGATTAGCTTTCCATGGAAAAGAGAAGGAAAAATTGAGTGCTTCAGCGTTTGTTAGACACATTCCCAGCCCGCCTGGAAAGGGATTGTGCTGTTCCCTCCGTCCTGCCCCAGTGCCCAGGAATGTGGAGCCCATGAAAAAACCTGGAAAGGGGGAATGGTGCCGGCTCAGCCCTCCGGCAGTGGGAGCAGTGACCTGAGTCCCGGGCTCTTGTGGGACATTTGTGGGACATTCCCGTCCCCTGTTAAGCAGCTCCTGGAAAATCCCCCTCGGGAATACCAGGAACTGCCTGACCCCTCCTGGACAGAAGCCAGGGAAGCAGATCCATGAAAAGCATGCCCCCAGCAAGGTCCTGCTGTCACCTCTGGGAATTTCCGAAGGGCAAAGTCAGGTTTGTGGCTTTTCCAAGGTAATCTCAAGGAAAAGGAATGAGGGGTGAATGTGGATGGGCAGGAAAACAAACTCCACAGGATTTTGTGGAATTGTCACCTGAGCCGGATTTTGGTGTTGGGATCGTGGATGTCTCCAGAGAACTCCAAGTTATCCCTCTCCATACAATCTATGTGGAGAAATGAACATTTTGGGAATATTTCCCATCAGCCCAATTTCAGTGTTTGTCATGGGAAAAGAGGAATTTCTCCCTCACCTCAGGAATTCTTCCCTTAATCCCATCAAGGATCCTGGAGAAAAGGAGGCTCCTGGGGCATCTTCTAGCTCTGACAGGAGGGGACAGCCAGGGGGAAAATTTGAGATCTGCTCCCAAGGAACAGGGACAGGAAGAGAGGGAATGGCCAGGAGATGTTCAGGTTGGACATCAGCAGGAATTTCCTCATGGAAAAGGTGGCCAAGGATTGGAACTGCCCAGGGAGCCCCCTCCCTGGAGGGATTTATTATCCATGTGGCACTTGGGGTTTAAAGTGTGGACTTGACAGTTTTAGAGGATTGAAACCAATCCACGATTCCATAAAAAAAAAAAAAAAAAAAAAAAAAAAAAAAAATCAGGTATTCCAGTATTTCCTGAACATCCATAGAATGCACTGGGTTTTCCAGAGGGTCACCAGACCTTTTCATGTGGATGGATCCCATGAATCCCAGAAGGGTCTGGATGGGGTAAGGGAGTGCTCAGGAAAAACCAGGAATGACACGAGAATCCCAAATCTCTGAAGCTGAGGGGGATTTTTCAAAGCTTTTCTTTCTGCCAGCTGCATGTGAATTTTATTGAAGGATTTATCCAAATCCCAATTTATTTTGATTTTTTTTTCGTTTGGGCAAAGTAAAACACTCTCCTTATTTATGGAAACTTCTGGATCATGCTCCCACTTTCTATTGGAATAAGGAAGCCAAACTCCTCCAGAAGCT
This sequence comes from Anomalospiza imberbis, assembly GCF_031753505.1. NCBI lineage: Eukaryota > Metazoa > Chordata > Aves > Passeriformes > Viduidae > Anomalospiza > Anomalospiza imberbis. The sequence continues at coordinate 150,834,961 of NC_089681.1, forward strand.
CTTTCCTTGCACTCACTTCAGTGTCAGCATCAGAAATGAGGTGTTTGGATTGAAATTCCGAAATCCTGGAATGGTTTGGGTTGGATCATTTCATTCCAACCCCCTGCCATGGCCAGGGACACCTTCCACCGGAATCAAAGGATCAGGGAGCCTTATCCAGGTTGGAACTATCCAAAACCAGGGAAGCATGTCAAGAAAGAGGAGTGGTTTCTATGGCAACCGTTCATCCCTGCTCCCACCATTCCTGTTTCCACTCCTGGTTTTTTTTCTTCCACCTTCCTGCCCTTCCCTGTCCCAGTCCGGCATGTCAGGAAAGCCAAGGAAAAGAGATGTTGGAATCCGAAATGCAGGGAACTCTCAGAACTTTGAGCCTCTAAGCCAAAGCTTAGAATTAAACCCAGGATTTGATTTGAGACCTTGGAAAAGTCTTCCAAACTGAGGTGCTAGAAGTGAGAATGTGGGTTTACAGTTTAAAGCAGAGACACGTTAAGCTGAGAAGAGGAAAGTTTAGAGTTTTAGGGTTTAAGATAAATAAATGATAATTTATATTTAATTATTAAAATTAATAATAAAATAATAAAAGTAGTTACAGAGGTAAATGAGGTTTAGAGTGCAGCACTGTGGGTTGGTGTGCCATAACATGATTGGCTAAGAAAGCTCACACTGTAGCATGGAACCGTAAGACGAAATATTTAAAGATTGGATCAAAAACATAAATGTCCTTGTTGGCAGTGTTTTATTGGTCAATAACTCTTTAAAATGTCTTTAACTAACTCGTGACCTTCTGAACCGTGCTGTGAAGGTGTGATCTGAGCTCACCCTTCCTGCCCACGTAGAAGATAAGAAAATAAACGACATCATCAAAAACAATTCAGAGGTCCCGTCTCTTAACTCATCCGAAATTCTTTCCAAAATCCCCATAAGAGAGGCTCCCCGGGCACTACTGCTCTTGGAGCTCTTCCCTTTTCCTTTCAGGATTTGTTACCAGGAACCCAGGAAATCACTGGGAACAGAGCAGGTCTAGCTTGGAGATCAAGAAAAATCCTGTGAGGGTGGTGAAGGGCTGGGATGGAATTCCCAGAGAAGCTGTGGCTGCCTCTAGATCCCTGGAAGTGTCCAAGGCCAGGTTGGAAAATACCCTGGGATAGTGGGAAGTATCCCTGGAATGGGGTTGGAACTGGATGTTCTTGAAGATCCCTAAAAATTCCATGATTCCATGATTTTGAATTGTTCCAGTTTGGATTTTGAGGCAAAGCAGATGAACTCAGCATCAGCGTGGAGGGAAAATATTCCAGCATTCCCTGAGGAATTCCAAAGCCTTGGCCTCCAGCTCCAAAAAGAGCTCAGAACTCATAAAATCCCCGATATTCCCTCAGCCTCATTCCTGGCTTTTATCCCAAGCTCAAGATCCATTTAAACTCAGTTTGGGAAGGAATTCCTGGCTGGGAGGGTGAGGAAGGGCTGGGATGGAATTCCCAGAGAAGCTGTGGCTGCCCCTGGATCCCCGGAAGTGCCCAAGGCCAGGCTGGACACTTGGAGCACCCTGGGACAGTGGGAGGTGTCCCTGCCTGTGGGATGAGATGATCTTTCAGGTGCTTCCAACCCAAAGCATTCCAGGATTTTGTAATTCCATTGTGTCCGTCTGGGGAATGTGAATGTGCAGGGATCCAATTTTCTGGGATGAGGCTGGAATTAAAGCTGTCAGTGGGTGTGGGTGGAGTGGGATTCCGGGAGGGAGGGAAATCGCTCCAGAGCCGGGCACGGCCAGGCAGGAATTTCACCGGCATTGCCCATTCCCGGCTCTCCTTGCTGTGGGATCACCTCCTGGAATCACTTTTCCAGCCCCCACAAATCATGGGATGAACGATCCCTTGGGAATGGTTTTCCTCTCTGTTTTCCCAGTGGCTGAGATGCTGGAACTCCAGGCTGTGGTGCCACCATGTCCATGGGGATGTGCCAGCTGGAACTCCAGTTGGATTAATCCCTGTAATTAATTCAGGATCAGGTGCAAGGTCCTAAAGGCACAAGGCAGCACCTCCACAAAATACTTTTGGGATTAGGGAATGGAATGAATTCTTCCCACTCATCCCAGAGCAGGAAAACATTATGGGATTAAATCCTCCCGCTGAAAACCACGGCCTGGAGGTGCCTTTTGTGTCTCTGTCCTCCAAGGAATTTTTTGGGTGTTTGCCATAAAATCTGGGAATAGTTTGGGTTGGAAAGAACTTTGGGAAAGATCCAACTGCAACCCCCTTCCATGGGCACCTTCCACTGGACTCCAAGCTCCATCTAAACTGGCCTAAATATTTAGGCTGGGCTTTAGTAGGTGCTGTTCCATCTGGGAATGTTGTGTCCCTTGTGAGAGATGCTGAAGTGGTGCAATGGACTCAACCACAGTGGGGATATTTGGGATTTCAGGTAATTCTGGGATCAGCAATTCATACAGGGAGGATATTTAAGATTTGGGGTAATTCTGGGCTCAGCAGCTCTGACTGGGAGGATATTTGGGATTTGGGGTAATTCTGAGATCAGCTGCTGTAATGAGGAGGATATTTGGGATTTGGGGTAATTCTGGGCTCAGCTGCTCTGACTGGGAGGATATTTGGGATTTTGGTAATTCTGGGCTCAGCAGCTCTGACTGGGAGGATATTTAGGTGGAAGATAATTTCATCTTCACTGTCCCACCCCCCACCCCGGCATTTCCAAAACTCCACTTGGGCTTTGCCGCAGCTTTTGGGGGCGACTCCGACAGGAAATAAAGAAGACCTTGAGAGAAGACAGTGGCGTGATTATGCCTCAGCTAAATCCAGTTTTAATTCCCTCCAAATGCAGGTCCTAATTTGCAAATTGCTGCTCTGGGATAACGACCCCAAATCCCACGTGGAGCTCAAATAGAAACAAATCCCCCGGGGATCAGGTGGGAGCTGATTCAAGGCAGCAAACCACAAAATTTTGCTTTTTTCTTGCATTCATCATTTGGGCAGAACTCTGGGTTTGGTTTTGCCTTTCCAAAGAAAGAGGCTCCCACAGTGGCTAAGTTGATTTTATTATTTTTGTAATTTTTTTTTTCTCTTCTGCCTGGAAGGATCCTCACTTCATTTTTGGGTGGTCAAATATAGTTCGAGCACCTTGGGTTGTTTTTTTCTTTTTTTTTTTTTTTTTTTTTGTTTGTCTTTCAGAATAGCCCATATCTCCCCCAGCGCTGTCTGGAATTTAATTGTGGGGTGCACACGGAATGTTCTTCCTGGAAAAATGAGGAGGAGGTGGAGTAGTAAAGATGGTTAACCAGAAAAGCAAACAAAAGCAGCCAGAGCCATTAATTAGGATTGAAAATAGAGTTTTGTGGGATATTCTGTGGGATTGTTCCTGGGAGGGGAGCAGGGGCCTTCGGAGCTGGGGTTTGGGAAGGGAGGAACATCCAGGTGGGGGAGAAAAGAGCCAAGCTGCAGCCTGTAATTTTCCAAAATGAGAAAATTTGGAGCAGGAGCCGTGGGATTTGAGGTCAATTCCCCAGGAGAAGGAGTGGCTGCATTAAGCTCAGCTCAGCATTTTCACCTGGCTTTTCTCCAGGAAGGAAATTCGGGAAAAAAGTGAGATTCAGCTGTCCAAAAAACTTGTTCTGCTTCATTCACCCCAGCAGTAATGCAGTCATTAATGAAGATTTTTTTATTAGAGAATACTTAATTAATTACAATACAAATTATAATTATTATATCTTATTTATTTCCTCAGACAAACTCGTAGATCAGCGCTAAAATCCGTGGGCTCAAAAATAAACTGGGAAAGGAGAATTTTCCGACAAACCAAAAAAAATTCACACAAAATGAATTTTTGCCTTGAAAAGCTGCACTGCTGGAAAAATTCTGCCAAAACAAAGTTTTGATAAGATTTTGGGTGGATGCGGGTTTTTTTTTTTTTTCTAGAATCAAATTCCCAGGAGGTTTTGATTGTGAGGTTGATAAGAGGTGATTCTGAGGTTGATAAGAAGTGATTGGGAATTGATCAGAGGTGATTGGGAATTGATTAGAGGTGATTGTGAGTTTAATAAGAGGTGATTATAAATAGATAACAATTTAATTGATAAGAGGTAATTGTGAGGCTGATAAGAGGTGACTGTGAATTGATAAGAAGTGATTGTGAGGTTGAAAAGAGGTGACTGATAGTGGGGTTGATAAGAGGTGATTCCAAATTGATAAGAGGTGATTCATTGTGAATTGATAAAAGGTCAATTGATAAGAGGTGATTGTGAGGTTGATAAGAGGTGATTGACTGTGAATTGATAGGAGCTGATTGTGCGGTTGATAACAGGTGATTGTATGGTTGATGAGAGGTTAATTGATAAGAGGTGATTGTGAGGTTGATAAGAGGTTAATTGATAAGAGGTGATTGTGAGGTTGATAAAAGGTGATTGCAAAGTTGATAAGAGGTTAATTGATAGGAGCTGATTGTGCGGTTGTTAAGAGCTTAATTGATAAGATGTGATTGTGTCGTTGATAACAGGTTAATTGGTAAGAGGTGATTGTGTGGTTGATAAGAGGTGACTGAGAAGTTGATAAGATGTTAATTGATAAGAGGTGATTGTGTGGTTGATAAGAGGTGATTGTGAAATTGATAAGAGGTTAATTGATAAGAGGTGATTGTGTGGTTGATAAGAGGTGATTGTGAAATTGATAAGAGGTTAATTGATAAGAGGTGATTGTGTGGTTGATAAGAGGTGATTGTGAAGTTGATAAGAGTTTAATTTATAAGAGGTGATTGTGCAGTTGATAAGCGGTGATTGCAAAGTTGATAAGAGGTGATTTATCTGCTCTGCTGCCGGTCTGGAGGAGAAAGAGGGAGTGCTGAGGTGGGGGGAGCTGTGGGCCAGCAGGAAGCTAATATGGAGGTGGGACACACAGAGGGACAAAATGGCCACTCCTCCTGAGGAAAAGGGTCCTGCCAGCCAGGCAAAGGGAATTTTTGTGCATTCAGAGGATTTAGGGGTGGTGGAGCTCTTTCCTGATGTTGTGCAAGTCAGCTGAAACACCTCTCTTTCCTTGAGGACATTGTTCCATGTCATGACATGAAGCTGTGTCTTAGGAAGCCGCAGATTCCTGATTTCTGATTGTGGGGAGCTGACACCAAGGTCAGAGACTTGGGGTCACTCTCCTTTAATATCACGGAATGGTTTGGAAGGGACCTTAAGCTCCGTCCCAATCCACTCTCCAGGCTGTCCAACTTTGGACACTTCCAAGAATCCAGGGGCAGCTACAGGTTCTCTGGGAACTGGGCAGAACAAAATGTCCTCCAGGAGCTTTGAAGCCTCCAGAGGGCTGGAGAATGGACCTTTCCTTGCATTTCCCAGCTCCAGACTTGTCCCAGAAAGTTGTGAAGTTAAACTTTATTGTCCGATGTGAGAAATGGATTTGTAAAGAATTCTCAAAACTTGATAGAAAGTTAGCGTAGTCTTGTACGTTTGTATGCAGATTCTGAGGTGTGCTGACTTAGGAAGGCCATGGAATAGAGATGACATTGTTGAGAGAGAGATTGAACTAAAATTAAATTTCAACAGGTTTCAAAAGATGGCCTTGAAAAAAGACCAGATATTTTAGAGAATTAGAACGTTGAAAGATGCATTATAGCAGGTAAAAATACAGGTGATTGGTGTTAGAAATAATAAGCAGCATTTTGTGTGGCAAAAGCTAATAGGCTGAAAAACATTTATAAGGTATTGTAACCAGGAAATAAGTTGGCTTCTGATGGATTGGCATTGAGCTTTTCATCTCTTATATCCCACCCTTCATCGAGACTAATAATGGAATAAAATCTTTTAAAGCATCTCTCAGTTGCCCCGTCTCTGTAAAAGCTGGGAAAACTTTACAGTCTGGGATGATCCTTTCACTCTTCCCACTCTCCTCACCCGGAGCCAGAGCTGTTTCCTTGGCATCCCTCTGCTTTTCCTTCCCCTGATATTCCATGTCTGCACCTCCAGGAAAGGGAAGCATTTAACTAAGTCCAACGGGATTAATCCAGCAGGAGCTGAAGATGCATTTTGAGGAAAATCCAAGTGGTTTTCCTCAGAGTTTCTTGGGAATATTTCATGTCCCGGCAGTCTTTGACTCCACTGGAATTTATTTTGTGCTACCCATGTAGAATAAGTGCTACACAATCCTGGAATTCCGGAATTTGGGTTGGGAGGGATCTGAAGGATGATCCCATTCATACCCCTGCCATGACAGGGACACCTCCCACTGCTCCAGGTTGCTCCAACCTTCAGGGATCCAGAGGCAGCCACAGCTTCTCTGGGAATTCCACTTCAGGGCCTCCCCCATTTTTTTTCACACTTTGCAGCTTTCTTTCCTTTGATCTCCCTTCCATCTCCTTTGGCATAGGCAATTCCCAATTTTCCCTTTGGCTTGCTCCTGCCTATCCCTCCTCCTTTAACTCTTCTGGCCCCATTCCACAAATCCTCCATCCACTGGGATTTTTTTGGCGTTTCCCACTTGGATAAAATCCATGAATTTCATTCATGCCTGTGTTCAGTTCTCTGCCAGATCACGAATAAGGATGTTGTCTTCCACTGCTCCGTGTGGATATGCCACTGAACTGCTTCCCTGCAATGCCATGGAATATTAGGGATGATTCATTACCCTCAGCTCTTTATTTGCAGCATTTTTGGCCTGGGCAGCTGCTTGGAGAGAGGCTGATTTTAATTTCTGTAGCAAGAACAAGTTTGTGGTACCGATCAGAGATTTTCTATCTGCTGGAATCATTTTAATCCGCTTATTCCATTATAAAAAGGGATGGAGTCCATGTGGATCTGAGTTTAATCTGCTTAAGCTCATGTAAAGTTCATCAAAATTAACTCAGAACAGTGGCTCAACCTCACTTCTTGTTGCAAAGAATGGAAGATTGAGGCTTAAATTAACACAGAATCATGGAATTGTTGAGATTGGGAAAGACCATCAAATCCAAGCATTAATGCAGCACTGCTGAAGCCTCCACTGACCATGTCCCCAAGTGCCACATCCACAGGGCTTTAAATCCCTCCAGAATCATTCAGGAATTGGCTCCAGCCCTGGACAACCTTTTTAGTGAAGGGAGTTTTCCTTACATCCAATTTAAACCACTCCTGGCGCAAATTCCCTCTTCCTTTTCCCTGGGGGAAGAGGCTGACTCTTTTCAGTTCCCAGAGATTTCATGAGATTCTTCCCAGATCTGAAAAATAAATCCAGTTCAAGGAGCCTCAGGAGCCAGGCCAGGGAAATCCAGGAATTTCTGTTTGGAAAGCCAGGAATTCCATCCCATCATTGGGCAGTGGCTCTGCACCTGCCTCAGACAAACTAATCCATAACCCCTTTTTCAAATCTTCCCAAGGTATTCAATCCTGCTTTTTAAAAGGTGATTAAATTAAATCCAAGTGAATTTTTGTGTGTGGAGAGAATGGAAAAGAGAGGTGAGCAAAGAGATGAAAGAAACCACAGTTTATGAGGGAAAGAGACACCAGCAATAGCTTTTAATCTTGTTAAAATATCCAGATTTCTTTGTTTTTGAGGGAAAACCATTTCCTGTTGTGTATCCACGCTTTTTCCTTTCCTTCATCTGCCTCCGCATGGTGTCAGGGACTGAATTTAATTGGGCACACTCTGATTTTATCAAGTTGAGCTAAATTATTTCCTATACTCAGTGAAAACTGCAAAATCCCTGGAGTTATCCTAAAGGGAGGCTCTCAAACATTCCAGAGAGGAACTGTTAGTAAAAACTGTTGGAGAGACAAGACTAGGGGCAATGGCCTCAACCTGAAGGAGATCAGAGTTAGCTGGGATATTGGAAGGAATAATTCCCTGGGAGGGTGTCTTAGGTTGGAAATGCAGGATGTGTCTGGGGCTGTGTGTTCTATTCCCATCTGTCAGAGGTGGGGCAGGTATCTCCTGTTCATTGGGCAGTTTTCTTTACCTCTCCCACAACCAATCCTCCCTCCAGGAGATCTCTTCTGTTCATGGCCAGTGAGTGTCCCTGCATGGCTGAGAAAATTCCATCATCCCATGGGGAGATGCTCCACCCAGGGGGAGGAGCCAAGCATTCCTACCTGGATACAATCTGACTCCTGCAGCACCACAGCAGCCTTTGCCCACTGCATTGCCAGAGGAGCAGCTTTCTTCCCCACTGCATTCCCAGAGGGAGCCCAGGCCCATCTCCACCACCACTGGAAGAAAGTTTTTCAGAGGAAAACTCCACCCTTCTAGAGGATCACTGCTCCAGCAGAAGCACAGCTGGCACTGCAGGAGGGCTGAGCCACCATGGGATGGGACTGCTGCCACCACCCTGACCCACAGGCTGCCAGGGCCTGCTCTGACTCTGGCACTGGTTTGGTTTGTTTTTGTACTATTGCATTTCTATTTTTAATATTCCTAGTAAACAAATGTTGTTCCTATTCCCATATCTTTGCCTGAGAGCCCCTTAATTTCAAAATCATAATAATTCAGAGGGAGGAGGTTTACATTTTCCATTTCAAGACAAGCTCCTGCCTTCCTTAGCAGACACCTGTCTTTTCAAACTGAGACAGGGAGCAGTGAGGGACTGGATTGGATTTCCCAGAAAAACTGTGGCTGCCCCTGGATCCATGGAAATGTCCAAAGCAAGGCTGGACAGGGCTTGGAGCAGACTGGGATGGTGGAAGGTGTCCCTGCTGCTTCCCAAAGCCAGAAGGGATGGGATGATCTGCTGGGAGTTGTCCCTCATCCTTCATTTCATCGCGTCCTTTACCAGCTGGACTTCAAGGGGAGAGATTTTATGCACGGAGCCAGGAAGCTGGGAACAAAAAGCTTCGTTTTGTGATCCCAGGCCAGTGGAAAAGACATCTGTGAATTTTGGGATGAATCAGATTCCTGCTGGAAGCCATTTCCAGAGAACGTGTTCCTGGTGTCTTTCTTTACACCAGTGAGAGCAGACTCACTGCTGATGTCACTCTGCATCCAGGCCATCCCTGTTATCCTAATCCTAAAGTTAATGCAGGCTCTCAGCAGGGATGATTCCCAGATTTCATTAGAGCAGAAGGTCCGAAACCACCAGACAATTCCTTTGGAGGGCTGGGAGTGAATTTAGACTCAATAAACATCTGGATTTGGAATCAAATGACATTTTTAGCTGGATTTCTCCTCAAAAAAAGCAGGATTTTAGGGAAGAAGGCTCCATTCCCCAGCAGCCAAGGGGGGGATTTACAAGGCAGATGGGGATGCTTAAAATAAAAATGAAAAATTATGGAAGTTTGTTTTTCCTCTTTGTCAGTGTGAAAACATCTCCAGTCCTCCCCCTATCTCCATCTCCAGATGAACGAGTGCTCCACCCTCATTAAAACCTTCTGCACTAATTAAACACCATTTTTAGGGGTGTTAGAAGCTTTGGAAGAGACAAAAATAATCTCATCTTTATTAAATAATTAAGGATAGAAAAACTGGAATGGATCCAGAAGTTCTCCCTGCTGTCCCCCCTGAAATGAGTTTCTGGCTTTCATTAAAAAAAAAAAAAAAGTATTTAAAATGTGGGCAAAAAATAAAAAAAGTTTTAAAAAAAGTATCTCTGGCTCTGAGTGGCCAAGGGTTTCTATTTTCAGTTCATAGCCAATGGATTTTGGGAACTGAAATCCAAAATCACCCCTGGCTTTGAACAAAACCACCCAAAATGAAACCAGCAAACCACTGGAGAAGTCTGGCTCTCCAAATACACCTTTTTCTCCTCAAAAGTGGTTTGGGAGAAAACGCTTCATTTTACAACCACAAAATGCTGAGTTCCAAAAAAAAAAAACAGCAAAAATCTTTATTCCTGACTTCCCAATGAGAGTACCAGGAAGGGTGGGAGTGGAGAGCTCTGGATTTTGGTGGGTTGCAAATCCAGGCTGCGGCTCCTCATGAGGGAATCAGGGAATTTGAAGCCTTGTGGAATTTAATCATCTGAGGGAATGGTCTAAAAACTCCTTTTTGGCCCAAATATCTGGGAGTTGATAAAATCTCTGTGACGATGCTGAGATGCCCCTGTTTGCTTCCCTGAAGATGCCTGAAATTCAGCTAAAAATCCACTGCAATGTGGTTCAGGAAACTCCAGGTGTTGAAAACCATTCCTGTGTCCAGCAGGGAATCATCCTGGTGTATCCTATCCCAAATCCTGGGTGTGGTGGAAGCCTTTCAGTTTTTCCCTTTAATTTGAGGGATTAATGCTGGATTTTCACAATTTAAAATGAAGGTTTGCTAAAAAATCCCAAAGTAAAAAATTCTCTGTCCCTTCCCCAGTTGCTCACCACGCGGTGGTTCCACATCCCCATCCCTGAGGATTCAGACCTTGGAAAATCCCAGGATTACTGAGCCTCTTTTGTGGCTGCTTTTGCCTCAGAAGACCCAAAACTGAGTTTAATCTGGACAAAACTCACAGTTTGATCTCATCCATCCTCCAGTCTCCAAAATTAAGGAAGAGATTCTAGGAATTACAGCAGTAGGAGGGTGTTGAATCCCTCATTTATTGGCCATTGGATCTTTCCATGGGATGGCTTGGACTTCCCAACCACTTGGGAGAGAATCCAAAGGGTGGCTCCTCTGCCATCATCCGACCTGTATTCCCAAAAAATCCCAATACAACAATAAGTTTCCAGTCTTGAATAGGGAATTCTAAAGGGAAATCTGGTTGCTGCCTTCAACAACCTAAATCCCAGCTGGAAGCAGGAAAACTCCCTCTAAAAATGGAGAATTCCCTTTAAAAATTGACAATTTCTTTCTAAAAATGGAGAATTCCCTTTTAATATGGAGAATTCCCTTTCAAAATGAAAATTCTCTTTCTAAATGGAGAATTCCCTCAAAAAATGGATAATTCCCTTCTAAAAATTGAGAATTCTGTATTAAAATGGAGAATCGCCTAAAAATATAAAATTTCCTCTAAAAATGGGAAATTCCCTTTACAAATGGAGAAGTCCTTTTAAAATGGAGAATTCCCTTTAAAAATTCCGACATGGACACCTCCCAAATCCTTTGCTTTCCCTCAGCCCATGGAAATGCTCCAGCTGGATTTAAATTCCTTCTATCCATAGAATCCTGGAACGGGTTGCGTTGGAAGGGACCTTTAGGATCACGTAATTCCAACCTCCCTAATTCCTCAACTTTTCCCAAGGATATTTTGGATATTGTAACTTCTTCCTGCTTTTGGGCCTTCAGGCTCGAATCTCCAGCCTGGAAAAAAAACTTGGATTTGCTGATAATAGTTGGAAAGAATTGTGACTCCTCTCTCGCAGAACCTCTTTTCCCCACCATCTTCCCTCTTTTTCCCATTAAATTCCCATCCCTCTCTACTCCACAGCCTCCAATTTGCTGACAGTGCCTGATTTTTGTTTGCTTTGGTGTCTTATTTTCACCTCTGGCTGCCAAGCACAAACTGCATGAAGAAATAAATCCCAGATTTTCCCTCTCTCCCAGCAGGAAGCTCCATAAAGATTCCTTCATTAGCAACCTCGGAGCTGCCAGAGATGCTCTGGAACAACTCCTTCCCCTCAGAGCTTTAGGGGCTCAAATCATTCACACAAATGAAAATATCTTCTTTTCTTGATTGTTCCTCAGTAGGAAAGCGATTCCAGGCATGCCAATCCCTGATAATCACTCCCAAGGCTGCAGTTCCTGGCCATTGGAATGCAAAGCACTGCAAAGATCAGAGGATCCATCAAAAAACACTGGCATTACTTTGGGATTTTGTTGATTTTTTTAAATTTCGTCAATTTTGTGGATAATGCAAGGAAAAGACAAATCTGCCTCAAAAAAAATTGAAAAGCACTGTAAGGATCAGTGGATCCATCAAAAACCACCTGGCAAATTCCTGGGCACTGGAATGCAAAGCACTGCAAGGATCAGCAGATCCATCAAAAACCACCAGCATCACTTCAGGATTTTGTTGGATTTTGTTGATGTTAATTTTGTTAATGCTGTTGATAATGCAAGGAAAGGACAAATCTGCCTCAAACTGCTCTGGAGGTGGGATTTGGTTGGACAGAGCTTGGAGCAACCTGGGACAGTGGGAGGTGTCCCTGTCCATGGAATGGGATGAGCTTTAACGTCCCTTCCCACCCAAACCCTTCCAGGATTTGTTTTGCTCAGGTTTGACTAAGTCATTCCAGACTGGTGGAACTGGGCAATGTGGAATAACAGCAGGGGGTGGATTTTTGGAATTCTGTGGATGGTGTCAATCCATCCTGCCCTGCTCAGGTGCGGCCCCACCTGCAGAGCTGCCCCAGCCCTGGATCCAGCACGGGAAGGAGCTGGAGCTGCTGGAGAGAGCCCAAAGGAGGCACCAGGATGATCCCAGGGATGGAGCATCCCTGCTGGGAGGAAAGGCTGGGAGAGCTGGGAATCTTCACCCTGGAAATGAGAAGGTTTGGGGTGAGCTCAGTGTGACCTTCCAGGACCTGAAGGAGCTGCCGGAAAGATGGAGAGACTTTGGAGAAGGGATGGAGGGACAGGACACAGGGAATGGCTTCCCACTGCCAGAGGGCAGGGATGGATGGGATACTGGGAAGGAATTCCTGGCTAGGAGGGCGGGGAGGGGCTGGGATGGAATTCCAGGAGCAGCTGTGGCTGCCCCTGGATCCCTGGCACTGCCCAAGGCCAGGTTGGAGCACCCTGGGACAGTGGGAGGTGTCCAAGCCTATGGAATGGGATGGGATATAAGGTCCATTCAAATCCAAATCACTCTGGAATTCCATGATTTTTCCAATCTCTGAAGCACTGGTCCAGGTCCACAAGAGACTCAAGTCCATCCTTCATCCCAGGTCATCCCGAATCCTGAGCAGAAAAAGATTGGAGTAAAATGTAATAATATTTTTTGTACATTCCATTTTCCCCCGCCCCTCATTTTAAATTTGACTTTAAATTTTATTTGATTATTTGATAATTTGATTATTTTCAGCTGCTTTTGATTAATGCTCAAATCCTTCCAGCAGCTTTAGATCCTTTCCTGACCCTTCCAAGCACCTCCAAATTAAAGAATGCTTCGCCTGTACTTAATCCATTAAAAAACAGGAATACAGACCAGAGGGTTTGGATTCCCTTTTTCAATTTTTTTTTTTAAGCTGAGACATTCCTCATTTTACTATTTCCCCACATTTTTAAACCACCGCAGAAAGGGCTCCCATTTGCAGGTCCCAAATTCTGGCTCTGAGTCCAGCTTGTAAAATATTCCCTGAGTTTTCAGACAGAGTAGTACAGTAGAGTTATTTATAAGGATTTTCCCCCCTCTTCTCATTTAGGGAGTGAAAAACAAAAAAAAAGGAAAAGTGAAAAAAAGCCATTTTTTGGTGCAAAAAGCATTTTGCAATAAGGAGATCTGGCAGCTCCTTCACGGATGCTTTACCTTCAAAATCAGCACAATTCCTCTGCTTTCCACTGTGTGTGGATCCATCCGAAGGGAGCACTCCATAAAAACATGTGGATTTCATTCATGTGGCTACGAGAGCTTTGTTTGGCTTGGCAGCTTCCAGTCGAAAATGGACGTGTTGGATTTTCTCCAGGGCTTTCCAGAAGTGCTCCGGATGGATCAGGGTGGAAGGGCTGGAAGTTGTCCTTCACGACCTTCCCTTGCTCCTGGTTGGTCTGGGGACAAAGCCAAGCCTACAGGCTGAGCCTAAAAGCTGGATTTGCCAAAGATTATTTGCCAAGAATGACTCAACCTGTGCCACATATCCATGGGAAGGGAAGGGAAGGGAAGGGAAGGGAAGGGAAGGGAAGGGAAGGGAAGGGAAGGGAAGGGAAGGGAAGGGAAGGGAAGGGAAGGGAAGGGAAGGGAAGGGAAGGGAAGGGAAGGGAAGGGAAGGGAAGGGAAGGGAAGGGAAGGGAAGGGAAGGGAAGGGAAGGGAAGGGAAGGGAAGGGAAGGGAAGGGAAGGGAAGGGAAGGGAAGGGAAGGGAAGGGAAGGGAAGGGAAGGGAAGGGAAGGGAAGGGGTTGCTCCCAGGTGGAACATGGATTGTCCGCCAGGACCTGGTGTGGTGGGACAAGAGGATGTGACTTCAGGGATGTTTCACCCATGGTGAAACATTTCCCACCTTATTCCTGCCTCATCCAGGTATTTGTGCTCCCTGTGCATGCTGGGCTTCAGCCAATGCTGTATTAGAGCTCCTCGTGCAACTGGTGAAGCTCAGGAGCTGCCAGTTTGCCACCAGTGCTCGGATTTTCCCAAATTTTGGTGCCTCTATCCAGCGATTTCATCATTGCCAGAGTTCAATGGGATTATCCAAATATATACATAACGGATTCCCACAGCGCCCTTCCCTGCAGATCTGGGAATGAAGAAACAGCTTTGGGGTGTGGTTCTAGTCATGGAATGAAGGAATTATTGATGCTGGAAATACTTCCAAGGTCATCAAATAATTAAAGTAGAAAAATCCTGAGCATTCCGATCCATTGATCCTTTGGAGCACTGAGCTCCCAGGAAAACTGTCAGTGCAAGAATTACATCCAGAAGTTAATAGAGCCTGTGGCTCTCTGTATTGTATGCATTAGACATTGGATTATCATGGAATCCTGGAATGGTTTGGGATGGACTGGACCTCAAAGCCCATCCAGTGCCACCCCTGCCATGGGCAGGGACACCTCCCACTGTCCCAGGTTTCTCCAAGGCCCATCCAACCTGGCCTTGGACACTTCCAGGCATCCACCATTTCTCTGGACAATGAAATCTGCACGTTTGTGCTGCACCTGGCATGAGGAGATCACAGTCCTGAGTGGCAGCCACAAGAATCCCAGTGAAGAAATAACAGAATACTTGGAAAACCCAACTCCTTCCCCTTTATGGCCAAGAAGTTGCTCCTTATCCAATGAATTTGCCTTTGCACCAGGACTGGGCTTGCTTAGGCAGGAAAGATTTCCCTGGGCATGGTGGGATTTGAAGGTTGGGCTTCAGAGGTTGTTCCTCCAAAGCTTCAAGATTCCAGGATGGAATACCAGACCTCTGGGATCACCAGAGCACTGAGTGCCACGTCCAGGAATTCCCGGGCCACCTCCAGGGGTGGGAAGTCCAAACATCTCTGGCCAGTCCCAAGGCCTGACTGCCCATCCCATGGAGAAATTTAGGGATTAAGTGATAGATTTTAGGATATCTGGACATGGCACCTTATCCTGACCCTTTCCAGGTGTCCTCCTTTACCTGAGGGGTTTCACAGCTCCAGACCCTCAGTACCTCCTCTCCCTGAAGATTCCTGCCCATCACTTTCCTGGCTCTAGAAGGAAAGGAAGGAGAAGTCGGAAAATATTCACAAAATTCAGATTCTCAGCAGGAATATTCTGATTTCCAGACTTCTCTCCCTGGTTTGCTGCTGCCATTGTTTTGCTGAACAATTAAAGAACATCTGGAGAGCTGGAATTTGTCAGGGATGATCAATCCATGCCCTGCTTTTCCTGTAGGTTTGTGTTTTTTTGGGAATGCTCCAGGAAGATTATTTGGATGTGATTAACCCCAAATGCCATTTAATCCATTATATGAATGATCCCAATTATTCAAATACTCCCCTAATCCTGCGAAAAGAAGTGTAGAGCTGAGAGATCAGTTTGAATTGGATACAAAAATATCAAATACAGGCAGGTTCAATGCTGCAAAAATTTAATTAATTTCAATTTAATTTAATTGATTAAAATTAATTTAATTTTAATAAGTAGTTAAGGGAGCTAGGATGCAAATTTTATCAAATTATCTCAATTATGGTTGTTTAGTCCCCCAAATTTTTTAATCTAATGTCGTCCCTTGAGGGCTGTATTGGAATCAGCCTTCATCCTGCTGTTTTTCTTGGACAGAAAGAAAGGATAATTTAAACAAAAATCTATTATTTTCCTGTTAATTGGAGTCTCACTGCCTCTCTTCCAAATTTTTTTTTGGACAAGTACTTGTCTTGGAAAGGTGTAAACATGGAGGAAGGCAGATACTTATTTCTTGATTTACCTTAATTTATTATTTCCCTATTGATTTATTTGCGCTGGACACAGACCCATGGGAATGAAATCTAGGGATTGGGACTGATTTTCCTCCAAGGGAATTACAATCCAACGGGAGCTGCCCTCCTCCCTCCCGTGCGCCGATTATCCCGCTGCTTCCGCCATCCAAGGAAAGCTGCCAGGCAGAGCCATTCCCAGGATCGCTGCCAACAACTTCTCCACCAGCAAGGAGCTCCTTGGGCAAATTCCAGCTGGGATGAGTTGCCTAGGCTGGAAAGAGGTGCAGCTGGATCCGTAGGATTCCTTGGGTTTATCCAGAAGAGGGAGCTCAGTTTGAAGCAGAATTTGTTTCAAAGCATGGGAGAATCTCCCAAGGATTGGATGGAGGCGTTGACTCAGATGAGTTAATTAACTAATTAATGGCATCAGCAATTATTTGGGAGGAGTAAAATCAATGCTGAAGGGGGAAAGGGAAGTGAGAGAGAAAAGGAGGGAAAAAAGGAGCCTTTTTAAAAGGATTTGGGTGACATTTTCCTTCTCTTGCTCCAGAATCTCAGATGGATAGGACAGAGGCATTGACTCAGATGGAAAAATCCAAGGATCCAGATGTTTATCCAGGAGCCTTTGATCTCTCAGCGTGGAACGTCTCTGTCAGGATTTCAGGCTCTTCTTTGAAAATTTTGGGGCTTTTTAGTCCTGCTTGAAATCCATCCATCCATCTCTGGGTATTTCTGTATCCCAAAAAATCACAAAAAAGGAAAACCAGGAGGAATTAAAATGTCGGGATGCTCATTCCTATTCTGGGTGTCCTTTGAATTTAATTTTATTTAAAATTTAATTAATTTTTAATTGTTCCAGAGTTTTTTGCCATTTCCCAGGCTGGAGATCTCAAGCCAAAAATAACAATTAAAAATTACTAAAATAATAATAATATACTAAGTTATAAACATAAATAATTATAATATAATAAATATAATTATGATAATTTAAAAAGTAATTAATTAATGAATAAACTAGAGGAAAATAAGGGAATGTCATTTCTTAGACTCCTACACACGGGAACAAAGATGTCATTTGCATACAATTAGAATTAATTTGCCTTAAGGATGATGATAATTAATTAATGAATGGCATCAGCAATTATTTGGGCAGAGTAAAATCAAAGCTGAAGGGGGAAAGGGAAGTGAGAGAGAATAAGAGGGGAAAAAGGAGTCATTTTTAAAGAATTTTGGTGAAATTTTCCTCCTCCTGCTCCAGCTGTTTGGAAAGGACAGGAAATACATCCCTAATTTTAGTAAGAAATACTAAAATAACTAAAAACTGCATATTTTATTACCAAGAAAGTGCCTAATTTCAATAAAAGACTCTCATTCATGTCATAAATTATTGTTGCTAATAATATTTATTACTATAATATATATATAGATAATAACAATTTTTAAACTATTTTAAACTAATAATAAATCAACCTGAATATTTCCCTGGCAATTTTTATTCCCTCTCAAAGCCCAGCATTGTTTTCTCAGGGTTTGGCCCTGAAGAAGCCCCAGAATAAAAATAACTCCTCAAGTCCATGAATGGATTTTAAAAGCTCTGGAATTACAAAGAAAATATTGGGAAAAAGGAGAAAAAACAAAACCCAGACACCATTCAGAAGCAGGAAAGCTGAAAAAAACTCAAAATATTTTGATTTAATTGGCAGCAGCAGCAGGAAGAAACATCCATAGGATTGTTCTGGTTTTCTTGGATGTAATTCCATAGGATGGAGTGAAATTTTCATGAAGTGCCAAATCTCTTTCCAGGAGTTCAGGTTTCCCAGTGGCTTTGGGAACGTCAAAGTGGGAAAAGTTCCCCCCAAAGAGCCTCAGCAGGGAAGGAGGAGGAGATTGGATCTGAAATTGCTGCACTTAAAAGCTCCTGAAGAGGAAAATTATGGATGAGGAGGTGCTGGAATGTGCTGAAAAATTATCCTGGCGTGTTGACGGCTTCCAGGATTGGGATTAACAATGGGGCCCTATTGGAATTTGGAAAGGCTGGGCTTGAAGCAGCAGGGAAATGAAGGAATTCCTTTTGGCAGGGGCCAGGTGGTTCCAAAAGGTAAAGTTCTTCTTCCTTATTTTTGGGGAGTTATTTATAACTCTTCTCTCCTTTGTTTGGGGAGCTTTGGCTGCAAAATTTCATGGGAATCTGAGGCAGTGCCTCAAATCCAGTTGTCATTAATTGCTGTGCTTTAAAAAGGTTGGGAGGGGAAGGATGGAGAGGGAAAATGAAGGATGAGAACAAACAAACAGAAAGAATTTGGGGGGCCAGGAAAGGGGTGTTTTTTAGGAACCCAGGAAAAGCTAAAACCTGTGGGACAGGTGATGTTCATCCCAGATTTTGGCTGGATAAATGAAGGATTACAGAGAATTCTGCAGGGACACGGCCACAAACAGGGAAGGGAAAATGTCAGGATCATCTGCCCTAAACCAAAATTCCTGGTTGGATAGGACGAGGATTTTCGAGGTGCTCCCACTGTTCCATCACAAGAGGAGAAGATTTTCCAGCTTTGACTCCTTCCAGAATCTCCATGGATTGTATCAAGAAGCCAAATTTTGGGCTCTGAGTTCTTTTCCAGCTCTGTGCCAAGAGAGTCTGGAATTTCCCTGTTTGGAACAGGAGGGACCTGAGGCTCCTCCAAAACATGGACTGGGAACGTGACGCTGCTGCTTGTTCCTATTTTAGGGAGTTTTGGCTCCTGGAATCTCCCTTTGCCACAAAGCACCCAGAAAATGCAAATTGAGGGGTTGTGACATTGTTAATGGGGGACAGGCAGGTTGTGAGTGATGTTTTCCTGAAGGATTTCCCAACCTAACAATTTTCTGGAATACTTTTTTTGTCCTAGGACATTTTTTTCCTAGGATTTCCTGGTTTGCAGGAGTTTGATGTCTCCTTTGCACAAACATGGGAACGAAGTCACCGCTTGGGCACCCGCTCCCGAAAAATGAAGTTTGGCTCAGTGTGTTTGCCTTCTACTTTTAGAATTTGTCTCCTCGTCGCTCCCTGCTTGAATGTCCTATGGAATCTTTAAAAGCAATTTTAAGGGGGAAAAAAAAAGGATTCTGGCAAATGGCAGTAAGGGGAGAACACAAAA
Organism: Anomalospiza imberbis; assembly: GCF_031753505.1. Classification (NCBI taxonomy): domain Eukaryota; kingdom Metazoa; phylum Chordata; class Aves; order Passeriformes; family Viduidae; genus Anomalospiza; species Anomalospiza imberbis. The sequence continues at coordinate 150,854,023 of NC_089681.1, forward strand.
TTTGGAAATCAACCAATAGAATGGGAATTATCATCCATTCTTTGACAAAATAATAAGAAAAGTTGGGAAGCCAAAATCTTCAATAAGCACAGAAATGAAGGAATATTTGCCAGGCTGCAGGAGGGTCAGAGGTGTTTTTTCACACCCTGGACACAGAATTTTGGGATTTTTTTTTGATATCTGTGTGACTTACACCCCCATTTCCCAGGAAGGATATTCCCGGTGTTGGCAGAGAAGCTGATGAATTGAAGTCCCTGGAATTTCAGCCCCACCTGTTGGACTGTCCACCAAGTGGAGCTGCCAAGGCCTTCCCAGCAGGGTGACTAATCCATGCTGGGAACATCAGGGAGCTTTCCAGGCCTTGTTTGGGAATTGCACGACCGTTGTTGGTGTCTCATGCATTTCCTGGTTGCTCCAAGTTTTTTGTATTCCTTAATAAAATTCTCCCACGTCACCCCAGCAGCTAAAAGTTATCCCTGACTTTTCCCCATGGATCGAGGTTTTCTACCTCATCATGTCATCCCTTTCCAATTCCAGAGTTTGTTGTTTCCAGACAAACAGGGAGGTGGGAATGACACACACCCAGACTTGGAGCAAGGACGCTGAGAACTCAGGGTGTAGTGGCCTTTTAAATGATTTTATTTTTGGACAATATCAGGATTTTGAATTATCTTCTCTCCAGAGCTGTAAAAAAGATCCATGTGCTTGATTTTCTGGGATGTTCCTGGAGTCTGAATTGCTGCTTTTCCCTTCCTGCTCTGCTCAGCTTCTCCTGAGCACTGGAATTGTGTGGTCCAAGGAGAAAATACAGGAGCAGCTTTTCTTTGGAGCTGAGCTGATGTTCACAGGTCTAAAGGAAGGATTGGAAGATCCCAAGGCCATTCCCCAATGGAATTTGGGCCATGGAGGAGCTGATGCATAAGAGCTGGATGGTCCTTGCACTTCCCTGAGTTCTCTGATTTTTATATTTTCCCATCCCACTTTGTGGTTTTCGGGATATGATTTTTCTCCGCTATCACAATTTCAATTATTTGCTTCACCTGTCTCCTCTGAAGAGCTTTAGAGGAATGGCTGCTTTGGGAGTGGGACCTTCCAGCAATCTTGGAATGCTGGATGTGGTCAAAGTGCAGGCAAGGAATGAAACATCAGTTTGGGAGCAGAGGGCCCCGTTTAGAGCCCTTCCTTATCTCCAGAAAATCCTGGAATGGTTTGGATTGGAAGGGACCTCAAAGCCCATCCAGTCCCAGCCTGCCATGGGCAGGGACACCTTCCATTATCCCTGGTGGATCCAAGCCCTGTCCAACCTGGCCTTGGACACTTCCAGGGATCCAGGGGCAGCCACAGCTTCTTTGGGAGTTCCTTCCCCACCCTCCCAGCCAGGAATTCCTTCCCAAAATCCCATCTATTCCTACTCAGTTTCAGTTTAAAGCCATTCCCTCTTGTCCTGGCACTCCAGGCCTTGTCCTAAATCTCTCTGCCTTTCCAGAGAAGGCAAAAGATGGAAAATTTCCTGATTTTCCCAGGATTTTGTAAATCTTTATCCCCTGGTCTCAAGCAAAGGGAAAACTTTCCATGAGAAACGTGTGGAATGTGATCCGTGTTTATGTCTAGTTCTGGTTGGGGTGAGAGTTCAGGGCATCAATCCCTAATTTTGGGAGCACTTGGGAGAAATGGAACTACTTCCAATGTGGGGAAAAATCAGGAAAATGAGGAAGAGTTTTGTGCTATGAAATTCCTTCTCAATTAATGGATTGGAGAGGACCTTCAGGATCATCCCATTCCATGAGCAGGGGGAAATTCCACTATCCCAGGCTGCTCCAAGCCCCATCCAACCTGGCCCTGGACACTTCTAGGGATCTAGGGGAAGCTACAGCTTCTTTGGGAAAACTGCTCCCCACCCTCAAGGTTTGGAGACTCCTACAATGTGGAGTCAAAGACAGAAAATTCAGGAGCACCGGTGAGGGGAGGGCTCCGAGCCATGGAGCTTTTGGGAGAGAGGGTTGTAAAGGACATGAGGGTTTTAATCAACAGATAAATGAGAGCAGCAGGGGGTGTCAGGGAGGCCATGCTCTTCCCGGGATATCTCCTGTGGTTCCGTGCCCAGGAACAGCTCCAGGGTTGGTCTGACACAGCTTCAGACAGAGCTGTCAGCCAGCCCACGGAAAATCCAGGGAAATTCAAGCTGGAGAGAGATAAAAATCAACGGATGTTCTCCCAAAAGAAGCCCGTCTTTCAGTGCTTCTTTTGAGCTGCTCTCATCTCTCATAATTCCCCAAAAAATCCAGCTTTGTAGTTCTGCCCTGTCGTAGACATTCCAAGAATTGGCTTCCTGCAGATCCTTTGGGACACTGGGATTTCTTTACTCCTTGCTGGCTTTGGAAATGTTTTTTCCATCATTAAGCATTTTGTCCCAGCTGCTTATCAGGTTCTCCAGTGTTATCGGATCCCTAGGGAATGGGCTGGTCTTCCTCATAAAATCGTGATATCGAATATGAATTTATAATTCATTCATCATTTTTTAAGATTTATTTAATATTTAAATGCTCTGCATTTGGACTGCACACAGTAAAGCTTTTAGGGCAGTGCCAGAAGTTGCTAATCCTGAATTTGCTACATGGAATTTTCTCCATCAGATATAAATATAGGAATATTTACCTTCACTCATATGATGGGTGTAGGCAGAAAGGCATTTTTTTTAGGGAAAAAAAAAAAAGAGGAAGTCTGGGATTTCAGCCTGGATACTTATTGAAGCTGGAAGGGAATCACGGAGCTGACAGAAATTCTTGCACACTTCCGAAATAAAGATTTATCCAAGAGTCCAAGGATTGCTCCATCAGTATCCATTTATTTGGCTCAAGTGAGTCTCTTAATCCCTTTGCCCTTACTGGATTCCAGCCATGGAATAAAGACAGTTCCATTCGATCATTCCTTGTTTTTGAAACACTGGAACACCTCTGGGCTGGAATAACTGGGAGATTGTCTCAGGATTCAGCTGGCTCCTTCCAATCCAGAAATGCTCACAGATCCATTACAAATAAACCAGGATCCTGAGAGCTTGGGAAGATCCCTGGATCTTGAGGCAGGAGGATCCAGGGACAAGTCCCAAAGGAAACTTGGGAATTGGACATTTTCTTCTTGGGAGGGCAGGGAGGGAAAGAGTTCCTGTGAGTGGATGTGAGTCACGACGTGGGACTGGGCCTCGGGGCCAGAAACAGCACCTGGAGTGTTTGATTTGCTCCATGATTAATTGGGAAAGGGAAAGAGAAGGGATCTTGTGTGGGAACAAAATCCATGGCCTGGAGTGTTTAATTTGCTCTGGAATTTAGTGGGAAAGGGAATGAGAGGGGATTGAGAATGGGAACAAAATCCATGGCCTGGAGTGTTTTATTTGCTCCATAATTAGGTGGCAAAGGGAAAGAGATGGGATCTTGTGTAGAAACTAATTCCATGGCCAGGAGTGTTTGATTTACTCCATAATTAATTGGGGAAAGGAAAGAGAAGGGGTCATGGATGGGAATGAAATCCATGGCCTGGAGTGTTTGATTTGCTCTATGATTAGTGGGAAAGGGAAGAAGAGGGGATCATTTGTAGGAAATAAATTCCATGGCCTGGAGTGATTGATTTGCTGTCTAATTTATTGGGAAAGGGAAGGAAAGGGGATCCTTCCTGGGAATTAAATCCCATGGCCTGGCATTTAATGGCGTGGTTGCAGATCTCCAGGTCTGACCATTCCTGTGACGTCTCTTCCAGCCCTTTCTCCATCCTGCCTGGGATAAGCTGCTGGATCCAAGATTCTCCTGGCTCCAGAGCCACCCCACCACTCCCCTTTTCTAACAAGGTCACCTGTGGAAGTGCAGAGGAATTCAGGACCCTCTGGCCCTGCATGTTGTTGCCCCATTCCCTCCTCGAGTCTTTGGGATCCTCCTTCTCCTCTTTCCCGTTGCCCTGAGCTCTCTTCCATGCTGGGAGACATCATCATGCTCCCAACACGTTCCAAAAATTTCTTCACCAAGTGCATTTCCCTTTGCTCTGGATGAAAAATTCCTCCTTTCTCCCTGTTTGCATCTCAGATCCACTCCCATAAAGAGAGAAGGAATCCTGGTGCTGGGGAGTATGGGAGGAATGTATAGACTTGTACCAAGACATTTGGGAATTATGGAATTCTATCTTCCCTTCTTCCTGATTCCATCACCTTGAAGCCTCCTCAGGGTTCTCATTCTCCCACTGCTCCTCTCCTTCCTTCTCTTTCCCTAGCAAATCCCCAATCCCTCTTTTCAGGCATTCCCAGCTATGGCAGCAGAAGTTGGAAAAGCCCCTGAATATTTCCCCCCACCCAGGACCCTCTTTCCTCCCATTTTCCTATCCTTTGCTGCAGCTCTTGGAATATTCCTAAATTTTTAGCTTCCAGCAAGAATAAACTGCATCCATCCTCTGGAAGCAGATACAGAGCCGATTCCAAAGGGTTCTCCAGCTCCTATTTATAAATCAGCCAGGATTTATTATTATTGTAATCATCACTATTATCCCTGGACTTGGACAAACACAGGGAAGCGTGGTCCTGTTTGTGTGGATTTGCTGTCCTGGAATTTTTCGGGTGTCATTTGCAAATCCAATCCCAACAGCAGCAGGAAAACAAGGAAACCCAATTAGGAGTGGAGTCAGGCTGGAGTTTTGTTGCCATTGGCCAGCAGGTTTGGATGGGAGCACCAGCCAAGGGGAAATCTGATCCAGATGAAAGTCTCACTTCCAGCACCTAAAAAAAGGCCCGGACAGCTCTGTGTGCGCAGGGATTTTTCCCTCAAGAAATCCCATGTGTTTTCCCGGGGGATTCCAAGCCTTGTGCTCTCAATTCTGAGACAGGAACAAAACCCAGCTCGTTTCCCTGCTCCTGGCACGGCTCGGGGAGAAACCGCCCAGGCTCGGCTGGAACCAGGATCCCCTGTCCTTCTTCCCAGCCTCCCGTTTTTTCCGCATGGAGTGACCTGAGAGGAACTTCCCTGGAGCTGCTGTTTTCCTGCTTCCTGAGCTCCTGGCAGGCTGGCAGGGGCTCAAGTTAGGCTGGGACATGAAGTCTGGAGAAAATTCTGAGCTGTGCAGCTAGGAGCAAAGGCTGAATTCCAGTAGCCGTCCCTCAGACCAGGAATATTTTCCCTTCAAAAGGAATCTGCTTCCAAATCGCTCAAAGCTGCTTCAAGGCACAGACTGAAGGATCCAAGACCCAGAATATGGGACCGAGTTACCATCCCATTTCATGGAAGTTTCACTCTCCACAACGCCCTGAAGGGAGGTTGTAGCAAGGCAGGGATCAGGCTCTGCTCCCAGGGAACAGGGAAAGGAGGAGAGGGAACGGCCTAATGCTGGGCCAGGGCAAGCTCAGCTTGGACACCAGGAGGAATTTCTCCATGGAAAGGGTGGTCAGGCCTTGGGACTGGCCAGAGACGTTTGGACTTCCCACCCCTGGAGGTGTCCCGGGAATTCCTGGATGTGGCACTCAGTGCTCTGGTGATCCCAGAGGTCTGGGATTCCATCCTGGAATCTTGAAGCTTTGGAGGAACAACCTCCGAAGCCCAACCTTCAAATCCCACCATGCCCAGGGAAATCTTTCCTGCCTAAGCAAGCCCAGTCCTGGTGCAAAGGCAAATTCATTGGATAAGGAGCAACTTCTTGGCCATAAAGGGGAAAGAGTTGGGTTTTCCAAGTATTCCATTATTTCTTCACTGGGATTCTTGTGGCTGCCACTCAGGACTGTGATCTCCTCATGCCAGGTGCAGCACAAACGTGCAGATTTCATTGTCCAGAGAAATGGTGGATGCCTGGAAGTGTCCAAGGCCAGGTTGGATGGGCCTTGGAGAAACCTGGGACAGTGGGAGGTGTCCCTGCCCATGGCAGGGGGGCACTGGATGGGCTTTGAGGTCCGGTCCATCCCAAACCATTCCAGGATTCCATGATAATCCAATGTCTAATGCATACAATACAGAGAGCCACAGGTTCTATAAACTTCTGGGTGAAATTCCTGCACTGACATTTTTCCTGGGAGCTCAGTGCTCCAAAGAATCATTGGATTGGAATGCTCAGGATTTTTCTACCTCAACTATTTCTGCAGTGAAAATTCCTGTAAGATTGAATTACCCTGGGGAATGAGGGAAATGATCAATGTCTGATTGATAAATCACATCCTAAAGATTTCACTTTGCTGCTCTGGTGTGAAGGATTTAATTCCCAGTCAATTCCATAGCATTGTCCTATGAATTCACAGCTTTATGGGAATTATAGTGGATATCTTGTGGGATGAGTGGCCTGGAAGCCTTTGCTCCCCATGTGCTCATTCTACAGCACAGAGTCTTTCACAGGGATTAAGTTGGGGCATGACAAGAAGTGTAATTTGGCCATAAAATTTTCATCCTACAAAAGAAACAAGATTCCAATCCCTTTGGAAGCTCTGGCTCTCCCACACCACATCAGAGAACTGGAGTTTGATGAGGAAAAAACCCCAAACAAAGCTCTTTTCAACAAGTCAAAATAGAACATTTTAATTTCAGGGAGGTTAAAATGTTCCTCCTCCAGTGAATTACGGAGACAAAACAGTGGGAGATTTTTTTCACTGGAATTCCTCACATTTTCTATCCCACAAAAAAAACATGGCAAAGACTCGATGTTTTGGGATGATCGTGGCTCTGAGCAAAGAGAGGATGGAGATTTCCAAATCTCTGCTGCAGAAGTCACTAAATGGCAATAATGCAGAATGATCCATGGGCTGGAATGGATTCATCCCAAGGGATTCACACCATTCCCACTGAACAATAGAAGGGCCATTTTGTTGGCTTTTCCAACAGAAAGGAGCTGTCTGATGCCACCAAATATCCCAGGAAATGACTGGCAAAGATGGGAATGGGGCTGGATTCTTTTCCCCCATAAATATTTGTAATGTAAACATGGACTCAAAGTGGGAAGGGCTTTAAGCTCAAGGAGGGTGGGTTTAGATGGGAAATTGGGAAGGAATTCCCAATGGAAGTGTCCCCAGGATTTCCTGGAAGTGTCCAAGGCCAGGTTGGATGGGGCTTGGAGCAAGCTGGGATAGTGGGAGGTGTCCCTGGAATGGGGGGGAACAGGATCATCTTTAAGATTCCTTCCCACCAAAACCATCCTGGAATTCTGGGATTCTATAAAACACAGTTGTCGTTGTTGTTGTTATTATATTATATTATATTATAATTTCTTCAGGGAAAAAATGATAGTAGATAAATAGTGAATCCTAAAAATTGTCAGGATTCCTCTTTGCAGAGCCAAGAATTTGGGATCCTCCCTGAGATAAATAAGAACAACCCATTTGTTGTTTATTTCCGGAACCTGAACTTATCCAGGGATATTCATCCAGTGGGATAAGAATTTGATAAGGGACCATCTCTGATTTTCAATAAACTACTGAAAGGCAGTTTATTGAAACTCTCATTCCAGAGAGAGGAGGTTGTGGGTGTTGTTTAATTGCCATAAATTTATTCCCTTGCTCCATTGATTATCAGGGGCTGTGAGTCAAGGCTGCCCAATAATTTCCAAGAAATCTGACGGATAAGTGGATTTTTGGATTGAATAGGTGCAAGGCAGCTTGGAAGCATTTTATTTTATTTTATTTTATTTTATTTTATTTTGCCCAGATCCTAAATCCCACCTGGAATACCAGGGAATTCCCAAAACCCTGTGGACAGTAGGTCACTCCCCACCAGAATTGCTTTAACACCTTTTCACAAATAATGGGGCTGAGCTCAGCATCCAAAGGGGGTCGGATCTCCCTTCCCAATCCCTCTTAATTACCTGGGGGAATCTGCAGAGGAAACACCTCCTGGGATTCACATTCCTTGTTGGAAGGGTGAGGAATGTGGAACCAAGGAGGATTCGTTGAGCACCTGCTGGATGTTGATGGAATCCAGCCCATGTTCATCCATAACAATTCCTGAATGCTTCCAGCAACAGAATTATGTGGAGCACTGCAGTGATTTGGGCCTGGATTTCAATCCCAATTGGCTTTAAAAAGGGAAATAAATCCCAGCAATCCAATCAAAAGCCCTTTCCTGATGACCCTGGAGCTCCTGATAACAATTCTACATGAAATAGGGAATGATGGATAATAAGGAGAAGCCCAGTTCCTCGGGATAATGCCAAGGGCAGCCACGAGTGAGGAAAACATCCTGATCATGTTTCTCCTGCGACTTTTCTAGAGCAGCTGCTGCCAAAGGAGAGAGAAAAAACAAGGAAAAAGATTTAAAAAGTGGAAGGGAGGGAGAAATTAAAAAGCAGGAACTTTGGAATTGTTCTACCCCGGGGAATTCAAGGAAAACAGTTTTCCCACATGGACAAGGAACGGGTGGGTCAGATCCAAGCCTTGCCGGAGTCAATGGAGAGATTCCCTTTGACTTGGGAGGCTCTGGATCAGCCCCAGTATTCCCATAAGGATGACTAAGCCAGGCCTGGCTCCTGGGACGCTTAGGCCAGACAGAGCCAAGGAAAACCTGCTCCTCTCAAGAGCAGTTTTGTTTCCATGAAGCCACTGGAAGCAACACCTGGAATGATGTCCTGGAGCCCCAGGCTCTCTGCCACGGCCCAATCCCATGGGAGATAATTTCTGGACACAGGGATCCATACAAATACTTGGGAATCCAGTGCCATGTCCCCTCAGCTGAGTGTCTGTCACAGCAGGAGGTGCCCAGGCATGTTTGGGATGGAGATTCTCATTTTATTCTCCTCCCTCACCCACAGGACTGCAGAAAAAATGAGAAGTTTGCAACCAATCCCACTCCAGGGTTATTCCCCCAAAATGTGCCAATGGCCCTGGATCCCTGGAAGTGTCCAAATGTTGGATGGGGCTTGGAGCAGCCTGGGATAGCAGAAATGGCAGGGGTGGGAATGAGATGATCCTAAAGATCCCTTCCAACCCAATCCATCCTGGAATTTGAGGCTGCCTAGACATCCCGAAGTCAAGCTTTTCCCAATCCATGGATCCTCAGCCCAGCAGGCCATTGGCTGTCGTTCCAGCTGAATTTCAGGATGTGGGAATACAGCCCTGTTCCCTCTTCCTGACTGAATTACTGCAGATTATTTGCTTCTTTTCTCTGCCAAGGTCAGGATTAAATGTGTGAGTAATTGTTGGGACTCAGATGTTTATCAGCTCTTATCTCTGTCACAGTCCCACAAACCCTGAGTTCTGCAGCCCTTCACTCCAACAAACTAAACATGGAGCCCCATCTCTCTCTCTACAAGGCCTTTTAAGGATCAACTGTCCAATTGAGAAATGACACCTGAATTATTTTTACTTTTAACCCAGTAACCAACCACCCGTGCCTGCAATGGGGAATTTTTTATCCAATTACACAAAACCACCCAAACCCATGGGGAAGGAGGAGAAGAAGAAGGAGAAGAAGAAGGAGCAGCCTCCCCACTAAAGCTTCCATCTTGCTTTATATCTATTCCTGTATTCTAAACCCTTAAACTCTGAGTTTCCCACCCTGTGATATCACACACTTCTATTCAAACTCCACCCCCACAATCCCAGTTCTGTCATTCCATTTTGGAAGCTTCTCCATGGCCTCAGGTCAATGCACTGTTCTCCTGGGGGTCAGTGCCTGGCAGCACAGAAAGGCTGAAATTCTCAGTAACCAGGGCTCCAACAAATGACCCCAGAAGATGCTCCCAGAACTCCCCTCCTGTGGAGACTTCCCCATTCCAAAACTTTGGATGAATCCCAGCCACCAGCAGGAGCTGTGGCACCTGCCTGGCTTTCCTGGAAAACCCAACTTTCCTGACTTTTAGAGGGAAAACAGGAATTCCCTGGGAGCTCCCAAACACAGACCCCTTTTTTGGAGGTCATCACAAGTGTCTCAGCCCCTGGGAATTTTCCTCTCCTTTTCCTTCACTTCTCACCAGCATAAGGAATTCTTCCCTCCCTCTGGGCCAAGGCTGCTTAGAACTGCTCCAAGCTGGAAATTTTTCTGATTAGATGATATCCATTAAAATAATTAGTATTTCTTTCACTGGATTTAATTTATTATTTCTATTCATAAAAAATTTAATGTTTCTTTATTGAGATTTAATTTATTAATTCTATCAATTCAAATATTTATTATTTATTTATTTAATGAATTATTTCTCCCCATTCAAATATTGGCTATTTATTTAATTCTATTTCATTTCTTTAATTATATTCATTAAAATATTTCCTAGGCAGGACAGAAACGAGACTTTTCTTCCTGTGCGGGGGAGCTTTATTCCCTGGAAATTGTGGGATCCTATTCCTATCTGATTGAAATAAATTAATTTAAATACTTTTTCTGTAGGATCCCAAATTTGACCCCAGAGACCGTTTAGGATCAATCAATAATTTTCTTCTTGGCTGCATATTTTGCATCAGATAGGAAAAGTGGTTTTGAGTTGGAGAGTCCCGGGGTTGGAATATTCCATGACCCTTTTTTTGGAACAAATCCCACATCCCAAAGTGTTTTTAGCACCACAGGGAATGTTTGGAATATCCCACCCAGGTTTAAACATTCAGGCATTAAATTTTGAATTCCCCATCATTTTTCTCCTGCGTGAAACTTCTCCCTCAGCCCAGAAACGGAAGAACTGCAGGAATATTTGTGAGGAATAAATAACTTTGGTCCTTTTCCATCGTGCTTTTGGGAATGACGTTTTTACGGCACTCAGGAAGTCAATTTTGGGATTATTTTGAGCCTGTGCTGCAGCCAAGAACACGAGATAGGACAGATTAAAGGGATCGAGGGCAGCCAGTTCTTGGCTGTTCCAGCCAGCTCGGGAAAGAAGAGTTCAGGCTGATCCCTGTTCCTCCTCAGAATTCCCAAGGGGATTTTTTAAGGAGCCACCAATGCTCTCCATTTGTAACAGAAGCTGCTTGTCCCAGACTCCTGATTTAGGGGAACTTTGGAATTCCTGTGTTTGCCACCAGTTCCAAACAGTCACTGCAGAAAGGAAGGGTTTGGGAAATGGAAAACATTCCAAATTCCAGGATTCAAGGAGACAGAGTGGTTTTTATAAGGGAAGAGAAGGAGAGGACAAGGAGAACGGATTTACACTGAAGGAGGGGGAATTTCCATGGGATATTGGGAAGAAATTCTTCCCTGGGAGAGTGGGGAGGGGCTGGGATGGAATTTCCAGAGCAGCTGTGGCTGCCTCTGGATCCCTGGAAGTGTCCAAGGCCAGGTTGGACATTAGGGCTTGGAGCAGCCTGGGGGAGTGGAAGGTGTCTCTGCCCCCTTGGATTTATTCCAAGGTCCTTTCCCACCTAGACCATTCCAGGATTCCCAGAATAGATGGAATTTTACCTGCAGGAAGCTCAGGTCCCAGGCCCCACTTCCAAAGGGTTTTGATGTCACCACCTCTACCCTTGGTGCAGCTGTTGGAGCTGCACAAAGCAAGTGCTGGGAATATTTTCCTCTCTGTTTTCCAAGCTTCTCCCTATGGAGTCTTCATTTCTGCTCTTATATCCTGATGTTGATGCCACCAGGAGTAACGGAAAAATACATTCCAAACTCTTTTATTGGGGAAAAACAGCAAGCCCAAAGCAAACCCCCAGTTTTGCATGTGTGCGTTTTTTGGGAATGAAGGAAGAGGGACAATTATCCCCACTCTGTTTTTTTTTGGAAGCAGGAATAACTTGTTGGGATCATCCACTAAATGAAAAGAAGTGGGAACGGTTGGAAAATCCATTGCTGTCAATTCGGGGGATGGATAAATAGAAAGAAAAGGGAAAAAAACAGAACTGCTCCTTTGGCATCCTGGCATGGTTTGAGGCCATTTTCCCTTGGCTGATCCCTGTAGGAATTTTTAGCTGAGTCAGATGTCTGAGGGAAGGAACAGCCAGCTGGGAGAGCAGGGAATTGCACCTGGAATTGCAGGGAAAACAGGGAATTGCACCTGGAATTGCAGTGTCAGCACGTGAGGGAGGGATGTGGCTGGAAAATGGGACGGCTCCTTGTGATCCCTGGAGATAAATGACCTGTCCTGAGCCTGGAGCAAGGAATTCTGGAATGGGCTGGATTGAAGGGATTTTAAGGACCATCCGTTCCACCCCTGCCATGGCAGGGACACCTTCCATTATCCCAGGCTGGAATTATTTGGAATTTGCCTCTCCCTAATTCCATCTCTCTTGTGTAAATCCTCATGGTGAGTATCCCGTTTTTATTCCAATTAACAGCTCTGGTTTCCATCAGTTCTCAATCCCCCAGATAATCAGGATCCATTGATTCCAACCCCATGGGCAAGGGCACCTCCCACTATCCCAGGTTGCTCCAAACCCCATCCAACCTGACCCTGGACACTTCCAGGGATGGGGGATCCAAGGAGAGCCATCACCATCTTCAGCGCAAGCTGGAAACCTTCCTGGCAGGAATTGCTTTTCCTACTCCTCTCTCCTTGCTCCTGCAATCTCCCCCTCTTTTCCTGGGATTTGGACATCCTAGTGTTTTCTGTTGGGAATGTCAACATCTCATCACAAGTGTGTTTTTTATATTAATTTTATTCCTTCCCAATCCTTTCCCTGGCAGCTTTCTAGCATTGGGGTTTTTTCCTTCAACGAGCAAAATCCTAATTAAAAAAAAAAAAAAAAATTGGGAAAAATAAAAGAGTTGGGGCCAAGTGTTGCAATGCAAAGGTCAAGTGCATGGAAGTGTGAAAATTCCCGAAGAAGCCAAGCTGCTCCAGCAGCTCCAGGAGCCAAACTGGATCCAAGCACACAGAGCTAACGTCACCCACGGACACTTGGAATTCGGGAGGGCCGGGATGAGCTCAGGCAATGAGCTGTGGTTCTTTCCCAGGCTGGGATTTATGAGGCCGTGCCAGAACCTCTGCTCCAAACTCCTCCTCCCAGACACTTGGAAAATTGGTGTTGTTCCCAAGGTTTAGGGTTGGAGTAGGGAATTAACGCCACAGCTGAGGAGATTTTTATTCCCCCCCCTCAAAAAAACTGTTTTCTGGGAGAAGGCAGAATGTGCATCCCAAACTAATGGTAATGGTAATTCTTCCCTGGGAGTAGAAAAGGCAAAAGTTCTGGAAAATGAAAATTGTTTCTAATTCCTGTGTCTATTTTTTGGTTTAAATTCCAAATAATTTGGTCCTTAATAAAATTCCAGGAAAGAGCCAAGTTCCAAAGAGATCCCAGATAATCCACAAGGCTTTGCTTTGCCAAAGTCTCTCTTCCCTGCCCTCTCACCATCCCAAATTTGTTTGCAAACTGTCGGTGAGTTGGAAAAAAAAGATATTCCAAGAAGTGCTCTGATCTTTGCTCCTCAAATTCCTGGAATAAACCGGTCTGGATCCTCTGGATGCATCCCTTGGTGATGCTTTTGTAACAAGGGGGGATTTTTGGCCAAAATCTGCAGCTTTTTTGCTTTGCTGTCCTTGGTCTTCCTCCAACTCTACCCAGAATTTCATCCTATGGAGGATTTTCCTAGAATAAAGAAGTTTTTTTTCATAATTCCTTAACAATTCCTGGTGCCTCCCTATCAGTTCCAAATGATCTAACAATAGATTTAAAAAATATTCATCCTTTTGCCTTTTTCCAGCTTTCCTGCCACCTATTTCTTTTGCTGGCACTGGAGGAGAAAAAAATGAGGAAAGGAGAAAAAAATGGGAAAGAAAATTCCATTTGTTCTCAAGACCAAAAAGAGAAATAAGGATATGAACACAAAACACTTAAATACTCCCTTCGGAAAGAACATTTTCATTTTTTTGAGTTGTTTGTAAGGAAAAAAACCCACATTGATTCCAGGGAATGATGCTCATGCCCAATCCCAGCCTAATCCCAAGAGCTTCAAAACCTCAGGAAATCACAAAAACATGATTTGTCCCTCAAATCCAAGCAATGGCATTAATATTCCCTGGAATTTGCAACCTGCTCTCTCCCGCTCTATTTTGGCCCTTTTTTCCACTCCATTTGTTCCCAAATTTCTGCCTCCAGCACCTGTTCTCCATTAAAAGCCTCTCCAAACAAACATTCCCGGGGCAGACACGAGGAAAACACGGAGCTGAACGTTTTGCTCCATTAACTTTCCTGACGGGATGATGTCCTTTGTTTTTTGAACATTGCTTTTAATGGCCCGTTAAGGATGGAGCAACCTGGGAGTTGGATCACCCTGGAATTTCAAAAACAAGGAATTCAAAAATCCCTTTTATTCTCCTCTCCAGCTGCAAACTTGAGTCTGTGGAGTTCCACCCTTGGTATCGAAGGGGTTTTAATTGATGGTTTTTACTCTCAGGGCACTTTGAGAGTGATTTTCCACTACGAAAAAAAATAGGAGGAGGGAAATGTGGAAAAAACGCTGGGAGAGGACATAAAACTCCCTCAACTGTGAAGGGGGAATCAGGGTGGTTCCATTGAATCCCTCAAAAAGGGAGCTGGATTTCATGGATGCAGCTCAGGCTCTAAATTTATTCTGAGGGGCATCCAAATGATGCAGGAAAAGAATCCTCAGCACATCCATGGGGTTGCAAATATCCAGGTTTGGAATCCAATTCCATTCTGCAGCTGATCCATGGGAAGGAAATGCAGGATCCCATAAAAATGTCACCTGAGCCACTGCACTTGGGGCTCTGTCAGTGCCATGGAATTCAGTGCTTGGAATTGTCCCAGATTCAGGGAGATAGAGTGGAAAAGTATCTCCCGTGGGATGCTGCAGGATTTCTGGGAATTGTTAATCCAGGAAGGATTGGCTGAATTCTGCAGGACTCCATTCACAGATTCCAGCCTGGGTTTTATGGGAATATGCACAAACGTCTTTGTCCCAGGGTCATTCCTAGACTAGAGCGCAACACTTATCCCTGGAAGTGTCCAGGTTGGACAGGGCTGGGAGCAACCTGGGATTGTGGCAGGTATCCCTCAGATGCTGGAATTCCCAGAATTCCCAGAATGACCAGGTTGGAAGAGACCTTCATGATCATCGAGTCCAACCCAGCCCCAACACCTCAACTCAATCCTGGCACCCAGTGCCACATCCAGGCTTTGTTAAACACACCCAGGGATGGTGACTCCACCACCTCCCCGGGCAGAGCATTCCAGAACTTTATCACCCTTTCTGTGAAAAACTTTCTCCTGATATCCCACCTAAACTTCCCTTGGTGCAGCTTGAGGCCATGTCCTCTGGTTCTGTCAGTTCCTGGAGAAGGAGCCCAAGCCCACCTGAGCACAGCCACCTTTCAGGAGCTGTGGAGAGTGATGAGGTCACCCCTGAGTCTCCTTTTCTCCAGGCTGAGCACCCCCAGCTCCCTCAGCCATTCCTCACAGGGTTTGTGTTCCCAGCCCCTCTCCAGCCTCGTTGCCTCCTCTGGACGTGCTGGAGCGTCCCAAGGTCCTTCCCAAACTGAGGGGCCAGAGCTGGTCACAGAGTTCGAGGTGTGCCCTCACCTGTGCCAGGTACAGGGGCAGAATGACCTCCCTGCTCCTGCTGGCCACACCGTTCCTGATCCAGGCCAGGAGCCACTGGCCTTTTGGCCACCAGGGCACGCTGCTGGCTCATGTCCAGCCTGCTGTCCCTCGGGTCCCTCTCGCCTGGGCACTGTCCAGCCCCGCCGTGCCCAGCCTGTAACACCGCAGGGAGTTATTGTGGCCAAAATGCAGGACTGGGCACTTGGACTTGTTAAACTTCGCCTTGTTAGACTCGGCCCATCCCTCCAACCGTTCCAGGTGTCCCTGCAGAGCCCTCCTGCCTTCCAGCAGATGGGCACAGCTCCCAGCTCGGTGTCGTCTGCAGATTTACTGGTGAAAGGCTCAATCCTCTCATCCGTGTCGTCAATAAAGATATGAACAGAGCTGGCCCCGGCACAGAGTCCTGGGGGACACCACTGGTGACTGAATTCCAGGATCCTTATGCTCCCCTTCCAGCCCAAACAATTCTGGGAATCTCTGGCTCAAGGGCGGCTGGGAGATGGACCCACCAACATGGAAATGGATCCTTGGAAGCCTCAGAGCTCCTCCAGCACCTGATCCTAGGAATCCATGGATATGGAGACAGGACCATGATGTTCTAAAGATCTGAAAGGCAGGAGCTGAACCTGGCAGGTTGGTTTGGTTTTTTTTTTGGTTTTTTTTTTTTTGTTTTTTTTTTTTGATATTGTGGCTGGGACTGTCACACCTGGACTTTTTTTTTTTTTTTTTTTTTTTGGGAAACCAGGAATAAGGAATTGTCTGTAGGAGCTACAAACAAAACCAGAAATTCCTGTTTGTCTTTATCCCACTGCAGACCAGCCCAGGAGGGGCTTCCAAGGAGTTTTTTTGGGATTTCTTGATTAAAAAGAAGCCCAGAGGTAAAATGGGATTGCAAAAATTCCCTCCGAGTCTGGAATATTTATCCAGCCTTGGGGACACTCCGTGCTCGTCCATCTGGCCACATCCCCACGGGCTTTTCCTTTTTTATCCCTGTTGTTTGCTGTTCCTTTTGCTCCTGGAGGGATTTGTGGGAAGTCACAGGGAAAAGGATCTGTCCTGCGTTTATCCAGGGAAAGTTGGGATGGGCTGAGCACATTCCCCTCTGGCCTCTGGCAACAATTCCCAGCCCAACCAGAGCTAACCTGGCCATGTTGGTGGCAGCGGGGACAGGCTGAAGAAGCATTTTTGGGGTATTCAGGAGCTGTTTTCCTTGGCTCTGCTGCCCTGGCTCCAGACTCTTCCCATCTTCCTGAGGTTTTGGGATAATTTATGGATTATCTGTGTTGGAATTGAGGCTTCTCCAGGGAATTGGGGCTTGCTGGAGTCAGCAGAAGGGAGGGAATGTAGGAAAAACGAGCCTGGAGGTCCCTGCTCCACAATGCAGCTCCTTTGAAAATTCCAGCACCCTGTTATCCCACAGCAGTTCCTGGGATAGATGGGATTTTATGGGATTTTATGGGATACAGGCAAGTTCTTTTTGCCACTTTGCTTTAAAGAAGAAGAGGTGGACAGAGCTGCGTAAGGAACTTTGGGGAATTCCAGGAATTTCTGTGTTCAATAGAACTGAGAAATGAGCTCAAATCGCCAATTCCTGAAGAAGTTGTTTGGAGTTGTTTTATCCGCAGTGGAGGGAAAAGCAGGTATTCTAAGGGGTGATTAATCCCTGAGTAAAAAGAACATGGAAAATGGAATAGATCAGCTGAGAAGAATTAATCCTGGGATCAGTTCTGGGAAAAAAACCCTGCAGATTCTTTAGGAGGAAATCAGGTTTAAAATCAGGGGTAATTTTGGCAACAAAATTTTTTTAAATTAATTGAAATTTTGTTGTCAGAGGAAATTGTTGGAAAGGTAAAAATATTTCATTTCAGGAAGATACAGATGGATTAATTAATTAATTAATTAACAGCTTTGCAAAGAATTAATAAATAAAAATGTAGTCCTTGGAAGCAAAGGATTTTTAACTAAGAACTAATTAAATAATTGATTTATATTGATTTATCTCCTTGTGAATAGCACTGGAAAAATATCAAAATACTCACTTTCCTTTGGATAAAAAATTCCCAAACTTTGCTACTTGCTGGAATCCAGGCTGGGATGGGATTAAGGAGAGGGCAATGAAATTCCAGCCAATATTCCTGGCTCCATCTCCATAGGGGAGTGATGTGGCAATGGAAATTCCTGCTGGAATGTGCAGGAAGGAAGGGGACCCTGAAATCCCAAACTTTCTTTGAAAAAAAACCAAACTGAACAACACAAATGTTTGCTCAGGCCCCTTCCATGACCCTTGGAAGAAAATCCCTCTGGAGAGGGAAGGGAAGGGAAGGGAAGGGAAGGGAAGGGAAGGGAAGGGAAGGGAAGGGAAGGGAAGGAAGGGAAGGGAAGGGAAGGGAAGGGAAGGGAAGGGAAGGGAAGGGAAGGGAAGGGAAGGGAAGGGAAGGGAAGGGAAGGGAAGGGAAGGGAAGGGAAGGGAAGGGAAGGGAAGGGAAGGGAAGGGAAGGGAAGGGAAGGGAAGGGAAGGGAAGGGAAGGGAAGGGAAGGGAAGGGAAGGGAAGGGAAGGGAAGGGAAGGGAAGGGAAGGGAAGGGAAGGGAAGGGAAGGGAAGGGAAGGGAAGGGAAGGGAAGGGAAGGGAAGGGAAGGGAAGGGATACTCCATATTTAATCTGATTTACTCTCCCTGCTGATTTTCCTTTCTGGTTATTCCCTGGCACATTCTGGGACACTCTGTGTTCTCTTTTCCCTCCTCTGTGGGAATGGCCTGACCTGCTCAGTCATTCTCATCCATTTGTATCCCAGAATTCCAATGCTCCAATAATCTTTCCATTAAACTTGGAATTTCCCTGTTTTAACAACCCCTTCTGTTTCAAGACTTTTGCATATCCAGGTTCTTTGGCATTCCCTAGAAAACTCTACAAGCTCCTGGCTTCTCTTTTTCCAGCCCCAGAGGACGTTTTTTCCCCTTACTTTTTCAATTATTATTCCCCAGAAAAGGAGCTCTCTTAATCCATGTCATTTTCCATGCTTCTCAACTTTCCTTGGCCTCTGCTGAGGTTTTTCTCAGGATTTCTTTCCCTTCTCCCCTTCCCTCACACAAACACAGAAACAAGGAGGAAACAAAGACACGGAAAATCCCATTTTTTACTGCAAAAACTCCAAGACCAAGATGTGTTTATTAGAATAACTTCCAGTTTTCCTTTGGGGAAGACTTTTCCTTTTTTCCTAGGGAAATTATTGGAATGGGAAGGAATCCTCATGGAGAAAAGATGAATTTTAGAATATTTTGTTTTCGTTTGGGATTTTTTCTTTTATAGCCTTAATTTTCCATGATCCAAAGCAGAGGAAAAAACATCAGCAAAGTTCTGTTTGTGGCTAATTTCTGGGAATTCCACAGTTTTTCCCTAAGGCTGAAGGATATTCCTGGGATTTATACTGGTGTTCCCATAAACACAGGGAAAAGGTGGAGTTTGGGATGGAAAAAGGGATAAATCATTTTTTGATCAATTTATTAATGATAAGAATTCCTCCATTTTCCTCAATTTTGTATTTCTGCTTATATCCCTCATCCTAAAGAAATTCCTAGGGATTCATAGTTCACATTCCAGTTTCTTCCATTGGATCTCCACAGGATCCACCCTCTTCCCATGGAGGAACAAGGCAAATTAAACAAAAATATCCAAATATCTTTAGGGATTTAGGCACAGTTTTGGAGCTCTGGAATGGGAATCTGGGCAGGAAAAAAAGGAGAAATTCCAGCACATGGAAATCCAAGGCCAGTATCTGGAATTCTCAGTACTTATCTTGTCCTGAAAGATAAAGATAATTTTTAAGAATTAGAGGAAAAAAGAAGGAACAAACAATTCCTCCAGGAATCATTCTCAGCTTATCAACAAGAGCTGCCAAAACACCAGGAATCATCCCAATCCCACGGTCCCATGCTCAGTGATGGAGAAAACATGGGAAGCAGTCCCTAACACCTGGAGCAAATCCAGGTAAGAAAATTCCATATAAAATAGTCCCAGTTCCCTCAGGAAATCAGGAGAAAAGGAAAGGCCCAGCTCATGCTGATACAGAGATGCAGCTTTAACTTCCCTCCATCCATCTCCGGCTCTTGTTGAGTTTTGGTTGGGTTTTAGGTTTTTAAAGAGATATGAGTAGTTGTTAGCTGTTAAAAGTTGTTTATTGTATGAATAGATATATTAGTTTTGAAGGTAAAGAGTTTAAGGTGTTAAAGCTGGTGTAAAAAGTTTTTTAGTATAGAGCCTTAAGTAAAAGTTGTAGTTGTAAGGTTGTTTTCTGGTAGAGAGTTTTAGATTTTGTGTAGGAATAATACTTTAAAGAGTTGTGAGTTTAAAAACTGCTACAAGAGACTGAGCCATTCCTGAATTTTTGGGCTCAGCTCCAGATTACCACCGAGTTCAGATCCTGTGGCAAAGGACCTTCGCTCTTCCAGGGTGGACATTCCCTTTGTCTTTCCCTAAACATTCCAAGAGCCTCACAGCAGGGGTGGGAGGGCCACTACTGGATCACACCACCGAGGCTCATCAGCAAATCCCAGGAATGTTGATTTCCTGGGAATCACAAGCTCCCAGCCCCCTTTCCAAACCCATCAAAGACCCTCGGAATTGCTTCCCAATCCTGTTCCAGTTTTCCAGCTTCCCATCTTTCCATGCTTACTTGTCTTCTCTGGTGGCTGACCTTAGTTCTCATTGGAATGGGAATTTCCAATGGGTTCGGATTAAGGATTGAAAACATCCCTGAACAACAGACAGGGACCATGGACAGACAGGGACCATGGATTGGGATTTCACCAAGGCTCCTGATCTTTGGCATCAAAACCTGGGAACCAGTTGGAAAAGTCCAAGTTCACAGGTAAATGCCTTAAGGGGAAAAAAAAAAAAAAAGATTCTAACAGGGAAAAAATAAAAATAAAGGGAGAAAATAAAGCAAACCAAATCTGGTTATTTTTTTAGCTTGTTTATATTTTGTTAAGTTATATCTTGGAACAGAATTCCCGAAAATCCTGGATGTGACTCCTACTTAACCCAGAAACAAAAGTCACCACAGCACAGCCAGATCAGCTCCAAAACCAAACCAAAGCCAGGCCTAAAAATAAACCAGAGCCATGGGAAAAGACTAAAAACAAACAAAGGAAACCCAAAACATCCAGACCAAATCTGAGCGCAACTTTTCCCGGGATATCAGAATAGATGGATTGGTCAACTCCTTCCCCAGGATCTGAGCAGGGAGAAAACCCAGGGAATGCCCGATAAAGGCAGTGGGCACCTTTTCCAGTAAAATTGGGATAAACCCTGCCCAGGAAATCCTGAAAACAAAGCCCAGCTCCTTTGTGAATGAGAGACAAAGATGCCCTGGGTGGTGCTGTGGTTTGGATGTGTTGGACAAAGTTCTGGCCTTTTCCTGGAAAACGAATCCATTGTCAGAAGATGGTGGGAGCCAGATTTATGGAAAACCACTAATTATACTGCCAGTGGTGTAAACATTCCTGATTACTTCTTATCTCTTTTGCTTCTATTTTTCCCCGTCTCTCGTTAGCTCAATTCTATTTCCTTGCTTTTTTAGGAGTTTGGGAGCAGAGATTTGTAAATGCACATGGAAAATATTTTTTCTTGGAAGTTTCCAGTCAATCCTAAAGGAACAAGGACTTGGAAATCCAGGAGAAGGGCAGAGGAGACTCACCTGGGCTCAGTTAGCCATGATGTGTTTCACAAAAGCTGGAAAAAAGAGGGAAAGAAGGATCAGTTATCATATGGAAAACATAACAAACCTTTCATAGATGGGGTTTATCAGAAGAGTTACGGACTCAGAGTTGTCTAAAATTTGGAAATTTTGCCCCAGATTTTCCATGGATTTAAACCTTCTTGGGAATATTTTAAGAAAGCTTCCAGAGGACCCGCCCACCTTCGTAGTTGATGCAGCCATTGGCATCTTCCTGCCCAGCCATCAGTTTATCCACTTCCTCCTCAGTCAGCCTCTCCCCTGCATGGAAAACAAAATCCCTGGATCAAAATCCCCAATCTAGGAATTTAGGAAGCTCCTGAAAAAGACAAATGGGAGTGAGAGAGAAGAGAGGGACATTTCTCCTGGGGGAAATTTGGGGTGCTGACCATGGGAAAAGCTCCTTTTGGAGTTGCAAACTTGATCCAAATTCCAAACTTGACCCAAATCTGGATCCAAATTTGAGACTAAATTTGATCCAAAATCCAGAAAGACAGGAAAAATATGAAAACTCACAGGATATTATGGGCACAACTCATTTTCCTAAGAATAAGCTTGGTCTAAGTGGCTAAATCTTGAAGGTTTGAGCCAGTTTTAACCAAGTCCTGATGAAAAAACTCTCAGTGAAAACTCAGTTCACCTCTGAGTTTGAGGTTCCAGAAGATTCCAAAGTCAAATTTGGGATCTTTGGTATGGATCGGTGATGGATTTAATTAAATTTAATTTTATTATTTAAATATTTGGTGCCTGTTGGTTTGTAAGTCTTCGTTTTGGTGAAGCAGAACAGAGACAAACCAAGGGAATCATTGGGATTGGCAATGTTGGGATGATTTATGGAAATTTAATATGTATTGGAGAAATCCAACACAACAGGAAGGAGTGAGGGAGAGGAGAAGGGCGGGATGGAAGCACCTCTTGGAAGCGCAGAAAAATGGGGACAAACCACGGGAATAGGTGGGGTTGGAAATTTTGGGATAATTTTATGGTGATGGGAATGAGATATTTATCGGAGAACTAAAACATGAAGGGAAAAGAGGGAGGGAGAAAAGCAAGGATGTAGATTCCCAAGGGAAGGTTTTCCTCACCCAGCGTGGCCAGGACGTGGCGGAGCTCGGCTCCCATGACCGTCCCATTCCCCTCCTTGTCGAACACCCGGAGCCCTTCCACGAAATCCTCATAGGTTCCCGTGTCCTTGGTCTTGGCAATGTGCTGGAGCATGGGCAGGAAGGTCTCAAAGTCGATCATCTTGGAATTCATCTCTGGAAAACCCAGGGGAAATGGAAGTTTGGGGGGATTCTGGTAGAGTTGGGAATTAACTGCAGGTTATTCACTGTGAGGGCCAAATTGTGGTCACAAATGTTGGATAAAAGAAGAAAAGAGAGTGGAAATGGAAGGTTTGTTGGATTCTGGGAGAGTTGGGAATTAACTACAGGATATCCACTGTGAGGGCAGGACTCTGGTGATAAATGTTGGATAAAAGGAGAAAAGAGCCTGGAAATGGAAGTTTTGGGGGGATTCTGGGAGAGTTGGGAATAACGATGGGATACCCACCATGGGGTGGAAGATCTGTGGTGATAAATGTTGGATAAAAGGAGAAAAGATCCTGGAAATTGAAGTTTTGGGGGGATCCTGAGAGACTTGGGAATTAACAGTGGAATATCCACCATGAGGGCAGAACTGTGGTGATGAGTTCCAGGTTGAGGGAGAAAAGAGTGGGGAAATGGAAGATTTGCTGGGTTCTGGGAGAGTTGGGAATTAACCATGAGATACCCACCATAGGGTGGAAGATCTGTGGTGATAAATGTTGGATAAAAGGAGAAAAGAGCCTGGAAATGGAAGGTTTGCTGGATTCTGGGAGAGTTGGGAATTAACCATGGGATATCCACTGTGAGGGCAGAACTGTGGTGATAAATGTTGGATAAAAAGAGAGAAGAAAATGGCAACATGGAATACAGAAATATATCACTGCAATTACAGGCCTTCCCATCCATCTTTTGTGGAACAATCTGTGTCCTTACATCCAGGTTATCCCTTTGTTTCTCTGGATGTGTTGGAAATAATCGGTGTTTTTAGGAAAAACACATTCATTCCTCCATAAATGCAATTTAAAAAGGCAAAAAAATTGTCATTTTAAAACACATTGATGCCCAGGGCTGTTAAATTAATTAATTCCCCTCAATTTGGGACAATTATCTTGACTTCCAGATCAATTTTCCCTTCCTTTTCTGCTGGCAATTTCAGAGGCTGCTCCATATCCTGAGTTACTCCACACATAGAGAGGGAAGACCTCACCTTCTCCAGGAATAATTCTAGGAGTACCCTTTCCCAAAACAAATGGAGGAGGCCACCAACCTTCAGGTTTGGGTCTGCCAAGCAATTTCATGACCTCAGCCTGGGTCGGGTTCTGCCCCAAAGCCCTCAGGACGTCTCCACATTGGGCATAGGTGATTTTCATCTCCGACTTGGGGGTGCGGTCGAAAAGAGAAAACGCTTCCTTAAATTCTGTGAGGGAAAAAGGTCAGGAGAAATTCATTCCATGCTCCCTCGGATAAAAGATAAACCCAATTGAAGCCTTTCCCTCACTGACTGCCTGACCGTTTCATTTTGTGGTTTGGGAAAAATTTGGATGAGCTTTGTTATCTCTGGTGTTTGTGTTCCTCCTTCCCTGCATTTTCCGGTTCCACCAGGGAATGGAATCGGAGAGGTCAAATGCTTCTCTTGTGGTATTTCCGTTTCAGTAACATCAGAAAGTGTGGAAAACAGGAGAAATCTCTGGCCTTGGGAGCTTTCCAGCTGCTCAGGAGCACTCAGGAAGGCCCAGGATTCAACAGCAGCACTGCTGATGGGAGAACTGGATCTTGGATTAAACACTGGATGCTTTCAGAGCACTGACCCAGTGCCTGGAGCTCCAGGAGCACCTCTAGGATCTAGAAATAAGCTATGCCGGGAAAAAATACTGGGATTACCACCCAACAAGCCGTGTATTGGTGGGGGAGGGTGAAGGTGTCTAGAAAACCTTGTCCTAGAATTCCAGGATGGGTTGGGTTGGAAGGGGCCACAGTGGGACAGTTGGTGGCACCTCCCTGCTCCAGCAGGGCCACCCCAGAGCGCTGGGCTCAGGATTACATCCTGACAGTTCTGGAACATCCCCAGGGAGGAGACCCCACAGCCTCTCTGGTCTCTGCTCAGGGCTGGGCACTGCCCAGGGCAGAAGTTCTGCCTCCTGTGCCGGGGGAATTCCTGGGATCAGTCCCTGCCAGTGGCTCTGGTGCCATCGCTGGGCCCTGGAGCACAGCCTGGCCCTGCTCTGCCCCTCCCTGCACACAGGGACAGACAGGGACAGACAGGAACACCCAGGGACACAGGGACACCCAGGAACAGACTGGGACAGACAGGGACACAGGGACAGACAGGGACACCCAGGGACAGACTGGGACAGACAGGGACACAGGGACACTCAGGGACAGACTGGGACAGACAGGGACACCCAGGGACAGACTGGGACAGACAGGGACAATCAGGGACACCCAGAGCTGAGGGCCCCTCTCAGCTGGGGCTCCTCTCCAGGCTGAGCAGCCCCAGCTCTCTCAGCCTTTCCTGGGCACCAAGATGCTCCAGGCCCTTCCTGAGCTCCAGGAGCTCATGTCCCTGCTGTGCTGAGGATCCAGAGCTGGACACAGCACCCCAGAGGTGCCTCCAGGGCTGGATCCAGAGAACAGGGTGTGCTATTCCCTCAGGAGCCAGGAACAGACTGGATCTGCGGCATGGAGATGCAGCCATTCCCTCCAGTGGTTTCCCATCTCCCTAAATGGAATCCCTCACGACTGTGAGGACCAGAATCCTGGTAAGAGCATTGCCATGGGAGAGGTTCTCCTTCCCACCAGTGATTTCATGTGGATGTGTTGCTTGAAGGCATTGGCAGTGTTGGGGTAAAGGTTGGGATCAATTGTCCCAACCACTGATCTTTTCCATAAGGAATCTTTCCATAAGGATTTTTTTCCAAATAGAATGATTCCATGATTGTCATGCAGGATTCAGCACAAACTTTCCCAGGCACTCCAGTTCCTCAGGCTCTTCTTTCCCTGCTGGTACTGCAGGGTCAGAGGAGGATCCCAGGGAGCAGCAGTAGCAAGCTGTTATCCTTTACTGTTATCCTTTAACTTCATCCTTCATCCTTTAACTTCATCCTTTATCCTTTAATTTTATCCTTTATCCTTTAACTTCGTCCTTTATCCTTTAACTTTATCCTTAATCCTTTAACTTCACTGTTATCCTTGACTTCCCAGTGCACCATCCACAACAGATCCCAAAAATCCTTTAGCTTTAAATCCCTGATCTGGCTCTTGTGCTGCTGTTACTTTTCCACCTTTATTTCCCTCCCACGTTTCCAAACTCCAGGAGATTATCCTCTTTTCCATAAATCCTGATTCATTCAACCATTCAGCCACACACTCTGCACCCCAGATTTTCTCCATCTCCCCCAATTCCTTCTCTTCATTCCATCTCCCTCTTTTTTCTTTTTTCTCCTTTGCTTCTTTCCCTCTGTGCTTCCTTCTTTGACTTCTGCTGGATTTTCCTCTCCTCCTTTCTCCCTCCCTTTCCATTTTGCTCATTCCACTCCAATTTTCCTAATTTCCTTCTTCATCCAACACTTCCAAACAAAACTGAACATTCTCATTTGGGACTAATTAACATTCCCTTGTTTTCCTCTTCCCGCTTTCCTCTCTTTCCTCCTCTCCCTGCCTCTGTCTCCTGGATTTTGCCTCCTGTCCCTGGGCAGAGCCCCGATCCCTTTCCGGCCCCTCATTCCAGCAGAGGGCAATCGTGGATTTTCCTGGGCTCCTTGCTGACAGTGGAATGGGGGCAGAGACCCCTTCCCAGCTCCTTTCCCGGGGGTCTCACAGCCGAGGTGGGTGAGGAAAAATGGAGAACATTCCAACCCACCTGAGCTCCTCATCCATCACCACTCTCTGACTCCTGGACGAAGTGCTGAGCACCATCTCCTGAAGATTCCCAATCCAGCAAAATTTCTGATAGCTCAGATTTCCAGGGGTTTGGGTTGTTTTGTTTTTTTCTTTTTTTTTTTCCCTACTATTTTAATCTTTTCATTTGCATTTGCTGACTCCATGAAATTGCCATCCAAGCACCAAAACCACCTCGGTGTCCTTTCCCTTTGCCCTCCCTCAGGCCAGGAACCCTCTGGATATTTTCAGATTCCTAATTGCTGCCTCTCTGCCCATCTGGCACAGCTCCTTTCCCCCCCTTTCCAGCAATTCTGGGAGCTGAAGAGGCCCAAACCCCGAGTTCAAAACAGACATTGCCACCAGGGATGGGTTTCACTTGTGGCTGAGGAGCAGGACACATAAAAATGGGGGTGTTCCACAGACCAGACCATCAATTCTTCTCCTGGAGACACATTTTGGGGACCAAAACACCCATTAATCCTTTCAGGGAATCCTTTGTGCCACACAACCTTTTCCTTAGCAAAAAGAAGGAATTTGGGGAGTTTTAAAAGCCCTTGAGGTGCTGCAGCTTCTGTTTCTCCTCCACCACCTCCATTGGGAATCAGCTGCCAGAACCCCAGACCAGGGATATCCAACCCAGAGGATGGAATTCCTTTTGGAATTCCAAAGGAATTTGCCAGGTTTGGGATCAGCTGACAAACTGGGAAACATCCAATCTTCCTGAGACCCCTGGATCCTCCTCGGGTCAGCAGCATCTCTCTGATTGATTTTCCTCTGCTCTAATTAATCCCTTCCCTGATCCCATCTTTTAGGGGCTCTCCCAAGGGTTTAAAGACCAAAGGCAAATCCTGCCAGATGTTTGATTCCATCCATCAATTATCACATAAAACCCAGGCTGATTTTTGAGGAGAAAGGGGACAGCTGCAGTCCCAGCATTCCCAGGACTTCAGGCAGAAGATTTTGGGATCAGTTTCCTGAGCTGGGACAAAGGGTTTGGAAACTGATGCTGATGTTTGGCTTTGAAAGGATAAAGAAATTCCATGCCTGGTGTTATTTGCTGGATTTGGGAGAGCTGGAACACATTAAGTTCTGATGGAAGGCCGGAAAAATTGTCTGAAGCAGAGTTGAGGGTTTTCCTTTGAAAATATTGATACTGATATTTTTTTCCTAAAGAAAAATGGGTATTTGGGCTGTTTTGGGGGTGTAACTTCTGGAAATGGGACACGATTTCCCTGCTTTTCTTTTGGAGGGAAGGATTTAGAGGAGGAAAGGAAGAAAAGCCAGGAATCAAAGCTCAGCCCTCCCAAAGTTGTTCCAATATGCCAGCCCTGCTCATCCCAGCACTTCCCAGGGATGGAGTTACGGAGCCCAGAAGAGAAAAATCTTCCTCACCTTCAATCTGGTCAGGGCTGAATTCCACCTGGATGAGACAAAAACAAGATAAGAAAACTGATAAGAAGGGGGAAAATTACTCATAGAGGAAGAAATTGGTTTAGTCTCAGTTTTATGGTCCAGGGGGGTTGGGAGGTCCATGAAGGATTCACATCCCATTACCCCAGGTTGCTCCAAGCCCTGCCCAGCCTGGCCTTGGACACTTGGTCCCAGGAGAGGTTTAAGCTGGATATTGTGAAAAAATCTTCCCTGAAAAGGCTATCCAGGCCTGGCACAGCTGCCCATGGCAGAGCTGGAGGCCCCATTCCTGGAGGGATTTAAGATCCATGTGGATGTGGCACTTGGGGACAATGATGGTAGTGCTGGATTAATTGTTAAATCTGATGATCTTTGAGGACTTTCCCACCCTAAATGAGCCTTTGACTCTAGATTCCCTTTTCCTTGGAAGGACACTAGGATGGCTTCCCTAGAGATTTTGGTTGTGGGAAATATCCCGGCAAAAGGGATCTTCAGAAGAACTGAGTTTTCCCTGGCATTTTTCCCATTGGGAATGGAGGTTTTAAAGCCAGGATATTCCCATCCACGCCTCTCTCTCCCCAAGATTCCCAGTGGTGAGGTTTAGTCCAAATCCATATGGAAGACTGAGAAATTCCAATTTTTGTCCTGCCCTGATGTATAGTCAACTCTAGACATTCCGTGAGGATACCAAACCTCCAAATCCAAACCTTTCCACCAGCGTGATTCCAGCCTTCCTCATCTCCACCAATCCTGGCTTTAGGGAATCACCAGCTGGCATCAGCTGGATCCTTATACTTCTGGATTCTTTCCCTGGTTTTGTCCTGGAGGCTCCAGGAGGGATTAACTCCACCCTCGGCCCCATTGACGTCATTCACAGCTTCCAGTCTCCTGGAATTTTTATCAATCCCAATAAACCCCGTTACTTCGCACTAAGCCAGGCATAGCTAAGCCTGACATCAGTCCTATGAATAAATCTGTTGTCACCCAGCAGTCAGGAGTTGAGCTGGGGGGAGCATTTAGACAATGGAGCCCTTCCAAGAGTGGAACAACATTCCTGGGTTTTCATAGGACACTGAGGGATCCGGGGATGGACAGCAGGATTTTCACTCGGCCATGGCAGGGATAGTTTGGGAGGAAGAGAAGGTTGGATTTTAGCATTTTTTAAATTTATTTATTTTGTTGGGGTTTTAGGGGTGCTTGGGGTTTTTTGCGGGGTTTTTTGACAGGGGGTTGTTTGGTTGGGGTTTTTATTGTTGTTGTTTTGGGTTTTTTTTTTTACTGTTCCCTTGGGACACTGCTTCAGGAGACAGAAATGCAGGAGCTGGAAAGAGGCCAGGAAAACCATCAGGATCAGGATCCTGGGGTTGAGGTTACATTTGGATTTCACCATCATGTGGGGTTTTTTCTTCCACTAAAACCTTTTTAATCATATTAATACACAACATTCTCATCATCCCCTCTCCCATCACTTTCCACAGTAATTATGATGGATATAAACTCCTCCAGTGCCCTGGGATGAACATTGATCCAGCCTCCAACAGCTCCACCCCTCCAAAGGAAAGGGAAGTAAAAACAGAAATCAACCTTTAATTCCAGCTTTAATTCCAAAGCAAAATACTTCAGGAATAGGAATATGAAGCAGAATCTTTGTCAAGGTCATGCAGAGGTTGCTGCTGCATAAAAACCCTACAAAATTATTCCTCATTTTCTGTCTGCTCTTAAAATTACAGAGGGCAGGGATGGATGGGATATTGGGAAGGATTTCCTGGCTGAGAGAGTAGGGGGGACTGGAAAGGATTCCCAGAGCATCTGTGGCTCCCCCTGGATCCCTGGAAGTGTCCAAGGCCAGGCTGGACAGGGCTTGGAGCAGCCTGGGACAGTGGGAGGTGTCGCTCCCATGGCAGGGGTGGAATGGGATGATCCCTAAGGTCCCTTCCAACCCAAAACTTCTGGGATCCTATAATTTTCTGCAGGGAAATTTTTGGCCCCTTTGGAAGTGGCACCGGGTTAGGGAGGGATTATTTTGTGAATGCTGTGCCTGCCAGAGTTGGGAAATAAAAGCAGAGCTCTCCTGTCACCACGTTATCCCGTTATCCCATTATCCCGTCATCCTGTTATCCCACTATTCCCTTATCCTGTTATCCCAGTGCCTCTTGGGCAGCTCATTCCTGTTTATTTTTCAGGACAGTTCCAGGGACATTTTGAAGAGCTCCAGCCCCTGGAGCTGGATTTTTAAGAAGTTGGATTGTTCAGGAGTTGGAAGTGCCTGAGGACAGAGGGGACTTGCTGGGGCCTGGCAGTTGGAATTATCCCATCCCTGGGGTGGGATTAAACTGAACAATTCAATCCATCTCTCCCGAAATCAACCAGTTCATCCCAACAGAAGCTTCCCTTTTCCCAGCCTCACATGCAGCCCTTCTGCCCGTGGAACACTCCAACCTCTGGAGCTGAGCAGGCAAATCCAGCAGGATTCACCATACCTGGTGCTGCACCATCCTGGTTTTCCCTGGCTGCTTTTCCATCCTTCCATGCAGAAAAAGGGAAGAAGCTTTTCCCTTCCAGTATCCCAGCAGGGATTTGCAGGGACAACAGATTCCACACTGCCTTGAGATCCCAGCGCCCCCCAAAAATAATTCCTGACTGCTTTTTCCCCAGAAAAGTGTGGAAAACATGGAAAATTCTCTATGGAAAACTGTGTTTCTTCCAGGTCCTCACGTATCCCAGCTGTCTCCACGTGGATTTTTATCCCAGTCACCAGACCTGGAGCAATGTCACCTCATCCAACTTTAGCCACTGAAATGCTGGCACCCAAATTCCCAAATTCCCATCGCATCTCCCTTTATCCCAGCTCAGCGTCTCCCAAGGGTGACTCAGCCCACCCAGATATAGGAATTTGGCACCATCCCAAGGGATGAACTTCCAGAGATTTTCTCCCTGTTCGTTATTGAGGATTTAAATCAAATGATCCATTTTCCCGTGATAAAAGCTCTAGGAGCCATTCCCACTTTCTGTGTCCTCAAAAATCATAAATCAATCCCATTTTTCAGATTATTTTTCATGGAAGCAAAAGATATTCCTGGGAAAATGCACCTGCCTCTGAAAAAGCTTCCAGGCAGAAATGAATTAAATGTAAGGAAAAGATAAATTTTTGCTACCAAATCTTTGTAGGACAATTTATTCCTCAAAATAAAGAGTTCAGGGATCATCCTAGAAAAACACTTCCTTAAAAAAATGCTTTCCAGGGAATGAGCCCAACTATTCTGGAAAGTAAATCCCCCAAAACCTCTTTTGGATGAGTTGCAAACAACATCCAATTGCACCCACTCTTGGAAATGTGGGCAATCTTTGGGACGTAGAAAATGTTGGAGCATTGGATCAAATCCAATGGGAAAGTGTGTGAGAGAAACTCCAAAAATTTGGGATAATGGCTTTAGGTAAGGGATGGATCCCACATTTAGGCCCCTGGAACTGGCATCCCAACACACACAAAAAACAGACCAGGAGCATCCAAAGGTGAGAGAAAAAAAATGGGAAAATCCGATATGATTCCAGGTGCAAAATAAGATCCTGGGATCATTACCAGGAATGGGAAAGGCAGGAAAATTCCAACAAGAAGCACCTTTCTCTACCACAGGAATATTTTGATTTTGAGACTTTTTAGTGGTTAAAAAAAAATCTCAAAATTCCAAACACAACTAATAAAATCTGGGAATAAATAGAAATAATTTGAGAGATTCCCATAAAAAGATGGATTTTGAACATTTTGTTTGGATACAAGGTTTTTTTACTCATAGTTTGTGGAAATGAGAATGGATTTCACCCTGCAGTGCAGAGATTGGGATATTTGAAGAATTCCAACCCTCATTAAAGCATTTTTCCAAACATTGGGAAGGGATTCTGGGCTCCAGCAGAGCTGGATTTATGGAGCAGGAATTTGCACAAACAGACAAGGGCATGCCTGATCAAATTAAAGAATTCCCAAGAAAACTTCTCTAGGAAATATCCTCTCCCCTTTCTCTGAGGTTGGGAAAAAAATGCCCCAGACTCCAATTCTGTATTTCCTAATTTCCCTGATCCAGTATCTGGGAATGGGATATTCCTTGCAGGGATTGGGATTTGTTTACTATTTGGGAATTCCATACAAACTTTTAGCACCTTCAAAATGGGATAAGAACTCTATAATTTACATAATATTTATAACATATGTAACCTTCAAAATTCCAAAGGGTGCCAAAGGGAAAAATAAACATTTCCATGAAAAATAAGAATTTTCTCAAATAATTGTGCAGAGTAATTTTTTAAAATGCAGGAATTAATTTATTTCCAAGATAAAAAAAATAATATGTGGAGCATGGAATTGTTTTGATTAAAAAAATAAAGATTTTTTTTTGAGTGATGACGATTTGGGTTTGGGGTTTTTTTAATGACAGCTCATCTCTGCTGCCCTTGATCCCTCAATGTCCCAGAATCCCTGTGGATATTCCCACAAAGTCACGGTGTCCTGGCTGGAGCTCCCTGTGCCTCCAAGGGAAGTAATTCCCTTTGTCCCTGTCCTTTTTCAGCTCTGGAATGTTGAGCAAGGAGGTGTTGGAAAGCTGGATCCCATCACAAACCTCTTTCCCAAGGTCATGGAATTGTTCTGGAGTTATTCCCTTCAACACTTCCCCAAAACTTAATTTCTCAGGACTTGATTTTTTGATATGTTACAAATCATTGCTTTTTTCACCAATATATAAAGATTTACAGGGAATTTGGGATTCAAGGCAGGAAAACACCTTTCCAGGATTTGTCCTGAATCCTGAGCTGTGGGATTGGTCCCACAGCTGTGGGAGAGGAGAAGGATTTAATCAAAGAGGAGACAAAGTAACTTATTCCCTTTCTCACATAATTCCCATGTTTTCCTGAGGGGAAATTGCTTTTTGAGAATCAGGGGATATGTATCAGTTGGGATTGTTCATCTGGAGAAGGGAAGGCTCCAGGGAAACCTTAGAGCCCCTTCCAGGGCCTGGAAGAGCCAGGAGAGCTGGAGAGGGACTGGGAACAAGGGATGGAGGGACAGGACACAGGGAATGGCTTCAAAGTCAAAGAGAGAATATTTGGATGGGATATTGGGAAGGAATTCCTGGCTGGGAGGGTGGGGAGGGGCTGGGGTGGAATTCACAGAGAATCTGTGGCTGCCCCTGGATCCCTGGAAGTGTCCAAGGCCAGGTTAGACAGGCCTTGGAGCAACCTGGGATAGTGGGAGGTGTCCCTGCCCATGGAATGGGATGGGATTTAAGGTCTGTCCTAATCCAAACCGTTCCGGGATTCTGGGATTCCCTGATTCTGTGATTGTCTGCTCCAAATTTCCACTAAAATGAGATCCTGCAATTCTCCTCTTCTTTTTCCAATTGCCCTTTCCCAAAGGACAATTCCCAAAGGCAATGCCCTTTGCCAAAGGACAATCCTTTTTCCCAAAGGTCAGTACCCAAAGGACAATTGTTTTCTCCAAAGGACAATTCCCAAAGGACAGTGCTTCACAAATAAATCCTCCTGTGCCTTGCACTGTTTATCCCTCGAGAGACATTCACTTTTTGGCACAAACCCAATTCCCAGGTAATTTTTGAGGATATCACTTCCCAGTATCCAACTCCTCCACCAGCTACAATGCCACCACAGGATCAATCCACCTACTTTGACCGAAGCCGGGTTAAATTCCACTTCTTTTTTGGGCTCTGGTTCTGCTGGCTTTGGCGCTGGTTTGGGTTCTTCCTTCTTAGGCTCGGCCTTCTTAGGCTCGGGCTTCTTGGGAGCCATGGCTGATTTGGGAAGGAGAGACAGAGAGGGTGGGCAAGGCAGGAAAGAGGAGCTGCTGCAGGAAAAATCCCGGGCTGGGGTGGGTCTTTATCCCCTCTGGAAGTGCCGCATTGTCCCTCCCAGACCTGTCACATGCCACCGCTCACAATGGGCCCACGGCTATAAAAGGACAAGACTGGCCCCGGCTATTTTGGATCCTGCCCTTGGATCCAGCATTGTTCCCAATTAACACTTCCATGGAAAAGAGATTCTGGGGGGTTTAGGCCAAGCCTGGCGCCAGCTCAAACATTTTTGCTGTGCAGGGATAAGGGGAAGGCTGGGTTACTATCCAGGTGCTCCGATGGGTTTGGTCCTTGCCAGGGCCATTCCGAGTGACATTCCCAGCTCCTGAGTGACATTCCCAGCTCACTTTTCCAGTCTGGATGGCCCCCCTGGCCTTTGTCACGCAAAGATAAGCCCAGGTTTATATTTAGAGCTGAGGATGCAGCTTTAGGGAAGCTCAAGCATCCACGCGGTGTCAGCTGGCACAGGGAGAATTCCCGTCTCGGATCACACGCTGCCCTTCTCCTGGGAAGGGGCCCAAAAACCAGGATTGCTTTGAGGAAAATGCATCCAGGAGCAGGGAGAATGCAGCACAACAGGGAAGGGGCTGTGCTGGAAGTGCATCCTCATCCTGGATTTTCCAGGCCTTTTTAGGGACTCAAGTGCCAAATTCCTGTCCCAAGGACTGAGATAAGAGTGTCCTTTTGGAGCTTTCCTAATCCCAGACACACTTGGACTGGATAACGCTTCCCCTCAAAACAAAATGCAGGGAATAATTCCCAGATTTATGTCATTTTTCCAGGATATTTTCCATTTCCAGGTCATTTTTCTATACCAGGAGGATCCTTTGACACAGGGGCATTTGCACATTCCTTGGATTAATTATATTTTCCCAAAAACCCAGAACAAGGTAGCCACCCACCAAATCACAGTGTACTTGCGAGGGGATCCAGGCTGGAATTCCAATAAATATCAGATGAATCATAAATCTCTTGGAGATCCTGTAGCTGTCATCCTGGATAACCGCAATCCAAACCCCTTCCATCTGCTTTTCCTGGATCCCATCTCTTCCTGGATTTCCTTCAGATGGCAAAGCCCCACTGGAAAGGTTTTCCTGCAGGTTTCTCTTTCCCATTCCCCCATTTTCTGTCCTAACAGGAATTAGGACAGGAAGGTTTCTGGGATCAGATGGGATCCCTGCAAACTCTGCATGCTGGAGATATCCCTGGGAAGAAACAGAACCATGGGATCACTGGATCCATGGAATGGTTTGGGTTGGAAAGCACCTGGAAGATAATTTATCCCATTTATCCCATTTATCCCATTTATTTAATGGACACCTTCCATTAGATCAGGGTATTCCAGCCTGGCCTGGAAAACTCCCAGGGATTGGGAAAAATAACAGAAATAAGAGGAATCATTCCTTGTTTTCATGTCCTGGAAAAGTTTTTCCCTCTTTATTTCCTGCATTGGAATGAGTCGTGGCTGGAGAACTGGGGGAGCTTTCACAGATCCCAAGAAAGCCCAAGGATTTATTTCACCATGTTCATTCCTCAATCCACATTTCTGGGATCAACACAGATCCAAGGAATTTTGGATTCGGTTCATTTAGACCAGCAAAATTCCATTGAAAAATCCATTTGGGATCTGGGACCAGCTGCAGCCACAGGAACAGGTTTCACACATTTAAAAAGCCACCAGGCCAGGCTGCATTCCCGAGTGGAAAACAGCCCTGGAAAATATCAGGCCATTAAGATGCCAGCAGGGTCTCAGCAGCAGCTCGAGATCGTCATCTCCACCTCTGCCAGATAAGAAGAGCCCTGAAAAACTGGGAAACACAGATTTGCCTTCTCTCCCAAATCCCATAAATCAGATTTCCCTTCTCTCCCAAATCCCACATATCAGCCACACTTGGTAGGTTGGCTGATTTTTTGGGATCGTTTTCTTCCCCCTCTGCTTTTTTCCTACTAAAAAATAAATAATAAGAAAGATGGTCTGGAAAAAGGGCTGTAAATCACCTCAGTCGGATTTTCAGGCAAAATTCTGGATTATCCAATATTTTTACATAATATTTTTATATATTTGCAGTAAAGAATATTCAGGAATCATCCTTTGCACTTCTGTCAACATCAAAAAGTTCTCATTTCCTGACATTTTATGGGAAGTCACTTCTGCTTGGATTGGAAAATTCTGGATTAAAATCCCAGATAAATCCTTTGAGATTTGATTCTGTTTCCTCCCGTCTGTTCCTCTTCTAAACCCAGGGCAATTCCATGGATTTTTGGGGAATTCATTGGTGAGAATCTGTGGACGGCCAAAATCCCTGAGCAGATCAGGTGGATTTCACAGGAAACAGTCAGAGGGCAGGAATAGACGGGATTTGGGAATAAATCCTTCCCTGGGAGGGTGGGGAGGGGCTGGGATGGAATTCCCAGAGCAGCTGTGACTGCCCTTGGATCCCTGGAAGTGTCCAAGGCCAGGCTGGACAGGGCTTGGAGCCACGGATTGGAAGAGGATGGTCCAATGGTCCTTTCCAAGCCTAACCATTCCAGGATTCCAAGATTTCTTAAATTCATCTTTATTTAAATATCCAAAATCCAACCCAGACCAGGGAAGCACCTGATGGATTTTTAATCCCTGCAGGCACTGAACCTCTGCTTGGACCAATTCCATGGATCCAAGATATTCCGATGCCCTACAAATCCTTCTGCCAACAGCCCAATCTTTTCCTAAATCCCTCATCTATCTCTTCCAGGAAGATCCCTGGAATCCCAGCAGCTCCCAAAAAACCGCAAACCTGTCCAAAAATCCCTTTTCCTTCGAATGAATTTGGGGCAGAGGGTGGAGATTCCTCCTCAACTTTTCTGTGCCAAGAAGTTATTCTGGAGTCCCATAGGAGAAACTGGGATAGCTGGGAATTGTCTAAAATTCCCTGGATCCTTGAGGTAGGGTAACTTTCTCCAGGACTCAGCAAGATGTTTCCCACAACACCCAAAAATAAACCCAAAACCCCAAACCAACTGGATTTAAGGACCAGAAAATTAGGATTGAAGTGAAAACAAAACATTCCAGCCAAAATCTGAATCATTGAAATTAGGGAATGCTGCCATGGTACCTCATGATCCTTGATAATCTGGCTGTCCTATGGAATGCTGGAATGTCTGCTTGAATCAGGCTGGAAGGGACCTCAAAATATCTGGAGCCACATGTCATGGAAAAGGGACCTGGCTGAGATTATCTCCCAGTTCTCCTCCTTTTCCTGCACTTTGCCACATTCCCCCTCAGGCAAAGGAAAATGGAGAGGGAATCTGAACCCCCTTTTTCCAAGGAAAACAAAAAACCTGGGAGAAGTGACCAATTCCCATGGAATATTGTTGTGGGCTATTAAAATTCAATTATTTGGGGAAAAAAAAATGTATCAGTTTCCAGATGTTTGATTTGTCCCCCTCTGGAATGTTTTGGGATTTCTGTTCAAAATAAAAATCAAATTAATTTGGGATTTTAAACTCCAATTCTCACTTCAAAAACATCCCTGGAAGGTCTCCAGACATCTTTAAATGAGAGCTTGACACATCAAAGATGTTCCCATTCCAACCAAAAATTGTTGTGCAACTTTTCCGACTAAGGAATTCTGCCCTTGGAACTGGGAGATGGCCACAGCTTGACGCCTTCCCCTGAGAGCAGAAAAAAAGTGTTTTTAGAAGATTTGTAACCCAAAAATGAGGATTTTTTGGGGTTTCTCAGGCCCAGATGTTCTTGACAGATGTTGGATGAGGAAAACCAGCTCCAAACCACATCTGCTCCTCACCCTTTAGCGAACCCAGTTAAAAACAGAAATTCCAAGCTTTCCAAAAGGCTTTGGCATTTCCAAGCTAATTATGGGAGAAAAACACAACACGGTTTAAAAATAAAAGGAAAATTATTTTAAAAAAAAGCAGATGGGGAATTTAGAGGAAATCTCAACTTGA
Organism: Anomalospiza imberbis; assembly: GCF_031753505.1. Taxonomy (NCBI): domain Eukaryota; kingdom Metazoa; phylum Chordata; class Aves; order Passeriformes; family Viduidae; genus Anomalospiza; species Anomalospiza imberbis. The sequence goes on from NC_089681.1 coordinate 150,891,360, forward strand.
CTCCAAATTTTTTGCCAGATCTTCCCAGTTTTTCCATCAACACCAGAGTGGATAAAACAGGAATGGCAGGGGGAAGGGAAGGTGTTGGATCCACATGGAAAAATGGTTGAGGTGGGACCATGAGAGGGGGTTTGCCTCCTGAGAAGCTGCTGGGAGGCACAGAAAAAAAGGGAAAAATGGGAATTTCCACCTGGATGAAAATTCCCGCTCCTGAATTCCATGGGGTGCTTGCCCAATGTTATCCCTGTTTCCTATAGGAACTTCAGGTCCCAAAAAAAGCCAGCTCCCACTTTTGGCCCAACTCTTCAGCTGCTCTAAATCAGCCACTTCCAAAACTTCAAGGGAAAAATGCTGATTTATCCCAGCTGTGGATATGGAGCAGGATCCTTCCCGACTTCTGGGATCAGGACAACACATGTTGGGTCCTCCATGGGACAAGAAAAGAAGGATCCAAAATTAGACTCAAAAATATCTCTTCTATAGAAAATGGAACATTAAAGATACCAAGCAGCAAAATCCAAGGAAAAATGTGCTCTTCCTCACGAAGCCGTGTGGGATTTAATGGAAAATAAGTTTCTGATGGCTTCTTGGATGTGGAGGCACCATGGGACAAAGAGCAGAAAGGATCTGGGTTTTGGCATTTCATCGCTGCAAAGCCAGTTAAAAAAAATTCCAAAAGCTTGGAAAAAAAATCAATGGGATCCTTCAGGGGTTTTGGGAAAGAAAAAAAAAAGGATTAATTAAATCATTAAAAGGATTACTTAACAATTATTTCTGCAGACTTCATTAGAGTCTATTTCTGTTAATTACAGACTTTTGTTCCCTTTAGAAAATTATCCTGGTCATCCTCCTGTTTTTTCTCAAAGATATTTAAAATTCCAGCAGTGTCCATAAACATGGATCTCTTTGCAGCGGTGATCCAAGGAATTTGCACCTTGCCATCATTTTTTGCTGTGATTTGAATCCTGGGCTTCCCTCGAGGCTGCAGCAGAAACCACAATTCCAGCTTTTATCACAATCAGACACAGTGAGGGAAAGGGAATTTTAAAATTATGGGGGAAAAAAGGAACAAAATATCAAAATGAAGCCTAAATATAAGTGGGAAGAGGAGGAAAAAGGGAATGGGGAAAACTTCCACAGTAATGTTTCAAAAGTAAATTTCCTTAATTTCCTTGGTGTTGATGCTCTTCCATGTTTTAACAAGGAGAGGGGAGATCCAAAGGGAACACAGACACTTTTTTTTGGGATGCCGCAGGTGGAACATCGATGTCACTTCCAAAAATACTCTCCTGCCTTTTTCACGGGGTGGAATTTGGGCTCTGGTTGTGACGCTCCCCTCCCCCTCTTCCATGTGGGGCTGTAACCGAATCTGAGCCACCAGCTCGGGAACAATGGACATGTAGGAACGCCAGGAATGTCCTGGGATCAACGACTGAGGGCTGTGCTCCCAAAATCCTGGGAATGTTCTGCCCAGCTTGGCTGGAGAAGCCTGGGAGAAGAGCTGAGGTTCTGGAGCAGGATTAGGGGTCAAAAGGAACTTCCAAAAGTGCCCCTGGATCTGTCTGGGACAGACACAGCTTAGCCCATGGACAGGGAATGGGATCCCGTGGTCAGGAATTCACACCCAGGATTTGCCCCAGGCTGGACTTCAAGTTACTTTTATTTTTCTGCCTCAGTTCCCACCGTATCCTCTTATTCCTTTTCTTTCCCTCATTTCTGAAAGATTTTGGGATCTTTTAATAAGGCGTTCACCAAACACAGCATTTTAGTCTTGACATTCAATTAAAATTTTATTGTCCTTCACAATCCACCCTCTCACCCTTTTTAAATAGATTTTCCCCTCTCTTTCCCCTTTCTTCTAGGAGAGATTTCCCACATCCAGACTCCAGGAGCTGGAACAAGACTTGGATACATATCCAAGGACTGAGGCCTGCATGAGGTCTGTGACAGCTCAGCTGATCCACCTTTAACATCCATGGAATTTCATTTGGGAAAAGAAGGGCAGAGATTCATGGGAGTTGGAAAGCTGCTTGTCAAAAGCCAGTTCTGTTTGACCAGGGTGATCCCAGGGATGGAGCAGCTTTCCTGTGAGGAAAGGCTGGGAAAATTGGGAATGTTCATCCAGAGAGGAGAAGGATCCAGGGAGAGCTCAGAGCCCTGCCAGGGCCTGAAGGGGCTCCAGGAGAGCTGGAGAGGGACAGGGGACAAGGCATGGAGGGACAGGACACAGGGAACGGCTTCCCACTGCCAGAGGGCAGGGATGGATGGGATATTGGGAAGGAATTCCTGGCTGGGATGGAATTCCCAGAGAAGCTGTGGATGCCCCCTGGAAGTGTCCAAGGCCAGGTTGGACGGGGCTTGGAGCAGCCTGGGATAGTGGAAGATGTCCCTGCCCATGACAGGGTATGGAATTGGATGATTCTTAAGGTCTTTTCCAACCCAAACCATCCTGGAATTGTCTGAGTCCGTTCTTAATGTGCATTGTTCCCCAGGGAAGCCACCGAGGATCACTGGCCTCTCCAGGGATGATTAAAACCTTTTCCTTTTGCCTGAGGACAGTAGGGATAACAATGGATACCCTTCACCCAGAGAACACATCGCCGAGACTCTTCTCTCATCCCCACAATCCTCATTTTTATTCCCCAATGGATGGAGTTTATTGATTTACCTGGAATCAATGATCCCTAGGGCTCCTTTCCAATGGATCCACCTATCCTGCCCCTCTTGCTTTGCCGAGGAAGCTGAAATGCCATCATTTGGCAGAGTGTGGATGGCTGGGAAAAAGTATCAGAGCTTCTCTGGAAAACCATGCCAGAGCCTGACTACCCTCGGAGTAAGGAATTCCTTCCCAATATCCACCCAAACACACTCTCCTTCCATTTAAAGCCATTCCCACCTATCCCATCACTACCTGTCCTTATAAAAATTCCCTCTCTGTGGCTCAAAGCACACAAAACTCCGCTGCCAGTGGTTGCAAGAAGTGGTTAACCTGCCCTTCATCTTCCTGCTGAAATGTTTGGAGAAACTCCGTGTTCGGAAGAATCCCGGGTGCTGGAATCTGTCTGATGGAAAACTTGGACTGCTGGAAAGCTTTAAGCTGGGTTTACATAAACTTCTGTCAGGAAAAGCAGGCATGTCATTATTCCTGCCTTGGGATTGGATGGTCAATCAGGATGTTAAAATTCCCAGTAGGAATCAGAACTAATCCCACCTCTCATTCCCACAGCTGTGAAAATCTGGGGCTTTCCTTTCCAGTCACAGCCCCACAACAAATAAATCCCCAAACTGCCCTGGTGAGTTTTTTGGGATTTCAGCTGCTTCCATTGATTTTCCATCCCTTTATCCAGCCCTTGTTCCCATTACCTGGTCCAAACCCACCTGTTGCTGCTTGGTTGGAAATTCCTTACAGCCATATGCATGAAACAGAAGGGGAAAAAACCCAAAAAGCATCAAACCCCAAATAAATATCCTTAAATATAGTCAGGGCCAGCTGGGTTTAATTAGGATTGTCCCAAGGCAGCCATCCCAAAAGCAATTGGAGCAAGGATTTCTGGCAGGGGCCGCGGAGCTGCCAAAATCTGTCCGGGTTTATTGGATCCCTGCAGTGGAATCCCATCCCTGTGGAACACAAGGATGGAGCGTTCCAGACATTTTTCTCCGATGAGAGGCAGAGCTGGGGATGCAGTGGGAGCAATTCCTGCCATCTGATCCTAAGGATCTGGTGATCCTGAAACCGAGCTGCGCTCGGGTATGGGGATCTGACTGAAGTTCTTTGAGTATTTTGTCTTCGGAGAGATTTTGGGTGGTTGAGTTACTGCTACGGCTCGTCTCTGCACACGGCAGTGTTGTGTGCTTTTTTGGAAGTTTCTCGACAGAGGCTTTCCGTTTGTATCTGTCTTGGAGTGGCAGTAAGCCACACATTATTCAAGTGTGAAAAATGAGGTTTATTTTCTTGGTAAAATTTTAAAAGTTTAATAAAAAGACATTAGGAGACAGAAGTAAAGCAAAGGGTTAAAACGTCTGGGTGCCTGGCACTCAGTCAGGAGCAGACTGTTATCTTTGGAGATACTCTTTAAATACATCTTTTATTACATTATCTTATTGCATATTCATAGACTCTTATGTATATTCCTATTTTTCTATAACTTAGTTTACATATTTTAGGAACTATTTTGCATGGGCTTCTCTTTGGGTCAGCTTTTTTAGAGTATATGTGGTTTTTGGTTGTGGCTTTGGTCTGTTTTTTTTTATTACCTCTAGTTTGGGCTTTGGTTTAGATTTTCTATTGACGGCTGATGTTGATAGTTTACATATTAATAGCAGGGTCTTCATTATGTGTTCACTGGGTGTTACCTTGACTAAACAGACAGTTCACTCATAACTATATCAGTTACTACTACGACTATGTCTAAATTTTTGTTAATAGCAGAAATAAAATAATGTCATATTTTAACATTATGCACATAGCATTCATCCGGATATTTGCGAGAAGCCAATATCATGTATTTATAACACAAGTCATGAACTCTCCACTGTTCGTCATTCACAAGAAAACCTCTAATTCTTGGAGGTTACTTCATGACCTTGGAAGAATTAACAAGGTCATCAAGGAAATGGGACCACTTCAACTCGGACTTCCCTCTCTTTCCATGATCCCGAGAGAGTGCCCGCTTGTCATCATCAATTTGAAGGATTGCTTTTTCAACATTCCACCTGATCCAGAGGATGCTCCTTGGTTTGCCTTTTCTGTTCCAAGCATCAACAGAAAAGAGCCTTTACCAAGACACCACTGGGTAGTTCTTCCTCAGGGACTAAAAAACTCGCCCATTCGTGACTTGCATGATGTTTGTGTGCCATAACATGATTGGCTAAGAAAGCTCACACTGTAGCATGGGTCCATAAGGCAAAATATTTAAAGATTAGGTCAAAAAAGCCATAAATATCCTTGTTGGCCAATAAGTCCTTAAAAGGTCTTTAACTAAGGGCTTTGTGACCTTCCGAGACGTGCTGTGAAGATGTGAGCTGAACTTCCTGTCTATTTAGAAGATAATTAGAAAATAAACCACATCATCAAAAACAACTCAAAGGTCCCGTCTCTAACTCATCCAAAATTCTTTCCAAAATCACTTGGAAATCAAGGTGACCTCACAGAAAGAGTTTTCCATGGAGAGGCTGGTGAGGGCAACGAACCAATCCTAAGGTTATTCCATGGTTTTCCATTTCCTGACCACCCAATTCATGGTGCAGTAGGTCAGGGACTGGCACCAGTTGTGCAGCCAGGTAGGTCCAGGTTCCCTGGGAAGTTTTCATCCATGGGATCCAGGTTTTCTCATGGAACAGCATTCCAGACCAGGATAACTCAATTCCACATGCCAAACTCCACGAGCCAGAGGAAATGGGCCCAGTGGGACAGGGACTGGTACCAGTACAGACGAGTAGGCTGCCACTGGTCCAGGTTCCCTGGGAAGTTTTCATCCATGGGATCCAGGTTTTCTCATGGAACAGCATTCCAGGCTGGGATAACTCTGAATTCCACGTAACAAGCTCCATGAGCCAGAGGGACTCAGCTTCCTGCAAGAGCTGAAAGGACTGGAATGGGCCAGGTGAGCCCAGAGCAGGGATTTTTCCCTAATCACTTGGAAAAGTAAAGGAGAAAGGAAAGGAGACCAAACCAGGCCCATCCAGGCAGATCAGGACCTACTTTTATTCCCAGGATTAGGAATATTCCAGCTCAAATTTTTCCACCATCAGGGAGAGATGGGAGATAGGGAATGATCTTCTGTAACTTCCGCTGGTCTATCTTGGAATGCCTTGGAGCCATCCCAGCTCCACCTCGAGATTGGTTTTATTCATCCAGGGATTTTTCCCAGCTCTGACTGGACATGGTTTTCCTGGAGATTCCCAAATGGGCCAATCCAAGATGTGCTGAAGTTGGAATTTTCTCTGGAAATCAAGCACGGACCATGGATTGGTGCTAAATCAGGTGACAGAGCTCTGCCTTTCCCACTGGGATTTGGGATATCCCCATATTCCAAGGGCTGCAGGTTTTGGCAGATCCCATTTCCCCATGGCCCTTCCTATGCTGAGAATTGCTTATCTCACAACTCAGCTTTTGCATCCCATCACTCAAACAGCAGGAAAATATCCCAGCAGGAAGTTGAGAGGTGTAGAGGTTTTTTTTTTGTTTGGGTTGGGTTTTTGGTTTTTGGGGATTTTTGTTGTGGTTTTTTTTTTTTTTTTTTTTGGGGGGGGGGTTTGGCTTTGGGGGTTTTTTTGGGGGTTTTTTTTGTTTTGTTTTTTTGGGGTTTTTTTGTTAGGGTTGGGATTAAATGTGTGAGATGGTATTTTCTGTTTGGACTTAAATGTTTATTCATTTTTATTTATGTTATAGTTTTACAAATTGTGAGTTTTATAGTACTTTAACAAATTAAAAAATGGAGTTGTATCTTTTTCTTTATAAGGTTTTTTTAAGGGTAGATTATCTAATTAGAAATGATACTTAAATTATTTTTACTTTTAACTTAATAACTAACTACTTGTGGTTTGTAATGTGGACTTTTTATTTAATTATATAATACTATTTAAACTTGTGAAGAAGAAGTACTAGATTCTGTTTTCAAACTTCTATCTTGTTTTACACATATTACTATATTCTAAAACTTTAGATTTTAAGTTTTCTACTATGTGTTATCAGATAATTTTGTTTAAACTGCACACTTACAATCTTAGTTCTATTATTTAATTTTCAAAGGTCTTTTTTACGGCTTTAAGTTAAATGCGGTGTTTTCTTGGGGTCAGTGTCTGTTAGCACAGAAAGTTTAAAAATTCTCAGTGACCAGGGTTCCAACAAGAGGAAGCCATGGGGAGTCACTGTGTCCTGGGAGAGTCTGGCTGTCAGTGGAACTGCAATTCCCTCCCGGCCTTGTTCTTCTGGATAAAAGTGCATCCACCTGTTTCTATTCCCAGTCTGAAGTTCGTATCCCTGCATCCCGGATGGGATGATGTTGGCATTCCTTACTCCAGTCAAAGCCGTTACATTTCCTGGGAAAGGCCTGGGTTGTTAATCCATAGGATATTCCTGGGAAGGAAAAAAAAAAAAAAATCGTCCTTTCAGCTTCTGCTGGAATAGTCCAAAGCACGGGGAAACACGTGGAGTTCCACATGGAATTCCAGCTGTGCCAGGCATTTCTCACACCTGGCAGAAATCCATCACTGTAACTTTATTCCAACAGCCAGGGAATGTTTGCAAACAAAAATCCCTCTGGGATTCCACTTCTCCATGCCAAGAGAGCATTTAGCATAGCAGGAATTCCCCAGAATCCAATGGAAGGAAATCCCAGCCTACAAAATATGGAGGGGAGGGATGGGAAGCAGTTTGAGCTGGGCAATAACCCCACCTATTCCCTCAATTAAACAGGAGGAAAATCAACTTTCACAGTGTTTATCCCATTTTTCCAGAGTGTTTCCTGCTCTCTTTTTGCCTCAATGTTGTTTTAGCGGATTTTGGGAATGAGGCTCTGCTGGGAGCTCCTGGATCCCAGGGAGTGTTTATTTAAGGACGTTAATTTCCATAAAACATATTATTCCCACTGCAGGCAGCCTGTTTGTGCCTATAAAAGCTCAGCAGCTCCTTCCAAGAGAGGAAAATACAGGGATGGAAAAGTCCAGGCACCTCCAGCAGGGCAATGACAAAATTGCCAGCCCTGATGTGACACCAGAGTGATACAGGAATGAGTGAAAATTGCTGCATTATCCATTTTATTGTGGAATTTTATTGTGGAATCAGGGAATGCTTTGGCTTGGAAGGTTAAAAGTCAACTGGTTCCAACCATGGATCAGAAAAACAGGGTGATCCAGCATGGCCTTGGGCACTTGCAGAGATCCAGGGGCAGCCACAGCTGCTCTGGGAATTCCATCCCAGCCCCTCCCCACCCTCCCAGCCAGGAATTCCTTCCCAATCTCCCATCCATCCCTGCCCTCTGGCAGTGGGGGCCATTCCCTGTGTCCTGTCCCTCCATGCCTTGTCCCCAGTCCCTCTCCAGCTCTCCTGGAGCCCCTTCAGGCCCTGCAAGGGGCTCTGAGCTCTCCCCGGAGCCTTCTCCTCTCCAGGGGAACATTCCCAGCTCTCCCAGCCTGGCTCCAGAGCAGAGGGCTCCAGCCTTTGGATCAGTTCTGTGTCTCTCTCGTGTCCCAGAGGGGACAGCAGAGAATTCCAGCCACAGGTTATGCAAAGTTATGAAGGCCAAGGATGAACCAGCCTTAAAACAGGACTTTAAAATGGGCTGGCAGCTGTGGAGTCTTAAAAATATCCCGGGTATGGCCTCGGGATCCTCTTACAACGCCTGGGATGGAGGGAATTACCCGGGCGGGGAGTGTGGGAGGGAAAATCCAGAGGGAAAAAAAACTGAGAGATGTAAAGTCCTTAATGAGCTGTTTACAAGGGATCACGTCCTGGGGCTCTGCTCAGAAATCCCCGCCTCGGGATTAACGGCTCCTTAATCCAGGCTGAGCTGTCAAGGAACAAAGCTCAGCCGTGCCTCGCCTCAAGGGGAGAAGCCCATGGATATTCCCTGGGACTGACTCCTGCTAATCAGCGAGCTCGGGATAAAGCCCTGGGGATGGGAAATGGAAGTGTGAAACAGAGGGATCAGCCCCTGGTCTTCCCTGAATTCCCCCATTTTGCTGCCCTGAATTCCCCCATATTCCCCCATATTCCCTTCCCTGCATCCCCCCTGTATCTTCCCTTCCCTTGATGCCACACACCCCCCTCCCCCCCACCGTCTTGCGATCCCTGAATTTCCCCCCCATTCCCCTCCCTGAATTTTCCCCATCTTCCCTTCCCTAGATTCTCCCCCTGGCCCTGTCTTCCCTTCCTTGGGATCCCACAAACCCCAATGAAACTTTGGGAAAAGCAGGGATGCATCGTTGTTTAGGATGCAAACCAGAAAACCCTAAAAGGAATCAGTGGGGTGGAGGATGGGGATAAAGATGGAAACACCTTGGGATGCAGGGAAATCCATTTGGATTTCCAAAAAAGCTCAGAGAATTCCTGTGAATTTCCAAGTTGCCTGCACAGTCTGCAAGGGAATGATGGGATGGGAGATATTTTATTTAAGTTTCTCCAGGATTCCTTGTGGGAAGGTGAAGGATTCCCTCTCTCTGCATTTCCTGAGAATATTACACATTAAGAAAGGCCAAAGCACCTCATTTTCTTATCTGTGGAAAAAAGGAGACTTTAATTAAGCAATTTTAATTAAAAGTTGGGATTTTTTTAACATTATCAGGAGGAGAAAGCACAGATAATGTTGGAATAAGAATCCAAGTTACACAAAAAAGGGGAGAAAGTGGGAAAGTTTTGTTTATTGACCATTCTTCCATAGGAGAAAAGAGAATTCTTGGAATTGGGGCTTTCCTAGAGGGAAGAAAATCAAAAAACATAAAGGGTATGGCTATCCATGGAATGGATACAACAGGACCCAGATGGGAAAACTGAAATTCCAGGTGCTCTCCATAAAGCAGGATTGAGATCCTCATGCTGCCCTAGGGATCCTTCCACTGCCCCAGGCTGCTCCAACCTGGCCTTGGGCACTCCAGAGATCCAGGGGCAGCCACAGCTGCTCTGGGAATTCCATCCCAGCCAGGAATTCCCAATTCCCAATCTCCCATCCATCCCTGCCCTCTGGCAGTGGGAGCCATTCCCTGTGTCCTGTCCCTCCATCCCTTGTCCCCAGTCCCTCTCCAGCTCTCCTGGAGCCCCTTCAGGCCCTGCAAGGGGCTCTGAGCTCTCCCCGGAGCCTTCTCCTCTCCAGGGGAACATTCCCAGCTCTCCCAGCCTGGTTGCAGCCCTGCTGCAGCTCCGAGGCCTTCTCTGGATCTCTCCAGCGGCTCCAGGTCCTTGTGCTGCTGGATCTGGGGCTGGGGCAGCTCTGTAGGTGGGGTCTCACCTGAGGGGGCACAGAAGCAGAATTCCCCTTTTCCTGCTTCCCAAACTGTGGGATCAGCCCAGGACACCTCCAGATTTTGGGGCTGCTGGAGCACAAAGTCAGGGCATGTTCATTCCTCCCCCACCAGCATTCCCAGCCCTTCTCCAGGGGTTTTTCCCAATCCCTTCATCCCCCTGGTTATGCTCATTCCAGGGGTTGTCCCAATGTGGGTGGAGGCCCTTGGAAAAGAAAACAGATCCCTGTTAATTCCCTGCCATCACCAGTGGGCACATCCCAGTTTAATCAGACACCATTCCTAGCTGGAGCTGGATTTTCCAGACCCTTTCCAACAGATGTCAACCAAAGGCTTTTGCACAACTTCAGTTCCTCAGGCTTTGAATTTTCATCCAAGGATTTCTTTCCTGTCCTGCTCCTGTGTGGAAAGAGCAGGACGTTTTCTCCCTTTGTGTGAAAAACCCGGACATTTTTTGGTTGCCTGTCTGGGAATGTTGGTGGGAAATGAACCCAGGAATGGAACAAACTCCTTTCCCAGCCCCTTGGGTGGGAACCCAGGGCTAAGGAACATTCTGCCACTGGGATTTATTTACTCCCTTTGCTCTTCTGAATTCAAGTCTGAGCCTCCAGACCCTCCATTATGATTAGGAATTGTCTCTGGGAATATTTTGCTTATCACAAGCATATATCAAACACAATTTATCCAGGCTAATCCCTGGAATAGCTGGGATTCCGGCTGGCCAGCATTTGGGGGGCTAAATTTAGAGCAGATATATCCTCTGCTCTGTGTCCCGGCAGCTGGAAAGCCATAAATAAAGCAGGGACATTCTTTGGAGTGACATCTAAAAAACCCCTTTACATTATTTATAATTTTAATTTTTTTTTTAAATTTTATTTTATGATTTTTAAATTGTTATTATTTACACTTTTATTATTTATAGATATATATTTATGTTTATATTATTTATCTTTTAAATTTATAATTTTTTTTATTCACTTCTCCTGCTACATTTCCGATATTTTTTATTTGTTATATTTAGATTTCTTTATTATGCACAAATCTACTCAAGATGATTTTTTTTCAAGAATGATTATGTTGGATTTTCCTGCCTTTCTCCAGGCTAACCCTTCTCCCAACCTCAGGGGAGTTGAGGCTCACACGTTATTTTGGCCCAAGCCGGGGTTCTTCCAAGGCATTCCAGAAACAGCAGTGGGAAGGAACAGAACCTGACTTTGGAGCCAGCCTGGGGCCTTCCCTCCTCATTCCAGGTTGGATAAACTTTCTCCTCACTTCAGAGTTATTCCCAGCCAGGGAGTTTCAAAAATTCCATCACATAAAGGGGAATTCAAAGCGTTGTTACCTGGGCTGGCCAAATCCAAACAGAAATGTCCCCATCCAAATCCAGGTAGAGGTGTCCTCATCCAAATCCAAATGGAAATGTCCCCATTCAAATCCAAATGGAAATGTGCCCATTCAAATCCAAGAAGAGATGTCCTCATCCAATCTGAATAGAAATGTCCCCATCAAAATCCAAAGTGAAATGTCCTCATCCAAATCCACAGAAAAATGTCCTCATCCAAATCCAAATGGAAATGTCCTCATCCAAATCCAAATGGAAATGTGCCCATCGAAATCCAGATAAAAATGTCCCAATCCAAATCCCTGCTGCCTGGGGAGACTGGAGAGGGGATTTCAGGAATCTTTCCTTGCACTCCATAAATCTGTGCCTATCCAAAGCCACAAAAATCACTCCTATCTTCAGTATCTTTTCTTATCTTTTATGTCCCAGTTCTCTGGGTTCAGGGGCTTTAGGGGTTTTTGCTGTCCCTGGGTCCTACAGGATCCTGAGGAATTTATTTCCAAGTAGAGCAGGGCTTGTTCCTCCTCGGAGTGAGAAGTTGTGGAGGAACCAGGAACAAAATGATGGATATTTCCAAAGCCATCTTGCCTGGGTTACGCCAAAGTTTGGAGATGTTCCTGCTCCCCCAATCCCTGAGGAGATCCCACTAATCCTGAGGAGATCAGAGCAGTCCCCTCCCATTTACTGCCCCTCCATGCTCCACAGGGCCAAATAATATCCCAATCCTTATAAAAACCAAGAATCAGAAACATTCCCAGACCCTACTGATGCCTCTCAGTGCTCCCAGGGTGGGTGATCCCTGTTTTCCCCCTGAGCTCCCCAAAATCCCAGTGCCCCACCTGTGCAAATGGAGCTATCCCTGGGGAAAAGTTAAAACCAGAGCATGGAATTTCCCTCTGGATTCCTGAAGCCAGCAGGGTGGATCTCCAAAATAACTCCTGCTTGGCCCAACACCCCCTGTGCTGGTCAAGCCCTCAAACCTGGTAAACAGCCCAGGCGCAGAAAGAAAACACCAGGAACAACGAGGGTACGGAAAACCAGGCCATTGCCTGGATTTAAATAGAGTGGAGTGGCCAGACCAATTCCTGAGGGCATTCCAGGGCTGCCAGGAATTCACAGAGTGTCCCTGTGTGAGTGGCTGGCAGGGACGTGGGGCTGTCACCCTGCATCCATCTCTTGCAGGACCCGGCCTGGCCGTGGTCAGCCCGGAGCATCTGCAGGGAAATGCCACATCGGACTTTTCCAGACAACATTCCTCTATTTTTGTTCCTAACTGATCCCTTTATTTCTGGTTTGGAATTGGAGCTGGCCCAGCATTGTTCCTTCTGAGAAATTCCAGCGGGAAAAATATTTTACCTGGGCTTGGAATAAGTTTTCCTTCTCTTTTCCTTCCTCCTGTTTCTCCTCTCCTCTGCCCACACATCCTGAAGCTCCCTTTCCTTCTGAAAGATCCCAGATTTCATTAAACAGTTGTTTTTTCTCCCTCCCTGCCTTTATCCTAGTTTGGATCCTGTTTTTTTCCAGACACAAATCCGGAGGCTGCAGAACTCCTGGATGACAAGTGGCACCATGGAGCTACGGAGCGGGGAAAAAAAAAAACATGGAAATACAGGGATGTTTGGAATTATCTTTTTAAATGGCGCATTTTGCCATTAAATCTATTGAGGAAAACCACTTAAAGATCTTGCAGGGAAGAAACTTCCCAAATTCCAATAGGGAACAGCAAATGGAAAGCACTGGAAATTCACCTGGGAAATTATCCGTGGCATATGCAGGATCCTGAGGATGATAATTCCTTTTTCCATGGATTTGTGGTGTCTAACACAGGGGTTTTGTCTCTTTTTGTGACTCTGTAAGTGTTGAAGTCTATAGGTGACCTCTTCCTTTTAGAGGCCTTCCAAACTCCATCTCACTCATCTTCCAAGGATTTTTCCCAGGTTATCCAGCAGGGATTGGAGTGGGAGGGTCAGAGCCTGACTGGCTTCATCCCACTGTAGCTCCTGGCAAAGGGGAAATTCCTTGGGACTTGGGAAGTCCCAGGACTCTGCCTTGGGCTTGGAAGCAATGACAGATCCATCAGCACAAAGAATATGGGAAAACCCTCCAACAAAACCTTTAAAAAACACATGGAAAAGCAGAGAATTCCAGAATATTTTGAGTCAGAAGGGACTTAAAAGATACCCTCATTCCAGTGCCATGGCAGGGACACCTCCCACTATCCCAGGTTGCTTCAAACCCTGTCCATCCTGGCCTTGGACATTTCTAGGGATTTGTCCACAAAGTTCTCTGGGTGGCCTGTTCCCAATAATCCTTGAGAAACCTTGGACTGGGGATGGAGCTTTGGGTCTTGGAGAAGAACAGGATCAAATTCCCCTAAACTCAGTGTTATCCCTTCAGCAGCACCAACTGAGCTGCTCCTCAGCTGTCGATGCTGAGGAGGAAGAAAAACAGGGAGAAAAGGAAAAAGAGGGGGAGAAAAAGGAAAAAAATCAGATTTTGATCCTTTCCTGGTTTTTCCTTCCCACCTTCCAGCAGATCCCATGGGAAGGAGTTGATTGTTGCTCTGGGGTGACATTTGAAGGTGTGTGCATGGTTCCACCGAGCATTCCCAAAATCCTGCTCAGAATGAGGAGGAGAAGTGCAATACTCCCTTTTCGGGACAAAAAAAACCTGGAGTTGGAGTGGTTTTCCATGAATAATTGGAAACAGAGAGTTTTCCATGGATTTCTATCCTCATTTTTAACATCCTCAAGTGTTTGAGCTGTTAATAATCAGTGAAAAACCTCATATTCCTCTGGGGCCACATTTAGGGAATTCAAAGACACTTTTTAGCCAGATTTAGGAATTGAGGGATTGGATCCTGAATCCTTTGCCCTCATCCCCATTCCCCTCAGTGATTCCAGTTAATTCAGTTTTTCCCTGTTTTTATTTTGTCAAAAGAAGGAAATGGATATGAACCAAAGGGATCATTCCTTGGAAATATTAAATATTTCTTTAAATAAATAAATAAATAAAATAGTTATTATAATAATATAATAATATAATATGATGATATAATATAAATTACTATAATATAAAATATATTATATATTATCATATATAATCAATACTTATTGTATATTAATTAATTAATTAATTAATAATAATTCCATTTCCATAAATAACTTTGAGGATACTGGTCAGAATTTCCCAAACTCCAAATCCCTGGAAAGTTCTTTGTCCCTGTCGAAACTCAGGAATGGGGCCATTCAGCCTGGGATGGCAGCAGGGAATGATGAAGAGCACAGGGAATTTTTCTTTTTGGAAACTTTGTTGTCCAAATATTTTGTTTCCAAATCATAACTAAGCTGCCAAAATCCTACCCACTGATGAGATCCATGGGAAAAGCACTAAACCAGGGAAAAAGAGACTGGATGGGGCACTTGGGAGCTGGGAATATCTCCTCCAAAGTGGTGCCCGAGGAAAATATTCCTTAATTTTCCCATGCTCAGATAAATTCTTTCAGTGTGTGCAGAGCATCTCCCAATCCATGTGCTCCTGTCCAGGCACACGGAACGCCAGGGATTGGAATGAAATGTCCGGAAATATCCATTTTCTTCCAAACCTGGAATCAGAACAGTCCTGGTTTGGAAATTCCCATAAAATCAAGCCCTCCCAGTTTCACCTGATCTTATCTGGGCTACCCAGCGATTAAATATGGAATTGGAAAGTGGATGTGGAGCCAGCAGAAGGGAATGTTCCTCCTGCCTGAAGAGAACAGGATAATCCTTTAAAACTCCCAGAACATCCTTTGAGCTGTTTGCAACTCTTTTTTCATTTAAGGAAATTGAAAAACTCGGATGTTTGGGCTTTTTGGATATAATCTATTTGTGGGGCTCTCCAGTCCCAAGGTGAGGGGATTCCTTTTTGGATGGCCATGGAATAAAAAAGATGGCAGGGGAACAAAAAGAGGAATAAACAGGGAAAATTCAGCAAAATAAAGCTTAACCATGGAAATTTTATATCAGGAAAAATCCTTCACGGGGAGGGTGGGAAGGGGCTGGGGTGGAATTCCCAGAGCAGCTGTGGCTGCATCTGGATCCCTGGAAGTGTCCAAGGCTAGGATGGATCACCCTGGGATAGTGGGAGGTGTCCTGACCACAAGGAGGTTTCATCCAGAGGGTGTTCTGCAGATCCTGGCAAATCCCCAGCCCTGGGATGTGACAGCTCAGCTACCACTGGGAAAACATCCTACTCCTGGTTTAAAGAAACCCCTCCTGCTCCATCCATCATCCATCCATCCATCCATCCATCCATCATCCATCCATCCATCCATCCATCCATCCATGTATCCATCCATCCATCCATCCATCCATCCATCCATCCATTCATCCACCATCCATCCATCCATCCATCCATCCATCCATCCATCCATCCATCTATCCATCCATTCATCCACCATCCATCCATCCATCCATCCATCCATCCCTCCATCCCTCCCTCCAACTTCCCAGTGCTGCATCCCACTGGAAGGAGCAGGTTCCTCCACAAACCCCAATCCTATTTTAGCACTTGGAGCTGATTCCCTGATAAAAGCCCATTAATTCTGATTTCATTCCAAATAATCCCTTTTTTTTCCTATTCTAGTCCAGTATCAGCCAAAAAAAAA
The DNA here is from genome assembly GCF_031753505.1 of Anomalospiza imberbis. Taxonomy (NCBI): domain Eukaryota; kingdom Metazoa; phylum Chordata; class Aves; order Passeriformes; family Viduidae; genus Anomalospiza; species Anomalospiza imberbis. The sequence goes on from NC_089681.1 coordinate 150,907,307, forward strand.
AAAAAAAAAGCGCCTAAGCCTGGTTTTCCTTCTGTTCACCTCCCTTTTTGCTGGCCACACCTCAGAATTCCCTGAAACGCTCTTTCCCTCCTTTCCAGCAGCCAGCTCTCCTTATAAATTCCCTTTCCTTTGTGTGCCGGGCTGTCTCCACCTTGGCCCTTGAGGGGACGCTTCTGGAGCAGCGCTTGGAGCTCTCTCCGAGCACAAACCGTGGCCCAAGCCCAAGGAACGACGTGGGATCAAAACGTTTTACGCAAATTGGCCTCGTCACCACCCAGAAATCCGAGCCCACGGAGTTGTTTTGCTTCTTTATTATTTTCCTTGTGGTTTTTTGGCAGCGACATCCAGAGAAAGCAACCAAAAGTGAAGTTCCACTTCCAGAAGCGGAGCAGAAATGTTGGAATCTCTCAGGGCTGCTGGAGCTTTCCCAAGCTCCTCCCAAAAACTCTCGACTTGTGCTGCTGCTGCCCCAATTTGTCCATCCAGCTTTCAACAAATTAGGGATTCATCCTGAGCCGGGAATGTGAGGAAAACAGCCCTGAATTAATTCCTGGGTGTTGAATTCCAAAGCTGGGACAAAGCTGAGAAGAAATAAAAAGCTGGGAAGAAATAAAGATGTTTTTTCTGGATTTTTTTCCTGTTTTTTATTCCCTCTTTGATGTCTTTCATGGATTTCTGGAGCTGTGTATGAAGCACTGAAGGTTCTGCTGTTAATTCCAAAAGGAGAAACTTTTCCCTGCTCTCCTGCATCCCATTCCCATGGGATCACACCGTGATGGCATCAGTGACACATGCCTGAAAGGGATCATTCTCATTGTTTTCTCATCATCCTGTTTTCTTGTTCAGCATCCCAAAATTTTGGAAAATTAGGTGGGAAGATCCTTCATTCAGGGGGAAATCTTCCTTTAGTCCCTCTGTAGGAGCTAAGCCTTAAAATTATAAATATTAAAATTACCAAGATCGTGGAATCTTGTCCTGGGTTTGGCTTTCCAAGTGTTTTCCGGTGGATTTTCACCCATCTCCTACTTGGGCAGCTCCTCATGTTCCTGCAAGGTCATTCCCAGCTGCCCACAATTCCTTCATCCTTCTTCCCACAGAGGTTGCTCCACCCTTAGATGTGCTGGAACTGGGAGTGAATTCCTTCCCAAAAATCCTGAGGAGTTTGGGATTAAACCCCAGGAAAATCCTCTCCTGGAGTTTCTAAACTCACCTGGAGAGTTTTGGCAGGGCTGAGGGAAGGGCTGGAGGTTGTAGAGGAATGGAGCTGGGAAAAGCAGCTTTTGCATCCACAGAATCCTAAAATCACTGAGGCTGGGAAAGATCTCTGGGATCACCGAGTCCAAGCTGTGCCTGATCCCACCAGAGCCCTGAGTGCCACATCCAGGAATTCTTTGGACATGCCCAGGGGTAGGGACTCCAAACCTCCCTGGGCAGTTTCAATGCCTCACCAGGATTTCCATGGAGAAATGATCCCAAATATCCAATTGAACCCTTCCCTGGAACTACTTCAGGTCATTCCCTCTCCTACTGTCCCTATTCCCTGGGAGCAGATCCCAATTCCCTCCGGCTGTCCCCCTCCTGCCCCAGAAGGTCCCCTTGGAGCTCCTTTTCTCCAGGATGAACATTCCCAGCTGTGCTCCAAACTCCTCACAAGCTAACACAATCGGAATATCCAGGAGCTGGAATGAGATGATCCCTTCCAACGCAAACCACTGCGGGATTCTGGGATTCCACGGCATCCAGATTTACTAGGAATCACCTGGATGTTCCTCTCCTGAATGGAGCTCATTCCATGAGGCCCCCTCTATCAGATCCAAGCAGTGGATCCGAGATTTTGGAATTTGTCCATGTTCCTTGAGGTCCCAATTGCCCTCAGCCCCATCTGAGTGATGGTGTCCGAAGAGTGACAATGGAAAGGTCTGATCAGTTCTGGGTAGAACCCAACTGGATCAGGAAATGGTGTTCATTAATCCATGGGAACAATGAGGAATTAACCGGGGTGTTGTCCTGTGGACTCCAAATGCAGCGGCATCACCCAAGCAGAATTCCTATCTGGAATTCCACCAGCAGTGAATGCCTGGATTCTCCTGTTGCATCTGATCCCATGGAATATTTTTAGCCTTTCCCCAATGTCCCCAAGCCCCTGCTGACAATCTGCACTGCCACCTTGTGTGACTCCGGACTTCACTCCGCCTTCCTTCGGGATCTTCCCTCTCCATTTCTGCTGGATGCCCCTCCCTCCCTCTCCCTCCCAATCACGGAATTTTCACCTGATCCCAAAATATTTTCATTATTGCCTAAAAACCTCCTGCTGTTCCCACTTCTCTCGGCCTCCAGTCAGGCTCTGATCTCATCCCTCCTCCTGGTGGTGAAAAATCCCTTGGAAGTTTGTGATGGTTCAGATTCCCAAACATGGATTTTTCCAGGACTGGTACTCCAGCTCCTCATTCTCCTATTGCTCTTTCCCCTGGCTCAACTCTTGCTCAGGAACCTGGAGAGGATCAAACCCGGCAGGAGAAATATTAGGAATTTAGAATTCATCCCTGAGCTTCCATTTCCCACTTGCCTGTGGCTGTGCCTGTTCCATTCCCAAATCCAGGTCAGGGAGTTCATCCATGAATGGTGTGTAAAGAACAGGATCAGATCCTATAGTATGCAGAAACATCCAGAAAAATCCCATCCCATAGGATTTTCCCTCAAATCGCTGCTGCTCTAGGATGATAAGAAGAGTCTCACCCTCCTGGGTATGGAAAACCCAAACCCAATCCTGGTTTCTCTTCCATCCTCCAAGAAAAAAATCCATGGTTTTATTAGAATTTTCCTTTAGTGACACTTGGGACTGGTTTTGTCATCGAAGATGAAGTGGGGAAGGAGAAAAACCAGGGAATTCTGCGTGTCCTGAGGAGCAAATGGTGAGGTTGGAAATTTATTCCCAGGTATCCCAATTGTTCCCAGATTTTTCAGACCCACTCCACGCATCCTGTCACATCCGGCTGGATCCAGGTTGGAGAGGATTCCTGACAGGAAAAGGAGACACTCAGACTTTCTTTTTCCTCTTGTCCCCCTGTTATCCACATTTTATCTTGCTTTTGCCACACTAAATCCCACTTGAAATTCCTCATTGCAGCCCAAAGCCATCCCCAGTGATCCCAAAAATCATCTCAGTGTCCCAAATTTGCACATCTGCCCTCTGGAACCCTGTGAGCTTTACCTTTAGTCCTAGCTTTGATTTTAAATTTATCCATCCTGCTCCATGGAGCTGATCAAGGCCCAGATGGGAATTCCAGGATGTTTACGGAGCAGTGGATTGAAATTATTCTGAAGCAGGGTGTAATTAAGCTCAGACTAACTAAACCAGGCTCACAGCCTGGTTTGACACAGTGAAGTCCCAGCATAAGAACTGAGTTCAGGTGATCCCAGCAGTGCTTCCCAATGGGATTTTAGGCAGAGCTGCACTTGGATCCAATGGGAACACGTGGATTCCGTGCCATTCCAGCTATTCTCTGTTCCCTCTCTGCTGGGAGAGGCTGGTGTGCAGCTGCCTCCCAGTAAAGGATCCCAGTATAAGAAGGACACAGGAATGTTGCAGCGAGTCCAGAGGAGGCCACGGGGTTGATAAAGGGACCGGAGCATCTTCCCTATGGAGCTAGGAGAGCTGGGAATGCTCATCCCAGAGAGGAGAAGGGTCTGGGGAGAGCTCAGATCAACTTCCAAGGTTTGAAGGGGCTCCAAAGAAACTGGAGAGGGAATTTTCCTCAGGAACTGGAGGGACAGGGCAGAGGGATGGGCTCAGGCTGACAGAGAGGAGGTTTAGATGGGATATTGGGAGGTCCCTGGGAGGGGCTGGGATGGAATTCCCAGAGAAGCTGTGGCTGCCCCTGGATCCCTTGAAGTGTCTGAGGCCAGGCTGGAGCAGCCTGGGACAGTGGGAGATGTCCCTGCCCATGGCGCGGGTGGCACTGGATGGGCTTTAGGATCTTTTCCAACCCAAACCATTCCATTATTCTTTTGCAATTCTACCCTTTAAAGTGTCTTGCTGGGACAAATTAAAACATTTATATTAATAAGAAATTTATTTCTTTCAGATTTTCAAATATCTGGAAGTAAAAAGAAAAATTGTTTTGGTGTGAAGTTGGGGGTATTTTAAAATTTATTGTCCTTTTTTTTACCCTTTTGTAATAAAGGAGGGAAGAAATGAAATTAAAAAATGAAAATGTTACATCTGTTTTATAAAGGGTTTAAATGCAATTTTTAAAAGGTTGCCCAGAAAAGCTGTGGCTGCCCCTGGATCCCTGAAGTGCCCAAGGCCAGGCTGGATGGGGCTTGGAGAAATCTGGGATAGTGGGAGGTGTCCCTGCTCATTCAGGGATCACCATTAAGGTCCCATCCAACCCAAACCATTCCATGAATCTGGGATCCACTTGGATCACCAACTCCTTTCACATCCTGATTTTTGTCTTTGCATCAGACTCCTGAGGAATCTGTACATTTGCCCCGCCTGTATCAGGCAGAGGAGGCCAAGAGATGGAAAAATTCCTTCTCCAAACTCCGAGTTCCAATTCCAGGCACAGAACAACTCAAGGAGTGTTTTAGGCATGGTTTATTCCTGATTTTTCTGCTTCAATATTCATTCATGCTTTATCAAATCCTGGCCCTGGGACTGAGATCAGGTAAGCCAGGCTGGGAACCCTGTCCCTGCTGTGTCCCTGCTGTATCCCAGCCTCTGGAAGTTAATTTTCCCTGCATTACTCATTAACTCCATGCCAGCTATGCCTGATTAAAAATTCCTGCCCCAAGCAGAAAAGTGTGGGACAAAGGGATTGTTTAACCATCCCAAAGGGGACTGCATGGATGGAACAGCAAAAAGCTCATCATTTATTCAGGACTGTTTTTCCTCTCCAATATTCCCCTGGTTTTCCATTTATTCCAAGCTTTGATCCTGTGGAGCTGAAGAACATCGACCTCTGGCAATGTTAAACTCCGGGACTGGGCTGGAGTTCACAGTGGAATTTTTAGGGAGCATTTTCCTCACCCTAAGGAATCATTAATGAAGTTTCACAGATAAGAAAAGTCCTGCCACACCAAATCCTTGTCCTAGGTGCTTCCCAAGATATCCATGAAATCCTAGAATAGCTTGGGATGGAAGAGAGCTTAAGCACCCCCTAATTCCAGCCCTTCTGACCGTTTTAAGTTTTGTGTTTTGGGGTCACTGTGCTGGAAGGAAGCCAGGACTGTGATGCTCCATCAAATCCATGCATGCGGGGCAATGAGGATCTCAGAATTCCAGGATAGTTTGGGTTGGAAGGGACTTTAAGGACATCCCATTCCACCCCCTGGATGGGCAGGGACACCTCCCACTATCCCAGGGTGCTCCAAGCCCTGTCCAAGCTGGCCTTGGGCACTTCCAAGTCAGACTGGAGGAAAATCCTTCTGGTTTTCTCTTTTCAGTGCCCCTCAAGGGCTTCTTGAACCCCAAATTCTCTGGTGCAGCTGGAAAGGGATGGAATGGAGATTCTGTTATTCCTTATTCCAGGAGCCCCAGGAATGACAGGGGACACTAAACCAAGGCAGTGACACTGCCCAGACCTTTCCTGCCTCGTTCTGCTCCACTTTCCCGGACTTTGGCCAAGAAGAATCCATGGAGATTTCCCAATCATTCCTGAGGATGAGGATGAAGCCTCAGGGCAATGAGGTCGCTGTGATCCCACCCAGCCACCCAACAGTCCCCCCATTCCAGGCTTTTGGCAGCTCCTTGGGCTGAATCCAGGGAATGCCAAGGGTTTAATGAGGCAAAGGGAAAGCCAAAGGTGTTTTCAGAGACCTCGTGTCACCTCTCCATAAATATTTAAATGTTGGAATGCAGTGCCAGCTTTCCCTGGAATTCCTGTCTCTGCTCCCTGCAGGGACAACAAAACCTCCTCATTCTCAAACACATTCCCATCCCAAATCTCCTTTGGAAAATGGAATGATTGCTGAGATGTTTGGTCTGGAAGCAGAGTTCAGGCTTCCTTTCTTCCATTAATCACAACCAATCCCAGAAAATTCCCTGCAGTTCCACAACTCCCACATGCAACAAAAGGAGTCACAGCTTGGATTCCAGGATCTCAGAGGTTTTTTCCAACAGAATTGGTTCTGTGATCCTCTGAAATGCTGGATTTTCTCCATGGATGAAGCTTCACAGCAGGGGAGGTTCGGCAGTGTTTGGAATTTGGGTTGGACAATCCCAAAGTATATAAAAGGTGGGCAGAGTTCATCCAGTGCCTCCAAGCTCCCTGCAGGTTCCTCGATAATCAGCTGCTGGCTCCAAATGTTCATCCTATCTGACTGTGCTTCCATCAGAGAATTCCAGCCCAAACTGAGAATATTCCCACTACATCCCATGGAAAGTCTGGGAAAAGTGCTGTGGAGTCACAAAAAACTTTGGTTTCCATAAGCCAGGGTCAGTCAAAAAAAAAAAAAAAAAAAAAAATTATGGGGGAAACCTCAACTTCTTCTGGGGTTTCTAGCAGAGGAAAGACGTGGAACTGCTGGAAGTGAATCCAGAGGAGGCCCCAGAGCTGCTCCAGGGCTGGAGCCAGGCTGGGAGAGCTGGGAATGTTCACCTGGAGAGGAGAAGCTCCAGGGAGAGCTCAGAGCCCCTGCCAGGGCCTGAAGGGGCTCCAGGAGAGCTGGAGAGGGACTGGGGACAAGGGATGGAGGGACAGGACACAGGGAATGGCTCCCACTGCCAGAGGGCAGGGATGGATGGGAGATTGGGAATTGGGAATTCCTGGCTGGGATGGAATTCCCAGAGCAGCTGTGGCTGCCCCTGGATCCCTGGAAGTGTCCAAGGCCAGGCTGGATGGGGCTTGGATCACCCTGGGATAGTGGGAGGTGTCCCGGCCCATAGAATGGGATGGGATTGGGATAATCCTTAAGGTCTCTTCCCACCCAAACCATTCTGCGATCCTATGAGAGGAATGATGAACTGTGAAGATCCCAAATTCCGTTTAATTTCCAATCCAAGCTCTCCTTTATGTTCCAGTAGTGGGATGCTCCTGAACTAAACCTCCTCTGATGGAAAAGTTGGGCACAAGAATCTTAAATATTTTTTTTTTAATTCTTAGTGAACAATATCCAACAAACATCCATGGATTCTGTGGATCAATAAAGGATATTGTAATGAGCATTTAGGTGATATTTTTTTTAATAAAAAACAGGATTTGGGATTATTAAAGCTGCATCCCCAAGCGCTCACTGAGGGCAAATCCTGAAGCTGCAGCCATGAGGAAAACAAGAATTCTCCCTGGTTTATTTCCCAACCACAGCAACAGCAGGAGTCGGATTTCATGAGGCTGCAATGACTCTGCAGAGTAAACTTTGGGAAACTTTGGAAAACAACTCCATTGTTGGGAACCACAGGCTGCTGATTGACAGCCGGAGATCAATGGCTTCACACACATTCCCAAAGCCAGCCTTTATTCCCTCTTTTTGACTTCTGGGATTGGCAACACTTGAAAGGCTTGAAATTTTCAACAGCTGGATTTTCAGATCTTTCTTCCTGAAAATTGCATTCGACACCTTTAAATTATATTTTATATCATATTTTCATATATAATATGATAATATATTACATATGCATTATATTATATATCATATCATATATCATAAATCATATTTCTATAAGTCTAATCATGATCTAATTAATAATTATGAATGAGATCATTTAATATTATGTTTAGGGGTTAAAATTTCCGGTGGGGAAGGGAATAAAATCTGCGTTAGCCGTGCTGAAATCACAGCTGACCCACAATAATGACAGCAATTAATTCTCTATCAATTACTGCCAGTAATCCCAATATTTACTCAGGAGCAGGACTGGAAGTTGGGAGCATCAGGAGTTTCTTGGAATAAATCCTCCTGTTCCCTGTGTCAGCCAAGATTGGCAGCCCAGGGTCTGACCCTCTCCATCCAGGGAATTTTATGGATTTGTCCGTTCCCTGCAGATCCAGATAATGTTTGTGCTATGATTTATTTGTGCCAGGGGGGAATGCCGTGTTCCCACAGCCTCCTGGCGCAAATATTCCTCTTTTGTCAGCAAGAAAAGTCCGGGATGCCGATGGCAAAGATAAGGATCCGTGCCAGGGGTTCTGACGGATTCAGGCTGCACTCAGCTCCAGGAAAGGAGAAAGATGGGAGTGAAGAGACTCCTCCAAGTTCAAGTTGCTCTTCGGAGCCATTATTCCCGCCTGGATTTTGGCCAGGAGCCGGAGCTCTCCCGCCCTTCCAAGAGCAGTAAATAAAGCAGTGGCCTCTCCTTAAAAAGGCCGGAGAGTTCAGCTAAGTGTTGGGAGCCTTTTCTCCATCCCAGGATGGCGCAGCTGGAGCTGGAATTGTTTAGGAAAGGGGAGAATTCCCACCTTCCATAGGATGCTCCTTCCACCCTCTCCAATGCCGTGTTTGGGTCTCCTCATTCAGCTGTAATTCCAGGCTCACTGTCCCACCCCAGAGTTTCATCCAGCTGCACTTGGGAGCTTCACCTGCATGGAAGAATGGAAAAGGGGCTGGGAATTGCAGTCCTGCAGGTCCACAAAGACCTGCACAAACAGGGATGTCCACGTCCCTAAAAATCCCTGTGCCAACAGGGCCATAAAGATTTCCATGCACAGCAGGGACTTAAGGATAAAGGATGGATAAAATCCTGCAGAGACTGGGGCAAGGAAATATTTGTATTTGTATGGAAATTTGTGGTTATGGAATCATAGCAGAGAGAATCCCAGGGTTATTAAGGCTGGGAAAGATCTCTGGGATCATTGAGTCCAACCTGTGCCTGATCCCCAACACAGCCCCAAGTACCACATCCAGGAATTCCTTGGACACCTCCAGGGATGGGGACTCCAAACCCTCCTGGGAAATTCCAAGGCCTGACCACGCTTTCCATGGAGAAATTATCCCAAATATCCAATTTAACCCTTCCTTGGAACAACCTGGGGCTGTTCCCTCTCATCTCATCCCTTGTTCCCTGGGAGAAGATTCCGACCCCCCTGGCTGCCCTCTCCTGCAGGGAGTTGTGCAGAGCCAGAAGATCCCTCTGGAGCCCCTTTCCCAGCTCCCTTAGCTGGGAATTTGTCCCAGATTAATCCTGGAGCATCTCCAGACATCCCTTGGGGTGCTCATGGTAGAATTGGAGTGCCTGAAATCCAGGGAAAATCACCCCAAAGTGAGAATGGAAGTGGAGCTCAGCTTTTGTCCTGAAGGAACTGCTGGACATCAAATCCCAACATGGAAAAAAGGCTTGGGATCAGCCCATGGCTTCCCTATGTTTTATTTTTTCCTGCACATTTTGCATCTCCCCAGTGAAATCCTTTTTAAGGTTTTCCAAGGAAATCAATCATCAGTGCCTGGAAGAAGCTCATAATGGATTTGGGATGGAAATTCTCTTCTCCTATCCCAAAACTTTTTTTCCATTTTCTACAGATAACCAAAATTCCCTTCACATTCCCAATCTGAGTAGCCAGGACTGGTCTTTACATTTTTAAACACATTTTTATTTTTAATTTCAATTTAATTCCAATTTTCAATTTCATTTTTAAAGAATAATCAAAATAGGCAGCTCTAAAAGTAGGAAAAAATCATTCTTAAAATAATTAGGAATGGCATGGGCATCTCCTCAGGCTTTTCCAATGTTTTTGAAAAGAAAATTAATCTATCCATACTGATTTTAGGTTTTCCTGCCTCTAACAAAAAATGTGGATTTTTTTGCCCCCCAGATTTGAAATTTATTTTAAAATAGTTTAGGATGAGCACCAAAATATCTTTATAGAGAAAAGTTGATGGAATCTGTTCCAGCACTGGAAAATTCCCAAAGTTAACTACATTTCCCAGGATTCTGTGGGGTTTATTTGCCTATTAAACTGTGGGGAATGATGGGAAATTCCATCTGTCCCATGGAGAAAAATGGGAATCTGAACTTTGGAGTCCCTCAGGCTCCACAGCCACACTGGGATTCTCAATGGGATCCAAACATTATTCCCAATCCCATTTTCCTGAGGAAAAGCTCATTGGTTGTTGTTCATCCTTAATAACTCAGCACAGACATTTCCTTTTTCTTTTCCTTCGCTCCTATCCCAGGGAATAGGAAAATTCCTCAGCACAGGCATTGTCTCCCTGGAATAATTAAAGGAATGATTAAAGCACAACCCTTCCCTCCCCAGCACTTCTATTTCATCCATTTCTCATCCCAAACACCAGGAATTTTCCCCTGGATCAGCTCAAATATCCCTTTCCTGTGCAACGAGGAGTTCCTGCTCTCCCAGAGAACCTGGGAACAAAATTAGAAATCAGGGAGAAAAACCAACCGAGAGAAAGGATCCTCCAGCCCCGAATTATTCTCTGAATTCTGCTGTTTACTCAGGGAAAGAACATAAGGAATTTTTTTTTCTCTCCTCCTTTTTTTATCCTTGCCCTGAGGAAACCAGAGAAGGGTTTTAAAAATCCCAAACCTTCAGCATTTTCCTTAAATTACGGAGTGGGAGTTGGTGAGGGCACAGCGTGGCTCCTTTTTGTGCTGCTCCTGCATTTTTGGGTGGCTGCAGTTTCGCTGGAATGGTTCAGGCTCGGATTCTGTTTTGTTTTTCTGGTTTCCCTCCTCTTCTGGCCACGTTCCGCAGCAAATTTATCCTTGGATTTGGGGAGCTGGTGGGGACTGGGGCCAAGTTTAGTGAAGAATTCATTGTCTGGGTGATGTCAGGATTCCAAATCCACGGCGTGGGCAACGCCCACAGTGAGGTCAGGTGCCAGGGGAAGAGAGGAACACCTAAAATGGGAAGGGGATCAGGAGGAACGCTGAAAAAAGAGGGAATTCCAGATTTGGGGAAAATGTTCCCATTATTTCTCTGATTATCATTTTATGGAAGCGCAGCTGCAAAGAAATCTTGTTGTTTGGATCCTGTCTTGGAGTTGTTCCTGCAGGGATGGCTGGGAAGGGCTGGCACGGGACATTCCCAGAGTCCAGGGAGACAAGTGCTGGGAGAGAAATGCTGGGAGAGAAATGCAGCTTGCGATCCCTGTGGGATGCAGGGAAGCTGGGGATGGCTTGGGAATGGTTTGAGAATGGCCAATCCCATCATTCCCTGCCCAGGGAGGATCAGAGCAGAGCTCACCTGGGCCTGGCCTGGGCACTGCATCCAAATCCCAGCTTTAGCCAGGTCTGGATCCCTCTTTTCCTTCTCTGTCCAATTCCATCCAAAAACACAGGGATGACATCCAAAGCGCCCACAGAGCCCACCCTGGGCCCTTCCCTGGGAGAGCTGGAGCACTTCCCTATGGAGCCAGGCTGGGAGAGCTGGGAATGTTCACCTGGAGAGGAGAAGCTCCAGGGAGAGCTCAGAGCCCCTGCCAGGGCCTGAAGGGGCTCCAGGAGAGCTGGAGAGGGACTGGGGACAAGGCATGGAGGGACAGGACACAGGGAATGGCTGCCACTGCCAGAGGGCAGGGATGGATGTGATCTTGGGAATTGGGAATTCCTGGCTGGGAGGGTGGGGAGGAGGTGGACTGTAATTCCCAGAGCAGCTGTGGCTGCCCCTGGATCTCTGTCAGTGTCCAAGGTCAGGCTGGATGGGGCTTGGAGCAGCCTGGGATAGTGGAAGGTGTCCCTGCCCATGGCAGGGGTGGAATGGGATGATCTTTAAGTTCCTTTCCAAACCATTCCAGGATTCCCTGAGTCTCCTTTCCCTACAGTTCTGTCTTCCCCTGGGATCACAGTCCTGCCTTCCTCAGAGCAAGATGACCCAGAAATCCCAAACTTTCTTTGAAAAAAAAAAAACCAAACTAAACAATACAAATGTTTGTTCAGGCCCCTTCCATGACCCTTGGAAGAAAATCCCTTTGGAGAGGGAAGGGAAGGGAAGGGAAGGGAAGGGAAGGGAAGGGAAGGGAAGGGAAGGGAAGGGAAGGGAAGGGAAGGGAAGGGAAGGGAAGGGAAGGGAAGGGAAGGGAAGGGAAGGGAAGGGAAGGGAAGGGAAGGGAAGGGAAGGGAAGGGAAGGGAAGGGAAGGGAAGGGAAGGGAAGGGAAGGGAAGGGAAGGGAAGGGAAGGGAAGGGAAGGGAAGGGAAGGGAAGGGAAGGGAAGGGAAGGGAAGGGAAGGGAAGGGAAGGGAAGGGAAGGGAAGGGAAGGGAAGGGAAGGGAAGGGAAGGGAAGGGAAGGGAAGGGAAGGGAAGGGAAGGGAAGGGAAGGGAAGGGAAGGGAAGGGAAGAAGGATCAAGGTTTAACCTACACAGAGAAACTCAGAGGAGATGAAGGGGAATTGGATTTCACTTCCAACTGCCCAAACATCCCGTGGGCAAACCTCAGATTCCAGTCTGGGACACAAGGTTGGATTTTCCAGCACATTCCCACCCAAGCTTGGCTGGGATTGTGCCTCTGTCATTACAGGGATTACAGGGACCTAAAATAGAGGTGGGTTTTTTTGGCTGATTTAAACTAAACTGCTAATTTAGACTAAACTAAACTGCTAATTTAAACTAAACTGCTAATTTAAACTAAACTGTTAGTTTAACACTAAACTGCTGTCTAGTTTAAAGTGAACTGCTAATTTAAAATGAACTGCTAAATCAAACTAAACTGCTAATTTAAACTGCTTCCTAATTTAAACTGAACTGTTAGTTGAAACTAAACTGCTCTCTAATATAAACTAACCTGCTAATTTAAACTAAACTGCTCATTTAAACTAATTCCATGTCAGAAAAGCCCTCATTTGGGGAGGAGATTCCTCAAATTCCCAGCTCCAAACCCCATATCCCAATGTCCCACACAGATCCCTCCGGCTTCTAAATATGGAAATTATGGAAATTACAGAAATTACAGAAATTATGGCCTGTGCAAATGCAGAGTAAGGGGAAAAAAGGGAATGAGGGCTGTGGTTCATCCCAAAGGTGGGTTAAATCCCAGGAAACTCAACCAGCAGTCCTGTCCTTAAACTTCTTCCCACAGCACAGGATGGATTCCAGAGGCTGGGAGAAGGTATTCCAGGAATTTTAATTCTGCCTGCTCTGAGAGTCCGGGAATTCTGATTTAAAGGGAATGCTGATTCAAAGGGAATTCCATGGAGAGCAAAGGCCCATCTGGAAAGAGGAAGAGGAGCAGGACTGAGCTCTCCACTGAGATTCCAGCCTGGATTATAAATCCAGGTCTAAAAAAGATGGATAATTTTACTTGGAGGTCACTAAACCACTCAGAATTTAATTTGAATTTGGGAGTATAACAGAATTCTGATATTATGGACACAAAATCCATGACTCCCAGCACCCTGCAGGAGGTTGTGTCACTCAACCCTTGCTCCTGAGAAAAACTGGGAGGAGAATTCCAAATTGATAAGGATCAGTGAGATCTCACTCGGAAGGAAGATTTAAGGAGGCTCCACCTAAATCATCCTCCTTGGTTGTAAGAATCCATTCCCAGCTCCAGAGGAACCTGGAGAAGGTGGAGGCTCCCACTGGTGGCCCAAATCACCCAGATGTGAAACTGGTTTGAACTGAACATAAAAATGGATTTACTTGGTATTTGTGGGGCAATTTTAGGTCGTTTTGGGGTTTTCCAGGTGTTTTTCCAAGGCTACCACAACCCAATTCCAGATGTTTTCCTTAAATACTTCCAGGTGAAAGATCTTTTTAGCTAAAAATGGCTGGTTTTTAATAAAAGCAAACAGAAGGAGAAGGATGAAGTGGATATGAACTCACTTAATTCCAGGGCCCAGAAAAATAAGATTCATTTGTTCGATCTTTGGGAATTTCCACAATTTGCTGCTTTGGAATAAAAGCCACTGGAATCACTGTTGAGTTTGACCTTTTTCTCCCCAGAATTAAACTGGATTTCTGTGGGGTGGGATCAGCATTCTGTGGGATCACCATGAAAACAATGAAGGACTATCAAGGAGCAAGAAATTCCATTAAAAAATTATTTGCTGGGATATGAACCAGCTTTGAAAGGGAGCAGCAAAGAGTTAACTTTTTGGAGATGTCAAATCTGTGATTCCCAGAAAGGAGACTTCCTTTTGCTCCCAGATGAGATAACTCCTGGGAGTTGTAGGAATTGCAGGATAAGGGTTCATAAGGATTGACATTTATCATTTAAAGTTCTGGGATGTCACGGACACTTCGAAGCTAGGATAAAAGCTGGAATCTGACTGAGAGGAGCAACATTGAATTACTCACAACGGCTTCTCCCAGGGCGGGAATTGTCTGTTCCTCTCTGGAATTCGCTGCCCTCTCCTTGATGTGGTTGGAGGGGAGGATTATCCGTAGGAATATTACAAATCCTTGCTGGCTTTAAGGAAGGGAAACATTTACATTGGCCCGATGTCTGGGATAATAAATCCCCAATTCAGCAATCCATTAAAACAATGGCTGTAGGAACTGGAGGCGGATTTTGGGACACAATTCCGAGCCCCTGTTGGAGGGAAATGATGGAACAGGAGGGTGGGGAATTTGGGATAATCCTGGTGTTGTTTAAAAGTCATCTTTGGATGGATGCAAAGGATTTTCCCTCCCTGTGGGTGGGTGTGGAGTTGTTCCATCAATTCCGTCACCTGCTGAGTCCTTATCCCACAAAACCACAGGGATAAGACCCCCCAAATGGCAGAGCCTCCTTTCCCATCTTCCATGTTCTTCCCACTGCAGCAGGATCCAGGAGAAGCCAGGAACACAGGGAATTCAGATCCTGTAGGATCATGGAACCGTGTCCACCTAGCCCAAAGGATTCAAGGAATATGCCAGGGAGATTTTGGCCCAGCAAGGAGATCTCCCAAAAATTGTGAGGGAGATGCACCTGAGATGGAGAGAAAGGAATCCCAGATTCCCAGCAGGTGATTGGATAAAATCCAGCGTGTGCCAAAATTCCCAGTCAAGGGAATCAGGAATTCCAGAGGGGATCCCTTCCCTCCCATCCAGATGTGGGGAGACAGAAGATGAACCAAAAAATGTCCAAACCTTCGAACCATCCTCAAAACCATCTCAGAGGGGACAGTGGCACGGAAGGCTTTTTCCATTGGAATTTTGGCCTTAGGAATGATTTGGGATGAGCCAGAATCAGTTTTCCACTTCCAGCCAGGATTTCAGGCTCCAGGACGGCCGTGACAGATCTGCTGGAGCTTCTCCTACTCCTTATTTTTAGATCATCTTGTGCAGTCCTTCCCTCAGGATGAGTCACTTGGAATCGGCCGCTCCAGGAGTTACACAAAAGTTTTATTTTCTCCCAAAATTCTGGCAAGGGACATAGCTGAGCACTGTCAGCATTCCTGGCTGGATGTGATAACTCAGCTTCGGCTGCCAGGAGAAAAACTCATCCTGAAAATGCTCCCAGGGGAAGAAAAGAGCTTTAAAAACTTATGGAGGCTGGAAATAAATGGGATTTTTCAGCTGATCTGGGGCTCCAGCGATTCCAAAAAATTTCAGCTGATCAGGAGCTCCAGAGATTCCCGAAATTTCAGCTTATCAGGAACTCCAGGGATTTCAAACATTTCAGATGGTCAGGAGCTCCAGGGATTCCCAAAATTTTAGCTAATTGGGCTGACAGGAGCTCCAGGGATTCCCAAAATTTCAGCTGGTCAGGAGCTCCAGAGATTCCCAAAATTTCAGCCAATCAGGAGCTCCAGATATTCCCAAAAATTTCAGCTGATCAGAAGCTCCAGGGTTTCCCAAAATTTATGGTCCTGGGGAAAGAAACCCAAAGCCAGGTTTAGGATAAAATTCTGTTTCCGAGTTGCAATTTATGAGCGATCCAGGAAGGAAATGCTTCCATCCATTATAATGTGGATAACGGGACTGATAAGGGGCCAGCTTTTATCTCCTCCCAGGAGGGCCTTATCAAAACAGATCCAAGCCACGGAGGAAAAATTTGGGAATGTTTTAAATGAGGATTGAGATTTTTCCCAACTCCCTGTGGAATGTCGCCGGGAGAGCGATGCTTTGTGCAGGGTTCCTGTTGCACTGCCCTTCTTAAATGGGGCACAGGGACAAAATCCATGGAATTCAGCAGGATCATGGATTGAAATTCCTGGAATATCAGCCTTTGGACTGGTCCTGCAGCTCTCCAATAGATTTTATAGAGAATTTTTAATGTTATTTTTTATATTTTTCCCCCCTTCCATAGGAAACCTGCCCTGATTTCGGCATCTTGGAGACACAAGAAATCAGGGAATGGAGGGAAAAGGAGGGTAAAAAATGGGTGGAAATCCCCCAGTTCTGCATCCCATTGGAATCTGGCTTTCCAGCTGCTATATTGGAAGTGTGAAATTCCTTCTGGAGATAAAAACATCTGGATCTGAGTCATCTCTATCTCATCTGAGGCTGGGCTTCATTTCCAGATTCCCAAGCATATCCCTATGGAATTCTCCTTCTCCTGTTTGCAGGTGACAATGCTAAAGAAATGAAGGAATAAATCAGTCCCTGGGATGAGTTGCTTGGATCAGGGATTCCAGGATCCTGCTTCAACTGGATCAAGTATTTTATCCAAATATCCATATTATCCAAATATTCCCTTTAAACCAATATCCAGCTGAAAATCCAAATGTTTTATTCCTGTTATCCCAATATCGAGCTGGAAATTGGGATGTTTTATTCCCTTTATCCCAATATCCAGAGAGAAACTGGAAGATTTTATTCCCTTTATCCCAGTATCCCGGTGGAAACTGGGATGTTTTATTCCCTTTATCCAGTATCCAGCTGGAAATTGGGATGTTTTATTCCCTTTATCCCAGTATCCAGGTGGAAATTGGGATGATTTATTCCCTTTATCCCAATATCCAGGTGGAAACTAGGACATTTTATTCCCTCTATCCCAGTATCCAGCTGGAAACTGGGATGTTTTATTCCCTTTATCCCAATATCCAGAGGGAAACTGGAACATTTTATTCCCTTTATCCTAGTATCCCGGTGGAAATTGGGATGTTTTATTCCCTTTATCCAGTATCCAGCTGGAAATTGGGATGTTTTATTCTCTTTACCCAATATCCAGCTGGAAATCCCGATGTCCATCAGAAAATGAAAACAACAAATAAGGAAGCATCCCATGGGATTTATCTCTGTTCCCTGTCCAGTGCACATCCTGCTTTCCAGGGCCTCCAGGATCCCATTGGGAATCACATCTGGGATTCTCTTTATCATGGAATCATGGAATGGTTTGGATTGGGAAGAACTTTTAAAGATTTAATGTCCTACCCTTTCCCACAGCAGGGACACCTTCCACTATCCCAGGGTGCTCTTAGCTCCATCCAAGCTGGCCTTGGACAATTCCAGGGATGGGGATTAAGGCTGGCAAAGACTTTTAGGATCATTAAGTCCAACTGCAAATATCCTTGAGGGGCACCTTGGCCCCACAGGGACTTTTAAGGAATTTTTCTCCATTTGGATGTGGATGAACAACTCGGACACTCCCAGGCGTGAACCTCCTGCCCTCTGCACCTTCCCAGTTTCCATGGAAAGAGATAAAAATATCTCCATGGAAAAGCTCCATGGGCAGGGATGGCCTCGTTTGTCAGGGGTGATTAACGCCATGAATAAATTACCTCCAAGTGCATTAATTAACATCCCGTTCTTTCCATTCCAAGGGGCATGGATTGAACCTCGAGATTGAGTTCCCAGCCAAAAAAATGGTTAATCCCAAAAAACGGGCACGAGCAGGAGCCAAGGACATGAGACCAAAACAAAGGTTGTGCCAACAGATCCGGCAAAAAAGAGCGTGGAGCGGAAAGAGAAATCCATGGAAGAATTCCCAGCAGGAAAGGAGTTACTCATTTATCCTGAAGGTCGTTGTTGGCGCTCGAAGAGGAGTTAAAGATTGACTCAGCCCGAGCTGAGGCTGGAAAACAGGAGGGGAATCTGGGATTGGAGTCTGATCCCAAACCGCAGGAATAACTTCCTACATTTTCACCAGGATTCTGGGAGCACTTGGATAACACCTGAAACAGGGACATGTGTTCCCAGAGAATCTGGAGAGCATCAGCCTGCCTGCAGCTCCCTGGGGATTCTAGAATCCCAAATTCACGGAATCCCAGAATCCTGAAATCCCAATATCCCAGAATCACAGACCCCCAGGCTCCCAGAATTCCAGAGTCCTGGAATCCCAGAATCCAAATATCCCAGGATCACAGGACCACAGACTCCCAGAATCTCAGAATCCTAGAATCACAGAATTCCAGAATCCCAATATCCCAGAATCACAGAATTCCAGAGTCCCAGAATCCAAGAATCCAAATTCCCAGAATCACAGAATTCCAAAGTCTCAGGCTCCCACAATCCCAGAATCACAGAATCCACCATGGGAATGGCTGGAAGGGAGCACAGTAGAACCCAAATTCTGATCCAAGCTCCCTGCTCCAGCAGGACCAGATTTTTCCAGTCCCTCCCTACTTTTCCAGCTGCAATTCCTCACATCTCACTTCCAAGAGGATCAGCTGGGATCAGCCCCAGATCCATGTCCCATATTCAGGGCTCTCTGTCCCATATTTCACTATCAGGGGTGGGAATTGTCCCAGAATTATCCAATAAAAAATTGTCCCAAAAATATCAAAATGCGGTGGACCTGGAAGTGCTGGTTTATGACTAGACTCAGTCCTAGAGGGCTTTTCCTTAATAATTTCTTTAATAATGTCCTTAATAATTCCCTAATTCCACAATTTTTAATCTAATTTATGGGATAAAAGATACAGAAATTAAACCCCTTCAAACCGCCACAGGACTCATGTGGGGATGGCAGCATTCCCAAAAAAACAGCCAAGAAATGGGGCAAACATTAGGAATGCTCTGCTTGGAAAATTCTCTCCTCAGTAAATCATTCCAAAATTATGGAATTTTCAAGTGTGAGGATGAGGAATTGGAGGAAGGACAGAACTCGAAATCCCCACCCACAGGAATTTGGGGTGTATTTCATGTTCCTGCCAGGAATGGGCTGGATTGGGATCCTGTGGCTGCTTCCCAGCCTTCCATAGGAATTCCTGACTGGGATTTCCCTTTCCTGGATATCCCCTAAAAGACCATTTATAGTTCAATTTTAAAAATGGAATTTCTAGCTGCTTCCCACTCCCCCAAATCCTTTCCAACAAGATTTTTATTTTGAAAGCTGCAAGGAGAGTTAAATTTGAGCCAGGCAAGAGAACTGAGCCCAGCTCAGCTGTGAAAAGCCAGGCCTAAAATTAAACTCAGGCAATAAATTCCTTTTTTAAGCTGGAGTTTGAGCTGAGGTCAGGTAAATCCCAGGAGGGGGCTTTTAATGGCAATTATTTGGGTGGTTTAGAGGGATTTGATCCGTTTCCGTTCTGATTTATGCCAGAATTCCCTGATTTTGGAAAAGCTCTTTTTCCTGAGGTTTCTGAATATCCAGCAGCAGGGACTGGAATTCTGTCCCAAAGACTGAGGTCATGGATCACACCCAGGATCACCTGGATATGAGCCCCAGCACCTCCACAGCCTCCCTGCCCTTTCCTGATGATGCAAACACTCCCAATCCAACAAATATTTCCAGGGATTCGAGTACAGGGATCCTAAAGCACTTCCCAGAATTCCGGGATGAGGACATGGCTGTAGGATCACGAATTCCCTTTAAGCCAGGCCCAGCCACACCTGGTCTTGGGAAAAGCTGCAGCAGTAAAAGTTGCTGGTGTTGATCTGGAAAATCCTGAATTATCTCCTTATCCAGAGGGGATAAAGGTGGGATTGGACTTTCCTGTCCGAACGGAATGTTCCGCATCCCGTTATCCGCGAACTTTGTGCTCATCTCAGTCCCATCACATTTTTCCAAGTGCTGGGAAACTGCATTTTCCTCACTGACTGAAAAAAAGGGTAATCTGTGTTTCAGCAGAACCACACCTGGGATTTTCCAAGGGTTTTATTTTGTTTTGAAATGGAAATATCCAGGTCTGAGCTGCTTCAGGGACAATATTCCCTGATATTCCCTCGGTTTCCCAGCCCTTGTTGAACGTGTCCTCTGTGAATTCCCAGATTTGTAGCTCCTGTGTGGAAATTTTTCACCCAAGAAGTTTTTCCTGGAGCTTTTCCTTTCCGAAATTGAGTTTCAGTTCAGTCCAGGATTATTTAAAGGGAAATTCCCGATTTCAGTTCTCTTCCATTAGTTTTCCTCATTCGTGTAAAAGCTTGAATGCTTCCAAGTGCTTGGAATGCTTCTTTATTCCCATTTTTTGCAAATCAAAAGGCAAACCCAACACTGCAGGATGAATATAAATGTTTGGAATTCTTCTTTATTCCCAGTTTTTGCAAATCAGAAGGCAAATCCAATATTTCAGGATCTATTTAAGCCTCCCCACTGCAGCTGATGGAAATTTAAGAAGTTTTAACGTTTTCAGTGACTTTCTCAGGGCACAGCTCTCATCCACGAGCTGCCAGGGATAGTGCAGGACCCTGAATTCCATGTGGATTTGCTTATCCCAGAAGGAAAACTCAGATATCACAGACAGCTGGAATTCCATCTTCAGCCTGAACAGATCTGGGGATTTTTCTTTTAAACACCAATTTTTAAGCTCAGTTTTATCTCTCATTATCCATTTCTGAGGTGTTTAAACCAAAACTTGTTCCTTAATTCCCAATTTAATCTCCTCCAAGTGCTTTGGGCTGTCCCAGCACCTCTTGGAGCTCCCCCATCCCAATCCCCCAAATCCAAACCTGCTCTTCCCAGCCCTAGGGAATAATTCTTGGAGTCGGTTGGGATTCCCCAGAGCCAAATACTCAGGGAAAAACTGGAATTTGTCAAACTTCTAACATACTGAAGGAGGAATTGGACTTTTATTGTCCTTGTGGGTCCCTTCCAAGCCTGGATATTTTGTGGGTCTATGAGTCCAAATATTTGGAATCTCACTTTTCCCAAAATTTTTCACTTTTCCTGCTGCCCAACAGCTCCCACTGCCTTTCAGGGAAAGTTTGGAATCCATGGATGCACTGAGGGCTGCAGTGAGCTGCAGATGACCCCAGGATCTCCTTTTTCCTTTCTCCATGTCTCTCCACATTCTCTGAGTAATTCCTAAAAAAATCCCAGCTTTTCATTAGTTTAATTAATTTAATTAATCCCATCCTTGCTTCCCAAGCCCAGAGCAATTCCATGAAGTTAAAGGAGCAAAAATTGTCAGTGATTCCCTCAGATTCCAATTTAAACTTCCATGAAAATAAAGAGGAGCCACATCTGGCCACAAGAAGAATAAAAGCTGTTGATTGAGCAAATCCTTGATTATCCTGGAAAAAGCAAGGCCTGTGGATGAGGCTGAAATAAATCAAATCAGCACATCCTTCCTGGAAAAAGTAAAAGCTGGGATACACAAGATCTGATCCTGAGCTGGATTAGCATTCCCTGGAAAAATGGGAACGGAGATGGAGCTTAAATCTCCTTCAAATGGGGCTTCCACAATGATGCCTTGTGCAAGCTGACCTAGAGCAGAGGCTGGACAGAGCTAAAGAATAAAACAGGGATTTATTCAAAGGATCTCCTCCATGGATCCACCCTGGGCAGCACAAGAGCCCAGCCAGGGCTGCACCCAGGATGAACCAAAATGGTCCCAAAATGCACGACCGCTCCCGGGGCCTCTCACTGTGATCAGTTCTGCTCCATTTGCACATTGGAGTTCATTGTCCCATTCCAGCTTTAGCCCATGCAGTCCCATCCTGCTTGTTTTTCTCTCTCCAGCCCACGTTGTTTGTGCTCTTGGGGCTGAGATTTGGATCATTTGTCCTTGGTGCCCAGCTGGAGAAGGAATTGTTTTGTCTCCCTGCTCTGTGAAGAGAGTTCACCATCCCCTGACATGAAGCCCAGACCCACACACTAAAGCAGCACAGAATCTAAAATATAAAAGAATAAAAAAAAAAAAAAAAAAAAAAAGAACAGAATCTGAAAAGTATAAAAGCTAAAATCTGAGGCATCACCAGTGTTGACATCCCTCAGCATTCCCTGCATCCCAACCCAGGTGCTGTTTGTGTTTTCCTGCTTTGATTCCTGATCCCGGGATCGTTCTGCTGACTCTGGTTTTGTGTGTGGCTGAGAACAGACCCAGCCTAAAGCCTTTGGAAAAAACTTCGGAGCAGCTGGTTCTGCTTCCAAAAAAACATGGGGAAATTCATTCCCAAGGAATAGGAAATGTTCAATTGTGGGCAAGACCAGAGGAGCACTTTAGCCTGGACTACTCAGGCCTGGTTTGGGCTTTTCAGGTCTGCTCTGGGTTTCTCAGGCCTGGTCTGGGCTACTCAGGCCTGTTTTGGGCTACTCAGGCTTGGTCTGGGCTTCTCAGGTCTGCTCTGGGCTACTCAAGTTTGGTCTGGGCTTCTCAGGTCTGCTCTGGGCTACTCAAGTTTGGTCTGGGCTTCTCAGGTCTGCTCTGGGCTACTCAAGTTTGGTCTGGGCTTCTCAGGTCTGCTCTGGGCTACTCAAGTTTGGTCTGGGCTTCTCAGGTCTGCTCTGGGATACTCAGGCCTGAATTCTCAAGCCTAGTTTGGGCTTCTCAGGTCTGGTCTGGGCTACTCAGGCTTGGTCTGGGCTGCTCAGGTGTGCTCTGACTATCTCTGGGGCCCAGCAGGAGTTTTCCTCTCTCTCCCCATGTTCCCAAAACTGTTCCCGGCTGATTTGCTGAGCTCACAGCTCGCTCCGGGTCTGGCTGACCCCGGACTGGCCCGTCCCGAAGGAATTGGAAAATTCTCCCTCTCAGGTGTTCATTACCCACCCCGGGTGAGCGTTGGGTAAATCATCAGTTTCCAGCTGGATTTTAACCAGTTTGCTGAGATTTGTGTCCTTGGGGGTTGACTCTTAAAGAAACCATTCCACAGGCAGGGACGAAGAAATACTGGAATTATGGAATGGTTTGGGATGGACGGGACCTTAAATGCCATCCCAGGCTGCTCCAAGCCCCAGTGTCCAACCTGGCCTTGGACACTTCCAGGGATCCAGAGGCAGCCACAGCTGCTCTGGGAATTCGGTGCCAGTGACCAATCTGGAAATATTTTTTAAGGTAATCCCCAAAATCCCCCAAAAAGTGTTATTAATAAATTTCTGGAAATTAATACATAAAAATATTAATATAAAATAACATCTAAAAATAGTAATGCATAAAATAATAATATATAAAACATTAATATATAAATATATAAAATAATAAATATATAAAGTAACAAATATATAAATTATTCGTATAAAAATACCAAATATACAAAATAATAATATATACAGCGATAAATATACAAATTAATTAATGTAAAAAACATTAATATATAAAATAATAATCATGAAAATTAATACTATATAAAAGAATTAATAAGAATAAATAGATTTTTTAAAATTAAAAAATAAATATAGAAAAGGAGCCCTTAGCAGAACCAAGACTTGGAGGGAAGGAACCCACACAATTAAGTCTGGAAAAAGGAATAAACAGTAGGAGCTTATTATATAATAATGGGATTTTATTTGTTCTATAAATGGGAATTAAGAGCAATCAGAATTTTGGCTGTGCCAGGATCATTGAAACAGCACAAAATCCTTGTTTGTGTTTTGATAAAGCTGGAAAAACTCAGAAGGGATCAACAATAACTTCATTTTTTTGAGCCATGCTTGTTTTGGCAGCCAATTCCCAAACTTTGCCCATGGCAAAGTGCAGCAGAACACCAGGAGCAGCGGGATGGCTTCTAATAAAGCCTGGATTAATTAAACTCAGCCTTTGCAGAGGGTGGGCTGAGTGACCAGAGAGCAGCTGAACCCAGACACTCTCAAAATCCAAACGGAGGCACAATCCTTGTTTTTCCACAGCCTCTTCCACTGCTTTGCTCCTTGAGTTCGTTCTGCATCTGATTTTATCAATCCAGCCATAATTAACATGATTAATTAATGCAATTAATTCATGCAGCACAGGAGGAGCTGCTCGGGTTTGCAGGAACCAAACCCTGCAGGTTTGGCTGACAGCACGAGAAGTTTTGCCCTCTGTGTACCCCAAACACTGAGATTATTTTTATTTTTAGTCCAGCCAGAATTTTGCATTAAAAAAAAAAAAAAAAAAACCCTCAAAAACGAGGAATGCTGGTGGCTGTGGCTGGGAAAACACATCCCAGCCTGGCCCATCCCAATGGATGAGAGGCTGGATGTGACCCCACTGCGTGTGGTGGCAGCCCAGAGATCCAATCGTGTCCTGGGCTCATCCAAAGGAGTGTGGGGAGAAGATCCAGGGAGGGAATTCTGCCCCCATGCCCCACTCAGATGAGCCCCCCCTTCCACCTGCAGAGCTGCCCCAGACCTGGATCCAGCACAGGCAGGAGCTGGAGCTGCTGGAGAGAGCCCAGAGGAGGCACCAGGATGATCCCAGGGATGAAGCAGCTCTGCTGGGAGAGCTGGGAATGTCCAGCCTTGGAGAGGAGAAGCTATGTGGTGAGTGTGACCTTCTGGGACCTGGAGGAGCAGCAGGAAACATGGAGAGAGAAAATTTCCAAGGGATTGAGGGACAGGACACAGGGAATGGCTCCCACTGCCACAGGGCAGGGGTGGGTGGGATATTGGGAAGGAATTCCTGGCTGGGAGGGTGGGGAGGGGCTGGGATGGAATTCCCAGAGCAGCTGTGGCTGCCCCTGGATCCCTGGCAGTATCCAAGGCCAGGTTGGACACTTGGAGCAGCCTGGGACAGTGGGAGGTGTCCCTGCCATGGAATGGGGTGGGAAGGGGTGATCCACAGGGAGGTCACCCCAAAGTTTCTCTTCTCCAAGATGAGCATTCCCAACTCTCCCAGCCTTTCAACATCCCTAAATATTACATATAAATAAAATCTCCCCTTCATCTCATGCCACAGAAATCTGGGATTCCATTTGAGATCCAGGACTTGTGGGCTCTGAC
Source organism: Anomalospiza imberbis (assembly GCF_031753505.1). NCBI lineage: Eukaryota > Metazoa > Chordata > Aves > Passeriformes > Viduidae > Anomalospiza > Anomalospiza imberbis. The sequence goes on from NC_089681.1 coordinate 150,932,142, forward strand.
CAGGGCTCCCGACCCCCTGAGATGTTTTGGGCCTCGATGGCCCTGAGGACTCAACATTTCCCAAATTATCCCAGGCTGACAAATCCTGGGAACTCTCCTGCTAGTGCTGCTGCTCCCTTCCAACCCACAGCACTCTGGGATCTCAGGACTCTTGGGATCTGTTTTCAAATGACCTTCCCAGTGAAGATTCCTGGAAATCCAGCTCCAGACAGGCTTGTCTGGGACCTTTCCCACCCTTGAACTCAGCACACGGTGGTGGCGGAGGAGCAGGTTCTTCTTATCACCTTCCCATGTTTGTCCTCCTTAACTCCTGGAATTCCATCGGAATTGCAGGGGAGGCAGGAATGGGGTGAGAAGGGCCAAGGGTTGCTGCCATAAAGTCACGTGGGAATTCTGCTCCCTCATTCCAGAAAAAGAACAAAACAAATCCTAAGGAAAATCACGCTGGAAGGTGTAACCAGCCCCGTGTTGAGATATCCCAGGAATATTCCATATTTTTCCCTCCAGGCTCTGTTTTCCTCTCTACCCAGCAATCATGGATGAGGTTTTGGTGTTTTCCCAGGTTTCTTGGGATTTTTACACATGGGAAGTCACCAATGAATTCATCCCCACTGCCTCTAAGTCAGTAAAAATTCCTTATGTTAATAAAATTAAAGTCTCTGTTAATGAAGTCAAAAATTCCGAAGGGAAATCTTTCCCCTGGGAAGATATTTGGGACACAGTGGTCACATCACCATCCCTGGGATTTTTTAAAAAAACAGTGGATACGGCACTTTGGAAGATAGTTTAGTGGGAATTTGGTTGAAGGTTGGAATTGATGCTCCTGGAGGTCTTCTCCAACCTTCATGATTCCATGATTGGCCTAAGCCTGGAAAAATCCTACAGGAGAGAACTTTCCACTGGGAAAATATTCCAAATATTTCCTTCCAGTTAAGGAATGTTGACTTTGGAATAATGATCTCAGGAATAACTGGATTGAGGGAATAATTATGGCAGTGAAGAAGTGGGACAGACCCAGCCCTGCAGCTCCAGGAAAAGATTGGAAGCTCTTCCCTTCCTGAATCCTGGATATTCACAGGGAGGAGGGTGGGATGAAGGAAGAAAATTCTTTTTCCAGGTTTTTTGTGTTTGTTCTTGGGTTAAACATTTCCACATGATCCAAATATTTGCACTTAGGTCCAACACAAGGCTGAAGCTCCTCTCCCAGTTGGATCATAGGCACGGATATTTTATTGGCATTGCTCCCCAGCCTATGGAAGCAAGAATTCCCTGCTCGTTCCTGAATTCCCATAGAAATTTCCCCCACACTGTCTGGGTCAAAGAATTTCTGGAGTTAAAACCGGCCCCGTATCAATGGAATTTGTTTTATTCTGGATGAGTTTTCCTGCTGGTCCAGTAGGAATGTGGTGGCCCAAACATGGATTGGAGGGAGTGGGAATTCAGAATTAATAGGGAATATCCAACATATATTTATTAAATTTATATAATCCATGTATTTAAATATGTATTTCTGTATTTAATATCTATTTATTATATCTTTTCCTATATATATTTATTTAATATCTATTTCTTAATTTAAAATACATTTATTTAAATCATTTATATTTATTTAATTTATTTAATCAAGATATAGTTATACTAATTACAAGGAATCTCATCCTTGAATATCTATTAGGAAATTAATAATGCAGCTGGGTTTAAATTGGAAATTTGTCTTTCCATAAAATGTTCATCATGGAATTATTTATAAAAATGGCTCGTGCTGGGGCAGGAAATCGCTTCAAGGCAAATTTCCATGTTCCTTTTCCTTTTCCCATTGTCCAAGTCCTTATTTCCAGTCACTGGAGAGGGATGACTCCAAGCTGGGTATTCCCACCTGAGGACGGATGTGAAACAAAACCTCTGGAGCTCCAACTGCTCCTTGATTCAGGAAAAAGGAATCCAGGTCACGGATGTCACCGGGACACTCCCCTTCCATCAGGAGAAATATCATGGGCAGCCTTATTTGAAGTCACCAGGCAAGGATTTATGGGATTTGGGATTAGCTCCCAGCTCTATAATTCCAGTTTTTATGATCCCATGCCATCACTTCGTTCTTGGGTGACTCTGTTCACCATCTGGGAATGAGACATTTTTCCTTGATTCATCCATGAAATTCTTTGAGTAGGAGCCATAAATCTTCCCATAAATGCAGCACTGAGCCAAACACATTGTCCTGGCTGAGGAGTGCTGGGATTCCTGCTCAGCTTCCTTGGGATTTTCTCTACCCTTTGGGAATTCTCCTTCTCCTCCTTCTCCTTCTCCTTCTCCTTCTCCTTCTCCTTCTCCTTCTCCTTCTCCTTCTCCTTCTCCTTCTCCTTCTCCTTCTCCTTTCTCCTCCTTTTCCATCTCCTTTTCCTTCTCCTCCTCATACTCATTCTCACCCTCTCTCCTTCCTCTTCTCCTTTTCTTCTTTCTCTTTTCCTTTTCTTCCTCCTTTCCCTTTCCTTTTCCCTTTTCCTTTTCCTTTTTCCTTCCCAGAACTTACAAACCTCTTTATCCCTGCATCTCCATCCCATAATTTTGATGACTGATTTTCCATTGCAGCCTCTTGTTTAGGAGTTGTTTTTTCTCCTGGAATTTTCCCTCCACTCTCACAATCGCTTTTGACAGAATTTACACAAAATATTTACAGGACTTTCATCCTTCTGGGAAATTTATTTAAAATTGAGCAACGGGGTCGAAAGTTCCTGGGGCAGGGACTGGGAGGCCTGGGAATCCCAGGGATAAAACAAATGGAATCAAATCATTCCATTTAATATTAAAAATAACTGGGATGTACTTGATGGTGTTGATGAGGGAGCTGGGAATGTTCATCCTGGAGAAAAGGAGCTCCAAGGGGACCTACTAGGGCAGGAGGGGGCAGCCGGAGGGAATTGGGATCTGCTCCCAGGGAACAGGGACAGTAGGAGAGGGAATGACCTGAAGTAGTTCCAGGGAAGGGTTCAATTGGATATTTGGGATCATTTCTCCATGGAAATCCTGGTGAGGCATTGAAACTGCCCAGGGAGGTTTGGAGTCCCTACCCCTGGGCATGTCCAAAGAATTCCTGGATGTGGCACTCAGGGCTCTGGTGGGATCAGGCACAACTTGGACTCGGTGATCCCAGAGATCTTTCCCAGCCTCAGTGATTTTAGGATTCTGTGGATGCAAAAGCCGCTTTTCCCAGCTCCATTCCTCCACAACCCCCAGCCCCTCCCTCAGCCCTTCCAAAACTCTCCAGGTGAGTTTAGAAACTCCAGGAGAGGATTTTCCTGGGGTTTAATCCCAAACTCCTCAGGATTTTTGGGAAGGAATTCACTCCCAGTTCCAGCACATCTGAGGGAGTTCAGGTTGGACACCAGCTGGAATTTCTCCATGGAAAGGGTAGTCAGGCATTGGAAGGGGCCACCCAGGGAGGTTTGGCATCCCCATCCCTGGAGGTGTCCAAGAAATTCCTGGATGTGGCATTTGGGGCTCTGGTGGGGATTGGGCACAGCTTGGACATGGTGATCTCAGAGGTCTTTCCCAACCTCAGTGATCCTGGAATTCCGTAATTCCCGTCCCACGTGCATCTCTCCTAATCCTCAACATGAAGCTTGATCCATCCAGTTTAATCCATGGATTTATTCTTTTCCCAATCCTACACATGGAGAAGGATCCCAAAGTCATCCAAAATCATCCTAGCAAGGACATTTTGGATGCAAAGATCCAAATTTTTCCCTAGATAAGACCTTGTTTCTGACCACCTGGATGCTGAAATAAAAAGTCCTGAGTTGGGAATTTTATTATCATCCCAAATTTCCTTTATCACCCATTCCTGCCAAAGTAGCACTATTTAAAACTAAGCATTTTACTGGACAAGCTGGAAAACATTCCTGCAGTGAAAATTCCTGAAATCCTGGCAAAAAACAAATGTTCCAAAGGCTGGGGTGGATTTTTTTTCTTGCTTTCTCCTTTTTTTAAATTCCCATTCTGCTCCTTTATCCTTATGCTTGGCTGAGTTGTTGGAACGTGCAGGAGCCAACTTCCAGCTTTTCCTGAGGCAGCAAAAATTTTTATGGACTGAAACCATCCTGGATCCCAGAGTATTTTACAGATGGCCTTTCCACAGTTCATGGAATTGTGGAAGCACAGGGATCCCTCTAAATTCCTTCTGGAGTTTAAGGAAAATCCCAATTCCCAGCTGCCAGCTGTGGAAAAAAAAAAAAGGAATATAAAAAATATATAAAAAAGAAATATCAGGACAATTTAAAATTATTTTCAAATATTTCCATTCCTGTAAAAAGAAGGGAAAATCCATGATTTTCTATTAAAGCCTGTTTTCAGCCAAAAGAAAATTAAGGAATTGCAGCTTCTTTTTCATACAAGTCCTTAAAAGAGTGGGAAATGTAAAAATGGGTATGTAAGGGCAACAGGGAATGCTGAATAATTTAATTCCATTTTAATAGGATATAATAAAATAAATCTTTTCTCCCCCAACTCTTGCCTTGGAAAATTTGGAAAGCGACAGATCCTTGGAACTTCTTGAGGCTTCTAAATTTCTATAAATCCATGATAGGAGCTGGTTTGGAGCTTTCTTAATTAATCTGTGAAGTTTCTTTATTAAAAATAGAATTTTAAGTGATAAATGGGAGAATTCTGTTCAAATAAATCAGTTTGGAGGAGCTGGAAGTTGGATGGAGAGGACTTTTTAAACTGGAATCATGGATTTTATCCCTGATAAAATGAATTGTGAGATGCTCAGATTCAAACCTCTATTGAAGGAAAAATCACGGATTGAAGCCGTAGCCCTCCCTGGGCTGGAATTTACTGTGGGAGTGGAGTTTTCCTTGATTTTTCCCAGCTCATCCTTGGCTCTGTACATGGAAAATGAGATTCACCCCCGTGGACACACAGCCAGATATTCCCAGTGCGTTATTTGGGTGTCTGAACTTCCATGGATCTGGGAAAAGGAGAGCAGAATGGCATGAAGGATCCAGGGAATGGCTTCCCACTGCCAGAAGGCAGGGATAGATGGGATATCGGAAAGAAATTCCTGACTGGGAGGTTGGGGAGGGGCTGGGATGGAATTCCCAGAGCATCTGTGGCTGCCCCTGGATCCCTGGCAGTGCCCAAGGCCAGGTTGGGCAGACTTGGAGAAATTTGGGATAGTAGGAGGTGTCCCTGCTCATTCCAGAGGGGTTGGATGGGATGACCTCCATATTGTTCTGCCCCACCCCAAGAGGGAAATTTGGGATAATCAGGAGATCCTCCAGCAAAACCATCTCCATGAATCCCAGAATACCTGGAGAAACCATCCCAAGGATTTGTGGGAGAATTTAATGCTGAGATTCCCAGAGCCAGGTTCAGACTGATCCCACCAAAACACTGGGAGAGCAAACAGAGGGATAAGCCCTGATATTTTAATATTTCCAGGATATTCCACTTCTTGGAGCCCTGAATTCCCAGGAAAGCAGGCAGTGGAACCCAGAGGGACTGTGGATGCTCTATGGGCTTGGAAAATCAGGACCATTCCCTGCTTACAGTTCTGGAACTTCAGAGAGGAGTGAGCTTGGCCAGGGAGGAGTTTTCTACCTGGAAAATCCCTTTTTTCCTGATTTTTTTTTTATTTTACCCCAGAATTGCTGATCCATCTCAGATTAAAATTCCACCCTCTGGAATCTCCTGTCTCCAGCAGCACTGGTGATGGATAACGAGGAAACAACAGGCTGGTAACTCCTGGGAGTAGAATTCCTCATGACCATGAGAACAGTGGGAACATCCGATTGTTTTCCATGAAATTCCCCAGCCTCCAACAACTCCAAACTCAGGGACCTCCCAGGGCACAGACATTTCACTCCAGGTTTTAAAAGCCTGGAATGTTTTTTTCCTTATCTAATCCCAGCTGGAATCCACACAAACAAAATCCTGCGCAAGGAGCTCCTCAGCTCCAGCACCCACCCAGGAGGAGCCAACTCCTTCTTTTGCTTTGCACTCCTGGAATTTTCAGTGCTGTGTTCCAACTCTTTATTAGGAAAAGTCCCAAATCCCCATTTCCCTGTGGCATTTTCCATGATTTTCACAGATCCTTTTCCAGCTCAAAAAGCTTTCCCCAAAGTGCCAACCCAGGATGGATCCCAGCAACCTAAAAACACCCAGGGCTGGACATCCCTTCTCCATGGCTGATTTTTCCAGGACGGCGAAGAAGATTTGTTGGGATGAAGGTTGTGGATCCTCATGGAATGTTTGGGAATGGGATGAAAGGTGACATTCCATGCTCCAGCCCCAGCAGTGGCCCCACAAAGGGACCTTGTTGCCCCCGGTATCCTCGGCAGGTTTGGGGCCATCACATTTGAACACTTATCGGAGCTCCGGTGGACTGTGAACTCCCGGGAAAACTGCTCCGGAGGCGGCTCAGGACAGGCTTCACGTGCTCCCCACAGGCTCAGCCCAACGGATAAGTGCGGCTTTATGAGGGCCAGGCAGTAAATCCCGGTTTATGATCCCAGGGAACAGGTTCTGAGCTCAAACGGTAGAAAATAATCCCATCCCTCATCGTCCCCTTATTGGAGTCAGCAGTTGGGGTGGGAGTGATTCCAGCTGCTTTCATCCTGCTTTTTCCTCCTGGATCGGAGCATTCCCAGTCCCTGGGAGCTCATCCTTTGTCTGTCAAAAAACTGGGATTGCTCATCAAAAAAATTGGGATTGCTCAACAAAAAATTGGGATTGCTCGTCAAAAAATTGGGATTGCTCATCAAAAAATCGGGATTGCTCATCAAAAAACTCAGGATTTTTCACAAAGGAGCAACTGTACACAACCAAAGTTTGCAAGGTCCCAGCAGCTTCCAAGGCTGCATTAGGTGCTGTTGGAATGGGAAAAACTGGCCCATCTCACAGAATCCCCATTCCCAAATTTCCAGAGAAGTCTGGAGTCAGATTCTCAGCTCTCTCTGGGTTTCTCCAGCTGTTTGAGCTCCAGGATGATCCAGCAAAGCTGCAAAGGCTCTGTCCCACTTTTTTCCATGCCCCTGATTCCCTGGCAGGTGGGAAAGGGCTCCTTGGCTGGGATGGAAAATGCTCCCATTCCTTCATCCCAGGCTGGCACTTGGCTCCTGAGGAGTTTTCCCAAATTGTTTTGGTTCCCAACAGTTTCCGAGGAATTTTCCCGCTCGCCTCTGGAGTTTTTCTGTGGATTCTGGCCAGAGTTTGGGAAAAGGGAAAGAAGAATAATTTGAGTGAGGATAGGGGCATTGAGGCAGGGGAGGGGGAAAGGGAAAATAATTTTAAAAAGAGGGAATAAAAGACTTTTTCAATCTGGAGAAAAATGTGGAGATTCCACATGCTCTTTTTCTTATTAGGGTGTGGAGAAATCCCTGGAATGGAGAAACTGGGATGAGCAGCAGGGACAGCAACATCAGGGAATGGTAAAACCTCTCAGCTCACGGTGCTGCTTTGGGGCAGCAAATTCCCAAGAAATTGGAAAAATTATTCCAATTATTGCATAAATTCCAGCTGTTTCGGAAGATGAAGCTGGAAAATCAAAGAAGGAAGGAAGCAGGAAGGAAGGAATGATCCACTGGAAGAAAAACTGGAAGTGCCCAAGGCCAGGTTGGACAGGGCTGGGAGCAACCTGGGATAGTGGGAGGTGTCCCTGCCCATGGAATGGGATCATCCGTAAGGTCCCTTCCCACCTAAAGCATTCCATGATTCCGAAGGTGATCCATGACCTCAAACCCCCTCAACCCCACATTCCTCATGTCCCTCTTCTCCCAATGCAGACAACAAAAATACTGGAAAGCAAATATAACTCTGGGAAGAGTTTTAGGAGTTTGGATTCTCACACCAGTTCTCCAGGAGGATTCTGGAAATTCTCCCAGGCTGGATGAGAAACACGCAGGAATTTCCTTCATCCTGTCCCACTTTTGCAGGGAATTCCTGTTCCCAGAGTGTGGAATGCTGCTGGAGAAAGTCAGAGAGAGAACAAAAAAAGGGGAAGTTTTTCCCATATTTCAGATTATTTCCCAATGGTTGGAGCTGTGAGCCAAGGGAAGGAGAGCAGGGATGGAATTTTTCATCCTTGGAAGTTTGACACCAAGATGATGCAGTTCTAGTTTGCCATGGAATTCCAGAAAGTTTGGGATGGAAGGGAACTTAAGGATGATCCCAATCCACCCCTGCCATGAGCATCTTACACTATCCCAGGGTGCTCCAAGCCCCATCCAACCTTTCCTTGGATTCCTCCAGGGATCCAGGAGCAGCCACAGCTTCTCTGGGAATTCCATCCCAGTCCTTCTCCACCCTCCCAGCCCAGAATTCCTTCCCAATATCCCCTCTCTCCCTGCCTTTTGTCAGTTTAGTGACCAGGAGAGAGAGAGGACAGAAGATATTTTTATCCAGAATGGGAATTTCAACTCCCACAGGAGGAAAATGTTCCCCCAGCTGGAAATCAATTAAAAATCCAGGGAAAGGAGAATTTGATCCTTAAATTTTTATTTTAAATAAAAATTCCCTCCAATACGGAGCTGATTCCTAAAAGTGACCATTCTTGGCCCAAACTGCAGCAGTTTAAATAGATGATCCCCTTTTTTTTTTTATTTCCCAGGATGCTGATTTCCAACAGTGGAAGCATCCAAACATTTCGAAAGGTTCATTTCAAGCTGTTGGAGAAACATTCCAAGCCCTGCCATTCCCAAGGGGCTCCATAAAACAACAATGTTACAAACACTCCTTTTATCCCACATTCCTTCCCGCTTCCTTAAATCCCTGTTCATAGATGCAATCAGAAAGGGAAGAAAAACAAAAGTGTCCGAATTCCCTCTGAGAGGGAGGCAAGGCTGGGACAGGGAATGGAGTCCTCCAGAGGGAAGAATTCCAAGCAAAGACCTCCCACACTTGGCTGCATCATCCCAAAAAAACCCAGGATGCGCTGAAGAATCCCCCTTGCCCTCCAAAGGCTGCAGAAAGGGAAAAATTCCTCTTGGAAGCAGCTTCAGGATGATGGGAGATGCCAGAATCCTTGGAGCATCCCAAATTCCAGCAGTGGGGCTGGGGCTGCTCCTGGAATAAATCTGAGTTTCCAAGGAAAATCTTCCGAGCGCAGGGCCAGAACTTCTGCACCTCGTGATCCTTTGATGTGGGGAAAAGCTGGAGAGGCTCTCCAGGATCATGTGGATGTGGAGACGCTCACATGGCCCCTCTGGAGCTGGGATGGGATTCCCTGGGATTATAGAGAAGTTCTTCCCCCCTCCCCAGGCCTGTGCCTGCATTCCCACTCTTCCTAAAGCACAGGGAACAGGATGAGCTGGGTGGATCCTTCCTTGGGATCTGAGCTCATCCCCTGCAGTGGGATTCCCCAGAAATCCACGGGAATGATGCAGATCTGGGAATCAAACCTTAATTCCCATGGATCCAAGAAGAAGGGTGGGAATTGTCCACCCTCCCTCGCTCTGAGTGTTTGGGAAAAGGATTCCCTGGAAAAATCCATTTGGCTGGACTGTATTTGAAGCTCATTCCACCAAAGAATCACTTCAGGCCCTGCAATTCCCATTTTTCCAGGAGGAAATGGGGGAATTAATAATTTCCTGGCTGTTGGATCTGGCAGGGGGAGGACTTTGGATCTTAGGAGCCTGAGGAGTGAGTTTGGATTTTTGTGGATAAAAGGGATCCAGAATTTCTCAGTCTTGGAGTCTGGGGCAGATATCCCAAGAGAGCTTCTGGTGCCAGGCTTAAACTGGGAAAAATTTCCTTCTTGTGCAAGGGTTAAACTGGAAAAAGTCCCAGTTTTATCAAAGGGTTAAACTGGGGAAATTCCCAGTTTTATACCAGGGTTAAACTGGAAAAATTCCCAGTTTTATCAAGGGGTTAAACTGGGGAAATTCCCAGTTTTATGCCAGGGTTAAACTGGGAAAAATTCCCTTCTTGTGCAAGGATTGAACTGGGAATCATTTCCTTGTGCAGCTCCAGCAATACAGGGTTATCTCCCTTTAATCCCTTCAATTTGGGGGAGGAATAAAAAAATGTAGATATGGAAATAATAAAGGAAGTTTAAAGAAATAAATAAAATAAATTAAATAAGTAAATATTATTACATTAAATTGATAAATTAAATAAATAATGATAAATTTGAAATAATTTCTAAATAGGCACATTTGAAATAAATTAATTATAAATAAATAAATAAATAATAAAATGTCTCTAAATAATGAAATATCTCTAAATTACAAAATATGTGGAAAACCAAACAGGATCAGAGGCATCCCTGGATCAAGCTCTGGACACAGAGGGGACACTAAAAACCTGGATGTGGCCATTCCCAAACCATCTCAGATCCCGGTTTATTCCCATCCCCTCCTGGCACTGGAATCTCTGGACAGGGCCCCTATAAAATCCTAATTTTTAATATCTCTAAACCTAGAAATGAGATTCTCCCTGCTTCCCCCTCTCTCCAGGGAAACATCCACCATGGAGCCCCTGGAATGCTGCAGGGGAGTTTCCCCTCCTTTTCCCAAGGCCTGTGGATCCCTGTGTCCCTAAACCCACACAGATCCTGGGAATCCCTGGGAAGGATTTCCCCAGTCCCAGGCCTCCCTCAGTGGGAAAAGCAGCCAGATCCCAGAAAATCCCCAGAAGAGGTGGGAAGAGCTGCCCAGAAATTCCCAAATTCCCCTCAACCTTCCCTGCTCTCCCTAATGAATAACTTTGGAATCACTGCTGGAAAAGCAGATTGGGGATCCAGCTGGAATGGGAATGGGGTGGGAGGAGTGTGGAGGCACTGCTCTGAAATGCCTCAGCAGCATCCAGCCCAATCTTGCTCCCCTGGGATGGGATTCATGGGATGGGATGGGATGCAATGGGATGCAATGGGATGCAATGGGATGTACTGGGACAAGATCCATGGGATGGGATGCAGTGGGATCCATGGGATAGGACTGGATTCAGTGGGACAGGATCCATGGGATGGGATGGGATTGGATGCAGTGGGATGGGATCTATGGGATGGGATGCAATGGGATCTATGGGATGGGATCCATGGGATCTATGGGATCCATGGGATGGGATGCAGTGGGATCCATAGGATGGGATCCATGGGATCCATGGGATGGGATGCAGGGGGATCCATGGGATAGGATCCATGGGATGGGATGCAATGGGATCCATGGGATAGGACTGGATGCAGTGGGACAGGATCCATGGGATTGGGATGGGATTGGATGCCATGGGATGGGATCTATGGGATCTGTGCAATGGGATCTATGGGATGGGATCCATGGGATAGGATCCATGGGATGGGATGCAATGGGATCCATGGGATAGGACTGGATGCAGTGGGACGGGATCCATGGGATGGGATGGGATTGGATGCAGTGGGATGGGATGCACTGGGATGAATTCAGACCCCCCCCTTCATTCCCAACCCATCTGCCCTGGATCCGCTGCAATCCCCGGGGGGGGGGGGGGGGGGGGGTTGGTTCACCCCTGTGCGATTCCCCCGAGATCCTTTGGGATTCCAGGGTGAGGGGAAGGCGGAGAAGGAGGCGGAGGAAGAGGAGGAGGCAGAGATCGCACCAAGAGCGGCCCTTTTTTTATCCCTTCCCCTCTCTCCCTCTCACAGGAAGCCCAACTCTACCTTCGCTTGGAAAGAGCCTTTCATAAACCCAGCTCAAGGCTCCCATTCACGGCCATGGAGCTGGGGAAAAAAAAAAAAAAAAAAAAAAAAAACGGGAATTAAAAAAAAAATCCAACCCGAGCAAGCGGAGAGTTTGGGGTTTCTTTTTTTTTTTTTTTTTTTCGCTCTCTCTCTCGCTCTTCTTCTTTTTTTTTCTTTTTTCGGCGCTCCAAAAAATAACCCAGAAATGCTCGCAGCGAAAATTTGATGTTTTTACCGTCTGCTCCCCGAGAGAGGAGAGACTGGAATTTTTCGCTCCTCAGCTCCTAAATATACGCGAGAAAAGCAGGAAATAAAGGGGAAGAAAGGGGAAAAACGACAAAAAAATCCCTCAGAGTTTGATTTTTAAAGTTGAGTGAGTCAGCCCCGAGCCCGGCGCCTCTCAGTGTTTGCCCGCGTGGTGCATCCCTGGCAGGGCTTGTAACCCTTTCCCAGCCTCGCTTCTCTTCCCAGCATAGAAAAACGAGCAGGGAATGCTGGATCCCGCCGCAATTCCCAAATAATCCCCCCCCCCCACACAGCTCACTCTGGGGGAAGAGAGAGTAGGTTGGAATTTTTTAATATTTTTTTCGCAGCGGAGTTTTATGAATGAAAGCTCCCGGCTGAGCTGGGAGTGATATCCCAACCCTTTTCCCGGTTTTCAGGGATCCTGGGATCTCCCGGAAAACTCTGTGCCCATGTCGGTGAAAAAAAAAAAAAAAATTCCCAAAATCAAAATAACCCCAAATCCCGACGATTTCATGGAATTTCGGGGTGAGGACAAAGCGCTTTTGCTCTGGGGGGATACATTAAAATAAAATAAAATAAAATAAAATAAAATAAAATAAAATAAAAAAAACCACTCCTAAAATAAAGGACGGGAAAGGGGTGGAAAGAGGGGACGGGAATTTTCAGCCCCACGTTTGCAATCGTCTTCTCCAAACTGCAGCTCCTTGGAGACAGACAGAGAGGGAGAGGGAAGGCAAAAATTCCCAATTTTTCCCTAAAACCAGAGAGTTCCCTGCCTGGCAGAACCAACTTTTTGGGACAGCCGAGCAAAACCTCCCCAGTGCCGCCGCTGCCCCAAAGGCAACTGCCGAGGGAAAACATTCCCAACTTTTGGGGCTTTTTGGAAATTTGGGATTTGTTTGCATGCGGCAGAGAGGAGGAGAGGCAAAAAAAAAAAAAAATCCACCCAAAAATAAAAAGGACGAAGAGCGGGGGGGAGTTTGGGGTTTTTTGTCCCCTCGGCGAGCGAAAAGATAAAATTACTGCGGCTAAAAATAAAGCGGTGGTTAAAGGTTCCCCCTCCCTCTGCCATCTCCACCCCTTCCAGCCCTCTCCCTGCTCCCTCCCTCCTTCCCTCCCTCCTTCCCTCCCTCTCCCGCTGCCTCTCCGTGTTTGCGTTTGACAAAGAAATGATTTGAACTTCCCGGAGCCGCAGAAAATCGGGATCCCGAGGCGCACCCGGGCCCATATGGATGTGATTTCCCAGCTCTCTCCCAGATGATCCAGCGGCACCGGGAGCCGCGGCGCTGAGCGGCTCCGCTGCCTCTGCTCATGGGCTCCGCGGCGGAATTTTGGGAGCTGCCCGCCACTCCAGCCATGAGAAAACGAGGAAAAGCCCCGGGATCTCTCGTCATGTGCCCTCTCTGGCTGAAAGCTGGGGAGCCAAAGGAACAAAATCCCGCGGATCTGGGGGCACGCGAGGGAGGACAAGGAGAAATCCGCGCCGCTGGAATTCCGAGCTCGCCTCCTCCCGCTTCCCTGCGCGAGGCTGGATGCTGGAAGCAGCCCCTTGGATATGGGATCATATCTGGTGTATCCCAGCCTGGGTTTGATCCTCTGCTGCTCCGTGCTCAGCTCCGTCTACGCGCTGGTGAGTCCCGCTTTCTTTTCTTTTTTTTTCTTTTTTTCCCCCGTGGTTTTTTCCCGGAGGATCCGTGCGGATCCTGCCGCCAGGAGGGATAAATGAGGGGATGAAGGATTAAAAAGCTGTTTGGGGTTGTTGGGATCCGCTGGCGGGCTGCAGGCGCTGCAGTGAAAATGTCTGTGCTTCCCAGGAGTTGGGATCGCTTGGAAAGCTCTGGACAGGACGTGTGAGGTTTGACAGGGATCTGGGACAGCGTTTGGGGCAGAATTTCGGGATCTGCCTATGGAGAAAGGACAACTTTGCTTCCTTTTTCATTTTTTTTCCCCTTTTGATTTTTTTATTTCTCTTTAATTTTTTTTCTTCTTTTTTTTTCTCCTATTCATTTTCCTTTCATTTTTTCTTTTCCATTTCTTCCTTTTCCTTTCCCTTCACCTTTTCTCTTCCCTTTCCCTTCCTCTTTCCCTTCCCCTTTCCCCTCTCCTCCACCTTTCCCTTTTGCTTCCCTCCCTCTTTTCCTTCTTCCTTTCCCTTTCCCTTCCCCTTCTCCTTCTTCTTCTCCCTTCCCTTCCCTTCCTCTCCACCTCCTCCAAGACAATTTCATTCCCAATTCTCCTTTCCCTGCAAATCTCCTCAATCCCAATGAAACGGAGCCTCCCCTTTGGAATTAAATCCCAGGAAAACAGGGAAGTTGTAGGAACCTTTTGCTGCTTGGCACTTTCCACCCCTTCCTGCACACCAGGCTTCCCAAGGCTGGAAAACCGGGATAAATCCATCCAAAATGGGAAATGGTGTGAGACCTGCAGCTCCAAAACCTCCGGAAGCAGGGAAGGGACATTTCCTTGGGAATCAGCTGCTGGATGTGGAGTCAGTGCTGGAATTCCCTGTGACAGGAGCTCTCCTGGCTTTCCCCATCCCTGGGATTCTCACTCCTGCTCCCATTTCCCAGCGTTTTCCAGGAAGGAGCAGGACACCCATGAAGAGTGGGATCTGCTCTCCAGGAGGGATGGAAATGGGATTGGGATTGGGATTGGGATCGGGATCGGGATCGGGATCGGGATCGGGATTGGGATCGGGATCGGATCATTCTGGCTCCAGTCAGGTCCTTCCTGACCTCCAGCATCCATCAGCCCGGGCCTTATCCCTGGACTTGGTAGTTTGGAATCCTTGTGCAGAGCTGGGGGTGTTTTCCAGCTTTTCCAGCGGAAGATTTCTCCTCACTAAATGAGAAGGATCAGCCCCCTGGAAAACAATCCCTGTCTGAGCCTATCCCTGTTCAATGTGTGGAGAAACCTCCCAAAACCCAAAAAAGCCTGGGGAAATCAGGAGAACCACTTGGAGATTTGTTGGGATTTCAGGGATGGATGAGGCTTTTCCCAAATTCCAGGCTGGATCAGCATCTCCTGACTCTGGGGCTGTGTCCAGGTCCTGCAGCACCTGCTGCCCCCTTCTCCAGAATTCCTGCAATTCCTGCTGCTTTGGGACTGGGAAAATCAGGATTGGGAACCAGCCAGGCTGGAGCTGGGGAGATTTCAGGATGCAAAAAACCTGGGCAAGGCTGCATCTCCCATTCCCATTATTCCCATTATTCCCATTATTCCCATTATTCTCATTATTCCCATTCCCGTTATTCCCATTCCTGTTCCCTTCCCATTCATGTTCCCATTCCCATTCCCATTCCCATTATTCCCATTCGCAGCTCACTCCTCTCTCCCAGTATCTGCTGCCTGGAATTCACAGTGGAATTTCTTTGGGATCCCCCATCCCAAGAGATCCTTTCCATCCCAAGGGATGAGCTGGGAGGGGGCCCCATGTCCCCAGTGCTGGCTCAGAGTGAGCTGGACCTGGCAGAAATTGGGAATGATCACTTCCAGAATTCCAGAGAGCTGAGAAATCCATGGGATTTGCTGGGAAAGCACAGGAGTTTCCCTAAAACCCCTCCTGGACCTGGATTTGCCGATCCCATGGATCCTTCCTAACTCGGATTTTTACTGGTTTCAGGTCTTGCTGCTCCAAATCGTGCTTGGTTTAGTTAGGCCAGGCTTAAATTCCCATTTTAGACACTTCCCTTGCTTTTCCAACTGCTCTTGACAGCAGAAGGAATTCCCAGAGGGTTCCAAAATCCATCCTGACAGTCTGGGAGCTGCAGAGATCCCGAGTGTCCCCCCTTAGGCAGGATAATGTCACCCTTTGTCACCCCCGTCCAAGAATTGCCTCGAGCCTGGATTTTCCTGGGGCTGTTGCTTCTTTTTCCAGCTAATTGGATTTTTAAAGGGACTTTGGAAAGAGGGAATGGGATCGAGGGTGGTCAGCAGGAGAAATTTTATGGATTTATTCTAAAAACTGTTGTTAACAATATTTATTATGAAATGTGTTGTTAATATTTCTTATAAATGTTGTTATTATTATTTATTATAAAATTCGTTGTTGTTATTTATACAAGGGTCACAAATATATTTGATATTTCGCTCTGAGGGAGGTGCTGCCGTAAATTTTCCCTTTCCTAGGAGGAACAAGGAAAAATCCATGGATGGATGGGGATGCAGGGATTTAAATTAGTCTCTGGGCTGAGCTTAAAGCGCTCCCGAGCTTACCCCCAGGCACAGCAGAGCCCGGCTCAGCTGTGGGCTTGGATCAGGAGATTCCCACAGCCAGAGGCGGCTCCAGGGCACAATTCCCAGCTGAATGTTGGGAATGAGGGCCCAGATTCCCGGGATCTCTGCAGCTCTGTGATGCTGGGATGGGGCAGAGCCCGGAGTGTCCCAAAGCCGGTGCTGACATTCCCGGAATTCCCCTTGGAGCTGGCAAGGATCGTGCCCAAGTAGTATTTAAAGGGAATTGCGCTGGAGCAGGGCTGGGAAATAATATCTGGGATATCCCAGGACTGGGAGCTGGATCCCTGGGATATCCCAGGATTGGGAGCTGGATCCCTGGGATATCCCAGGATTGGGATCTGGTCCCTGGGATATCGCAGGATCTGGATCCCAATCCCTGGGATATCCCAGGATTGGGATCTGGATCTGGATCCCTCCTCTGCAGCATCCTTGGCTGTCTCTGTATTCCAAGCAGGGAGGGAAATCCAGCACTGGGAAAAATCTCAGGGAAGGAGAGAAAAGTCTGGGAAATCAGGGCCCTCTTCCCTGAGGCTCAAATCCCTGCAGGATCAGTTTCCCAATCCTGGGGTTTTAGGGACAGATTTGGGCAAGGCTCAGCTTTGCTCCAGCTCTCCTGACAATCCAGAGAAATCTTCCCAAGATTTCCCTGGAATAGCCCAATAACACCTGCCTGGGCAACGGGTGGAATTCCACCTGGATGGAGTGCCTGAAATCCGGCACGGTGAGGGTGGGAATCTGTGATAATTCTCCTCTTTAGTCCCAGGATTAAGGAATTAAGACCAGCCTAAGGCGGAGAGCTCTGCAAAGATGGGCTTGAGGGGAATTTGTGGCAAAAGGAGCTTTGAAAGTCGAGTCTGACACCAGCGGAGCTCAGGAGAAGGGAAAATGTGGGAATGATTTTTATTTGGGAGGTGCTGGCAGAGGGAAAATCTCCCCCTGTCCTAAAAGGTTGGATTTTAGGATCTGAATGATTTTTCCAACCTAATCCTGGGATTCACAGAGACAAAATCTCCAAGGTTTTGCTCTTCCAACCCCTTTTATTTTCCCTTTTTTCCCTCCTTTTGCTCAGCCTGGGAGATCTCAGCCCTGCTGGCACCGGAGGAGATATTCTGATTAATCAATCCATGAATTAATTATTAATAAGAATAAGACAGCAGCTTCCTGCAGGACTTGGGACCAGAATATCCCAGTTTTGGGAAGCAGCTGCCAGGCTGCAGCGGGCTGAGCTCCGGGAAGCAGATCCATGTGGGAACAGGGTGGCAACAGGGACCATTCCCACTTTTCCTTGGCTGCCCCAGCCTGCTCAGGGTGTTCGGGTGATTCTGAACTTCCCTCTGCTTTTGGGACAATCCCAAAAATTGCAATGCCGATCTCTGGAGGATTGGAAATCTTTTCTGGCATGCCTGGAGAGAATTCCCCATTCCACATCCACCCTTGCATCCCTGGAACTGTCCTGGAAAAGGCTGGATGGGGCTCGGAGCGGCTTGGGATGGGGGAAGGTGGAGGGGTTGGAATGGGATCATCCTTAGGGCCCTTTCCAAGGCAAAGCACTCCGGAATTCCATGCTGTTGAGGAAGGTTGGGATTAAGGAGGTGCTGGATGGGGTTTTCCTCCTGGGCTCGTTCCTTGTTGGGCGGATCAATCCCACAGATCTCCAGAAATTGGGAAAAGGGAAATGGTTTGAAGTTGGATGGAAGGAAGGAATGATAATGCTCATCATTGGAATATGACCCAAAATATATTTTTTTATTATTTAATTTTAAAAAATGAAATTTTAAAATTTTAAAATAATGAAAATAGTAATAAAAAATTCAACATAAAAATAACAATAAAAGAAGAAGCAAAATAAGAAATATAAGAAAAATAATAAAAAATAAGAAAATAGGAAAAGAAGAAAATAAAATTAAAAATAATAAGAATAATAAAATAATAAAATAATAAAAATAATAAAAATAAAATTATAAATAATCCTGTAAAATAAAAATCCCACAAATCCCAATTCAACAAACCAAGACAGGCCCCAAACAATGGGAAATGTCCTTTCCTTGGCACATTCCCGGGAAGGAGCCCATCCCTGCTCCCAGATTTCCGAGGGATTCCCCCGCTGTTAGTCGGGATCAGCCAAAATCCCAGTATCCCTGAACCTCTGATATCCCTGGATATGAGCCTCTCCCGCAGCAAAGGCAAAACCAAAAAACCCTTGTGGGGAGCACAGCCCGGCCTGGCAGATCGGCCCTCGCCAGCCAAGGAAATCCCGGCGAATCCGCGCTGGATTTGTGGGAGCTGCTGGCCCTGGGAAGAGGAAAAGCAGGAGCAGAGCTGAGCCCACGGCGGGGTCGGGGCTGCGGGAGATGAAAGCCGAGGGTGGCCCTGGGTCCCGGCAGTTGTTGTTTGGTTTGTGTTCTCCCAGAAATAGCCCGGAGCGGTTTTTTGGGATCAGCAGGATTATCCTGGCTGGAGCGTGGCTGTGCCTGCAGGGATCCCCTGGGCAGGGACAGCTGGAGCCACTGGGGCCACTCCCTGTCCCTTTGGAAGGTGATGCTGGGAGGGACATCCCAGAGCTCTTCCTGCGACTGTCCCGCTGGAGGACTCCCATCCTTCGGAGAACTCCCTCCATCCAATCCAGCTGGAATCAGGCCCCGTTTGCAGAGGGATTTGGGACACAAAGGTCACTTTGGTCACCCTGAAATCCCGGCTTTTATGGCTGTGGGGTGAGGGGGAAAACTGTCCTGGGAGGAAACCCCATCCCATCCCATCCCATCCCATCCTATCCCATGGATCCCACCCACCCCATCCCATCCCATGGATCCCATCCCATTGATCCCATCCCATCCCTTCCCCTACCTGACTCTCTCCAAGTGCAAACCATCCCCCAAATCCCAGGCTTTAGAGCCTTTCCATCGTAATGATCCCAAGGGTTCAAACTTCTCCCAGGGAACCTCATCCAAAGGAATCTTGGCCTTTGGAAAACGATCCCAGGATCCGTGTCTGGGGCAGGGAAGGGGTCAGGAACTGCTGACTCAGCAGCTCGGGCTCCTTATCTGGTTTTCCACACAGTTGCCCCGGTGCTGATCCGGGCTCCCGATGTTATCTCGGCTCCAGCCTCCCTCCCCCCTTCTCCGAGAATTCCCAGGGGTTTCTCCAGCTCCAGCTGGATCTGGAGGGGCAGGATTGGATGTTTGAGTGTCCTTAGGAAACCTTCTCTTCCCTTCCCTAAATTTTGGCTTGGGGACTAAAATGAAATTTGGGGTTTTGGGGTTTTATTAATTTTTTTCCGTGTTTTAACAAAGACCCAAAATTCAGCTCAAGCTTTTCATGGATTTAGGGATGAGCACTTTGTGGGGAATTCCCACCTAGAAGAGGATAAATGATCAATGAACTGCCATTTGTGGGATTTTGGGAATCTCTGCCACTTTTAGGTGATTTTCCTGCTGTTCCAGAGGGGAAGGATAAGGTGGCATTTAAATGTCCTTTCCAACCCCCATTATTCCACAATTCCATGATTTAATCACTTTATTGCCAGGATTTATCCACCTGGCTGGGAGCATTGCAGCATTCCAGGAGATCCCTGGGCCCATCCCTGCAGGAAACCTGGGAATGGGGCTGGGAGCAGACCTGGAGCAGGATATTCCTCAGCTCTGCCTGGAAAGGCCGGGATTCCTGGATCTGGGAACTCCCTTTGAGTCTGAATTTGTCCCATTCCTTTCATCATTCCCGTGCTCCATCTCCCATCGGGATCAGACCCTGTTCCACCATTTCCATCCCTGGCTTTGGCCCTTTTGTCACAATTCTGGGGACAAAAAATCAACGTTTTTGCTCTGGAAGGGCCACAGAGCTGAATCCAGCCTGATCCATGTGGGCACATAGAATTTCCCCAAAGGAAAAGCTGGTCATGGCTCATCCTCAGCTTCATCCCCCACCCAGCCCCATTACTTCCTTTTCCATAACCCCAAAACCTGGGAATGCTCTGGAACACAGTTAGTTTAGGGATACAGCGGGATCTGGGACTCCAGGGAATGCTCAGCTGTAGGAAATCATAGAGTCATTAATTAATTAATTAATTGATCTTCTGAACTAAAGCACCTTAAAAGAGTTTGCGGACTAATTTGTTTTCACAGAATCCCAGAATTCCAGGATGGAGTAGCTTAAAGTTCATCCCACTATTCAGGGGTCTTTTATTTTTCAAAGACACAAATCAAATTCCAAAATTCCCTGAAAACTCTGGACTGATTTCCATGGTCTTTAACTGCCTGAAGCCCTGGCTTGCCTCAACATCACCTTGACTTCCTCCTGTTTTCCTGCACCCCAATCCATGTTTCCTCTTGAATAGGGAGGAAGCCGAGTGGCTTAGGGACTTTGAGCAAGGACACGAGCTCCTTGTCCCAGGTTTATTCCGAGACTCGGATCAATATCCATTACAAGCGGCTTTTATTTTGTGGGTTGCAACTCGACCCCGCTCAATAAAAATACAGGAAAATGATCCCTAAAATAAAAGTGGGAGGGAGCTGATAGAGGTGGGACTTCTGGGGTGTTTATATATGGATCTATAATGGCTTTAAGAAATGTGAGGGATAGGTGGGATACTGGGAAGGAATTCCTGGCTGGGAGGGTGGGCAGGGGCTGGGATGGAATTCCCAGAGCAACTGTGGCTGCCCCTGGATCCCTGGAAGTGTCCCAGGCTGGGATGGATGTGGCTGGGAGCAGCCTCAGACAGTGGAAGTTGTCCCTGCCATGGCAGGGCTGGAATGGGATGATCCCATAAAATTATTCCAATTTTAGGGTCCCTTCCAGCCCAAACCATTCCAGGGTAACAGAGGCATGGCTGATTTTCCTGCATGCTGATTTCCCGGGTCTGTTTATCCAGGATAGCCCCTGAACTGGGATAAGGCAGGATAGGGCCAGGACTGGGTTTGCCTCAGGGTGTTTTTTTCCTTGGCTGTACAAACCCATGGAATTTGGTACAAAACTGGGATGTGTCTGTGTATCCAAGAGAGTGCAAAGGGTGTCGCTGCAGGGCTGGGGATGGGACAGAAAGGGAATCTCCAGCTGGAGAGGTCTGGGTTGGATGGGAAGGAAAGGAATTCTGCAAATGGAGAGATCCCAGCTGGATGGGAAGGGAGAGAATTTTCCCAATGGAAAGAGGGTGGTGGGAAGGGAGAGGATTCTCCCAGTGGAAAGAGGGTGATGGGAAGGGAGAGGATTCTCCAAATGGAGAGATCCCAGTTGGTTGGGAAAGGAGAGGTTTCTCCAAAAGGAGAGAGGGTGGTGGGGAGAGGATTCTCCAAATGGAGAAGTCCAAGCTGGATGGGAATTGAGAGGATTCTCCCAAAGGAGAGATCCCAGTTGGGTGGGAATTGAGAGGATTCTCCCAATGGAGAGACCCCAGCTGGATGGGAAAGGCGAGGATTCTCCCAGGGGAGAGAGGGTGGTGGGGAGAGGATTCTCCCAATGGAGAAGTCCAAGCTGGATGGGAATTGAGAGGATTCTCCCAAAGGAGAGATCCCAGTTGGGTGGGAAGGGAGACAATTCTCCCAATGGAGAGATCCCAGTTTTCCAGCTGCATCTCCAAGCCCTGGTGATCTCTGGCAGCTCCTGTGGTTCCTCCCTGCCCTGAGCTATGAAACTTCCCTGAAATGATTCCAAGCAGAGCCATGTGGGGGCTCAGCAAAGCGGGAATGTCCCTCCTGACCCTGGGAAGGAGGATGGACACACGGGAATCATGGATTTTCCAAACCACAGGACAGGGCTGGACCCCGTTGTGGATTTGGAGCTGTTTTTAAGGGCTGCCAAATCATCTTGGAAATTTGGGCAATTTGAGTTTCAGTATTTAAAGCAGATTGGTCAGGAAATTATTTTTTTCTTCTCTGCTCCCCTAATTTTTTCCTGATTTTGCCTCAGTGTCATCAGCAAAGTCTCTGTGATCAATAAATTGAATTTTAATCGCCTTTCCATGGATTTTGGAGGTTTGGATGCAGGAAATCAGCACCCTGTGCTGTGTATTCCCAATTTTCTGTGCCACCAGCCAGAGGTGCCTCAGGCTGCTGGAAAAGGGGAGGGGCCGGAGCTCAGGTGCTGGAAAAGCAGCAGAGTTCCCGTGTTTGGGATCCTGGGGAGGAGCTGGGGCTGTGCCAGGGAATGGGATCACAGGGAGAATCTCCATGTGGGATAATGCAGGCTCCTCCAGCTCCCCTGACTCAGCACCCCCAGGGTGATAAGGGCTCTGATAAGGGCTCTGATAAAGACAACAAAGCCCCAGGGTGACCCGTCTGTCACCCCCTGGATGGCTGAGGAGAGGCCACAGCAGGGACATTCCTTCTGCTTCCCAGTTTTCCTATCCCTGCTCCCACGGAGGTGAATCCCCCATTCTCCCACCCATCCTGTCACTCCAGGAATTGGGAATTCCCACCTAGAAGAGGACAAATGATCAATGAACTGCCATTTGTGGGATTTTGGGAATCTCTGCCACTTTTAGGTGATTTTCCTGCTCATTCCAGAGGGGAAGGATAAGGTGGCATTTAAATGTCCTTTCCAACCCCCATTATTCCACAATTCCATGATTTAATCACTTTATTGCCAGGATTTATCCACCTGGCTGGGAGCATTGCAGCATTCCAGGAGATCCCTGGGCCCATCCCTGCAGGAAACCTGGGAATGGGGCTGGGAGCAGACCTGGAGCAGGATATTCCTCAGCTCTGCCTGGAAAGGCCGGGATTCTTGGATCTGGGAACTCCCTTTGAGTCTGGATTTGTCCTTTCCTTTCTCCTTTCCTTTCTCCTTTCTCCTTTCTTTTATCTTTCTCCTTTCCTTTCCTTTCCTTTCCTTTCCTTTCCTTTCCTTTCCTTTCCTTTCCTTTCCTTTCCTTTCCTTTCCTTTCCTTTCCTTTCCTTTCCTTTCCTTTCCTTTCCTTTCCTTTCCTTTCCTTTCCTTTCCTTTCCTTTCCTTTCCTTTCCTTTCCTTTCCTTTCCTTTCCTTTCCTTTCCTTTTCCTTTCCTTTCCTCCCCTCCCCTCCCCTCCCCTCCCCTCCCCTCCCCTCCCCTCCCCTCCCCTCCCCTCCCCTTTTTCCCCTCTCACTTTATTTTAACCCTTTTAACCCTCTTTAACCCTTTCCCTGCCCTTTCCCGGCCGGATTCCTGCTGGAATGCCGCAGCTCCCACTCCAGGAGCAGAGTGTGGTGTTCTGGCTCCAGCAGTGCCTCAAACCACAGGTATCCAACCCCATCCCGATCCCTGGAATGCTGCTTAATGTCCCGATTCACAACCCCACGGCAGAGCCGGGACACCCCCCTCCCCTCTCCCTCTGCTCCCTGCAGACCCCCCCTCTCTCCCTTTTCTTAGGAAGAGCCGCTCTGTTCCCAAAAAAACCCAGGCGGGAGCTGCCAGCGGTGCCCGGGAGCAGAGCATGGAATGGGATGGGATGTTCAGGACAACAAGGGCGGCTCTGTGTGGGGCACAGGAGCCCGCAGGGAATGCTCCACGTGCTCCTGCTCCAGCGGCACTTCCAGGACATCCCTCACATCCCAGCTCCAGGACATCCCTCATATCCCAGCTCTGGGATATCCCTCACATCCCAGTTTCAGGACATCCCTCACATCCCAGCTCCAGGACATTCCTCATATTCCCAAATCCAGCAGCACATCCAGGACATCCCTCATTCCCCAAATCCACCTGACCAGCTCTGGGATCCCCATATTCCCCAAACCCAGCTAACCAGCTCCCACATTCCCTCATCTCCTCACTCCAGCCAGTCAATTCCACGATTCCCTCATCTCCTCCTCCATCCAGGCAGCTCCAGAATTCCCTCCTCTCCTCCTTTTTCTGGGAAAGAAGTGGAGATGCTGCTCCTGGAGCTGAGGGTAACCCCAGGATAAGGCAAGAGAGGAGAAAAGCTTGATTGGCTTTTCCACAGGAGATTATGGGATGGAGAAGGAAAATCCCTGGAGAGAGAAAACCTGGCTGTGACACATTGGAAGAAGCCAAATCCAGTATCCAAATCAATCCAACCCTGGAGCACATTGCAAAGGGATATCCATGCATGTTCCTGTGGGAATATTAACATTCCTGGGATCCAGGGGGTAGTGGACAATCCTATGGATCCTCACTGTGGGTGCTCCCCCGGGAGGAAAGGAAAGGGAAAGGAAAAGGAAATAGGAAAAAGGAAAAAGGAAAAAGAAAAAGGAAAAGGAAAAAAGAAAAAGGAAAAGGGAAAAAGGAAAAAGGAAAAAGGAAAAAGGAAAAAAAAAAGGAAAAAGGAAAAAAAAAGGAAAAAGGAAAGTTTTCCATGGATTTCCCAGCTCTGCTCCATGATTCTGGGAGGACTCACCGGTTTTTAACCTGCCTGTTGAGCTTTTGCCTTGATTTCTTTTCCTTTTTGTACCCTTATCCTGGCACTCTGGAATTCATCTCCAGCTTCTTCCTGTGGCCAGGACAGGTAAATTTTAATTGGGAATTTTGTATCTCTCCACAAATAACTCTGAAAGTTGAGGATGGAGGAAAACCACTCCTAAAACACGGCAGAGGAAGGAATGAGAACGCACAATCCTGGTATTCCCATGTCCTTAAAGGGGAAAAGGAGTAAAAAAAAAAATCCTATTATCTCCTCCCTGTGTGTCCTTCAGCAATTCCCCCTCTGGAAGCAGTTCACAAAAGAGATATCCAAAGATCTGGGGGGGAATTCCCGGAATTAAAAGCTCTTTTGGTGTTGTTTTAATTTTTTTTTCCACCTTATCCAGTTGGTCACTGTGGGGTAGAGGGAAGTGCCAGGGCAAATTAGAAGGATCCCAAAAATCCACATTTTAATTCCTGTGGGGGTTTGTGTGTACAGGAATAGGGATTCTCCTGGAATGAGTCGGATTTGCTTGGTGTTTTGGGCACGGTTTGGGTTTTTGTTGCATTTGTGGTGTTCACAGTGGGAAGATTTGGATGTCAGAGTTTTTGTGGTCGGATTTGGGCAATGCACCTTTGGAAAGAGCAAGAGAGGCAGCTTGGGCGTGAATTAAATTTCAAAAGATTCCAAAAATGGGTCCTGAAGGGAATAAAGGGACAGTCCCAGTCAGAACTCCAAGGCTGAAAAGAATCAGGAAATCCTGGAATGGTTTGGGTTGGAAGGACCTTGAAGCTCATCCCATTCCCAAGGGCAGGGACACCTCCCACCATCCCAGGCTGTTCTAAGCCCCAATGTCCAACCTGGCCTTGGACACTTCCAGGGATCCAGGGGCAGCCACAGCTGCTCTGGGAATCCCATCCCAGCCCCTCCCCGCATTCCCAGCCAGGAATTCCTTGTCTGGATATGACAAACTGGGAGAATCTTCCCAGAAAAGCCCCAGCAGCTCCCCAGGCTTTGGTTCACCTTTTGTCTTACAGATATTACCGTGGAACTCTGGAATTTCAGAGCTTCTCCTTCCTGGTTTGGGAATGTGGCCCAGCGAGACATTTTAAAGGGTAGAATTGCCAAAGAATCATGGAATGGTTTGGGTTGGAAAAGATCCTAAAACCCATCCAGTGCCACCCCTGCCATGGCAGGGACACCTCCCACTGTCCCAGGCTGCTCCAGCCTGGCCTTGGACACTTCCAGGGATCCAGGGGCAGCCACAGCTTCTTTGGGAATTCCATCCCAGCCCCTCCCCACCCTCCCAGACAGGAATCCCTTCCCAAATCCCATCTCTCCTTGTTGTGTCTCAGAGCTTTTTGTCTCAGTGCTCAGGGATTGCAGAGACCATCCTGGCCTAAGTGAGCCCAGATATTCCAAGGAGCTGTGTGAGTGTCTCCCAGCAGGACAATTGGGATAATTAGGGCAATTAGGACAATTAGGATAATTAGGAAGCTGCTTCCTCCTCCAGGTGCTTCTGGTTCCTCTTGGCTGGAATTTTTTCCAGGCAGAGGCTCCCTCATGCCTTGCTCCCAGTTCATCCTCCGGGAAGGAGATTCCCTGGGATGTCCAGGTGTCTCCTGGGCTCTGTGGTGGGAATTTGTCCACGGAGCTCCTGGGGAGGGATCCAGTTCTTTCCATGGAGGCACTGAAGGCTCCATTCATTCCTTGGCCTTCCCGGAGTCATCCAGAGGCACCCAGGGTGTCCAAGAAACCCTCCCAGGGAAGGCAGAGCTGGCTGGGGACCAGCAGGAAGCCATGGAGCATCAAGTAGCACTCGACACCTCGCTCCCACCAGCCTCTGGAAAAGCAGGAGTCGGGATTTTCCTGCCTGTGGTTGGGGAGCAGGGCAGCCCCTGGAAAGGGAGCAGCACCCTCACAAGCAGGGTCTGTCTCTCTCTGTTGACTGAGCTGGGCCTACCCCAGGACAGCTCCGGATTTGATGGAATTTTGCTCCAAGATTTCTGGACGGTTCCAATTCCTGCTCCAAATGTGCAGTAATTCTGTTTTTATCTCAATAAAAATCCCTCTGAGGCTGCAGCAAGGGTGGGAATTTTATCCTTTCTGTCTCTCCCAAATATTGGACTCCAGATTTAATGGGGTCTTTTCCAACCTTGATGATTCCATGCGATCAAATGTCCAAAATGCTTTTGGTGGAGGAAAAAAACATCTGGGATCCAGGGATTTATGTGTAAATGAAATTCAAAGAGCAGAAGGAAAACACCCAGTTGAGCAGGAAAATCATGGCACATCCCTGTCATTTCCTTGCATTTTCATGGAATGCTGGAGAGTGGTTGGTCCAAATCCAGCGTGAAGTTCAGGAATATTCTCAGAAACATCTGGAAACACAAATAAAATCTGCTGCCTCTCTGGGTTTGAGCTCGGCTCCATTGGCCACAGAGAGATTGGAGAAAGATGGATAAAAATTCCCAAATCCATCATTAATAGACACAGGTTATGAGACAAGGTCCACATCTCCTAAAAAAAAACCTATGGATAAAGGCCTATAGCCTCCAGTTAATCCCCAATATTCCCTTCAGACCACCAGGATCTGAAACCTCCAACCTTCAGCTCCAAGTCCCAGTGATTACTCTGATTCTGGAGGGAGATTTGGGATCAGTTGTGGATCATGGCATGGGAACAGCAGGAGGTGACCCATAGGAGAACAGGGATGAGAATATTTAATCTCACTTGATCCAGCTTTTATAAATCATGGAGGTTTTTCCTATGGCACTCCAGAGTTCTCATCCCATAGAATTTTGTGTGTTCCTGCTTTTCTTTGAGATGCATGGAAACACCCTGGGCTGGATGTTCAACCTTTGGATGGCTCCACCCCTGTTCATCATTTCCTTCCTTCCTTCCTTCCTTCCTTCCTTCCTTCCTTCCTTCCTTCCTTCCTTCCTTCCTTCCTTCCTTCCTTCCTTCCTTCCTTCCTTCCTTCCTTCCTTCCTTCCTTCCTTCCTTCCTTCCTTCCTTCCTTCCTTCCTTCCTTCCTTCCTTCCTTCCTTCCTTCCTTCCTTCCTTCCTTCCTTCCTTCCTTCCTTCCTTCCTTCCTTCCTTCCTTCCTTCCTTCCTTCCTTCCTTCCTTCCTTCCTTCCTTCCTTCCTTCCTTCCTTCCTTCCTTCCTTCCTTCCTTCCTTCCTTCCCTTTCTTCCCTCCCTTTCTTCCCTCCCTCCCTTTCTTCCCTCCCTCCCTTTCTTCCATTCCCTCCCTTTCTTCCCTTCCTTTCCTGCCTCCCTCCCTCCCTCTTGGCTTCAGAAGCATCCAGGTTCTCCCTGAGATCTGAGGGAATTCTCCCCAAAACTTCCCAGCCAATTGCTGGGCCCTGAGCCAGGAGTTCCTCCCAGGACAGAGGATCTGTGGTAATTCAGTGGCTCAGGACAGAGCAGGAATGGTTTCCAATTGGGAAGGATCCTCCATGGATCCAGAGGTCTGGAATTCAGGCACATGCTGAGATCCAGCTGCCAAATCCTCCTTACTTCCTAAAATTCCCTAAAATCAGTTGTAATCAGGTAGGGCTTGGTCCCTTCTTCCAAGAAATCAGTGATGGAAGAAGAGGAAAAGCCTCCAGCAGTGCCAGGTTGGATATTGGGAATATTCCTCATGGAAAGGCTTGTCCAGCCCTGGCACAGGGCAAAGGTGGAGCCCCCATTCCTGGAGGATGTAACATCCACGTGGATGTGGACCTGGGAATGCCAGTCCTGGTCCAAGGGCTTTGACAGCAGCAGAGACACAGCAGGAATCAGAGGGAAAAACAAGGATCGGGCTGGAATTCCCTGGGGAGAACTCTGTGTCCCTGGGCTGGATGGAGCCTGGCCAGGGAAGCTTTCTGCTCCCTCCTTGTCTCGGCTGCAAATGAGCCAGGATGAGAAGGAGGGGGAGAAAGGAATCCCAGCTAATGGATTTGAGGGATCATTAGGACAGGAACTGGGCAGGAACTGGGCCCGGCAGCGCCATGGCTTTCGCAGCCGCTCGAAAATTCCCATTTTCCCTTTCCTCCCTTCCCAGAGTGCTCCTGGATATTGTTTCAGGCTGAGCAGGAAAAGCTGGGGTTGGGTTTGTTTCACCCCAAATTCTCTCCTGCTTCTCTTTATTTCCCATGGAAAACCTGTGAAGCTGGGGAATATTCAGGAGGGCCAGGTCCCAGTTCCTTTTGGATACAACATCCCTCCCTCCAACAGCCTTTGGATTGAATATCCCTCCCAAACATCCCCAGTTTCCCTCTCCCCCTGCACCAGAGTGCTCCTGGGTACTGTTTCACACTCTTGGTCAGCTGAGCAGGGAAAGCTAGATTTGGATTTTGTTTTACCCCAAATTCTCTCCTGGTTCTCCTTATTTCCCATGGAAAAACCTGTGGAGTTGGAGAATATTTAGGAGAGGCAGTTCCCGGTTCCCTTTGGATCCAACATCCCTCCCTAAGGCCGTGGTTGAACATTCAGATGCACATTCCATCCCTGGATTTCTTTCCCATAAATCCCTTTGTGAGCAGAGGTAGGGAAGAATTGTTGGAGAAACCCCTCCAGAAGTTATCTTTAAACCTCCCTGAGAACATGGAGGCATCCAAGGCTGGAAAATCCCAGATCCTTTGGGTTTTCCACCTGGATTCCCAGGCGAGACCTTGCTCCGTCCCTTCCACCCAGAGCATGGGGAAAATCTTTCCTGGTGGTACAGACTTGGAGAATCCCGGGATTTTTGGCTGCTGTCAAATCCTTGTGGCCAAGGTCACCCGGCTGTGTCCTGAAGTGGCCCTGGAGCACCGGGATCTCATGATCCATGATCCGGGAGAGAAGAGACAGGGAGACGTCTGGGCTGGAGGAGATCAAGGAGACACATGATCCCAATTCCCAACACATGAAAGGAGAGGGAAAAACCCTTCCTCAATCCCCCCGGGACTGGCTGGGATGACCTCAGATTGTTGGGAAGGAAATTGGGTTAAAAGTCAGAAGATTCCAGGGAGGATGGTGGGGCTGGAATATTGGGAAGGGAAGGATTGGTTCTCAAGGGGGGTCTCAGCCCCAGAACGTCATCAAAATAATTAAAGCAGAGCTGATCCTGGGTTTAATTAGGAAAACGGGTTCAGTGCTTCCCATAGATCTGTGTTTCCAACAGCTCAGCAGTGCCAGGATTATCCCAAAACCCCTCCAGACCAGTTTTACCTCCTGCCCGAAGGGAAGTTCCCAGAAAAGGAGGATGAAGGATGTTAATGGAGAAAAGGAGCTCAGGAAGGACATTCTCGATCTCCACAGCTCCCTGGAAGGAGGGGACAGCTGGGGGGAATTGGGATCTGCTCCCAGGGAACGGGGACAGGACGACAGGGAATGGCCTCAGGGGAAGTTCCAGGTGGGACACTGGGAAAATTCTTTCTTGGAATTGGTTGTCCAGCCCTGGCCCAGCTGCCCAGGGCAGTGCTGGAGTTCCCATTCCTGCAGGGATTGAAAAGCCATGGATGTGGCACTTGGGACATGGTCAGGGGTGGCCTTGGCAGAGCTGGGCTCAGTCGAGGGGCTTTTCCCACCTCAATAATCCTGAGATTCGAAGGAAAAGTGACCAGGATCTCCCAAACAATTCCCTCCCTCCAAGGAAGGAGAGCAGGGCACAATCCTGGATAAACCACGGGATGTTTTCCAGAGGCTGGGGATGATGGAGAGTGGGATGAGCTGATGTCTCCATCCCAGAAGGACAACCCTCAAGGACAGGGAAGCACTGGATAAAGGATCTCCTGGAATGAGAAGTTTTGTGGGATTCTCTGAGTGTTCCTGGCTGGAAGGAGATCCCGGGGCTGTCAACAAATCCTCCCTGTCCCAAGCGAAACAAAAGCGCTTCCCCTGCAGCCTGGCTGCTTTTCCTTTGTTTTGTAACTCCTGGAGTTTTAACCATGGAATTGCACTGTCCAGAGCTGCCTCGGCTCCACGGGATTGCCAATTCCCAGCCCGGAGCTGCCAGCACTTCCAGCATTCCAAGGATGCAGAGGACACCCCTCAGTGACCCGAGGAGGGTGCAATCCCTGGAGCACATTCCCAATATTCCCAGCCCCATGTGTGAGGCTTGGTTCATCCCAGATGGTTTTTCATGGGAATGACCGAGCTCCAGCTGCTTTGCATCACCAGAGCCCTGCAAAGCACTTAATGCAGGCCAGGCAAAGCTTTCCCTGGAATATTCCCAGGGTTTTCCGTATTTCAGGGATTTTTAGGACGTTTAGATCTCCTTCACCTTCAGGTTTTCCAGATAGGAACAGTCAGGCCCTGCTCCCAAGGAATGGGGGCAGGATAATAGGGAACATCCTCAAGTTGTGCCAGGACAGGGGGAGATTGGACGACAGGGAAAAGTTTTTCCCAAAAGGAATGTCCAGGCCTGGCACAGGCTGTCCATGGAAGTGGTGGAATCCTGGTCCCAGCAGGATTTAAAAGTGTGGATATGGGATTTGGGGACATAGGGTGTGGCCTTGGCAGTGCTGGACTCCATGATCCTACGGGATCATCCAACAGAAATGATCCTGGGATTCCATAATGTCGCAGAGAGTACAGGAATGTGGGAATGTGGGAACATGGGAATGTGGGAGCAGGGACCTGGCTCTGCCTCTGTTGGTGATAATTTTCCATGAGGAAATCTGGGAATTCCATGAGGAAATCTGAGAATTCCATGAGGAAGTCTGTGTTCTCTGAGTCTAGAGCTGATTTCCAGGTGGTTGATCCGTATTTTCCAGACAGCCACATGGATGTGTAGACTCATTTCCATAATGTCCCAGCAAAGCAGAGGAATGTGGGAATTGGGAGCACGGACAGAGCTGGGACCTGGCTCAACCTCTGGTTGTGCTCATTTTCCATGAGGAATTCTGGAAATCTGGAAATTCCATTAGGAATTCTGGAAATTCCAAGAGGAATTCTGTGTCCTCTGGCTCTGGACCTGATTTCCAGGTGGTTGATCTGTATTTTCCAGACATCCCCATGGATGTGCAGGCCCTCTGAAGGTGCTACGATTCCAGAGCCCCAAAAGCCAGGATTTCCTGACAACTCTGGGCCATTTCCACTGGAATAAATCTGGAATCCCCTGAATGGGAATCTCCAGAGGGAGAACCAAGCCTGCCTAAACTGGTGCCAGTTCTGCTTCCTCAGCCACCAGCGTTTTTTGGGAATATCCCCAGTTATGGATCGGGATAATCCTGTGCTCAATCCCTCCAAAATAAACTCATGGAAAGTGCAACCAAGGGATTTTCCCAACCCAATTTGGGCTCCCACTCCTCTTTCCCTCTTTTTAATGGGTATCATTTCTCCTTCCTGCTGTTCTATCCAGGAAATGTTGGAATGCTGCTTTTCCTGGAATTCCCAGGAGCCAGAGCTCTTCCATTTTTAATTCCATTTCCTTCCCTTCTCTGGCAGATTTCTCTCATAGTGCAAGGCACCTAAAGAAGCAAAAGGCTGGAAAGAGGCAGGTGGGAATTCTAATTCCCAGAATTGTGGGAATAAAGGAAGGCCAAACTGTAGATTCCTGATAAATTGTGGGGAAAAAAAGAGGATTCTTTTCCTGCAAAAGGTTGGGAAATGGGATAGGCCTTAGAAAAGGGAAAATTTTGTGCTGCACTTCTTAAAATCCAGATCCACGCCAGCTCCTCAGGGTGCAGCTGGAATTCTGGAGGGAGCAGGGAATTCAATCCCTCACAAACACAGAATATTCCAGTCTGAAGTTCCCACAGAGCTTCAGTAGCCCCAGGATCCAAATGTTCCATGCTTGGCTCGGTCAGACGAGATTCATGCTCCTCATCCCAGGGCTCACTCCAAAGGCAGGGAATGATTCTCCTAAACCTTTGGAAAGGCTGGAACAGAGGCTGAGAGAGTCTCTTGGAACTGAGGTCCAGAACTGTTGGAAAATCCAGCGTTTATCCTGGTGAGGGATCTGCTCTGGCTCCCATGGTTCAGGAATGGAAGGAATTCCATCAGTGCTGATGGGATTCCAGGTGGGAAGGATCCCTCCCTGTCCCACACGGGATGGGAATGGAGCAAGGACAGGGAATGTTCAGGCTATGGATGCAGAACCTTGAACGAGATATCCTGGGATAAACAGGATCCTTCCCATCCCAAAATCTGCTCCTTCCTCTAGGAACCCCGGCTGCTGAGAATTTCAGACTTTCTGTGCTGCCAGGCACTGACCCCCAGGAGAACACTGCATTGACCTGAGGCCATGGAGAAGCTTCCAAAATGGAATGACAGAACTGGGATTGTGGGGGTGGAGTTTGGATAGAAGTGTGTGATATCACAGAGTGGGAAACTCAGAGTTTAAGGGTTTAGAATACAGGAATAGATATAAAGCAAGAGGGAGGTTTTGGGGTGGAGGCTGGGCCTTCCTTCTCCTTCTCCTTCTCCTTCTCCTTCTCCTTCTCCTTCTCCTTCTCCTTCTCCTTCTCCTTCTCCTTCTCCTTCTCCATGGGTTTGGGTGATTTTGTGTAATTGGATAAAAAATTCCCCATTGCGGGCACGGGTGGTTGGTTATTGGGTTAAAGGTAAAAATAATTCAGGTGTCATTTCTTAATTGGACAGTTGATCCTTAAAAGGCCTTGGAGAGAGAGAGATGGGGCTCCATGTTTAGTTTGTTGGAGTGAAGGGCTGCAGAACTCAGGGTTTGTGGGACTGTGACAGAGATAAGAGCTGATAAACATCTGAGTCCCAACAAGAAATTCCATCTCAAGCACTTCAATCCCGACCCTGACCAGGCAGGAAAAGGAGATAAAGAATCGACACCTTCCTTCTTCATCTGCTTCCACCTTGCCGGGCATGTTCAGGATTTCCCAAAGGCAGCAGCTGGAGAAGGGATGGAGAGCGGGAGGAGGGATGGGGGACACACAGCAGGCACGGCTGGAATTCCCTCTCTGTTGGCTCTGCCTGCTATTCCCTATCCACAGAAAAAATCTGGGATAAATATCCCGAGGAAAAGGAGGAAAAGACCTCCTCCAAAGCCTCCCTTTTTCCAGCAGTCCCCTCTCCAGAGACACAGAGTCACTCCCATGGGAATGTTGAGTCCTGGTGGCATCCCAGGGGCTTTGCTTGAGAATCTGGGATATCTCAGCAGCATTTTCTGATCCCAGCAGCAGCAGGATTCTGTGGCTTGGAGTGTCTCTGATAGATTTTTAGGGAGCTGATGGGATATTTATTTTTAGGGAATTTGGGAGATAATTCTTTTTAGAGAATGATAAGTTATTTATTTTTTGGGAATTTGTGAGATATTTATTTTTAATGAAATTAGGGACTATTTCTTTTTAGGGAATTTAGGAGATATTTCTTTTTAGGGAATTATGAGCTATTTTTTTTTAGAGAATTATGAGGTATTTATTTTAGGGAATTTGTGAGGTTTTCTCTTTAGGGAATCATGAGGTATTTATTTTAGGAAATTTAGGAGATATTCATTTTTAGGGAATTTGTGAGATATTTATAAGGAGCATTGATCGGCCCTGTGGGTATTCCAAGGACAGGGAGGAGAGGGAAGTGGAGGGAATGCCACAATTCCAGGAGGCTGCTCCAGTTCCCTGCTGAAATCCCTATCCCAACCCTCCAGGAAAAGTTTTCCTTGAACAGAAACCTTCCCACAGGAGCCTTACCCCACAAATCCATTGGCCAAATCCCTGGAAGTGTCCTAGGAAAGCTGGGAGCACCCTGGGATAGGGGAAGGAATTAATTTTTTTTTAATCATTTAATTAATGCTGGAATTAAATTATTGTTAAGCTCCATTCCCACCCCAACCATTCCATGATTCCATGAATATCCAGCTTTATTGAGCACTTCCAGGGACGGGCATTCCGTCATTTCCCTGGAAAGCTTTTCCAATGCTTTGCTCTCTCAGGGAAGGAGGAAATCCCACAGTTTTCAGAGCAGCAGCCTCCAAAACACCCAGAAAAGGCCACAATTCCCAGCTCTGCTCCTTGAAATATTCCAAATATTTCTGCTCCTCTCTGTAGGTGGCCAAGAGCTTTGGAAACAAATCCCGGGTCAAGGATAATGGAAAACTTCCTTTCCAAATCCAAAGCAAAGTTCGGGGATTTCCTGATCAAGGCTTTATTTTCCCACGGAATTCAGGACCTGAGTGGGATTTTTGGTTGTTTGTTCCTGAATCTATTCCCATACAATTTTAGCATCCACAGTGTTTTACATCCAGAAGTTTTCCAGCTTTCCCAGATTTCCTGCAGAGCTGGAATTACCAAGGTAGGCTGGTGGAATGAGCTGGAGGAAGCCGATTCCTGGATTTCCCAGGGGAATCTTGGGCATCCCAATTCCTTTTCCCAAAAGGAAAATTGTGTTCAGAATTCCATGTGGGATCCAGACACATCCTGGTGGATCAGGGATGATCCTTTGGAACTCTGGCTTTCCCTGCTGTACCTGAGCTCTGTTTCCATCCCGAACACAATATCCCAATTTTTTTTCCCTTGGAATAAAGAATTAAGCCGAGTTTAAAAACCTGGATACCTCGGGATAACTCGGGAGCAGGGAATCCACAAACTTTCCTTTGGTTCCTTTAGGATTTGTACAAAGGGAAACATCCCAGGGATGGTTTGGGGCTGGACATGCCAAGATCACCACAGCAGGAGCGGGAATATGCGGGAATTTTCCGCGGGAATTTTCCATGGGAAGAGGGCTGAGGGATCAGCTGTGGAGGAGCAGGTTTCTCCCTAGAGCTGATCCTTGATCCAGGCTTTTCCATGGAAGCTGGAGGGATGGGATATTTCCCTGGGGCTCTGAGCTCACCCTGCCACCCAATCCCATTCCCATTTCCCAGATTTCTGGGATTCAACGGAGCAATCCCACACCAGTGTCCCAGCCAGAGCTGGAGCTCCGCTCTGGGTTTCCCACAGGATTCTCCCAGATACCAGAGGACTTGGATTTAGAGAGGGAAAAGGGAGGGAAAGGGACCAGCTCAGTCCCTTTGCTGTCCCCAAAGCGGTGTCCCAGCCCTGCTGGGCTTTCCCAGGATCCCAAATCCCTTTTCCTAGTCTTTTCCTGGAAAGGTTCAGGATTGCCTGGAAAGGAGCTTCCACCTCCCTGGAAAGGCAGTGGAGGCAGCTCCAGGAGCATCCAGAGGGGATCCCTGATCCCGAGCTCGGGAAGCGGAGCCTGGCAGGGAAGAGGCTCCGCGGCCTTGGGACCCTGCCAGGACAAACAGCGGCGCTCGGGATTCCCGGGAATTCCACACCGGGAATGCGCTCCTGCCTCGCCGGGAGGGAGGGAGTAGGGCAGGAAGGGAAGTACCGCCCGCTCCCTGCGCCGATCCCAAATCCCCGTGCTCATATCCCAAATCCCCGGTGTTCATATCCCAAATCCCCTGTGCTCAAATCCCAAATCCTGGTATTCCCATCCCAAATCTCTGGTGCTCGCATCCCAAATCCCCCGTGCTCCCATCCCAAACTCTGATGCTCCCATCCTAAATCCCCAGTGCTCATATCCCAATTCCCCGGTGCTCCCATCCCAAATCCCGCTGCTCACGCAGCATTTGCTTCCAGAATTTGGGTCAGGATAGAGGGATACAAATTCCCAGGGAAATGCTGGTGAAACACCATCAGGACTGGAAGTTTTCCAGGCATCTGCTCAGGAGAAACAGGGGGAAAGGGAATGAGAAGGAAGGAAAAGGGCAGGAATGTTTTCCAAAGCCTTTCAGGTGTGTCCCCTCTGAAGCAGCTTTGCACCGTCATTCCCAATCCCAGATTATCCCATCCCTGCACTTTATACCCGTTCCTGGCGGGCTCTATGCATCCCGGGATGGAAGTTTTCCATGGAAAAGAATTCCTAGGAATTCCTTTGCAGACAGCTCCTCCCTGCTCCCCCATTCCCCGTTCCCAGCCTCCTCCAAACATCCCAGTGCCCAGGAAAATCCAGCCTGGAGCCAGAGTCAGGTCTCTCCCGGATTTTGCACTATTTGGGATTGGCCGTAGATGGCAGCAAATGTCTCGGAGCTTCCCGCTGAGTTGGCTGCAGCCGGGAAAATTCCTGCATCCCGGAAAATTCCTGCATCCCTCTGCTGTGTGGTCTCTCCTCCAAAGGGAGAGGGAGCACCGGTGGGATCACGGCTGCTCCCATCCCGGGATCTCCAGAGCAGCTCTGGCACCACCGGCAGCACCTCCAGGCTCCTCAGCTCCTGGATACTGGGATGAACTGGGGGATGTGGAGGAAGTCAAGGCTGGGGAGATCCTTGGGAATGGTCCTGGAGCTGATCCAGGAGGGAGCTTGCCCTGCAGGGACAGCACAAGGAGCAGCAGTTTTAGACTGGAAAAGGGGAGATTTATGTGGGATATTGGGAAGGAATTCCTGGCTGGGAATGTGGAGAGGGGCTGGGATGGAATTCCCAGAGCAGCTGTGGCTGCCCCTGGATCCCTGGCAGTGGCCAAGGCCAGGCTGGACAGGGCTTGGAGCAGCCTGGGATAGTGGAAGTGTCGCTGGAACAAGATGAGCTTTAAGGTCTCTTCCAACCCAAACCAGTCTCAGATTCTGTGATTCCATGAAAAGTCTGCCCAGCCCGAGGCCCTAATTCCACAGGGGATATTCCCAAGTGCTTGGGAAGAGGAATAATAGAATTGTTGGGAGTGATCCTTCCCCTTCTTCTGCCCCTGCTGTCATTTCAGGGCCCCACCTCCAGGGATTTTGGGAAGGCTCACAGTGTTTTCCAGCCATCCCTCTGTTCTGGGATCATTTAACAGGAGTTCCCTGGATCCCGTTTCCAGAGTGGAGCCATATTTCAAGTTCCATGGAATCCTGGAATGGTTTGGGATGGAACGACTTTAAAACCCATCCCATTCCAGCCTTGTGCCATGGGCAGGGACAGCTCCCACTATCCCAGGCTGCTCCAAGCCCCATCCAAGCAGGAAATCCAAAACCTTCCCGATCCCTTCTCCACCGAGGAGAGCCAGCCCTGCTGCTCCTCACTTTGCCTTGACTTTCCCAAATCCCTGGATTCTGCCCCTCCAGTTCTTTGTTGTGCATTCCCTTAGCCAGGCTCAGTCCTTGGCTCTTCTCCAGAGCCTGGAATGCTGATTCCTGCCTGGTTCCTTCTCCTTTCATTTTCCTTTCAGGAGCAGAACCACCCAGGGAGGGAAGAGATGGGATGAGCAGGAGTCCAAGTTCCCCCACACAATTCCCTCTGGAATTCCAGAGCAGGAATGCTGTGGTTCCATAGGTTTTGTCCCACAATTAGCAGTGTCTCTGTAATTAGCCCAGAGTAGGAATGCTATCGTTCCATAGGTTTTGTCCCACAATTAGCAGGGTCTCTGTAATCAGCCCAGAGAACGAATGATGTGGTTCCATAGGTTTTATCCCACAAGTAGCTTAATTTTCCCATAATTTTTTCTCTATAATTAGCCCAAGATAGACAGAGCTGGCAAGGAAACTCCTCATCAGCCTAATTCCAAACTGTTGTAAAACCAGGGAATGGAAAAGGGACAGCGTCCATTTGTTTTCAATCAGGAAAAGTGCAGGGTTGGGATCCTTTTCCTTCCTGGGACATTGGAATACTCCGGAGTCGGGGCGTGGGGTCAAACCCAGTCCCGAACTTTCCTTGATTATTTGGCTGCTCCCTTTCTTTATTTACCTCTTTCCCCATTCCATATCTCGTCCTGATTTGGATTCCCAAATCTCCTCCATTCCAACCACAGGGCTGGTTTTATTCCAGGGAGTTTGCAGTTGGAAAATGCTCACATTCATCCCATGAATCCGTGTCAGAGGAGAGATTCCGGTTCTTAAATGTTCCTAAATTTTCTCCTGAGCTGCAAAGGATCCACTGAACTTTGACTTCGTCCCTTTCCCAACTTTATAGCTCTGCTCCCCTCTCCCAGTTTTCTCCATCCCTGCTCTCCTCTCCCACCACAATTTTTGTTCCCACCCTCTTTCCTGTCTCCAGCCATGGAGACATTCCTGTGTCTCAGGGACTGGACAATCCCTTGCACTGCCTGGGGCTGCTCGGCTCGGGATGGGATGGGATCAGGGAGGTCATTCTGCCCCCGTACCGGGCACAGGTGAGGGCACACCTCGAGTGCTCTGCCCAGCTCTGGCCCCTCAGTTTGGGAAGGACCTTGGGATGCTCCAGCACGTCCAGAGGAGGCAACGAGGCTGGAGAGGGGCTGGGAACACAAACCCTGTGAGGAACGGCTGAGGGAGCTGGGGGTGCTCAGCCTGGAGAAAAGGAGACTCAGAGGTGACCTCATCACTCTCCACAGCTCCTGAAAGGTGGCTGTGCTCAGGTGGGCTTGGGCTCCTTCTCCAGGAACTGGCAGAACCAGAGGACACAGTCTCAAGCTGCACCAAGGGAAGTTTAGGTTGGAGATCAGGAAAAAGTTTTTCACAGAAAGAGTGATAAAGTTCTGGAATGTCTGCCCAGGGAGGTGGTGGAGTCACCACCCCTGGATGTGTTTAACAAAGCCTGAATGAGGTGTTGGGGCTGGGCTGGACTCGATCTTGAAGGTCTCTTCCAACCTGGTCATTCTGGGAATTCTGTGAAATTCTGGGATGGTCACCTCTGGGATCACTGTCTGGGGATGGAATTGTGGCTCCCAAACATTGGTTCTCCCTCTTTCGCAAGAAAACCTCTCAGAGATTGTCTCAGCCTTAGTTTTTTTGCTGCAGGGTAGCTGTGAGCCCCCTGTGCTGCCCAAGCCTTGGGCAAAGCTCTGAGGTTCTGCAGCCCCAGGAGATGCTGTCCTTCAAAGCTCAGGGATCAGCTTTGGGCTGGAATTCCTCTGGCTCCACAGGAAATATTCCCAGAATCCAGTCAGACCTTGCTGTTCTGTCCCAACACAGGGGAACCAAAGTCAGCCTTTGGAATAAAATCCCACCAGGGCAGCTCAATCCTCGTGTATCAAGCTCCAAATCCCTGCCAGGTCCAACATTCCAAGTCCTCTGAACCTTTGGTGCTCCCCAGGAGGCGCCCTGGGGGGACAGAGAAGGGCTGGCATTCCAAACAGCACGTGAGGATGGCACTGGGAATCCTCTGCTTCCAAAACCTCTGGAAAAGGTGTCGAAAAGCAGGATCTGGGCCTGATAGAGGAGCAGAGGGAGCAGCCAGGTTTATTTGGGACAAAAGGAGGCTGGGAAGTTGTTTTGGTTTATTCCTGTTACGAGAAAAGCCAAACCCAAAATGTGTGGATGCCTCCAGAGTGTCCTTGAGGATTCCTTCCTAATCCAGGCAGGCATTCCAGGCTGAACTGACCAGGGATGATTTTGTCATTGTTTTTCTATAAATTCTGGATTTTGACCCCAAATTCCAGCAGAAAGATGAAGAGGAAAGTTCACACCTGCCCTTAGGGAGAAATCCATCAGGATTTGTAAAATCCCAGAATTATGTGGGTTGGAAGGGACCTTAATGAAATAAATCCAATTTCTTTCGGGAATTAAATTTTAGAATGCCAATTTTGGACTGATTAAAGACTCCTTAGGATTCTGGTTTTTATTCAGGAATTCCACCCCATTCCAAGGGCATGGACACCTTCCACTGTCCCAGGCTGCTCCAAACCCCGTCCAGCCTGGCTTTGATCAATCCCAGGGATGAGAGAGCCACAACTTCTCAAGTCCAGCTCAAATCCAGCTTTTCCCAGCAGCCAGCGTGGGCTTTTCCAAGAGGAGCCGTGGCTTGGGCTGGGCTGACTCATCCCACAGAGCCCAACCCTGCCCTCTGTGGTGAGCAGGGGCTGCCACAAACTCTGCTCCCTATTTCGGTGCTGTGGGAGGTGAGCTGAGATCAGAGCAGTCGGAGCTGTGGCCGTGGTGTTTTGGGAAGGAAACAAAACTCCTGGATCTCCATGGCTTGGAATTAAAGCCCAAATCCCAATTTGCTCTGGAATATTGTGTTCCCAACCAGGAAATCCTGCCTGGTTCCTCAGGGCATTGGAGCACACATCTCCACCTCCTGTGGATGGACTGCACACCATAATCCAAAATTCCCCCCACATCCCCAGAACTCCAGAATCCCTTTTCTGCCATTTCCAAATGTCCAGAAACTCTCCCCAAGTGCCTCAGGATTTCTCCCAGCACAGGGAACTGCTCCTTAGCCATGGGAATTCCCCCAAGATGGGCTGAAGCCATGAGGAGCTGTGATCTCCTGGCTGTGAGCCTCCAAGAGAAGCCCAAATCCATCAGCATGGATTGAATCCCATCATATTTGGTGTAGGTAAGAAAAGCGCTCTTGGATCCATGCCTGGAGAGAATGCTGCGATCAGTTTTCCATCTGAATTCCCATTGGAAGGGATCCGTTTGTGCCCGGGGTGTGCGAAGGGGTGGAGGGGCTTCCCTCAGGTCTGCTGTGAACCCACCAAGACTCTGAGCCAGTTCCTGTGTCCCGGGAGACCTGAGCTCCCTCCCCTCCCACCTTTTTCTTTCATCCCTCCTCCATCTGCTTCCCTAAGCCTGGCTTAGAGGAAGGCTCAGGACTAAAGTCCTTTGGATGCTGTCTGGGGCTCTCTTAACAGTAGTGGTTTCCTGTTGCAGCTCTTTTTTTCGGGGTCACCAACTCCAGGTGCCAGAGGCCACATTTCCCCTTCTCTTTTCCACGCCCTCTTTCCATGCTTGTTGCTTCCAGTCGGGATTCGTCACCCACGGGGAACAGCTGCTGTGGGAGTCGGGAGGCCACCACTGCAGGGCCCAGTGTCTCACGGTGGTGACAGGGGACAGCAGTGGGAATTCTCCCGAGGAAAGCAGGCCCAGGCTCGGCTAAACCCAGCTGGGCTTTTCCAACCCCATTCCTGGCTCCAAAGGGGCCAAACCCCACATTTTAGGAGGTATGGAAAAAACTCCATCGTAAAAATGTGTGGTGTAACATCCCTCCCTCTTCTCCATCCATGTTTATTTTCCAACCTCCAACTCCTGAATAAAAACTGGAATCCTGAGGAGTCTTTAATCAGTCCAAAATTGAAATTTTTTTTAATTGAATTCCCCAAAGAAATTGGATTTATTTCATTTTTTGTTTGTGCACATCTGGGGTTGGAGATGCATCATCCACAGGGTCCCTTCCAACCCTGACCCTGCCATGATCTTCCCTTGCAACTCTAACTTTCCAAAAGCTTGGAATATATTGGAGAACTTGGAATCAATCGGATTTTTAGCTGACGTATTAAAGCTGGTCAGAGCCTGGAAAATCCTCCAGGAGTGAGGGGAGAGAAATGGAACCATTGGTGACCTTGAGAGCTTAAAGTTCAAACCTGCCCTGGGTTTTATTACCCAGCAAGGCATCCAGAGTCCAGGTTGGGATAAACTGGAATTCCCTGCATCCATTGTTTACTCACTAATTTGCTGGCGTGAACTATTCCTAGATACAAAACTCCAGACGGAATTCCCACCATTATTCCAGAACAAAGCCCATTTCTTAAGGATGAGATCCCCATCTCTTTTTCGGGAGGCATCCAATCTTTTTTTTTTTTTTTTTTTTTTTTTTTTTGGATGGAGAGGAGTCTGTGCTAAATTTAAGGCCCAGACAGGAGTAAATTCATCATCCCAAAGTCACGGGCCTGGGTGTGCCCCGAAATTCCCAGTGCTGCTCCGAGCGTTTCTAACCGCGGCACCAGTAACACGATATCCGCACGTGCTGAGAGCCGGATCCGTTGGGATATTCCTGGATACAAACCCTGGATTGTGGCTGTGGGATTCTCCGGTGGGGTCTCAGTAAGGGATCCTTCCCCAGCTGACGTCAGCGGGGCAGCTCGATTTCCACCGCCCAAAATTCCAGGTCTTTTTGCCGTGTCTCGGCAGGGCTGGGGATGCTGGGGGAATTTGCGCCATTCCCGCTGTGATAGGGATTGAAAAATAACACCAAGGGCTGGGGAAAAAAATGCAGCCCTGCATTTCCCAGCTCTGGGATGAGGAGCACAAAGGGAAGATGTCAATGGATGTTGGGTTTTTATGAGCCCCAGACTTGCCTGGGTTTGGATAACTCCAAACCAGACCTGGGAATGTAAGGCTTAATTTTTCCCTTGGTTTTAAGATGAAGGAGAGTGCACTGAGTTGGATTTGGGGAAGGAATTCCTGGCTGGGAGGGTGGAGAGGGGCTGGGATGGAATTCCCAGAGAAGCTGTGGCTGCCCCTGGATCCCTGGAAGTGTCCAGGGCCAGGCTGGACATTGGGATTTGGATCACCCTGGGATAGTGGGAGGTGTCCCTGCCCATGGCAGGGGCTGGAATGGGTGATCCTTAAGTTCCCTTCCATCCCAAACCATTCCCTGATTGATTCCTTGATGTGGGACAGCCAGTCCAAGTTCAGCCAGGCCTGAGGTGACTAAATCAGGCTCAGCTTGTTCTGGGAATGACCAATGGATTGCAGGACACTCCCAGATCTGCAGTGGGAAGTGGCTGGAAGGATTCTCCTCCCAGGGATGAGACAACCCTGGGGAGAAATCCCATTGTCAGGGTATCCCTGATGTCTGAGAAAAGCAGGATGAACCAAGCTCAGCAGTGACCAGGAAAGGCCAGCAGGACCAGGCAGCCTCAGCTTTGGTGTCAGAGCCGGGATAGTCTGGCCTAAAGTCCAAACAACATGGACAGAGGTGGAAAGTTGGGATCACAGGATGTTGTGGATGTTGTTGGCAGTGCAGGGAGGGGAACAAGGTGACCCCAAAATTGTGGGGTGGGGGGTGGTCACCTGGGGCTGGCTGGGAAGACTCAGCTATTGGCACTTAAGCCAGACCCAGGGAGAACAAGGTCTTAGGCCGGTCAGGACAACTTAAATGCATCTTGTATCCCCAAAAAAAAAAAAAAAAAAAAAAAAATTTTTAGAGAATGGCCTTCTCCAGCACACACCCAGAGCTCCTGGCAGTATCTTTACAGCTGTGTCCAAAAATCCCAATCAGGAATAGTCACAATTAAGAATATTCCCTGGTGGCAGAACTGGGAGATTTCCAGAGCCATAAAAACTCATTCCTTTTGCCTCTGATTTCCAGAGTTTTCCTTCTCTTGTTTTCTGATAGAAAATCCTGGTTCAGCTGCAGGGGAAAAGTGCAGGAGGCAACTGCCCGGCTCAGGTTTCCTATCCCAGTATTTCCATGTCATCCTGATCCCAGAGTCACAGAATTCCAGACTGGTTTGAGTTGGAAGGGAGCTTGAACACCATCTCAAATCCCATGGGCAGGAAACCTTCCATTATCTCAAGCTGATCCAAGCCTTATCCTTGGACACTTCCAGGGATGGGGCATCCCTTGAGTCCTGCTGCAGTCCCACCTTCTCACAGCTCCCCAACATCCCCGTGATTCCAATGGAATTTTTTCCCCTCTGTTTCTTGTTGACACCCAGGTGGAGCCTCCAAAGCAGGATGTGAGCACTGTTTGTTGGAATCCCTGCACCAACCTCATCCCAGAAAAGTCTGTTTTCATCCAGACAAAAACTCATTACTTGTTTTACGGGCTTGTGGATGGGCACTGGCCTTGTTTTGGAATCCAAAGGGAATTTTTGGAAAAGCTTCCAGCTGGGACGGTGAAATACAGTGAGATATTTTTAGTGTGGGGTTGTTGGGGTTTTTTCCCTTCCCATCAATCATGAGGATCTGCCTCTGTCCATGCTGAAAAGGTCACGGGTAGCCGGGAATTTTGGCTGTGCTGGAGGGATCAGCACATCCTTCATCCTGGAAAAGGTGATGGAATCTGAAGTGGGGGGTCCCCACCATTTGCAGGAGAAGCTGGTGATTAATAAGTGGCTTTTTTAGGGAAAGCAGCAGCAGCAGGAAATAAATCCCAGCCCCAGCCAGGTGATCCATGATTCCCCACCACAAAGCTCTGGCTCGGGCAGGGAGCACTTGGAAGGAAAACTCGGTTGCAACACTTTTAAGGAGGCCGTGGCTTATCAGGAACATCTGTCCCTGCCTAAGCCCGGCTGTTAACTTTGTAAAGCCCGAGTTAACAGGGCAAAGCCAGGGACTGGCATCGGGAACAGCAGTTCTGGGAAAGGCCTGTGGAGAGGAGGGTGCAGAGGAGCGGGAGGAAGGCTCGAACCCCTTTGGGTGGCGGAGCCGCTCCCCGTGAGCTCATCCCAGGCTCCCTTTACAGCCTCCCAGGGAAAAGAGGCACTTTTAGGGAATGATTTAAGGAATGATTCATGGCCCTGTTTACGTGTCTGGGTTAGGAGGAGATAAATCACTCCTGGCACTGCAGGCACCGCCGGCTCCAACAAACCAAACACTGCCTGGATCCGCTCGGGATTTCACTCGGGATCAAACTCCTCCGGCCTCCAGCGGCGCGTGGCCCCGGCCCAGCAGCAGGGCA
This sequence comes from Anomalospiza imberbis, assembly GCF_031753505.1. Lineage (NCBI taxonomy): Eukaryota > Metazoa > Chordata > Aves > Passeriformes > Viduidae > Anomalospiza > Anomalospiza imberbis. Next base: position 150,976,834 of record NC_089681.1, read on the forward strand.
GGGATGGGGTTTATGCCGTGCCCAGGAATAATCTGGGATGAAGGAATGGGGCAGCCCACGGGTCTGGGTGCTGCTCCAGAGCCAGAGGGGTTCCCCAGCCATAACTCATCCCCTCAGGAATATAAATCCCAGATATTTTGAGCAGATTGGGGCTGGCTCGGACACAGCCCCAGGTGCCCAGTTCCAGTGGGATCTGCAATGATCAGCTGGATCCCCCCAGTATGGGATTTAAAAAAGGCTTTGGGTCATTTGGACTTGGCTGGTCTATTTTATATGGTTCCAAACACAGCTGCAGCTGGGAAGGCAAGTGTGGAAGGAATAGAGGAAGGGTTAGGTGGGATACTGGGGAGGAATTCCCGGCTGGGAGAGTGGTGAGGAGCTGGGATGGAATTCCCAGAGAAGCTGTTGCTGCCCCTGGATCCCTGGAAATGTCCAAGAGCAGGTTGTACATTGGGGCTTGGAGCAACCTGGGATGGTGGAAAGTGCCCATGGCAGGGGTGGACTGGGATCATCCTGAAGCTCCTTTCCAACCCAAACCATTCCCTGATTCCATGACTACACAGTAGGATGTGTTATTTCCTCTGATAATCTCCCTCACCCCACTCGTTTATTCCATGCTTTTCATGGAGATCTGTCTAAGCCTGGTTTTCCCTGTGTTTATGGATAGTCTGGGCCAGCAGCGTCCCCTGGAATTTGGGTCGCTGATGGATGGGGGGAGCGCTGACTCACGGAGCAAAAGCATCACCACCTGCAGCCTCGTGTCTCACAGGGACACATCTGGGGGATTTTCCATGCAAATCCAACAGGGAGGCAAAAATAAGAAACCTTCAGGGATTGACCAGACTGAGGGATTTGTTATTCCAAGGGAAGGATGGAAACCAGGAGCTGGAGGCAGAGGGGGAATCTGAAGGGACAGGAAATGTCCAAGGTTGGGTTCGACACTAGGGTTTGGAGCATCCTGGGACAGTGGGAATTGTCCCTGCCCATGGCAGAGGGGGCACTGGATGATCCTTGAGGTCCCTTCCAACCCAAACCATCCCACGCTGGTGCTGGATGTTTGGATTCTCCAATGCAAACCCACAGCCCATCTCCCAAATGTGATTCCTGGGTTTCCTGCCCTGAATAAGATCCAGACCCGGGATGCTTCCCGTGGCTGCAGCGATGCTCCAACCTTGGCCAGGGAGCAGCCTCTGTGACATCAGCCTTGTTGGGGTGACATCCAGGCCAGGAGGGGCCCCCTCCCACTCTGGAAATCCTTCTTTTCCTGCCCTGACCTCCAGATTTCTGCGATGTGGAGCTCATTGGTGGAAATGGATGGGCATAGCCCCACCCCCACCACGGCAGCTCCCATCCTGAGGGACAATTCCCTGCCCAATCCGTGCAGGAACGTGTCCCTGCTGTCCCTAATGTCTCCTGGGATGTGCCCTTAGTCCTGGTGGTGCTGCCCATGCGGATGATCCGTGGATGATCCCGAGGGAGCAGCTGTTGGCACTGGGAGCACTCTGAGGTTTCCCTGCTCCGGCTGTGGCCCCTGGCACACACAGAGCAGCGGGAACGTGGCCCGGAGCTGCCCCACGGCCTTGGCACAGCATTCCCAGGGCACGGATTCTGCGTCTCCCCGCGGTCCAATCCCACCGGCAGACGTGACCTGGCAGGAGTCAATCCCAAATCCCTGCTGGGGCAGCGGGGAGGGGTGTGGGATTGACCATTCCAGCAGAAATATCTTGGGATCATCCCCCAAGCCCCCTTAAGGACATCAAGGATGGCAGAGTTTTGCTTCCACCTCAATTTCTCCGGACTGGGAGGGAAGAAGGGAGGGCTGCTCCAGGTCTGTGCCTCTCAAAAAGGGAATTGCTGGGATGAGGATGCAGCTGGATGTCTGAACAAATGCTCCAGGGAAAGGGGCAGGTTATCCTGACCTGAAGGATTTGTGCTATCCCAGGTTTCCAAGTTGCAGCAGGGAAGTCATGCCAAGATTTTGCCTCTCTCCCAAAATTCCTGGGCTGCCGGAGGCCACGGAGTGATCCTGTGTTGATTTCCAGTCAGGGCTGATGGAAGGTGAGGGGTTGGTGTTTTGGAAGGAGGAAAAATCAGGAAAATGGGGGGGAAAAAAGGGGGAAAAAAGGAATCAATCCCAACATGGGCTGGAGCAGCTGCATTGGGATTTCAGTCAAACCTTGGGATAATTCACCTATGGGAAGGCTGGAATTTGGGAGCAGGAGCTCTTTTCCCATTCCTGGTGCAGGCAGAGCTCCCTCTGATCCCAGGGGAAGAGAAATTCCTGCGTCTCCAGCTCATTGCTCCCAAATCCCTGCTCCCAAATTAATCTTTTCCTCCCCTCCTCCTGAGGCAGAGGACCAAAAACTTTGGGATAGTCCAAAGGGATAAGGCAGGAAATGGGAGAAGCTTTGCTGGGCCTGTGGGAAACTGAGGCAGCATCTGCTTTCCACATTCCCAGACAGAATTCCTTGGGGAGCTTGGAGTCACCAAGGTGTGCAGGATCTGAATGTCTGGAGTTCAGTAAGACAAGATCACTCAGAATTCCCAGGTGAATCCTGAGGATGTTTTGCCTCTTGAGGGATATTCCAGGTTTTCACCTGGAGCAGGGAGGTGCAGGACCATGGAGGCGCCACAGGTAATCCCAAATCCTGGCTCCGCTTCTTCAGGAGACTTGGAGTCACCTCCACAGGTCCCTTTTGGCTTGAAAAGCTGGGCTTGAGGAGGATGAGGACTTCTCCAGGATGACCAGGATGGGATTCCTGGGAATATCGGAGTCATTTCGGTTGGGATTAATCATTCCTGAAGCATGGAATGCCATGGGTGTTGCTGATGATCCAGAAATAGAATTCCAACCCCTGCTGATCCCTGTGCACCAGCTCCATGCTCCGATCTCTGGGAAGAACATCTCTGCTTGGGCAGCCCGAGGGGAAATTATGGGAATCTTCTCCTTGCTTGGAAGTTGATTTTTCCATAGCTCAGCCTCTCAGGTCCCACCTCATTTGCTCCAGGGAAGCAAACGAGGGAAACAGGAAACCCTTTGGGACTGACAAATCTTGTCCCAAAATTCCTGTTCCTGGAAAGGCACCACAAATCTCAGTTCTCCTGGATAAATGGCACGTGCTGACTACAAATTGTGGATTCCAAATCCGTGGAAGTGCCCAAGGCCAGGTTGGATGGGGCTTGGAGCAGCACCCTGGGATAGTGGAAAATGTCCTTGCCCAGGAAATGGGATGATCCTAGAGGTCCCTTCCAACCCAAACCATTCCAGAATTGCAATGTTTTCCCTTTCCCCTTCTTTCTCCTGCACTTCCCTTCCCCTTCCCAGCGATTCCCTAGTGCTCTCCCAGCAGATCCCATCATTCCCTGCCCTCAATCCCAACAAATCTCTTTGCCTGGAGCTGCTTTTTGAGTTGCTGCCAGGGAAGTGGCACAGCAAGGACCCCGTTATTCCCCAAAATGAAGCCCATAAACAAGGATGACCAAGACCTCCCCAGGGACATTTGAGGTTTGCTTTTGTGGCTGGGACATCAGCCAGGGAATGGAAATTCCAGAGGACATTCTCATCCTACCCCACAGGCTCCAGAGGGGCAAGGAAAGGGGGGGAAAGGGATCCAAATTGATTTTACAGCCTCAGGATAAAGCTGTTGTGTCCCCCTTCCCTTTGGCATTTCTGCTTTCTCCGGACAATGAGAGAAAAGCAACATTCCCAGATCTTTTCCCCACGAGGATCTTTTATTTTCCAGCAAAACCTAGCAATGGGAAGAGAGAAGGGGATGATTGAGCAAGAGGAGCAGGTGGGATTTGATTGGAAAACCAGGAAGCCCGGGGAGGAGCCTCCATCCCTTCCAGGTGCTCCTGGGATTTCAGGAACGAAGGGGAAAACATCCCTCGGGATAAAACTATTCCTTGGACAAACTGCATGCCAAGGAACTCAGTGCAGGAATTTCTGCTGAGGAAATTTAGGGAAAGCTGATTTAAAGGGATTTGCTGGCGGTTTTTAGAGGGATTAAGTCAGCAGGGACAGGATAACCTCGACCTCTTCCTCGAAAACAGCTGGATTTGGGAGCTGGACCCATCTGGGACAATTTCTGCCTTCCCTTGGATGCTCCTCTTGCTCCCAAAATTCCCATCAGCAAAAATTCCTCCTCAAAAATCTTCTCAGTGCTCCTGAGTGGCCAATTAATGAGGAAGAAAAAAAGAGGCGGGGGCAGAAATCCCAAAAAAGGATTATCCAATTTATTTCAGGTGCTGGTTTGAGGCAGGAATGAATTCCAGCTACTCTGGGCAGGAAAAGACCATAGGAGGAGCTCTGAGGGAATAGCTCAGGTTGGTAAATCCCATCCTGGATATTCCCAGTTTTTCATCAAGGCAGGGATTATTGGGAAAAATATATCCTGTATTTGTTCCTTTCTGTTGGATAAAGGGTTTTACCAGGATGAAGGATTTTGGAGGGGAATAAAAAGGTGAAGGCATGTGGGAATTTGATAAAAGAGGAGGGAATTGTTGAATATGGGAATCTTGATGTTTTGGCACTGGAATTCACTGGGATGAAAAATTCCCAGTGCCTTTTATCTCCTTTTTCATTGTCCTGAGCAGAATGTGCAGGGAGTTCATGGAATAAATGGAGCAAATTTTGGAATTAATGTGGATTTTGGGATTCTCAGCATGGCACACGTGGCCTTAAAAAGAGAGAAAATCCATGGATATTGATGAAAATATCCCTTTTTTTGGTCAATTTTCCATCTTAGCCTAATTCCAGGAAGCAACAGTTTAGGAAAAAAGGTGACACTTGATGGCTGTCACCTCCCAGCTTTGGGGCAGTTTAGGACATTCCTGCCCCCAGAATTTGCATCCAGGCTCCAGATTTTCCCATCTCCTGCTGGATTTGGGCTTTGCTCATTTGTCTGATCCTGGTTGGTATTTGTTGGGATTTTTCAGTCCTTGCTCTCTTCATCTGAGTCTCAAATCCTGCCACTTAGGGATTAATTTCCCTCCTCTCTCCATATCCTATGGACGTCTCATCCTGGGGCCTCCATCCCTGTTTTTCTCCCACCCAAAGGGATCCAAATCCCCTCCAAAGCAGCGGCTGCTTCATTCCCAGCACTACCCACTCATTCCCAAATCCTGAAGCCCCACATGGGCACTTCTGGAAGTGAAGCCACTTCTTTTGCTGCCTGGGAATCTCCATATTCCCAAAAATTGGCACAAATGGTTTAAGCAAGGCCATCCCCCAACATTTTATTTGGATCAGGTGGTGGGATTGTTTTTCCAAGGGAAAGCTTTGCCCAGCCAGAGCCAAACGTGCCTTGGATCAGAAAGTTATCACAAGTAAAATATTCCCATGGATTCCTTTCACCTTGGACAGCCGGGCTGGGAAGAGGAGCAGAGGATTTAATTTTGCCTTAAAATCAGGAGATCCAGGGCAGGAAAATCCAAGGAAAATCAGGAAAATGTGCAGTTAGGGGGTTGAAATTCCTCCAGCAGCTGGAAGATCCAAAGGTGTTCCAGGTTTTCGAACTCTGGGTGTTTGTGCTGTCCCACCTGCTGTCCCTTGATCCCAAATCTGAGGATTCCAGGGTTGGATAATCCCCAGTCCCTGGGGATCTTTCAGCCCCATGAAGGCACTGGAATATCCCCACAAGGGTTGGGACAGAGGGGATGCCAAGTTCCAAACTCCCAGCTCCCAGCCTGGTTTTCCCTGGATTTTTAATGGGATTTATCCAGCACCATTCCACCATTTTACCAAAAACTTCAAAGAATTGATGTATTCAAACACCAGGATTCAGTGAAAATCTCTAGCTTAAACCATAAATTTATTTACATTCACATTTCCACCCCTTTGACCAAGGAGAAGCCCACAAAGTCAGGTCCTAAATAGATTGGTTTTTTATCATTTAAACCATTCTTTGAGAGGAGAGGAGGGAATGTGGGGTCAGTTTTGGTGGATTTTTTTTTTTTTAAGGATAAGAGCAGGTTTAGGAAATCAAACCTGAGCTGAGCTTGGAGCTCTGTCTCTGCCCAGCTCCAGGCCCAGCCCTCGGAGATTTTTCCCTTTTATTTCTGGGAATGAAACTGTGTTTTCTGCACATCCCTCTAAGCACAGTCAGAGCAGCCGAGGACTGAGCGTGCTTGGGATGAATCCCTCGGAATTCCTGAGGTCCCATCCCTCTAAATCCAGCCTAACTCCTCTAGCTTTGGCAGAATCGCTCCGGCTTTGTACAGATCCGAGCGCCAGCGGGAGCTGACCCCAAGCTTTTCTGTTCCCAGTCCAAGCTGAAGTGAGGGATGGTGCCTTAAATGTGGACAGGCCAAACATCTGGGAAGGGCTGGAATCGTTCCTGTTAACGTGGACGCGGTTTGGAAGTGACTCCCGCTTGTGAAGGGTTTTCAGCCTGGATTTATTCCAAGGACACGAAAACCCAACTCCCGTTTTACTCCCGGCCCCTTATCAGATTTAACTCCACAGCTGCGTGTCTGTTGCCCCCGTTCCTCTCCCTGGGAGCCCACTGGGAAATCGAATCCCGGTTTATTTGGGAGCTGGGATTCATTAACCCTTGTTATGTCATTTGGAGGGAGTTTGTGTCAGGAGTTAATTGGCCCTCAGCTGTTTCCTGTTACTGTCTTGGCAAAGGGGGGAAGGAACCTTGATTTGGGATAGGGGTGGTTTGGGGAGTGCAGGGAAATCATGGGATGGGTTGGTTGGGAGGGATCTTAAGGATTATCTTAATCCCATCCCATTCCATGGGTAGGGACACCTCCCACTATCCCAGGCTGCTCCAGCCTGGCCTTGGACACTTCCAGGGATCCAGGGGCAGCACAGCTGCTCTGGGCACCCTGTGCCAGTTCCTCCCGACCCTCCCAGCCAGGAATTCCTTCCCAAGATCCCATCCATCCCTGTCCTCTGGCAGTGGGAGCCATTCCCTGGGTCCTGTCCCTCCATCCCTTTTTCCCAGTCCCTCTCCAGCTCTCCTGGAGCCCCTTCAGGCCCTGCAAGGGGCTCTGAGCTCTCCTGGGGCAGAGGGTGGGGAGATGCTGTCAGCTCCCAGTTCTGCCTGGGACAGATCCCTCCACACATTCCTGGGATTCAGGCAGGATTTTATGGAGCCTGACGCCTGTGGATGAAATCTCCGTGCAGAGGAGGAAGCAGCACAGGAGGTTGTAACTCCTAAGAGGAGAGGGGTCCTTGGCATTCAATTATTTCCTAGGAATGTTTTCCTCCTGGATAGCAGCCTCATCCCTGCAATCTGGGATGCTCCATCCCAAAACTGCTGCTTTCATATATGAATGTGCACAATGGGGTCAGCCCCAGCCTGCGCTTCCTCTGCCACCTCCATGGATGGTAATTCCATGGAGGAGCTGCTCCTCGGGACACAACTGCACAGCAAACCGGGATTCCCAGGGTGAGGCCGAGGAAATTATGGATGCAGAGGAGGGTTTGGAAGTGGAGTTTGACCTCTCTGTCCCCTCCTTGCAGGTGGATGCCGACGATGTCATCACCAAGGAGGAGCAGATCTTCCTCCTGCTGAAGGCCAAGGCCAAGTGTGAGCGTCACCTGAAAGCCAAGGTGCCCAAGGTGCACGGTGAGTGCTCCCAAATTCCGGGGCTGGATATAGATCCACCCCTGCTCCTCCCAGCCTTTCCCCTTAGCCCCACATGCTGGGAGCAGGGAGGGAAGGAAGCACTTGGAGCATCCCAGCGAATCGTTTTTTCAGGATAGTCCAGGGGGAGGAGGTTTCAGTGCGAAGTGTTGGAAAGCAAAGCTGTCCCAGACTTGTTCTGCTCTAGAATTCCAAATGCCTAGGGTCCAGGAGGATGCAGAAGTTGTGGAATTATAGCCCTGGTTGTTATACCCAATGCACAAGAAAGAGCACCAGCCACCAGCTCTGCCAGGATCACAGAATTCCAGAATGGGTTGGGTTGGAATGAACCTTAAAGATCTGTTCCACCCCTCTGGGCAGGGACACCTCCCACTGCCCCAGGCTGCTCCAACCTGGCCTTGGACACTTCCAGGGATCCAGGGGCAGCTACAGCTGCTCTGGGAATTCCATCCCAGCCCCTTCCCACCCTCCCAGCCAGGAATTCCTTCCCAAGATCCATCCATCCCTGCCCTCTGGCAGTGGGAGCCATTCCCTGTGTCCTGTCCCTCCATGCCTTGTCCCCAGTCCCTCTCCAGCTCTCCTGGAGCCCCTTCAGGCCCTGCAAGAGCCTGTGAGCTCTCCCTGGAGACTTCCTTTCTCCAGGTGAACATTCCCAGCTCTCCCAGCCTGGCTCCAGCCCTAGAGCAGCTCCTAGGCCTCCTCTGGACTTGTTCCAGAGGAAAGCCACTATTCCAAATCCCAAAAATCCTTTGCAGCCAGTGATAGGGAAAACAAAACAGCACTCCAAGGCCTTTCTCCTTCCCCACTCTCTCTCCTCGGAAGGGCCCAAGCTCAGCTGAGCCTCTTCCTCCCATTTCCTTTCTATTTTGGGCTGGAAAATTACTCCCAGCTGTGGGACTAGTGGGGAGGAGGAAGGAGAGAACTCTCTGATGTGGGGAGTAAAGCCCTCACCCACTGCTGGCTCCTTCCCTCACATTCCCAAGTGTTAATTCCTGAGGGACCCTTCAGTCCCCGGGGTGGGTGTCCTGTGCCACTTCCTCTATTTCACAGGAAAACGGGACAAGCCACGATGTTCCTGCACCTCGGCTTTCCCTTCCCTCGGGGAGTGCTGTGGGAAAGGTCCCCAAATCCAGCTTCACCACCTGCCCTCCCGGTGCCTTTGGAAATGCCAGCAAGGGCCATAAAATCCAAGCTTTCCTTTGATTCCGAGCCTCCTGTTTTCCATCAGCAAACCTCAAGCCACATCCTCTGCTGCTCCTTTGTCCCCTCACCCCGTGCCCAATTAACACCTCGTTAATGAGCACATGTGTGAAGGCATTTCCTGCTGGTGTCTCGCTGCCCACCCGGTCCTGCTCTTGCACCCCTTTTCCAGCTTTCCTGAGGCAGCATTTGGGATTGATCCCCCTTCACTATGGGCAGGGATGGGGATGTGATTGACAGCCCGATTTTGGGCTCTTTCCCACGGGCAGAGCAAAGGAAGCAGATCCCAGGGATTTGGAGATCCCGTGATTTTGGTACTGGTTGGAGACCTGGATCTGGGACGGGAACGAAAAACTTCCAAGATCCGATGGTTTAATCCTATGGACCAAATCCTGCCCCTGGAAAAAGCTGTCCTGAGCTCCTCAGACCCCCTGCTCCATCCTCTACAGCAAATCCAATCCCAAATAGTCCAAGAGGAGGAATCATCTGGATTTCAAAGCTTTGGAGACTTCACTCATTAGAGGAAGAGAATTGGATCCAATTAATCTGCATTAATCCAAAGGCAGAATGAGTTCCCACTCAACTTTTCGCAAGGAATGTTTTTTTAGGATTTAGCACCCCATAAATTCCCTTTAAGACTTCCCAAACAAGGCAGGGATTTGCCAGACTGCCCCTGAGATGGTTTAAGGAGTTTGTGGTCCCAACAAAGAGTTTTCCAATTTGGAAAAGTTATTCCCACTTTTCAGAGGAGCTGCCATCCACAGATTTTGGGATTTCAGATGTCCTTGGACACAGGGAAGGTGGTTGGGTCCGGTGCTTTCATCCTTGGATGATCCAGAATTTGGGATGTGGTGTCTGTTTTGGTGATCAGAGACATCCAGACCTCTGCCCTCCTCATCCAGAGGGAGGATCTCATCCTGTTACCTCTTCACTCACTGCAGATCCCAAAGAAAACTCTGGAAAGGGCAACAGTCCTCACCATTATGATGCTCCAGCTCCTATTCACAGATAGGATTTAAAAGGAAAAATTTCTGAGGAAAAGTAGGGTTGGTTTGGAGCAAAATAAATCCTGGATGTGGTTTCCAGTTGACCCACGGTCAAATCCATGCTGGGTTTGTCATTCCAAAGGGAAAAGGACAGGCCCACAAAGAGGCAGCAGTTTTGGGGAGATCCTCAGGAAAACACATCCCACAGTTATCCAAGGATGAGATTTCTCCAGCCTTTCTTAAGGAGTTGTTTGTGGTGAGGGATAAGATCCATGTTCAGCTCCGCTGGAAGGGATCTTCCTGGAGAGCCAGAATCCCTCTGGGATCATCCTGGAGTAACTCCAATCAAGGGCCAGCCCTGCCGACAGCCCAGCAGTGTTGGATGTTTGGGAAAGGAGAAAGCTTCCACTTAAAATTCCTGACCCAACTTGAGGACTTGAGGGGGATCTCTCCTGGGAAACTCCTCCCCACAGGGGTCATAGGAAAAGAGTCTTTGACCCCATTCCAGAAAGTGGGAACATGTCCTGGCTGGCAGGGTTGATATTCCAAAGAAAAATCTTAGGGGACAAAAAGGTTAAAACCCTCTAAATTTTCAGACTTTCTTCAGCCACTGTTTATGTGTAAAAACTCCGAATTCCCCTTTTTTCACCCCCTAAAAAGGTTAAAATTCTGTTTTATGGGAAGATGAGGTCCTTCCTCTCCTCCTGGAGGGCTCACAGGGATCCTCTGGCCCCTGGCCACCTCCCAGGTGTCACTGAGCCCTGGCTTCTGATCCATGTGGCTCCCACATGGATCTGTGCCATGAGAAGCCGTGGCTGAGCTGCTCCGGGAGATTCCAAAGAGCCCCGGCAGGATTTGTGCGTCATCTCCACCTTTGGCTGAGGCACTGAGGGCTGGAGACCCAAAATACGAAACCAAAAAAACCCAAAAACCCTTCCCCCACAAGCATTTGGTTTCCTCCTTTTCTCTTCCCCCACTCCACCCCCCCCCCCCCCCTTTTTCCTTAAATTTTTTCTCCAGATGAAAGCCTTTGGTAAAGAACAGGAAACCCAAAAATGTCTCTTCTCCCAACACAAATATTCCATCCCAGCCCCGGTGGGCAGCTGATGCCACCCCAAAGTTAAACCTGGAAGGGGATGAAGTGAAATTCCCAGCCCTGAGCCATCAGACCTGACTTTTTTTTTTTTTTTTGTCCATGAATTAAAAGCTTGTCTTTGCCTGGTTTGGAAAAGGAGATGGGACATTTTGTGGGGAAAGAAGAGGGAGTTTTGCACAACCCTGTCATTAGCAAAGGCCATGGCCAGCCCTTTCTCTGAGCCCGAGGTGTTGCAGCTCCAAACTGTGTTGTTTTATTAATAAATAAACCTGTTTTCCCAGGAAAGGTGTTATTTTTAGTTGGGAATCTGGGTCTATTTACCTGGGTTGTGCATCCCAGTTTGGTTTCACTGTCCCTAAAGGACCTAGAGCTGATTCCAGGCTCTTGCTTGCCTTGAGAACCCCCAAAATCTGCTCCTGGTTTCCTCTCCAGAGGGTCCAACACCATTCCCTGATGCCAGGAGCTCCAAGAGGTTGGGAGAAGCCTTAGATACCTCAAAAATTAAGGGAGACAGAAGCATCCTAAGCCCTAAACACCCTAGCCCTCTATAAATACATAATTTCTCCAGCTATTTCCATCTTCTCCCAGTTTCTGTCCTCAGTCCTTGCAGATGTGGCCCAAATTCCACAAAAAAACCCCAAACCATTCCTTGTGAATATATTCCCAGCACAGTTTTGGCTTGGAAGAGCTGTCACTGCCCCAGTGGACACCATCTGGGGGGTCAGCATGGACTAGGAGAGCTTCTAGGATGGAATTATGGACCAGGAGAGCGTCTAGGATGGAATTATGGACCAGGAGAGTGTCTAGGATGGAATTATGGACCGGGAGAGCTTCTAGAATGGAATTATGGACCAGGAGAGTGTCTAGGATGGAATTAAGGACTGGGAGAGTGTCTAGGATGGAATTATGGACTGGGAGAGCTTCTAGGATGGAATTATGGACCGGGATAGTATCTAGGATGGAATTATGTACCAGGAGAGCTTCTAGGATGGCATTATGGACCAGGAGACCTCTGAGAATGGAATCACAGACCAGACTGTTCTTCTGGAGTATGAGGGAGTTCATAGTCATCAATATGAACTGTGATGGACTTGAAGGAGCTGGAACTGGGATGTGGCCTCTACCTGCAAAGTTTTATGGGCCAGGGGCTCCAGTCCACAGAGCAGCTAAACAGAGCTTGGAACTCATGGGAGGAACGGATCTTGGGAATTACGAGAGGCACAAGTGGTCTGTGGTTTAGATTTGTAAAGGAACACAGAGAAAGGGTGGAAAACATTCCAAAAGGCAGCTGAACTCTAATGCTAATTATCAACCTTGTTTTAATGATTGATGGGAGTGATAGTTTTCCCTCTCAGAGGCAAGCTGGAGGGGATTGGAAGGACTGGAAGTGCTGGAATGAGGAAAGAATTGGATGTGCCAGCAGTGGCAGGTAGGGAGATCCCAATGGGATGTTGGATGTTGAATTTCTGCTCCTGGGTTTTGAATCTGGGAGGTGGATGGGCAGTGTCCAGATGGAAGTGGCTGGTGAGGTCAGGAAGGTGTCTCCAGAGCTGAGTCATGGAATTGTCTGGTGGCCTTGGGACTGGGGTAAGCCAAGACATGTTGTGACATGGAACAGCTCCTGGCCCATGTCCATCCCCTCCAATGTCCGTTTCCTCCAGGGCTGAGTATGGAAGGGGTGTTCTGTCCATGAGACACTGGGTGAAGAGCAGCAAAGGCCTTGAAGCAGTGACAGAGAGAAGCTGCATCCACCTATGGCCGTGGAACTTCTGGAGTGGGTCCAATGGAGCTGAGGAAGGGCCTGGAACATCTTGGTGCCCAGGAAAGGCTGAAGGACCTGGGGCTGCTCAGCCTGGAGAGGAGCCCCAGCTGAGAGAGGCCCCAGCCCTGTGTGTCCCTGGGTGTCCCTGGGTGTCCCTGGGTGTCCCCATCTGTCCCTGGGTATCCCTGAGTGTCCCTGTCTGTCCCTGAGTGTCCCTGTCTGTCCCAGTCTGTCCCTGGGTGTCCCTGTGTGCAGGGAGGGGCAGAGCAGGGCCAGGCTGTGCTCCAGGGCCCAGCGATGGCACCAGAGCCACTGGCAGGGACTGATCCCAGGAATTTCCCCAGCACAGGAGGCAGAACTTCTGCCCTGGGCAGTGCCCAGCCCTGAGCAGAGACCAGAGAGGCTGTGGGGTCTCCTCCCTGGGGATATTCCAGAACTGTCAGGATGTAATCCTGAGCCCTGCACTCTGGGATGGCTCTGCTGGAGCAGCTGATCCATTGTGGTCCCTTACAGCCTGATTCTGTTGGATCAGTGAGAATCCCACTCCTCACATCCTTCCAAACTGTCCAAACAATATCCACAATATCCATATCCACACACAACCAGGTCACACAACTGGGTCACACCCCCTCTTCCTCCAGCCACACCCTCCTATAGACCAAGACGGCCCCAAAAGCAGCCCCTCATCTTCCCTGCCCTCACAGCCAGGTTCAAAATCCATCTGCAAAGCCCTAAACTTAATTCCTGCCCCTCCAAGCCCCCATTCCTCCCTTTTCCTATCCCAAAATTGTTTCTCCCTCATTCCTATCCCAAAACAATTCCTTCCCTCTTTCTATACCAGAACAATTCCTCCTCACTTCCTATCCCAAAACAATTCTTTCCCCTTCCTATCCCCAAATGATTTTCCCCCCTTCCTATCCCAAAACAATTCCTCCTCTTTCCAATCCCCAAATGATTTCTTCCCCTTCCTATCCCAAAACGCTGCCTCATTTTTTTTGGGTCGCTCCTCCCCGCCTGCTTCTAATGCCCCAAATGTCCTTCCCGTAATGGAGTGACCACAATCACACAGCGTATTCCAACTGTGGTCTCCCGGGTGCCGGAATGAACTGGGCTTATTTATATTCCGTGCCCCTGGATAAACACCTCGAGCCCGTGTTTGCATTTGTGCAGCTGCCAAGGAGCCTCGCAGATGGTTTGAATGCGTTCTCCACATGCAAAGTGTCCCGTTCCACCTGGAACGGGAATTGAGGCTGGGGGAAAAGAAAGGAGCAGGAAGGGAAAGGAAAAGGGGAAAGGAATAGGGGCAGGGAGGAGGGAATGACTCTCTGTGCACCCTGAGCAGGGATGGCCCAAATTTGCTCCTACTTTTCTCTCTTCTACCAAAGCAACCTCTTGGATTCTGGGATTCTGAATTGGCTCAGGTGGAGGAGCAAAATCAAGGAGCAAAATGAGGGATGCATTTGGGGCAGCCCCTTCCCAAAGTGTTCTGGGATTGGCCTTCCTGCCTTCCAGAGGGAAATCCAGCCGCAATGACATCCAGGAGTGTTTTTGCTTGTTCCCATCTTGGAATGACTTCAGTTTTCACGTCCTGAGATTCCATCCTTCAACAGGAAAGGATTGATCCAAGAGATGTCTTGGTGGACAAGAGCCAATGGGATCCTGGAGGGACCCCATGCTTGCCTCCAGGTCTCATTTCTTCAGGAATGTCATCCAAGAGAGTTTTTGCTTGTTCCCATCTTGGAATGACTGCAACTTCCATGTGCTTCAAGGGGGAAGGTGAGAGCCAAGAGATGTCCTGGGATCCTGGAGGGATCCCATGTTTCCCTTCAGGACTCATTTCTCCAGCACTGAAGTGGTCAGTGATGTCCTCAAATCACGAGGAATTCCAGTGCCATTCCCACCTTCCGTGTCCCCATCCATGAGAGACACAGCTCTGGATTCAGAGGAGGCAAATCCCTGAGGGATAAACACGATCATCCCTTCAGCATTGCCTGGCTGATGGATACACACCCAAAACACTCTGGGATGTGGGATATGTGTGAGACTTCCTTGTTTTCTCAATAGTTTATGAATTCCTTTGGACTTCCATCATCTGTGAATCCTACTATTTCTTCCAAGGAAAGAAATGTTTGACTTTTCCGGTTCCACATCCTGAACTACCTGGATCGATCCAAACAGCACAGTGGAACCCTCAAACTCATTTTCACCAAAATTCCAAGAGGTTTTCAATACGTTTTTCCAACTGGATCCTTTGGAATTCTCTGTGCTTTGGAATATTATTACCAGTGTCTCAGGAGGGACTGATTAATAGGCCAAACTTTCCCAATTTTCTACTTTCTTCTTGGAATTCAGCCTGGATCTCCTTGGGGAAATGACCGGGAGAAAAGGAAAACAAAGGGAGAAGCCAAGTTGTTGATACTGTGAATGTTTTTATAAATTCAGGGGAAAAAATATTTGGAGGAGCTCTTTGGGCAAACAAGCAGAAAGGGATGGCTTGTCTGGATTCCAGCACAATAGGAAATACGGGATTTTCCCTTCCTCTTTTATCAGAGGTCCATGGAATGATTTGGGTTTGGGAAGGGCCTTAAAGACTATCCAGTTCCACCCCTGCACTGGGCAGGGACAGCTCCCACTATCCCAGGGTGATCCAAGCCCTGTCCAACCTGGTCTTGGACACTTCCAGGGTTGGGGCATCCCCAAATTCTCTGGAAAGGCTGTTCCAGTGTTCCACCACCCTCATAATAAAAAATTTCTTCCTTGTAATTAGTGGGAATGAACCCTCCTGTGGTTTAAACCCATCCCTCCTTGTGGTCCTGGGAGATCTCCTTAGATGGGACAATTGGAGGGATTTGGGATAGGAGAGGAGGATGGTGAGGCTCCTCTGCAGGACACGGAGGGGACAAACAGCTTTTGGCTGTGTTAAACCCCAGGAATGTGGATCCAACAATCCCAAAGTGTGACTGTGCCTGATATCAGTCCATATTTCCATTTGAAAGAGGTTTTCCAAGAGTTTCAGTCAATGTAGGAGCTCCTCAAATCATTCCAGGAGCTCCAGAGGCACCCAGCTTGACCTGTGGATGTTCCTCACCAGGTTCCCCTACCTGCAATCTCTGTTCCCAACCCAAATCATCACTCCTTCCCCTGTGGCTCCCGGGATTTTCAGGAAACAGCTGCTTTATCCTGAATTTTAGGGGGGTGTCCAGGTGGCAGATCCAAAATATGCACCCGTCCTTCCCTTAACTTGTCATCTATCACCGGGGAATTCCAGGAAGGAAACGATCACTGAGATGTTTTATCCCTCCTCCAAGCTGTCCTGGAATGGCTTTTCCAAGCAAGGAATGGAGAGAGAGAGGCCAGAGATGATGGAGAGGAGGGGGAAGAGATTTCTCTGGGAGGGGTTCAGGTCTTGGTAACAATGATGGATCCTTTTGTTGAGAAGCTCAGACGCTTCCCAAATTTTGAGTCTCACTGGATTCTTATCCGGATTTAATACTCAGGATGACTCAGGAGAATCCTTTAATGACTCAGGATTAAATCATTTAAGGAATCATTTCCATGCAGAGGTCAAAATTTTAAATGCAAAAATCATCTTTTGAAATATTCCTAGGGCACCTCTTGGCTCCCCAAATTGTCCCCCCATAAAGCAGCATTCCAGGGGTGTCCCACCACCGTTCCCTTCAGCTTTGGGGAGGATTTTGGGGGCTCAAAGTACCCAAAAATCAATAATTGTGAGGTTTGTTATCAGTTTTCCATGTTTCCAGCACAAGGAGGATGCACCCACCACAAAATTTAGCACTTTCTTCTTTTCTGGCCACATATTTCGGTGGGATGCGAAATGAAATCTCTTAAAAGTGAAATTGCCCTTTGCAATTTGCGAAGATTTTGGAAAAGTGGAAGATTTGCCCTCTCATTGCAGAGCACTTTTGGAGGACTGTTTTTCTCTCAGAGTTGTTTCTCCACTGTGTTTCTTTTAATGTTTACTCAAATTGATTTATTTTGTCATAAGAACTGACTTTATTTTAGGCAAGAGCACTTTGAGGGCTCCATTAAATCTTTATTTACTTTCTTGTCTGCAGAAAAAATGTCAAGGACATCAACATTTTGTCCTGAGCCAAATTTTGTGGGGCCCTGTGTTGTTTTTTGGTTTTTTCCTTTGTCTTTTGTACCTTCCAGAGAACTGAGAAATAAATAAACTCTTTTTTTCCCAGTGTAAATTATCCTGCAAATAATGAGCCAGAGGGAAGAATTTTCCCAGTTTTCATGAATAGGAAATGTATTTTTCTCCTCCTAGTGGGACTCTAAGCAGACAAAATGCAATAAATCATTTCCCTCTTTTTTATCACGCGGTTGTTGAGGAATTTTTGCTCCTGACCCTCACTCCCAGTTGATGCTTTAGAAGAAAGGCTACGATTTGTCTGGTCCTTTTCATCCACACTAAATAATAGATAAGAAATCAGCTGCTAAATGAGGAGACTTTCAGTGTTTTTTATGTCCTAAAAACCACCAAAGTGAATTAATATGTGTCGGCTCTGACCCTAGACCAGCCAAAGGGCTTCGAAGCAATCCTGGTTTTCCTTTAATCTTGGGGAATCACGCTGGTGAGGAAGGATGAATTCCTGGGTGGTGGGAAGCTTTGATATCCATGGATCACGCTGAGATCTTGGCCCTGCTTGGATTTAATTCTGCGAGGAGTTTTTTTGTGGATGAGAGCAGGTGGTTCCTGTTCCTTGTGATCCCAGGTAACTCCTGTGTCCGACACTCGATAACCTCGTGGCTGAGGGCAGACAAAGCTCTGGGAGCAGATTTGGGGCAGATCCGACACTTTGAGCGTTTAATTCTCAGTATTGCACTGCAGCTGGAATTTCATGGGTGGGTGCAGTTACCCAGCCCAAAGCAGAGGAAATCCCTGAGAACACGGAGCTGGAAGCAAGCAATGCCTTGGGGGATTGTGGAGGGACCTGGACAGGTTGGGGAGATGGGCAGGGACGAAACTTCTGGAATTCAGCAAGGTCCCAAGGACCTGGGAAGATCATCCCATTCCACCTTCTACCATGGGCAGGGACATCTCCCACTATCCCAGGCTGCTCCAAGCCCCATCCAGCCTGACCTTGGACACTCCCACAGCTGCTCTGGGAATTCCATCCCAGCCCCTTCCCACCCTCCCAGCCAGGAATTCCTTCCCAAGATCCCATCCATCCCTGCCCTCTGGCAGTGGGAGTCATTCCCTGGGTCCTGTCCCTCCATGCCTTGTCCCCAGTCCCTCTCCAGCTCTCCTGGAGCCCCTTCAGGCCCTGGCAGGGGCTCTGAGCTCTCCCTGGAGCTTTTCCTCTCCCGGTGAACATTCCCAGCTCTCCCAGCCTGGCTCCAGAGCAGAGAGGCTCCAGCCCTGGGAGAAACTTCTCTGGAATTGCCTCCTCTGGACTCTCTGCAGCAGCGCCACGTCATTCTGATCCTGGCGATCCCAGAGCCGGACAGTACTTCCTTGCGGAATAAAACTTGGGATAATTCGCACCTTCTAGAGCCACACACTAAGAAGGGACTGGCAATATTCCCAGGGCAGGTTTCCCAATGGAATGCCAGCACTGGTTCTTCATGGAGAGCCCTCTCCAAGCAGGGGGGCACCGGTGTCACCTCTGCGGGTGCAGTGACTCCTCTTTGTCCCCGTTCTCTCCCACAGATGGCTTCTGCCTTCCGGAGTGGGATGGCATCGTGTGCTGGCCCGAGGGCGTGCCCGGCAAGGTGGTGGCCATGCCCTGCCCCGAGTACATCTACGACTTCAACCACAAAGGTGGGTGTGGACCCCAGCGCCAGGACAGGCCCTTCCTGATGGCCAGGAAATTCAAAATTCCCCTCGTCATCCCTTTTTTTTCTCACATGGTACCTCCCTTCCAAGCAGGAGTAAAGCCAGGGAAAAGGAAGGAAGGAAAGGAGCAGCCGTTGTTTATTGATAAACATAAATTATTGGGAAAAAAGCTCAGTTGGAACTGAAATAATCACAAATTTGCCACCTGCCCCTCACAGAATGTGACATTCTAAACACCAATTACCTGCTCACAGCTCCCAGTTGCAAATCCTGGCAATTTCTAAACCTGGATGTGTTGGACTCCATGAACTGTGTGTAACAATAGAACCCCAAAATATTCTTCAAACTTTTATTCTCTGCCTCGGGCTTTGTTAATCCTTTGTCCAGAGCCCTGGTGGGTGTCTGGGAGCAGAAAGTGGGAATTTCTTCCTGTCAGTACCAGCAGAGCTTGGGGGATGCACAAAGGGCATCCCTGACAGCCAGGAAATTCAAAATTCCCTTCATCATCCCTTTTTTCTCACATGGTGCCTCCCTTCCAAGCAGGAGCAAAGCCAGGGAAAAGGAAGGAAAGAAGAAGTCGCTGTTTATTGACAATGGAATAAAAGCTCAGTTTGAACTGAAATAATGGCAAATTTCCTACACAGATTGAAATGTTCTCAGCACCAGTTACCTGCTCACAGCTCCCAGTTGTAAATCCTGGCAATTCCCAAACCTGGATTTGTTTGTCCCCACAAACTCTGTGTAGCAATAGAATCCCAAAATATTCTTCCAACTTTTATTCTCTGCCTCGGGCTTTGTTAATCCTCTGTCCAGAGCCCTGGTGGGTGTCAGGGAGCAGAACGTGGGAATTCCTCCTTATCTCCCTTTCCCTCAGGCTCCACATTTCTTGGCTCAGAGCACACTTGGCCCGTCCGTGAATGTTCCAAGCACCCAAGGAGGGAAAAAGGAGGGAATTCAGACTCTCTGGTCAGAGCAGAGCACTGCTGGGGCTTTTGGAAAGCAAGGGAGGATATTCCCAGGCATCCTGGTTTCCCACAGTCTGTCCTGACTATTCCACAACAACTGAGAGCTGGGATTCACCCCTGGCAGGTGACCTCTCACTCTTCCCCTCAGAAGCCAGGACGAGCAAGGAGCCAGAGAATCGTGGAATTATTTAGGGTGGAAAAGCCCTCCAAGATCAGTCCATCGATCCCCCAGCACTGCCAAGGCCACCCCTGACCATGTCCCCAAGTGCCACATCCACAGGGATGTTAAATCCCTCCAGGGATGGGGACTCCACCCCTGCCCTGGGCAGCTGGGCCAGGGCTGGAGAGCCCTTTCCAGGAGGAACATTCCCAATATCCAACCTAGACCTGACTTAGTGCAATCCTTCCCTCTTTTCTCAATATTCCAACATGGCTTAGATTTCTCATTTCACTGATATCTGCTGGGTAAGTCAGGGAGTGTGGGAGCCCGATGGAGAGCCTTAGGTGATGGAATCAGAGAATCCCAGAATGGTTTGGGATGGAAAGAACCATAAAGATCATCCCATTCCACCCCTGCCATGGGCAGGGACACCTCCCACTGAACCCAGGCTGCTCCAAGCCCCATCCAGCACGGACTTGGGCACTGCCAGGGATCCTGGGGCAGCCACAGCTGCTCTGGGAATTCCATCCCAGCCCCTCCCCACCCTCCCAGCCAGGAATTCCCAATTCCCAATCTCCCATCCATCCCTGCCCTCTGGCAGTGGGAGCCATTCCCTGTGTCCTGTCCCTCCAGCCGTTGTCAAAATCCCTTTCCATCTTTCCTTAGGCTCCCTACTCTCACTCTGTAGTGCCAGGATCTGTGGGATTAATCCCTGTTTTCTGTGAGGGCATTTTAACACATGCCTGATGCCACAATTCCCACACAGACATCTGAACACGGATTTTCTGCTCTGCCAGCCCAACCCAAGGATGAAACCTCGCATTGCCTTCCTTCTGCATCCCCACGAGGAGGGCAGGGGTAACAAAATACCTTTTGACATGACCTGAACTTGCAAACAAAGCAAAATAGTACAAATCACCTTTTTTTTTCCCATAAGGTGAGATGCAAGGAATTCAGAGGGTAATTCTGGGCTTTGTTGTTTTCCAAGTCTTTCCTCCTTGATTTGCAGACCCAGCATCTGAACTTCACTAAGGGAAACTTAAGGCCTCCGTGGTGTTTCTCAGCTAAAAAATTGATACAGCTGATAAACTGACATGGAGATGGAAGTCGGTTTTTCAAGCCGAGCTTCCAAGCAGGCAGGAGGCCCCAGCATGGACGGGCTTGTGAAAAACACGTTCACTCTCCTGTGAAAATTTAAGAAGTTTGATAAAGGACAATAGAGCAAAGGTTATTACAGCCAGGGGCATCTTGGCACGCAGCCAAGAGCACCCTGTTATCTTTGGGGATACCCCTTAAACACCTTTTAATTACATCAGCCCTTTGCATATTCATAAGTCCTTATGCATAGTAAACTTTCCCCCAAACTAATTTACATGCTCCAAGAGCTGTTTAGCATGGCTTCTTCTTGGGTTCACCTTTTTAGAGCATGTGTATGCCTTGGTTGTGGTTTTAGTCCTTTTTTATCATCCCCTCCAGTTTTTGGGCCTTGCTCCACACCATCTTCAGAGGGTGAGTGCTGATGGTTGGCAGATCCGTACAGGTGTCCTCATCCTGTGTTCATGGGATGTTATCCCATCCCAGCAGGCATTTTAACACAAGCACACTGATATCAGCTACTTCACTAATCTTAATTAACAACAGAAATAAAAACTCTATAATGAAGTTCCTTTAACACCACACATATAAAATCCATTTCAATATTTGTGAAAAGCCAATATTATAATATGTATCTATAACAGGACCCACCTGGGGATGAATTTCCTGCCGTTTTCCCACTCATTCCGTGTCCCCTCTCTCCAGGCAGGGATGAATTTGGGATGAAATTCCTGCCGTTTTCCCACTCATTCCATATCCCCTCTCTCCAGGCAGGGATGAATTTGGGATGAATTTCCTGCCATTTTCCCACTGATTCCATGTCCCTCTCTCCAGGCAGGGATGAATTTGGGATGAATTTCCTGCCATTTTCCCACTGATTCCGTGTCTCCTCTCTCTCGGCAGGCCACGCTTATCGCCGGTGTGACCTGAACGGGAGCTGGGAGCTGGTCCCGGGCAACAACCGCACCTGGGCCAACTACAGCGAGTGCGCCAAGTTCCTCACCAACGAGACGAGGGAAAGGGTAGGCATTCCCATTCCTGCACGCAGCAGGAATTTCTGGCCTCACGCCGGGCTAACCCGCGGACCTCTGTCTCATTTAAAACCCCAGATGAGCTCCAGCTCATCTTCCTCCTCTTGGAAACCCTTCCTGAGCTTGCCAAAGCCACATCATGCTTTGATGGGCAATGATTTGATTGGAAAATTGTCCTCAAAGGCAGAAAAGTTTCCTGCAGCTGCCCTGATCCCATTCCTGAAGAGATCTTGGGGAAAATTGGAGCAGTCTCAGGGACGCTCAGAAGTGGTTGGAGGTTGTTCCATGGCATTGAGACTCCCTCTGCCACAGCAGGAAATCATTTTGCTGCCAGGTTGTTATCAAAAATTCCAATGTTTATGTGGTTGTCTCTGGGAGGGGATGCCCAAACACATGTGGAATCAAACCCAGAGCAACTGGTTGGGAGAGCTGGGAGTGTCCAGCCTGGAGAAGAGAAGGCTCCAGGGAGTGCTCAGAGCCCCTTCCAGGGCCTAAGGAGGCTCCAGGAGAACCGGAGAGGGACTGGGGACAAGGGATGGAGGGACAGGACACAGGGAATATTTTTGAGCTGAAAGAAGTAGAATTAGATGGAATATTGGGAAGGAATTCCTGGCTGACGGTTGGGAGACCCTGGCACAGGGTGCCCAGAGAAGCTGTGGATGCACCTGGATTCCTGGAAGTGTCCAAGGCCAGTTTGGAGCAGCCTGGGACAGTGGGAGGTGTCCCTGCCCATGGCAGAGAGTGGAATGGGATGATCCTTAAGATCCCTTCCCACCCAAACCTAACTGGTATTCCATGATCTTGAATTAATTCTGGTATAGTCACAATTTGGAAACAGTGACAGCAGTCCAAAGTTGGAAAAGGGTTTCAAACATGGATAAGGTCTGGCGTACTCCTGGGAGAAAAAAAAAAATCTGTGAGCCAGAAATTTCCAAAAATTCAGATAATGATAAAATAGCAGCTGCCAGAAATTTCCTTCCTCCCCATGAACCAGCCTGGGGCTCTGTAATGCTGGAAGTCTGGAAGGAATTCCATGCTAAGGTGACAGCAAAGCTGTGCCTGGTGTCACTCAGGAGGATGTGACCTCCTTGTCCCACAGAGAATGACGTTCCCACCCACACACACCTGTAATTCCCAAAGAATTTACCCAAACCCTCTGGTTTTCCGGTGGTTCTTGGAAGAGTCCCCTTGGATATGGGGCATGGCATCAGGGACTGATCTGCTGCAGGGAGGAGCATCCCGGACAGCTGGAGATAAGGATCTAACCACAGCTTCCTTGAGGATGATCCAGGGGCCCTTCGGGACAATGTTCTTAATTTTAAATCTAACCACAGAGCAGGGGGTTTTGATTTTTGCTTTGGTTTTTTGATGTTTTTTTTTAATTTCTTTTTTGTTTGTTTTGTTTGTTTGTTTGTTTGTTTTTCATTTTTTGTTGCCTTTTTTTTGTTGTTGCTGCTTTTTTTCTCCTTAAGAGTGAGGCAACTCACAAATGAAGTGATTAAGGAAAGTTAGGAAATGAGGGAAAGGAGGAAGTGAGTTCCTTGAGCTGCTGAGTGTTTTCTCTCATATGGACAAGGAGCAGAGGATTGTGTGCACAGGGCGCTGCTCCAGCCACTCCAGCAAAGACCTGGATGATGTTCCCTTCCAGAACCAGTCTGGTGGGATTTTTCCCAGTTTATAGTGGAAAGAACTCTTTTAGCCCCAGAGTTTTCCAGGAAGGTGCTGGAGCAGGTGTCGGGGTCATGGAGCACCTTGATTACTGTGCAAAGGTTTGACCTCTCTGAAATCATCTCCCCTGTCCCACTACCCTCAGCCCACCCACCCTGGGGTGGGAATTGTCCATTTGATTCCCAAAATTTCCCCTAGGGAAAGGACATCCTTCCCTTTTTCCCTTTAACCTTCCACTGGCAGGAATGTCAGGGTGGCTTGCTAAAGGAAGGGCACAAAGAGCAACAGAATTGCCCCCCCCGCTTTTTTTTTTTTTTTTCCTCCACCACAAGGAAGAAATGGAGACTTTCAACCTCCAGGGTGATTTAAAAAGCTGAAAGCAAAATCTCCTGTGCTGGGTTTGATGTGCCTGACTTTGTCTGTGTCCCCTGAGTGAGACAGGGTGAGGACTCTTTGCTTCTTTTTGCCAGTGTTGGGACTAAATGTGTGAGATGGAATTTCTTGTTGGGACTCAGATGTTTATCAGTTCTTATCTCTGTCACAGTCTCACAAACCCTGAGTTCTGCAGCCCTTCACTCCAACAAACTAAACATGGAGCCCCATCTCTCTCTCTACAAGGCCTTTCAAGTATCAACTGTCCAATTGAGAAATGACACCTGAATTGTTTTTACTTTTAACCCAATAACCAACCACCCATGCCCGAAATGGGGAATTTTTTATCCAATTACACAAAATCACCCAAACCCATGGAGAAGGAGGTGAAGGAGAAGGTGAAGAAGAAGGCCCAGCCTCCATCCCAAAACCTCCATCTTGCTTCATATCTATTCCTGTATTCTAAACCCTTAAACTCTGAGTTTCCCACCCTGTGATATCACACACTTCTATCCAAACTCCACCCCCACAATCCCAGTTCTGTCATTCCAGTTTTGGAAGCTTCTCCACGGCCTCAGGTCAATGCAGTGTTCTCTTGGGGGTCAGAGTCTGTCAGCACAGAAAGCCCAAAATTCTCAGCAGCCAGGGCTCCAACAACAGGGTGTCACAGCACAGGGGACTCGGGCTGTGCTTCCCAGGAGGGACATTTACAGGAGATGTCACTTTGTTTTTATTCTCAACCTCTTGGAAAATTACTGCTTCTCATGAGCTCTCCCTTAAGGAGCTGTTTTAATAACCCACTCCAAAATCCTCATCTTCATTATCCTGTAGCCAAAGCTGAGGCATCTTTTGCCAGGAATTTTCTGTCATAGCTACAAAGGTGAATAGAATAATATTTAATATTAAGACAAATTAAACCATCATCACTGCTCAGAATAAATGACCAAGCTGGTCTAACTTAAGTGGTGCTTACCCAGGGCAAAGAACACAGAAAAAAACTGATGTTTCTGCCAGCTTTGAAATCATATCTTGATCAACAAATGCTTTTTAATGACCTCTATTTATCCATTTTTATTCTTATCATTAACTTTATATTTGCAAGAGGTCTCTTCCTCGAGCATGGCCTCACCTCAGCGATTCTGTGCCTTGTCACAGAGTTCCCTGATTTTATCACAGAGGTGGCTGAATTATTGTGGCAAATAAAGTGCATCCACTCAGGTTTCTTGGGCCCTGGAGTATGAAAACCACTCTGGAAATAAAAGAAGGGGGGAAAAATGCACTTTTCCCCTCAGTGTGCTGATGCCTTTAGTCACAGAGAGCACACAAGGCCTCTTGTCACACATAAATATGGGACTGCAGCCCGGGGATTAATAAACCTTCCTTTGATTTCTTTTTTTTTCATGGAGTAGATTTTCAACAACATCTCTTTATTAATTTTAACACTATTATTATTATTACTATTATTACTATTATTATTATTATTATTATTATTATTAGCCTTGTATTTGCAAGAGGTCTTTTCCTCAGCCCTGCCCTGCCCTCAGCGATTCTGTGCCTTGTCATGGAATTCCCTGATTTTATCACAGAAGTGGCTGAATTCTGGTGACAGATGAAGGACTATCTGTGCATCCACTCAGGTCTCTTGGGCCTTGGAGTATGAAAACCACTCTGGAAATAAAAGAGAAGGGAAAAAATGCACTTTTTCCCTCAGTGCGCTGATGTCTTTACTCACGGAGAGCACACAGGGCCTCCTGTCACACATAAATGTGGCACTGCAGCCCTGGGATTAATAAACCGTCCTTTGATATCTCTTTTCCATGGAGTAAATGTGTCCAGAGATGTCAGAACAGGGGAATTTGGCCACACTGAGCCGTTGTCTTGAGCGAGAGATGGTTTTCTATTATTATTTCCCTCCCTGGGGAGCAGCATCTCTGCGTCACCACCAACAGCTGCATTTACCCAACGTTTTGCCAGGAGATTGTGGCTGACTCCGAGCAGATGCAACCAGAGGGAATTTTAAGAAACTGGGCTTTTAGGAAAAAAACAAACCAACTGTCTGTGGCTATAAATATATGGATTTGCTGGCTATCTCTGGAAACAGGCCTGAACCTATAGATAGCTGGAGATATCCACACCTAAATAAATACCACGTGCATGCACACATCTCCAGCCAGGGATGTTTGTTTAGGTGGGGAGTTTTCCCATTTTAGCCATGCTGGGATAATTTTAAGATTGGCCAAAGCAGCAAACAGAGGGCCCCAGAGCAAGCTGGTGTCCTGCCCCGAATAAATGGGGATTATTTCACACAGAGCAGCTCGGAAACCGCTCTCTGCAAAGAGCAAAGTGTGTTAAAGCCATCAGAGCCTGCAGAATTAACAGCTCGTAACTGCCCAGGGCAGCAACTGCTCCTGAACTGCTTCCTCAGGGAAAATTACCACTGGAGGATGGGAATTGACAGTCCTGGAGGTTGATTCCTCCTTTAGTCAGGTAGGGAAGTGTTTCCTCAAATTCCTTCCAGATAACATTAAAGAGGGAGTGAACAATCAGCTGGAAGTGTCCAAGGCCAGGCTGGACAGGGCTTGGAGCAGCCTGGGATAGTGGTAGGTGTCCCTGCCATGGCAGGGGTGGCACTGGGTGGTTTT
The DNA here is from genome assembly GCF_031753505.1 of Anomalospiza imberbis. Taxonomy (NCBI): domain Eukaryota; kingdom Metazoa; phylum Chordata; class Aves; order Passeriformes; family Viduidae; genus Anomalospiza; species Anomalospiza imberbis. Next base: position 151,003,212 of record NC_089681.1, read on the forward strand.
GTCCCTCATGGCAGGGACACCTGCATTTTCCAGGCTGCTCCTGGGACAGTCCAACCTGGCCTTGGACTCTTCCAGGGGTCCAGGGGCAGCCACAGCTGCTCTGGGAATTCCATTCCCATGCCTCCCCACCCTCCCAGACAGGAATTCCTTCCAGTATCCCATCTAAATCGACTTTATTTCAATTTGAACCCAATCCTCTCATCCTGTCCCTCCATGCCTTGTCCCCAGTCCCTCTCCAGCTCTCCTGGCACCCCTTCAGGCCCTGCAAGGGGCTCTGAGCTCTCCTTGGAGTTTTCTCCTCTCCCAGTGAACATTCGAGCTCTCCCAGCCTGGCTCCAGAGCAGAGGAGCTCCAGCCCTGGAGCAGCTCTGTGACCTCCTCTGGATTTTTTTCAGCAGCTCATATTTATTGTGGATTTGTTCTGTTCCCACACTAAGCACCCCTTCCTGGCCATGAAGGAGACAGGGACCAGAGTTAAAAGGACTTTTGGCCTGGCCCTTCTCCTTTTTTGCCTGAACTCCCTTAAAACCAGGAGGGAGGGTGACCTGTGTTCCTGGAGCTCCTGAATCTTTGGAAAAAAATGCAGCACAAATGACAGTGATGAACCTCAGGCAGCTTTTTAGCCCATTTCCCCCCAAATTCCATACAACCGCAGACTGTGGATCCCAGCCAATAGCAGCAGGATCGTTTTTCCGGTCACTTTTTCTAACAGTGGCAGTAGCAATGGCATTCCCAGGAATTACCCTCATTCCCATCTCCCCCAGAAGAACGGGGATGCCAAACACAGCTGTTTTTTAGAGCAGCTCAAACCCATCCTCTTTCCAAGGGTGAGCTGAAGGGTGAACGGGATCTCCATCTCCCAAAATCCTGGGGAAGGAGAGTTGCAGCCAGCAACTTGGGAGGTTGGCTCAGCCTGGGAGTCACCACCAGCAGGATGGGCCATCCTCAGATCCAACCCCAATCCTGTCTTCATCTGCTCCTGCTTGTTCATAGCGTGAGGGTTTTACGGCTTCCTGGGAATTCGGAGGGGCCTGGAGAATCCATCCCCTTCCAAACACAATGGGAAGGGCCCAGCGTGTTGCAGGGCTGCTTTATCTAAACCCCATTGTTCCAAGCAGCAGTCCTGGAGCTCTCTGAGGTCCTGGGAAAAGCAAACAACTTTGTGGAGCCTCAAAGCGACGGCACAGGAACGAGTTTGGATTGTTTTATCCCGAATTTCCACAAAGGAATGCCAGCACAGTGTCAGGCATTTACAGCAGGACACGGGCAGAGGCTTTAAAGTCTGTAGAGGAATAAAAAAAATTAGCTGAGAGATGTTTTGTTCGTAATTTCAATTAACCCCGAGGTGCCATTCTCATTCCATGCCTATGGATTTGGTCTGGTGCGTTCCTGGATATAGAATCCAAGAATCCTGGAATGGTTTGGGTTCAAAAGGAACTTAAAGGTGATTTTTATGGACATGTGTGTCTAAATTGGGGTGTCTGAGAGTAAACTGGAGTGTCTGAGGCTAAATTGAGGATCTTTTGTGAGAGCTGCTCCCAGTCACGCTCCAGATTGGGAGGATTTAAGAGCCTGGAATCTCTGTGGATGAGGGGAACAGAGTCCTGCAGGAACAGGGTCATCAACACTCAACTCAACTCAACACTCAACACTCAGTTTTCCCTGAGGCTTTGGAAATCAGTGCCTGTTCTGTGCCTTTTGTGAATATCCCATTTTTTGAATATCCCATTTTGTGAATATCCCATTTAGCTTTTTATTTAGTCCCATTTTCCTGTAAAAAAAGAAAAAAAAAAAGAAAAAAAAAAAAAATAAAAAAAAAAAAAAGAAAAGCAAGGACAGAGATTTTCTGGCTTGGTTTGTCACTCAAAGCAGCAAACCCCTGATTCCAAACGTGTCCTTAACGATATTGGAATCAGCAGCTCGGAGAAACTTTGCAGAAATTCCATCTGGAAAATCCTTATTTATGCTTCCCTGTGCTGCTGATCCCACCCTTCACAGGCTTCCCATTCCTCAAAAAACACTGTATCCCTGCCAGCTTCACAGCCCCAGTGCTCCTGGTGTCTTGCTAAAGGGGAATAAAAAGGATGAAAGGAAAAATTTGGATACAGGGCACAGCTCCATGAAACTCAGGATAGGATTTGCCACCAGAAAATTCCTGCTCCGTCTGGTTTTCCTTTTCCTTTTGCACACATGGCAACAGTTGAAAGAGTGGAAGGTTCCTGCAGGAATCTAATTCATTGAATCCTGGAATACTGAATTGATTGGGGTTGGAAGAGACCTTGAAGTCCAGCCAGTTCCAACTCTGTGTCATGGGCAGGGACACCTCCACCAGCCCAGGCTGCTCAAAGCCCTGAATATTCTGATTAAATTATAATTAAATTGAATCCCATTGGTTTAGTTACCACACTTTATAGACCAGGATCTGGCAAAGCCAGGTTTGGCCTCTTCCAACAAGGGATGACCAGGGATGGTCAGTCTCTCCTCAGGGTGGACTTCCAGGAGACTTCAGGTGGGAACTTCCTGGAGTGATGGATCTCCAGGTTGTGTCCATGGCTTGGCCATCATGGATTAATGGTTTGTGGTTTTCTGGGAATTATTTAACTTCCCATCCATCTCAGCTCCCTAAGGACGCTCCTCAGACCATGGAGATCGTCGTTGCAGCTGGCAGATCATTCAATGTTTTCCTGCCTGGAGGATCTTTCCTGGTTGTTCGTTGTGGTTTTCATGGAGTCAGGACCTCCCTTGGGATACATGGAACTCCTTTGGAGATTTTGTCCCCTCACGGGTAAATCCAGGGAGGAAAAGGTCCTGGGAACTACCAGTCCTGAGCTCCAAGTGAGGGAGAGGTGGAAGTGGAGAACCTCAATTTTTTGCTCCAAAGGGTTTCCCCAAGGATCTGAGTACCCCCTCCAAGAAATCACATTTCCCAAGTGCTTTCCAGAGTGACTCCAGGTAGGATTTGGGGCACCTCCTCCTCCAAGGAGGGCTCCAGGAGAGCCTTTCTGTGTCTTGGCTCTTGGGGCTTAACCTCCTTTCAAAGAGAGGCCCTGTGGTCAATCAGAGCACTCAACTTTCCAAAACCTCCTGCCAATACAGAGGCTCTTCCCAAGGACACTCCCGCCCATAGGAACGTGGATCTTCTCAGTGAAATTTGTGAATGGGGCTCAGGGATGTTTTGTTAAGGCCTCACAACTTTTGTTTTACTGAAAATTCCAACCTTGGAGTGAGATTATTATTACTATTATTATTATTATTATTATTATTATTATTATTATTTCATTTTTTACCATGGAGGCAAATGTTTTCCAGCTCCAAGAGGATTCCAGCTTGGCAGCAGGGAAATCACACCAGGATATTTTTCCCTGAAAGCTTTGAAATCTCTTCTTCTTGGCTTTTCAGGGCCTGCTGCCTGCACAGACAGATCTATAAAAATCTATAAAAATATCCCATAAATACGCACAGACACACTCAGAAAATTAATACTGGCAAGGGCTTCGCTCCTCCAGTGCAAACCGCAGAGAAACATTCCCAAATCTGTGGATTCTGATGTAATAGGGCTGAGGTTTGGCATTCCAGGACAGCGTTCCAAACCTCAAATCCCAATCAGAGCTGTCATTCAGAGCCCAGCATTCCTGACATTATTTCAGCCTCGTGGGCAGGGCGAGGGAAAGGAGGGAATGAGGAGAAAGATGCTGAACTGGTTGGGTTTTTTGGGATTTTTTTGCTAAAATCAGTCTGGGAAAGGCAGGACAGGCTGGGATGGGGAGGGGGCAGGCATTTTAACCCTTTCCAGGAATCCCTGAATTTAGCTGCAGGATCAAGGAAAATATCCCAGGATTTAATGGAAACCTCAGGGTTTCAAGGCCGTCTTTAGAAAACAGCAACTTAAAACTTCCTAAAAGATTAATTATTAGGAACTCTCCTGTGACAGGACCTTTTCCAATGGCATTTTGGCAAGCTCAGGTTGCGTCTGGATTGGATAACCACAGGCAGAGGCTGCTTGGGATTTAAAAAAGGGAAAAATAAATACAGGTGATTTTTTTCCTCATATCCCATAGCCGAAGTATTTCCTTCCCATGTTTTCTGGTGTGGGTTATGCTCCCCCAGCCTGGACATTAGTCATCGAGCCACGGCTCAATTGTGCAATTCCAGCAAAATTCCCAGCCGGCATTTTTGTCCAGGTGAAAATTCCCAAGTGGTCCCTGAACTGGGTCAGGAGTTTGTAAAGCGCTTTGGGCTCCTTTGGGATGAAATGCTGTGCCAGTCATGGGATAAACCCTACTCCATTATTAATCCCTTGCAAAATTCCCAGCTCAGCAGGCATTTTGTCCAGGTGAAAATTCCCAAATGATCCCTGAACTGGGTCAAGAGTTTGTAAAGCGCTTTGGGTTCCTTTGGGATGAAAATGCTGCGTAACTCCCAGGTATGGGATTAATCCCACTCCATCATAAATCCCTTGGGAAAATCCCACTTCCCCACCTCAGGGAACACAAACCCTGCTTCCCAAAGCTGCCAAAAAGATGGGATTCCCAAAGGATCTGGGCTCTGCGTGCTGCCAGGGTTGTGTGATGCAGGAGGGCCGCGTTCCCGGTGTGACGCTGTTTTCTCCATCATTTCTGCTGCAGGAGGTCTTTGATCGCCTCTATTTGATTTATACTGTTGGATACTCCATCTCCCTGGGATCCCTCACAGTTGCTGTCCTTATCCTGGGATACTTCAGGTAGGCGGCTCTGTTTTTACCTAAGCGACACCGGAAAAGCCGCGAGTTTTTCCGGAAGGATAAAACTGGGGTGGGACAGTTCAGGAAGCCACCAGTGGTGGCGGCATCTGTGATTTGGGCTGTGTTAGGGTATCTTAGGGCAAACTTCCTGGGGGATGGTGGGTGGGATGTTGGAACTCCTTCCACTTCCCTCAGGTGGAGTTTTCCAGGCCCTCTTTGTAGCAAATGGGAAGAGGGACGTCTCCAGGAATTCCTTGGAAGACTGTCCAGGATTTTCTGTCCTTGTTGTCCCTGCAGGTGACTGGCTTAGCTTTAGATGGCTGATTTGCAGAGAAATAAGATTTCCTGAGGGAAATCCCACTCTAAATTCAAATGTTCGTGAAGGAAAACCCAGTTAAAAAGGATGGAAAACTCCCAGGCTGATTCCTCCAATCTCTCCACACTGCTGCTCTTCCCAGGGCTCCAAAACTGACCCTCCTGACTCCATTGTGTCCCTTCCCTTCCCACCATCCCCACCAAGGGATTTAGACCCCAAAATGCCACTTTGAACCCTCATTATCATTCCTCAATCCAGTGTTGCAGATTCCATCCCTGGAAGTGTCCAAGGCCAGGCTGGACAGGGCTTGGAGCAGCCTGGGATAGTGGAAGGTGTCAGGGTTGGAATAGGATGATATTTAAGGTCCCTTCCAGCCCAAACCATTCTGGGATTCTGGGATTCTTGCTAGCACAGACAGCATGGAATGGGAGGGATGAAAGGTGTCACCCATATCCAGGGATTTGTCCTTTGGGAATGTTCTATCTGGTGACCCTATAGAGCAGGATGACCTCAAACCCTGAGCCTCAGATTTGCTTCCCTTCCATGTCTGCTCATATCTTCTCCTAAAAAACCAGCAGAACCTGGAGAAGAGCTGGTGGTGGCCAAAACAGCTACTTGGTGTCTGCAGAGGGATTTGGGAATCTTGAGCCAAGCCCTGGACATGGAACACTGAGAATGAAATGTGTGGCTTTGGGCTCTGAAAGTGCTCAGAGCTCTCAGCTGACAGCAAAAGGTGTCAGGGGGATTTGCTTGGACAACAAATCCCAAATCCATGACAGACCCAGTCCAAGGGGGACTGCAGACCCCATCCCAACACCACACTCCTGTTCTCCAGACCTTTTCCTTCCACTTCATTTCCCACTGAACACTGGCATGGTTGTTAAAATATTCCATGTCCACGTGTGCAAGAGAATTCCTGGTTTTTCTTTATCCATATCTTTATCCCACTTCATTTCCAGCCCAGACGACCTGGGCAGCTGTGCTGGAGCATCTTTATCCCAAGGATCAGAGCAGCAGCAGGGATCAAGCCAGATTTTATCCTCGATAATCCAGAGATTCATTGACTCCCTTTCAAATGCAGGGAACAAAGCCAATCCTCATTTAATAAACCTCATCAGTTCCACTTGGAGTAATTTGGATTATAAAGGCGCAGCGAACAACTGGTGTTGTTACCATAACGTCCTGCAAAAGGGATAAAAACACAGCCTTCAATTAGTGCAGATTATTGGGATTTAAGAGGAATATAAATCCATTCATAAATCCAGGCACGGCACCAGAGCTCCAGAGGGGACCCCAAGAGGTCAGTTCCTTCTTCCCAAAATCCTGATTCCAAAATACACCTCTTCTTCCTTGTTCTGACCCATTCACCCCTCACCATCCCCAAAAAAGCTTTTCCTCCAAAAAGGACCTTAAAGCGCTTTACAGCTGGGATTTGTGGGGTCACTGCTGCCATTGCTGGGGTGGAACCCACAAACTGCTCCAAAGGATGACATTTACAGTAGGAAAAGAGGGAGAAGAGCCCAGCACACCCGAGTTACTGCTGGAGTTGCTCCTAAAGTGAGCTGGGCAAAAAAATTAATGGTTTACAGGAAGTTCTGTGAGGTTTCCAGTGGCCCCAAGTTCTGGAGCCTCTGGAATCCAAGGGTAGGAGTGGATAAGAGAGCAGGAATGGCTTCCTACTGCCAGAGGGCAGGGTTAGAGCAGATTTTAGGAAAGAATTCCTGGCTGACAGGGTTGGAAGGTCCTGGCATAGGGTGCCCAGAGAAGCTGTGGCTGTCCCTGGATCCCTGGAAGTGTCCAAGGCCAGGTTGGATGGGGCTTGGAGTAGCCTGGGATAGTGGGAGGTGTCCCTGCCCATGGCAGTGGGTGGGATTGGATGGGCTTGAAGTCCCATCCATCCCAAACTACTCCATGATTCTCTGAAGCCTCTGGAGAAGGTATTAATCCATTTCCCAATCCCATGGGAGAGCAGGGAGCCGTGACCCTCACTCTGCTCCCCATGGGGACACGGTGCCAGTGGGAGGAGCTGGGGCTCTCCAGAGCCAGAAGTGGTCCTGGCTCCATCCAGCAGCTGGACTGAACTTCCCAATCCTTCCTTCTCCTATTCCAGACGTTTGCACTGCACTAGGAACTACATCCACATGCATCTGTTTGTGTCCTTCATGCTGAGGGCCGTCAGCATCTTCGTAAAGGATGCAGTCCTGTACTCCGGGTCAGCCCTGGAGGAGATGGAGCGGATCTCCGAGGAGGACTTGAAATCCATCACGGAAGCACCTCCAGCAGATAAATCGCAGTTTGTGAGTATTGCCAGAGCAGTGTTTTTCCAGGATTCGTGTCTTTGTCCTCTCTGTTCAACACTCACCCTCTTTTGGGGAGTTTTCCACCCTACTCATCTTTCACAGCTTCTTCCCATCCTTTCCTGTTCTCAGTCCATTGGTTCAGAGGGATTCCCAATTCCTGAGCTAAGGAAAAGCTGCTCCTGTAGCAGTCAAGGTTGATGGTTTGATTCTCACCTACATTCCCCGATAGCCCCTGGAGTTTATGGCTGTGGAAACATTCCTGACCATCCCAGCACAAGGCACCTCCAGCTTGGCTCACAACATTTCCATGGATGGGGAATGCACGACTTTTCTCCCTCTCATGTGGAAAAAAATCATTTTGGAAGGGAAAATGGAGGGAGGGTGTGGTGTCACAGGAAAGGGTGGGGCTCATCTGCAAAGAGGAGGTGTTGTCTACGAGAGGGACCTCAGACAGAATCATTGAGTTGGAAAAGAATTCCAAAGTCATCCCACCTTGGAATGGTTGGCGGGTCCCCAATCCCAACCTTGCCTCCAGCCCAGAGCACTGAGTCCCACATCCAGGAATTCCTTGGACACTTCCATTGATGGCGACACCAAACCTCACTGGGCAGCCCCTTCCCATGCCTGACCACCCTTTCCATGGGGAAATTCCTGCTGGTGTCCAGCCTGAACCTCCGGCTCCATTCATGATTGGGTTAAGTCAATGCAGTCAACCCAGGCAGATGAGTCAACATCCAAAAAGAAAAATGGAAGTGAGGTCAGTTGGACTCTCCTCCAAAATTCCATGGGGATGTCACTCTATAGAAATCTCTGATGGCAATATCTGCATTGTCCATGTGCTAGGGGGGGATGAAGCCCATCCTCACATTTCTCACATCCTGCAGCTCTCAGCTCTCCTTGTCATTGGTCCCACCACGGATTTCCCATGGAATCCTGGATATGGCACCTGTTCACTTCCCACAACTCCTGACAGGAGGGGACAGCCAGAAGGGTCGGGCTCTGCTCCCAGGGAACAGGGACAGGAGGAGAGGGAACGGCCTCAGGCTGGACCAGGGGAGCTCAGAGTGGACACCAGGAGGAATTTCCCCATGGAAAGGGTGGTCAGGCCTTAGAAATGTCCAGGGAGGTTTGGAGGTGTCCACCCCTGGAGATGTCCAAGGAATTCCTGGATGTGGTACTTGGTGTTTTGGTGGGGATCAAGCACAACATGGACACGATGGTCTTGGAGGTCTTTTCCAACCTCAAGGATTCTGGGATAAACTTCCTGCCTATGGATTTGCTTGACTTCTCAAGTCTTTCCCAGCTTGTGCTACAACCAGGGACCAGCAACACCCTGTGAAAAATCAGAGGGTTTGGGAATGTTCCACTGTGCATCCAAGTGTCCCAACTGGAATTTTGTCATTGTGTTCCTTTCTCATCCCGGAGATCCGTGTCATCAATTTACAGAGTCTCACTCAACACACTCCAAAACTCTCATTTTTTTGGAAAGAACACAAAATGTTTCACTGCATTGTTTGGTGTTTCTCCTCTTGCCGGGCTCATTATAAGGAATAATTAGGATAATCTATGGCATTCTTTGGATATTAGCATTTAATGGCATTTCCTACTCTTCGGAATTGCAAGGCAAACAAGCGATGAAGGCGACAATGGATTTCTTTTGTTTCCAAATGAAGTGGGAACTTTGCAATTAGTGCTTCACATTCCCTGCAGGACGCAATAAATATAAAAAATAAATATAGAAAATATTATCAAACCTAGATGGGAAATTTTTATAAATTTAAAAAAAATTAATTAATTTAGGGGGATTTTTAATTAATCTATTTTAACTCCCTCTGTCTGTGAAAGAAAATGAGTGTCATGTATGCATATCTTATCAGTATGCAAATATATGTATAGATGTGTATATTGATGGACAAAGAATTAGCAAAGGAGCTGTACCAGGATAAAAAAAAAAATCTCTTTTTATTTCCGAGGTATTATTATTGGCATTTTCTGTCAGTCCTTTGTATTCCTCTTAAAGGAAGGGACAGCACAAAGATGGGCCAAGGAATGTGGCAGCCACAGAATTCCTGGGAAATCCAACTTCCCAGACTTCAAAGATATCCACATTGACAAGAGCTGGCATTAATCCCAATGTGGCACCAATATTTTGCAGCCTGTCTCTACTGGAGCTGAGAAGTTGGGAAGAAGGATGGCTTTGTCCAAAGGGAGTGTTGGGCCACAGTCAGGGTTTTGCTCCCAAAAAATTAAAGGATTTCAGCTCAGCATGGAGCAAGAGCTCAGTTTTAACACCAGGATGTCCTGGAAGTCTCTCCCAGATGTCCCACCTTGCAGGTCAGGTGGGACACCTTGGGATTTCCAGGGAAAAACCTCCAGGTCCCGTTTGCTCTTGGAACACCTGGCTCCAAAGGCAGCAGGAGCCATCTGCAACAGTTTCCAATTGTTGAGGACAGACAAACAGCCCTGGAGGATCCAGTGGACATCCCTGAAAGGATGGGGTGGCTCCATCCCACCTTGGTCTCTCCATGAGCTGAGGAAGGAGTTGTATTTCCAAGTGCTGTGACTTCAGCAGGACACCTAGACCGGGACAACTTGGCCAAGGCCCTTTGGCCTCCAACATGGACAATGAACATAGGAAAAAATGGAACACAGGGAAAAGATGAACCCCAGCTGCTCTAGGAAGTGTGTAAGCCCCTCATCACTGGGTTGGGAGAGAGCAGGATCAGGCCACCATCACTTTTTCTCTACTTCCCAACTCACCTGCTGTAGGAAAAATCATCTTTGGCTCAGGAGTTTTTTCCCAACAGTTCATCTTTCCTGCTCTTCTGCAGATTTTCCTCCTCATAAAAAACCCCGAAACAGATTTTTTCTGATTTATTTCCTTTCTCCACCTTGTTTCGCACCCCATCTCAATGTGTTTGAGCAGCACAAGAATTTCACCCCGTGTTCCTTCTCTGTTCTTCTGTGGTCACTGCAGGTGGGCTGTAAAGTAGCTGTCACCTTCTTCCTCTACTTCCTGGCTACCAATTACTACTGGATCCTGGTGGAAGGGCTCTATCTCCACAGCCTCATCTTCATGGCATTTTTCTCAGAGAAGAAATATCTCTGGGGATTCACATTATTTGGCTGGGGTAAGTCATGGCTGCTCCTGGAGAAGCCTCTTGGAGGTGGTTCTTGAAGGAAACTGTGGATGGACAGAAATATGGGAGAGGGGATGGAGGCAGGATAAGCGTCAGGGAACTCTTGAAGGAAAGGCTTTCCATCCTGGGATGTGATAATTATTTTTGTGGGGCGTTTTGAATAAGTTAGAGATGGGACTTGTGAGCTGTTTTTTAAAAACTCACAAGAGCCTTAATTATAAGGCTTTTTAAGGAGTAATTGATAAAACACTACTAATAAAAATATATTTTTAACATAATCTTTAAATATTTTGTCTCATAAACTTATATTGCAGTATAAACTTTCTTAATTATACTATAATACACAAACTTAGAATACTATATTCTGGTCTTTTTGTTTACTTCTGTAACTACTTTTACTTTTTCTATATCTCAAACTCTAAAGCTCAAAACTTTCTTTTACTTAGTTTAACATGTCTTTAAGCTATAAATCTACATTTTTATTTTCAAGACCTAAGTTTAAAAGCTTTTTCTAAAGTCTTAAATCCTGTGTTTAATTCTAAACTTTGATTTACAAATTCAAAATTCTAAGAATTCCTTATATTTCGGATTCCAGCACTGGGAAGCCTTTATCATTCCGGAATTGTGATGTTATCATTCTGGAATTGTGGTGTTTTCACTGTGGCTCTTCCAGGGTCTCCAAAAGGATCAGCCCAGGCTTGGAGAGGCAGCAAAAAGAGCCAGGGAATCCCAGGATGGGTTGGGGTTGGGAGGGACCTCAAATCCCATCTAATGCCACCCCTGCCATGGCAGGGACACCTTCCACTGTCCCAGGCTACTCCAAGCCCCAATGTCCAGCCTGGCCTTGGACATTTCCAGGGATCATGGGGCAGCCACAGCTTCTCTGGTGGAGCCTCACCACCTTCACATTTTGCCACTCTTACAGGGCAGGAAATGTGAGGGCTAAATTTGGGATGAGACAGCCAATTTCAGGGATTTAGCCCCACCTCTTCCCAGGATCTCCTGCTGAGAAACCAGTGCTGAGCTGAAGGGGCAGAAATCTGTGGGAGGTTTTGAGCATCTGCTCCCAATGAGAGCCCCAGGCTCTGATTTCCTCCCGCAAACCTCAGCTGGTTCAAATCCTTGAGGTCTCCTGAGCCTTGGAACACCACTGGAAACCTGCAATTTGTGGGGAAGAGTTTTTTATTTTCCTTTTCTTTCAACTTGGGCATCTTTTCCCTGAGTAACGAGAAAGGGGAGGGATGTGGGTGCAGGGAAGGGGCTCATTAGGAGAAGACATTTTGGGCACGCACATTTCGGAGGAGAATGGGATTTCTGTTCACTCCTGGCTTTAATTTTGGCTTCCCAGGAGTTACGAGGTGCTGGGACAATAAAACAACTGCCCACAGTTGTCTCAGAGTCTGAAGGTTGGGAGGAGAACAGGGAATGTTTCCGATGATCCTCAAGGATGTAAGGAAGGGTAATGGGGTGTGGGTTTAAATAGGAATTACAGCAGGAAAACCTGTCCAGGGGGGCTGTAGTTGTCTGGCATAGCACCACTTCCCAAATTCCATATCCAAAATCCACCTGGCCACATCCTGACTGCATTTTTAGGATAAGGTTCAGGTGTGCACCACCCCCACCCCCATTCCAGAATGAGATTTTTGTGAAAAAAAGTTGGTGGCTCTCTCTAACGGTGGAGCTCAGAACAGGCAGGGAACACAGAACTGAGTTTATGAAGGATTGCAGATTTTTGGGATTCAATACTCTGAGGCAGGGCTCTCTCCAGCCTTTCTCCTTCCCAAATGGGATATGGGGAAGGAGCTGCTTCCAAACCTCCTGTTCCGCTGTGCCATAGGTCAGAAACTGCTGGTGCTGACAGATGATAATGATGGGAAGTGTAAATACAGAAATATTCCAAAGTGGGACTCCATCTCTCAGGAAAAGCCTAGTCCTGGACAGCTGGAAAAATTTTGGGAAAATCAACAAATTAAGAGATATTTGATGGGGCTTGGAGCAATCTGGGATAGTGGAAGTTGTCCCTGCCTTTTGCAGGGGGTGGAATGAGATGGGATTTAAGGTCCCTCATCACCCAGATGGTTCTGGGATTCTATTTTGGGGATTTGGCATTTCTTATCTCAGCTGCTGAGGGACGGAGAGGGCTTTGGATGGCACCTCTTTGCTAAAGCAAATGAACAAAACCCCAACTAAATTAAATTAGAAAAGAGAAATAAACTCATCTTCCTCCAAACCTTCAGGCTCTGTAAAAGTTCCCTCTCAAAAAATAACATTAAACTGCAAAGAGCAGACATAAAGAAGCAATTTCCCAGAGGGAATTTGGGAGGAGAGGGAAGCAGCTGGAAAACAATGCCATGTGTTTAACAAGCAAAACCAAAGGAAAAAGTTGGGACAGGCAGGGATTGCTCTCATTAGCCCTCCCAAGTTCTGCCAGGGAATAATCATTTTATCAGAGCGACCACAGGGCTGGAGTCACACCTGTCACAACAGCCAGCGTCCCTGGGCTTCCAGGAGCCTGAGGCTGCCCCATGGAAATTCCTCTGGAATGAGAACACACGATTCCTCCTGGTGGCAGTTGGGATTGCTTTGTTTGGATTGGGATGATAATGTCCACACAGACACCCGCTCAGGCGGATTGTTTGGATAATTTTTGGGCACTGGAAAGAGCAAACCAATCCAGGAGCCACTGGAGACAGTGGAAAAATTCCAGTTCCCTGCAGCGGGCACTGGATCCTGCCCACACCGCAGCAATGAGTGACAGGGAATCAGGGATAAATAATTATTCCACAGAAAAGACAGTTTTCCCCCCTAAAACTGGAATATTCTGGCAATAATCAGCATTGAATTTTTCCTGCCTGGAAATCTCCAAGGTGGAAACGGGCAGCGAAAATCACCCTAGAACATCATATTTATGGGAAAAGCAGGACAAAGAGCAATTCTTTGATATCATCTCCATGGATTTCTGTCCAGTATTTTCAATCCACATCCTCACTGGCACAAGCTCCATCAAAGTCCTCAACTCCCTTCTTCCAAGGGAGACCCCGCTGACAGAAAGGAACTCGCTCCATGCCAGCACCCACCCAAAATAAATAAATAATTACATTATGGGCAACAATAAATCCCTTGGGAGACTCCCAGTTCCTTGCAGCTGCTTTTTGAAGGAAGTTTAGGAACCATGACCAATAGCCAGGAAATCCAAGCTGATTCCATTGGCGTTTTTCCTTCACACCACTTTAATTCCCACACGCATGGCTGGGCTGCCCTGGATTTCAGCAAACTGGAGATTGCAGGGACACCTGGAAAAGATAAAAAAGGATGGTGGGAGGTGCCCCAAAAATCCATTATGATGATCCCTGCATGTTTATCCAAGCAGGAATAATCCTTCCCTGAAAAATTTGTACCAAACAGGACTAGAGGCCTTAAAAGTATTATTGTTATTCCCATTAAACATCAGGAAAAAGGGACACAGAGGGACTCATAAAACACAGGCATTGTTCCTCAGAGAAGCTTTTAAATCCCAGGGAACTGAGACCAGAATTCTCAGGCCTACACAAGGGCTTTATTCCTAAACTCCCTTCCAGCAGTCGCTCCCAAACTCCACATGCACGAAACCGATTTTCCAGCTGCTGGGAGACATTGACACTGGAAAAGCTCTTGAAGGGGTGGGGTGGCCAGCAGATCTTTCCCATTTTCCGGCTGCTGGGGAGATTCCTGACTTTATAGCACCTGCATTGTACACACTGTGTGTGTGGCTGGAAATGCACAGCGCATACAATGTGGATTCTGTACAAGTCGCTCACGGCACGGCGGGGGCTGGGCTGGAGTCGGAAAGGACATCCATCCATGCATCCATGCATCCATCCATGTATCCATCCATCCATCCATCTGTCAATCCATCCATCCATACATCATCCATCCATCCATCCATCCATCCATCCTCCATCCATGTATCCATCAATCCATCCATCCATCATCCATCCATCCATGCATGCACATGTTGGGATTTTTAGGGATAACTGTTTTCCCCTGGGTATTTTATTGTTGCTTGTAAGCTCAAAGTCCCATGTTACAGGATTAGTAAGAATGGGAATTGTGTCTCTTCTGAAGCTCAGGACAGGCAAGAGAGGAACAAATTCCTGTTAAATACATCCAAATCTCAAAAAAAAATCCATCCTTCAGACTCACTTCTCACTTTGCTGTAGTGAGAATATCCAGTATTTCATGGACAGCCTTTCAACATGGCAGTTCCTCCGTGGACATGAACTGAAAGAGCACCAAAAAATTCAATCCATTTAAACCCTGGATGATTTTCCAGAGCTTGCCCTACTTTCCATGGATAGGTGGATGGCAGGGAGGAGGAAAGAGCTGGTGCCTGTCACCTTCCCCGAGCCCTCACTTCCCTCACTCCAAATTCCCTGTGCAACAGGTCAAGGATTTTCTTCCCAGTGCCGGCAGCACAGGGAATTGTGGAGCGGGATGAATTCCTTATAAATGTGGCTTTGTAGGAGCACTGGGCCTGAGTGAGGCTCTGTGTTTAATTATTTATGCTTTCTTATATTACCTCGGCATTCCCAGCTCCCAGCTTGGATAAGGGCCCCGTTGTCCCCGGGTTTGGGACACAGCCGTCCCTGCTCCACACCCCGTGGTCAGGAAAACCTTTAAGCACCCTAATGAGACTTAAGTGCATGCTGAAAGTTAAGCCTGGGCTTATCCCCGAGCCCCAGTGAGCTTAGACTGGGAACAGCCTCTTCACAGTCCCCGCTGATAAATGTCGCCTTTATTTATTTTTTAATAATTTTTTTTCCACCTGAAAGGCGTCATTCTTCCCAAATTTGTGGAAGCTACTGTGGATTTGATCCTGCTTTTTAAGGGAAGCCAGTAGGGGACTCAGTTGTACAAATAACTGGACCCTAAAAAAAAATAAATACAAGGTTGCATTTGGATATTGGCAATTTTTTTTCCACGTTTCATAGGGAAAAGATGATGGCCTGGGGTAGCTGTGCTGAAATCAGGATGGTTCCTTTGGGAAAGAACCTTTGGCTGGATACTTTGGAAGAATAATCCTAAATTTTAGGATTTCTCTGCTTTGTGCAGTGGCTCTCTCATATTTAACAGAGCTTCCAATCCATCCAGGGATTTTCTGGGAGAAACTGTAGGAGCCTGACTCCCGCTCCACCTTTCCTTGATGTGAAGGAAGGGAGGAAATATCTTAGAGAAGGTGTGCTGCAAAAAAACATTGGAATCATGGAACAGTTTCAGTTGAAAGGGGTCTTGAGGATCATCCCATTCCACCTTCTACCATGGGCAGGGACACCTTCACTGTCCCAAGGGGCTCCAAGCCTCAATGTTCAACCTGGTCTGGGACACATCCACGGATCCAGGGGCAGCCACAGCTGCTCTGGGAATTCCATCCCAGCCCATCCCCACCCTCCCAGCTAGGAATTCCTAAGTCCCAATCTCCCATCCATCCCTGCCCTCTGGCAGTGGGAGCCATTCCCTGTGTCCTGCCCCTCCACGCCTTGTCCCCAGTCCCTCTCCAGCTCTCCTGGAGCCCCTTCAGGCCCTGCAAGGGGCTCTGAGCTCTCCCTGGAGCTTCTCCTCTCCAGGTGAACATTCCCATCTCTCCCAGCCTGGCTCCAGAGCAGAGTTCTCTGCTTCCCATGGGATAAGCTGGCCAAAGCTGGTTTCAGTCTCTCAGGTTCCAGCATTCTCAGGCCTTGGAGATCATCATGTCCAACCATTCCCAGCACTGCCAAGGCCACCCCCGACCATGTCCCAAAGCGCCACATCCACAGGGATTTAAATCCCTCCAGGAATGGGGACCCCTCCCCTGCCCTGGGCAGTCTGAGTGTGTAACAGCTCCTTTTGGGAAAGAATTTTCCCAAAATCCAACCTGAGCTTGCCCTGGCCCAACCTGAGGCCGTTTCCTCTCCTCCTGTCCCTATTCCCTGGAGCAGAGCCCGACCCCCCCAGCTGTCCCCTCCTGTCAGGAGCTGTGC
The DNA here is from genome assembly GCF_031753505.1 of Anomalospiza imberbis. NCBI lineage: Eukaryota > Metazoa > Chordata > Aves > Passeriformes > Viduidae > Anomalospiza > Anomalospiza imberbis. The sequence goes on from NC_089681.1 coordinate 151,019,684, forward strand.
AGAGCCACAAGGTCCCCCCTGAGCCTCCTCTCCTCCAGGCTGAGCCCCTTCACAGCTCCCTCAGGAGTTTTCCAGACCCTTCCCAACTCCTTTTCCTTCCCTGGACACGCTCCAGCCCCTCAATATCTTTGTTGTGGGCTCTCCAAACTGAACCAGTTCAGCTCTCAGATGTGAAAGCTCAGCCTTTCCAAGTCTCAATTGTGCCTGAATAATTGAAAGCAGCTCCTTCCACCTTCCCCTAACCCACTCCACCTGGAATTTCGGTGCCGGAGCCCTTGGTCCCCACTGACCTCGTGTCGCCTGTGTTCTTTTGCAGGACTCCCTGCTGTGTTTGTCACAGTGTGGGCCAGCGTCAGAGCCACTCTGGCCGACACAGAGTAAGTCCCACTGGGTTTCCTTCTCTCCCTCTTATGTGCAAAGTCTTGTGGGATTTATGAGAGAATCCAAAAGGAAAAAGAACCAGGCAAAGCTGGAATTCCACTCTGGCATCATTAACTTTTGGAGGAGGGTGGTGGATGGAAGTGAAGGATAGTTTTTCCTTTCATTTTGCAGGATCCAATAAATGGGAATACCTGCAGTTGTTATCCCTGGGGATAAAGGGACTGTGTCACAGCTGGGCAGGGAAAAGACAGGGATCCTTAAAATCCTGAATGAGCAGGAATGAATTTGGGACACAGCAGCTGCAGCACAGTCAGAGAGGTTTGGTCATGCTGGAGTGGTAGAACTGTAACTCCTCCATGGATTTTACGATCCCAGGATGGTTTGGGTTGAAAGGGACTTTAAAGCTCATCCCATTCCACCCCCTGCCATGGGCAGGGACTCATTCCACTATCCCAGGTTGGACAACAAGCCCTGTCCAACCTGACTTTTCCTCCAAAACTCGCAGGCTTGACCACACAAGTGCTTCAATGTTCCCAGGATCCTCCACCTGAGGGTCCCCAGGCATTCCCAAATGGCTTTGCATGGGAAGACACTACTTTCCAAAGGGGATTTCAGCTCCAGGCTTGGGCAGGTGGCTCAGCAGAGCTGCTGAAGGGTGACACATCCGTGACACCGGCTCATCCTCACAGAAGTTCCAGGGAGCATCGGTGGCTTTCCAGCCTCTCTTTCCCTGAGGAGCTGGCCTGGGAAAACTGCAGCTGCCATGTGGGGGTTACCAGGATCAGATAAGGAAAAGCCTGTGGCATTCCTGTCTCCAGAGATGGAGAGAATTCCAACAGGATAATTAACACTGAGTCAGCTTTTCCAATGGCTGCTGGAGACTCCTGGGAGCAAATAGAGCATGTCCCTTCTTGGCAGATGGAGGATTAGATCCCATCATGCCAATATCCCAACATCCCTGTCACCAACTGGCCCTCCCACTCCTCACTGGGATAAGGACTGAAGGTGGAGGGAGGTAAAGGATTCTGGGGGATATTGGCTGCAAGGGCAGGGTTGAAGGAAACCCAGGAAGCAAGAGTGGAACCCCAGCATTGTCCCCATCACCACCTGTCTCCATGGGAAGTTGTGCAGGTTTATTCCAAGGGGGAATCATGGAATGGTTGGGTTGGAAAAGACCTTTAAAGGTCATCTAATCCAACCCCCTGCAATGAGCAGGGACATATCCAGGATTGAAGAGGCCTACAGGGAAACCGAAGAGATTACTCATGAGGAACTGGAGGGACAGGACACAGGGAATGGAATCCCAGAGGGCAGGGATGGATGGGATATTGGGAAAAATTCTTCCCTGTGAGGGTGGGGAAGCCGTGGCACAGGTCACCCAGAGAAGCTGTGGCTGCCTCATCCTTGGAAATGTCCAAGGCCACGTTGGAGGGGGTTTGGAGCAACCTCTCTCCCATGGCAGGGATTTGGAATTAAATCATCTTTAAGGTCCCTTTCAACCCAACCCATTCCAGGATTCTGTGATCCCACATCAGTTCAGCCTCTCCTGTGTTCATAAAACCTGCATTATTTTTAATGTAGGGATTTTTTTTTCTGGTGAGGAGGTTAAGAAGTGGAAAAGGATCCGTTCCTGGCCAGAAGGGACAAGTCTGGATGGGTGTGGAAAGCGCTGGAAAGAGCTTCACCCTCTGGAGAGCAGAACCATCCCAACCATAGGAATATTCTCATTTTTTAGTAGCTTTACAGCAGGAAAAGGGATATTCCAAAGTCCCACTGAGTGCAGGCAGGGTTAGAGCAAGGTCCTTCCACCAGGCTTTGGAGGAACTCATCCTTCCAGGGGGATTTTTCCAGTGGAACTCTGGACTCGATTGCTCTTCCAATGCTTTCCTCACAGGATGTCCATCTCTCCTCAGGTGTTGGGACTTGAGTGCTGGCAATTTAAAGTGGATTATTCAGGTGCCCATCCTGGCAGCTATCGTGGTGAGTATGGGATGAGTGAGGGGCTGGGAGGCCTTTGGGTCCTTGGGAAGAGCTGATCCAGGATTTCCTACTCCTAATCACCCTACTATCAAAAATCCTGCCTTATAATAGTCCCTACATCTCCACTTTGAGGGGTTTGTGTTTGAGGGGTTCTGCCTGGAATTTTGGCAGCTGAACATGGCAGAAGGGTTTGTGAGTGCCTTCAAGGAGAGAAAAGTCCCACATTTTCAGGGCTAAGACCCTAAAATCACCAATGAAACCAACACCCAAGGAAATATTTCCAACTCAGATGATCTTGGAAACTCTCAGGGGCCATGATACATTCTTATCAGCCATCTCCAGATGGAAGAGATGGAATTTGGTGTCTGTAGCTGGACCAAAGCTTTTCCCAGGCATGTTTCAGGATCATCCCGTTATTCCTGAACTGGTAAAAGCTTGGGAAGCCTGAGATGGGAAGGGAAATGAAACCATCCCAGCTTTGACTGGATCTTTAATCACTGAGGGTGGATTATTCCAACCCCCACCCAGGAGACAGAGGGGGAAGGAAGGATCCAAGTGATATTATCCCAAGAGAAGAGGAGCTCTCCAAAGCTGGAGAGGGCATTATAAGAGTTAATTGTCTGCACCAGGTGAATTCAATTATGTCCTAATTAATGAATTAATTAATTACCCTCTTTCCCTCCTCTCTTTATTTGGGGTTCTCCATTGCTCAGTCTCCTGATGGAATCCATGTAAAAGAGCTCATGCACTCCCCCCAGTTCCACTCATCCACGAGTGGAGCCAGTGGGAATCTCTCCACAGTCCAGAGGGTTTGGAATCAGGCTCTTCCTCCTGCCTCCCAAATCAGGAGGCCTTGGAAGATGCTCAGTGTGAGTGAGAAGAACAACAGACACACAAAGAGCAGGAAATTTTCTGAGGTGAATGTGCTCATCTGTGCCATTAGGTGAGATTTTTGGGGTTTGGGGGCGGGTCTGGATTTCATGCTTTTGGTGGAAATTCTCCACCTGGCTCCAGCAATTCCTTGGAACAAATGCATCACCGAGACCACATCTTTGGAAATGGAACAGCAGAGGCTGGAGAAGAAAGTTCACATGGTTCAATTAAATTAATTCCAGCGACCCCATCACATTTCATTTACAGGCCAATTAGCAGAGGATAAAGAGCCCAATTGAGGCTCATCCTTGGAAAAATAAGGTTTCTCCAGGAAGCTGTGCCTGTGCCCTGGCAATTTGCAAATGCAGCTGTTTATTATGCAAAAATATTCTGTTGGTTGTGTCTGTTTAATTTCTGTGGGTTCATATTGTTCACTTGGCTGCTTCTGCCATTCCCACGTTGCTGGACTAAGTCCTGCATTTTCTGGATGGGATTTTGGAGGCTGGGGGGTTTAAAATCTCTCCACTTTCTGCTAATTTGTATGTGATTCCTAATTTGGATGTGATTTTGTGTGTCTGGATTTCTTTTCAAATTTAGCACGTTTGGGGAGATCAGAGGAGTTTCCCTCCTGGATGTGATAAGGCTGGGCATCTTTAATTTTGCCAACAAATGCAAAACAAGGACCCACTTTGGAGCCTTTAAAGCTGGAAAAGTTCCTATAGAGACATAAATCCTGCTTGGTTTTTCCCTTTCAGATGGTTTCCAAGGAATTAAATGCCCCCAGGCTCTGTCCTTCCCTGCCTGTTGGTCTATCCATTCCTCCCTTATCATTCCTGTGCCAGTCAGGAAATTTCAGGAACTCAGGGAATGTGGTTGCGGGGTTGTAAAATTCCCACAAACCTTATGAAAACAAGGAAATGGATATGGGAGAGAATTTTCACTCATATCCCAGTGACAGAAAGGATATGGCACAACCTTTTTTTTATGGAAAACAGTTCCAAACAAGCTTGCACCTCCTCAAAGGAGGAAGAATCCAACCACAGGAGACAAAGCCATGGCAAAACAGCCCCTGATTGCTCAGCAACTCAGGGAATTCCTGGTTTTCCCGGGGAGGATAATTGACCATGGGAACGACTCTCCAATGGTTGCAGTGGAGAAATCTCCCCCATGGAAATGCTAGAACACAGATCTGCTCTGGCTCCAACCAAAATGATTCCAAGGAGGTCTCCTGGACTGTCCAGCTTGAGGTTCACAATGGTCCCTCCCTAAAACTCCGAGCCGGTGTGTGGTGTGATAATTCAGTGCCTCGAAATGCTGAAGGCTCCAGAGGAATCCGTAGGCATTATCCAACATGGATCTGCTCAGTGCAGTTACAGGATGGTCCTGCCTGTACCCTCTCCATAATCCCATGGATGGGTTTGGCTGGGCCAGCAGCTGGTGCAATCCAGGGAAGCCAAGCTCTGAAGAGCTCTACAAAGATGGGAATTTCCCCAGTGCCAACCCATCTTTCCTCTCCATGAGGCGTTGCCATTAAATTTTCCTCAGTGTGTTCCTGTAGGAGTCATGAATGTTGGAAACGTTCTCTCAGATCAAGTCCAACCATTCCCTCAGCACCACCATGGCCACCACTAACCCTTGTCCCCAAGTGCCACATCCACACGGGATTCCACCCCTTCCTGGGATGGGGATTCCACCCCTTCCTGGGATGGGGATTCCACCCCTTCCTGGGATGGGGATTCCACCCCTTCCTGGGATGGGGATTCCACCCTTTCCTGGGATGGGGATTCCACCCCTTCCTGGGATGGGGATTCCACCCCTTCCTGGGATGGGGATTCCACCCTTTCCTGGGATGGGGATTCCACCCTTTCCTGGGATGGGGATTCCACCCTTTCCTGGGATGGGGATTCCACCCCTTCCTGGGATGGGGATTCCACCCCTTCCTGGGATGGGGATTCCACCCCTTCCTGGGATGGGGATTCCACCCCTTCCTGGGATGGGGATTCCACCCCTTCCTGGGATGGGGATTCCACCCCTTCCTGGGATGGGGATTCCACCCCTTCCTGGGATGGGGATTCCACCCCTTCCTGGGATGGGGATTCCACCCTTTCCTGGGATGGGGATTCCACCCCTTCCTGGGGCAGCCTGTTCCAAGGTGCTCAGACACCACTGGAATTATCTTGAGGAGCTGGCCACAAGTTGGGTTCACAAATGTGTCTCCCTGAAAGGCAGTAGATGATATTCCCTGACTGTCCTTGTCTGCTCCGTCCTAAACACTTGCCAGAGCAAGTGGGAATATGGGAGAAATCCAAAAGTTCCATTGCCCTTCTGCATTCTTGAGCTGTCATCTCCAGTCAGGTCCACTCTGTATCTTCACCATGGTGCCTTGGGCTTGTTCCTCTTTCCTTTTGCACATGGAAATGTGGGAAGACATCCTACAAGTGCTCCTGGTATCTCGAGTGGATTTTAATCCCAGCTGGGCTGTAAAGACAAACAAAACCCCATTTTGGTCTTCTCCAGGTGCCTGCTGGGCTGACTGGCTCAGATGTTTCCATGTGAGATGTCCACACCTTGTGAGCCATTCCATATTCTCCCTGAAGGTTAAAAACCCCGAGATCATTCCTGGAACTGTCATCCCTTCCACAGGAAGAACTTCCCCCCCAGCCCCTGGGGGAAACACCAACTGAACAACTCCACCATTTTCATCAATTTTTTTTAACAGTTCTCATTTCTTTGTTGTTTGTTTTCTTTTCCTTGCAGGTAAATTTTATTCTCTTTATCAATATTATCAGAGTCCTCGCAACCAAGCTCCGAGAGACGAATGCAGGGAGGTGTGACTCGAGACAACAGTACAGGTGAGTGTCACCTGTCCTGTCCCCTTTCTGGGATGGGGCGAAGTCCTTGTTCACCCCCCTGGCTGTGGAGAAAGCCCAGGGTGACACTGGTGCCACCTAAAATAACTTGAAATGTTTGTTGTCTTCCAAGTGTGGTAATGCAGAATGAAGCAGAGCAATTTACAACTCTCCTAAACCTTTCAAATTCAGCCTGCTGGAGGTTAGGGAGGAATTCCAGCTCTTCAGCTAGTTTTTGAACCCAAAGTGCAAAAATAAAACATTGTTTGTGCTGTTGAAGGCCGTAAAACTTGCATCAGTTTATTTGCTTGTTTTTATTTTCCTCCTGTGCTTTGTTAAGCTTGGCCTATTGGCTAAACCTGCCCTTGAGCGGGTGTTTCAGTGCCTTGGCTGAACTGAAAAAAAGATTCCAATTTCGTTTCGTTTTTTGTTTGGCTTTCCTTTGTTCTGCCAGCTGGTCTCTCTTGATAATTCAGGTTATTTGTAGCATGGTCAAAAATTGGATGGAAAAATCAGATTGCTGGGACACCATGTCTGCTTGAGAGCTCCCAAGGCTTCTCAGGATCTCCTGGCCTGCCCAACAGGACACTTGGGAAGGGGGAAGAGAGGAATGGTTTGGGATGTAAACCATGAGCTCATTGCTCCCACCTCCCTCTCCAAACACAGGTTTGAGGCAGGAGGGAGATTTGGCAGGAAAACACCTCCCAATTCTCCTCGCTGCCCTGTCAGGGCTCTGATTTATCCATTTATTTACTTCTCCCTGGCTGAAGCTTTGCCATTAATTATGGTTTGGATGCAGCCTGCTCCTTTTAAAGTGTTAAATTCCCTTGGTGGTTTGCAGGCGCTGGACAGAGGCAGTGCCGGGGCTTTCTGGGAGTGATTCCTGCCCTTCCCGATCCCTGCTGCACTCGGGGACTTGCTGGAACTCTTGGCACGAGGTCAAATCCCTCAATTAATGTCACTTCCAGGCAAAGCTGATTCCCACTGGAGCCAGCCCAGCCAAATACTCTGGGCTGTGGTGCCTCTGGGGAGTCCCAGCACTGATCCTGTGCTGAGGTGGAGCTGCTTCCTGAAAAAAGGAGCTTTTCCAAGGGATGCTGAAGCCCAAAGCACCTCCTAGGAGTGTTCACCTCTGCTCTGTCCTCTTCCCCTGGATATCTAGAGTAATTCCACTCCTAACTCACTTCCCTCTCCTCCAGATCTGCTCATTGCACAGGAGCCACTGATCCAGGGTGGATTTTCCTGTCTTGCCTCAACGGAGTGGTTGAGGTTGGAGAAGACCTCTGGAAGCCAATTCTCCACCCTCCTGCTCAAGCAGTGGCAGCCACTGCAGGTCGTGTAGGACCACGGGAAGATGGAGAACCATCCTTTAGGGATAAGTGGATTTGGTGGATTTTAGTTGGAGCCCGAGGGCTGGAATTGCAGCGCAAATTCCTTTCCTTCCTTTCCACCTTCCCCCCATGATCCTGACCCAAGCCTGGAGTTGGTCTGAGGCTGGAAAAGCCACCTCAGTGTTGTCACCTCCAGCATCACACAGGGACAAGTTGAGGGTTGGACTGGCACGTGCTGAAGCATGAACCAACAGCTTGGAATTCCAGGTGGGATTCCACAGCACCTGTGTAAACATCCCATATCCAAGGGGGCAGGGAGAAAACCACAAGCAACTTGTGCCCAGCGACAAACCTGGCAGGGCTGGTGATGCTAGGGAGGTTTATCCATGCACTAATTCCTTTTTTTCCCCCTTTTTTCCCCTTTTTCTCCCCATTCCCCTTCTTTTCCCCCTCTTTTCCCCCCTTCCCCCCTCTTTTCCCCCCTTTTTCTCCATTTTCCCCTCATTTCCCCCCTTTTCTCCCTTTTCCCTCCCTTTCATCCCTTTCCCGCCATTCCCCCACTTTCCCCCCCATTTCTGCCCCCTTTCCCCCCTTTCCCCCCATTTCTGCCCCCTTTTCCACCCCCTCCCCCTCTTTTCCCCATTTCCCCCCCTTCTTTCCCCCTTTTTCCCCTTTTCTCCCCCTTCTTTCCCCCCTTCTTTCCCCCCTTTCCCCCCATTTCTGCCCCCTTTTCCACCCCCTCCCCCTCTTTTCCCCATTTCCCCCCCTTCTTTCCCCCTTTTTCCCCTTTTCTCCCCCTTCTTTCCCCCCTTCTTTCCCCCCTTCTTTCCCCCCTTCTTTCCCCCCTTCTTTCCCCCCTTCTTTCCCCCCTTCTTTCCCTTTTCCCCTTTTTTTCCCTGCAGGAAGCTGCTGAAATCTACCCTCGTCCTTATGCCTCTGTTTGGCGTTCACTATATTGTTTTCATGGCTATGCCATACACAGACGTGTCAGGGATTCTTTGGCAAGTTCAAATGCACTATGAAATGCTGTTCAACTCTTTCCAGGTATTGGAACTCCGGGAAAACATGGGAATTTCAATGGGGAGAGGAGGGAAATGTGGGTGCAAGGCTGCCTTTGGAAGCAGGGTTTACAATACACTAGAACTAATTTATCAGGGGATTTGAAAATATTTTAGCCTCAATTATGTTTTCTACTTGCAAAATTCAACTAGAAAATGGGAAATGTGTCCAGCAAAAAATGTTCTTCCCAATTCTTCCCAATGCACCCCAGGATCCCGTTGGCCTCTCGTCCCCCAGGACACTCTGCTGGCTCCTTGTCCACCAGGAGGGCCATCCACAGGGAATTTTCTCTGTTTCCCTTTCCTGCCCCACTGAACAATCCCACATTTCTCACACACATTTTCCACAGCGGGTTTTGAATGTCCCCATTCTCAGAGAAGCCTGGGGGAGCTGGGCAGAAAAGAGACCCAAATTTCCCTAAATTCCCATTAATTTGTTGTTTCTTCCTCCTTCCAGGGATTTTTTGTTGCCATCATATACTGTTTTTGCAATGGAGAGGTGAGTCGTGAACATCTTCATTCCCTCCCTTCTTCGTTTAATTCCATACCCAGGTGAATGCACATCAACACAACCTCATTTTTCTGCAACAAACAACTTTATTTTGCAGTCCAAGGTGTCTCAGACCCCATAAAAAATTCAAATACTCTTTTTTTTTTTTTTCTGGTGGAAAACCCCCAGGTCAACATGGCACCAATAAATGAGCTACTAGAAGCAGCTAATGCAGAAAAAAGTGGAATTTTTAATTTCCTACCTCAAGTGCTGCTTAGTGCTTTTTCATTTTAAATTAGGAAGAAAAACACATTGATAGAGTCACTGATTAACAAAAAAAAACTGGATTTTTCCAGGCTCTTACGACTTTTTTTTGTCTATTTCCAGAATAATATACTTTAATTTTCTCATTTCCATTAATTCACTCTATTGATGCTAATTAAGAAAGTGGATGGTCAGTGGCTGCACCCTAGGGAAGAACTTCCACAGACTGGCATAAAATGAAATGTATGGATTTTAAAGGGAATTTATGACCTAAATGTATGGATTTTAAGGGGAATTTATAACCTAAACTTATGGATTTTAAGGGGAAATTGAACTACAAAATTGCTGCTTATGTTCTGCAGATAAAACAGGGATAAAATCTAAGGGGGATTGATCTCATCCTAAATTTAGCAACCTACTTTAGACCCAGTCTAAAATTCCCATCCTAGGGAAATTTCTCAGGATTCAGGTGCCTCTCAAGGTGGCTTTCCCACTGACACTTGATTTTTATGGGACATTGAGACAACTCCCTCCTGGATGTGCTGCTCTCCATCCCTTAACCCTTGGGCAGAGCTATCTCACCTTTCCGGCCAGATCTTTTCAGCCATTCAAGCTTCCCAGTGTCCAATATTTCATTTGGAAAGGGCAGATTTAATGTGAATTTACCATTCTTTCCAACTTCATGGAATCACAGAATCTCCTGATTTGGAAGGGACCCACAAAGACCATGAAATTCCAAGTCCCCACAGAGTTTCCCACCCATTCCATCTTCTCCCGCTCATGGGGTTTTTTTTCCCCTCCTTTTTTTTTTCCCCTTAGGTCCAAGCAGAGATAAAGAAGTCATGGAGCAGGTGGACTTTAGCACTTGACTTTAAAAGGAAAGCCCGGAGTGGGAGCACAACTTACAGTTATGGACCAATGGTTTCCCACACCAGCATCACAAATGTAGCCACCAGAGGGGCGCTTGCCCTGCACCTCAACACGAGACTTATCCCAGGGACCCTCAACGGCCACCGGAATTTGCCAGGTTATGTGAAAAATGGCTCCATTTCAGAGAATTCCATGCCTTCCTCCGGCCCAGAGCAGTACAACAAAGATGAGGAATACCTGAATGGCTCCGGGCTTTATGATGGAGACAGACCCACAGTCCTTGTGGAAGAGGAGAGAGAGACAGTGATGTAAAGACAGGAGGAGGAAAAAAAATTCAGCCAAAGGACGAGAAAAAGGTTCCTGGAGAGCATTTAGTGGGAAAAGACCATCAGGCCATGCAGCGGAATCCAAGGGTTTCCATGCAGCTCCTCTGTTCTGTGGAATGAGAGATTAAGTTATTTGGGAAAAAAAAAAACAGCAGCAAGCCACCAACGTGGCCAGTGGGTGATGCCATCCATGAATTCCGTGATCCACGTTCTCCTGGTGATAACAGAGCTCTCCAGACCTGCTGGACACCAGAGATCCTGGGAGCTCGCCAGGGAGGGCTGCAAAGCCCTGCGTGGTCCTTGGATCCCTCGAAGAGTGGGGGTGGCCAAGGAGGACGGGAGCGTCCCCCAAGAAAGCAGGAGGCGTGCAGGGAGGGTGCAGTGCCATCGTCCTGGGAGGGGACAAGCCACCCTGGGGGTCGGTGGCTTGGGTTTGGTTTGTTCTCTGCCTGTGGATCTGCCTGGTGACACACACAGAGCTGGGAAAGGCCCCGCGATCCGTCGGTCATGCATTGGGTACAACCAGACCCATGTTCCTCTTCCCTTGGGAATTCTTGCTCCTTGGCAAAATGTTCCTCTGGGGCAGGGAGGGTTAACAGCTCATGGATGCAGGCAGGGATTATCCTCTCCTTCCCCCAAGTCCTGGGAGCAAGGCAGGAGCCGGTACAGTTTTAGGGTTGGATGTGGTTATCGGAATGTGCATCATTCCTCCTCTTCCAGAGGTGCAGGTGGAGAGGGAACCACCAAGGGCACGGAATTTGCACGTCCCAGAGGGGTAATTGTGGCTAAATTCAGCTCCCAGGGTGGAGAACTCAGCCCTCCCTTTTTGTGGGTGCTCCTGGAAAGCAGCTTCCATCCTTTCTTAAAACTCGGGATTGTTCCTTGCTCTGCCCTCTGAATGTCCTGGTCCACAGGCTCATGGAATTCTGGGATGGTTTGGGTTGGAAGAGACCTTAAAGGTCACCTCGTTCCACCCCCTGCCATGGGCAGGGACACCTCCCACTGGCCCAGGTTGCTCCAAGCCCCATCCAACCTGGCCTTGGACACATCCAGGGATGGAGTATCCACATTTTCTCTGGACAATTAATCCAAACCTTAATGAGGAGAAAGACTCCACCAGCAGCAGCCAGCTGCTCTTCCGTGGGCTAATTAAGAATTAATTTCCCCAGGCTCTGAAGGAAGTCAGGAAGAGCAGGTGGGATCCTGACTTTGTGTCCGTTGTGTCTTTATCAACCTCTCAGATTAGGGCCTGGCCAAAGTCCAGTGGAATTCAGGGAAAAATCTCCTCCCTTTAACATGTCCGAGGTTTGGATTCAGACCTGGTGGGGGTGTGGTGGCTGTGAGGTTCTGACAGGAGCTGGAGCTCCTCTCCATCTATTGCAGGTCACAGAATCCCAGAATTCCTAAGGCTGGAAAAGCCCTCCAAGGTCATCAAGTCTGAGCTGTGCTCAATGCCCACCACAGCTCTGAGTGCCACATCCAGGAATTCCTTGGACACCTCCAGGGGTGGGCACTCCAAACCTCCCTGGGCAGCTCCTTCCAAGGCCTGACCACCTTTTCCATGCAGAAATTCCTCCTGGTGTCCAGGCTGAACCTCCCCTGGCACAGCCTGAGGCTGTTCCCTCTTGTCCCAAACAGAAATCTTTGACAGCCAATATTTATTTGTGATGTTCTTTTCTTGTTTAGCCTCATCAAAAGAAGTCAAACCTCATCATAACCATTTCCCACCAAATAAGAGTTATCAAAATATCAACTTTTCAAAATTTAATCGATTTTCCTACTCTCTTCTTCTACCCCTCCTGATTTTCTGGTTCAAAGACATTTCTAAGTTATCATTTCACTGCTGGAACAGAGCAAAAATACCAAAAAACCCCAAACAAAGCAAAAATACCAAAAAACCCCAACCAGTGACTCACTCTTTGCTTGTGTTTATTACTCACAACTGAGAACACTTGACAATCCCTCAGAAATTCAAGGAATCAGCAAAAGCCATAAATTTATTTATAAACAAACATATTCCCCCCTCCTAAAACACAGTTCTCACTGAAATGAATTAAACACTGGATTATTCAGGATTAAAATAAAAATTACAGGCACTAGGGTTGTGTAGGGGTAAGAAATATTTTTTGTTAATCCTTTGAATTGCAAATCATAAGCAGATTTTTCTTTCCTGGATGTTTCTGTGCATGAGCAACATCCATGTAAAAATTGGGATAATGCTGACACCAAAACAGAGGGAAAACTGCCATTAAGGCCCAGCAGGATCTGTTTGTCACAGTGAGTTCCCATCATTCCTGGGCTGGTCCCAAACTGTTGATTGAGTGTATGGATCAGGAATATCTAGAGATCCAGGGTCATTCCTCCTGGATTTTAGTGAGGAAGAATCAGAGCTGGGATGTCTGGAAAGAGAGAAGAAGCCCCAGTTTCAGGGTGGGATTTGTCCTCTGGAAGGACAAATGGAATGATCCTGTTGGAGCTTAGCCAGAGACTTTGGATCCAGAGCAGGCTCCTTTTCCCTTCATCCATCACCAGGGGCTAAGGACATTTCCCCGGGAGTTTGTCCCCATCCAAAGGTCTGAGTCCTTCTGGGATAACATTTCCTCCCCTGTGGGACTTTCCTGTGGAACCCCAAAGGCCACGGGAAACAGATAACTTGGAGGAGAGAATTCATTTGTTCAGGATTCACCCACTGCCCTCCACAAATCCTGCAGGAATGACAGGGCTTGTGCCCATCCTGGTTCAGATCCAATGTGGGATCATGGAGCGGAGAGAACAGATTGGAGCTGGGGTGTAGCAAACGTAGCATAGAATTGTTGTCATGGAATTATTGTCATGGAATTGTTATCATGGAATTGTTGTCATGGAATCATTGTCATGGAATCATCTCAGAATGAGCTGGGTTGGAAAGGACCTTACAGCCCATCTCATTCCATGGGCAGGAACACCTTCCACTATCCCAGGCTGCCCCAAGCCCTGTCCACCTTGGAAAACGGGAAGAAACTTTCCCAAGTTCACTTCAAGGAGGAGGAAAAGATCCAAAAGAGCTGTTCCCTCTTTTTCCCTAGTTTTCCCACCTCCTTTGTGTCAGATCTGTGCCCATTTTCCTCTCATCCTAGAAAACATCTGGCAATACTCCATGGAGTATTTCCATGGAGCCTCTCACTTCCCCAAGCCAAGCTGTGCATTGCAGTTTCCCGGCTGACTGGCTGACACGGAATCTCCTTGGAATCTTTTGGATCATCATCCTCTTCTCCAGAGCCACATGTTGGGCTTGGACAGGGAATCTCACCCCTGGCAGGTTCCTCTATTGTTACAGCAGCAGAGTTCTCCTTGGGATTCCTTGCTCCATGATCCCACTCTTTTCTGGGATTTGACAGCTGTTTAATCTTCCTTTTATTTCTTGGGATGACTTTTTGCAGCAGTTTCGCCATTCCTGCTTCTCCTGCATAAGGGCAGACAATTGTTTTTCTGCCTCCTCCATTCCCCTTGGTCCGGGTTCAGATGAGATCATGTCTTGTCCTACCCCTCATCATTCCTCAACTCTGCTCCTTGTCTTGTTCTGGAGCCAAAAAAGTTCACAAAGATCTCCCAAAATCAAATTTTTTAGCCAGGGATTGGCTTTGTTTATCTATTTATGGATAATCAGCTGGAGTTCAGGGAACATCCACAGCGCTGGGAAGAATTTTCCACTTTTTAAACCAGGAAAATCCACAGAGAGAGAAGATCTCCAAAGTTTTTATTCCTCTTGGTTGTCTTGATAAACTTGGTGACTGAAAGGGCTTTTAATTTCAGTTTCTGATGTTTCAGAAAGTTAAGAAACCTCATTTATAGGTTGGGTTCTTTTTCTCACATGTCCTCCTCAGTGTTCCCAGGTCCTTCTCGGTGTTCCCAGGTCCTCCTCAGTGTTCCCAAGTCCTCCTTGGTGTTCCCAGGTCCTTCTCGGTGTTCCCAGGTCCTCCTCAGTGTTCCCAAGTCCTCCTCAGTGTTCCCAGGTCCTCCTCGGTGTTCCCAGGTCCTCTTCAGTGTTCCCAGATCCTCCTCAGTGTTTCCAGGTCCTCCTCGGTGTTCCCAGGTCCCCCTCAGTGTTCCTAGGTCTTCCTCAGTGTTCCCAAGTCCTCCTCAGTGTTCCCAGGTCCTCCTCGGTGTTCCCAGGTCCTCCTCGGTGTTCCCAGGTCCTCCTTAGCCATTTAAAGCTCAGAGACACCAAACAAACTTTGCTGACACCAAACAAACTTTGCTGAGACACAAATCCTTTGGATGTGATTCAGTTAGTGATTAACTCCAAACTAATTTGCTGTCAAGGCTTTTAATGGTCCTTGGTAAATCTCTTTATCCTGGTTTTCCTTCCCTCAGTGCTGACAGGAATCCTCACTGGCTGCTCTTTGCTATGTAAGAGGTTTGGGATGGTTTGTAGCCAGGATTTTCTTCTGGGAGTCTTTTCCCACACTTCAATTCTTTTTTCCAAACTGTCCCTCCAAAACAACCTCAAAACCTTATTTTAATTAATAACTTAATTCAGCATTTAATTTCCCCCTTTAAGTACTTGGGTGCAAATTTGGCTGGAGGGAAGGATTTGTGGTTCAAAGCCAATCTCAACTGGCAGTTTCCAAACCAATCCAGAGCTTTGGGATGGGAATGTGATTTCCTTGGATCATCTGGGTCTCACTGTACTCATCACACCTGGGGCAGAGTTCAGGTATCCCAGGGTGGGAGATGACTCCAAAATAGTCCTAAATCTCGGTGGTTTTATGGGAAAAGGGCACAGAGAGTAGGGAAAACATTCATTGTGTTTGTGCCGCACTCCAGGAGGATTTCAAACAACAAAATAGAAATCATAAGCTATTTTTGTTTATTTTCTGGGGTCCTGCTGAGTGCTCTGCTGGGCTCTGGACCGTGTCTGGAATTCTGACTTCTCTCAGTTCTCTGTGCTGGATGTGAGTGGGCAGAGATGTTCTGAGCTGGGCTCCAGGGCAGGACAGCTGGAAGCAGCTCTGATGTGGATTTGATATTCCTTGGCATGAGGCGGGAGCTGCTTGGCTGAGGGGAATTGGGGTAACTCAGAGCAGTGAAAAGGCAGAACAGCTCTGGAGCTAAAGCACAGCTCAGGACTCATGTCCAATGTGCAGAATGGATTTCAAATCTAGCTTCCAAGTGCAGCTCCAGAAATGCTCTGCTGAGAATTTCAGACCAGGCTCTGTGTTGGGATTAAATCCAAGGACACCCTATGATCAGCTGGACATAAAACAATCCCATTTATCTGTCCTCTTCCTCTCCTTTCCTTTCCTTTCCTTTCCTTTCCTTTCCTTTCCTTTCCTTTCCTTTCCTTTCCTTTCCTTTCCTTTCCTTTCCTTTCCTTTCCTTTCCTTTCCTTTCCTTTCCTTTCCTTTCCTTTCCTTTCCTTTCCTTTCCTTTCCTTTCCTTTCCTTTCCTTTCCTTTCCTTTCCTTTCCTTTCCTTTCCTTTCCTTCCCTTCCCTTCCCTTCCCTTCCCTTCCCTTCCCTTCCCTTCCCTTCCCTTCCCTTCCCTTCCCTTCCCTTCCCTTCCCTTCCCTTCCCTTCCCTTCCCTTCCCTTCTCCATTCTCCATTCTCCATTCTCCATTCTCCATTCTCCATTCTCCATTCTCCATTCTCCATTCTCCATTCTCCATTCTCCTTCCCATCCTTGCATGTGAACTCTGATCCTCCAAATTTTCCCACTGTTTTCCAGGTTTCCAGTAGCCCCAGAGCACACAAAGTTCCCAATAATATCAACATTTTGCCAGGATTTGGGAGTCAAGTGGAGGAAGGATGATCCCAAGGGAGCATTAAAAGAAACATTAACTCAGGTTCCTCTGAAATCTTTCCCACGGAGCAGGGAAGGGTTTCCAGGTTTCCAGCCCAGCATTTCACCCTCCAAGTGAACTCCTGTTTTCCTCAAGGATCCAGACTCAGTGTTCCAGAGTTCCCAGGAGTCTTTCCAGCATGTCCAGGGGTTTGGGATTAGAGCTGATACAGCATTAAATATTCTTGTTTAATTTGAGCTTCACCTTCTCATCTGCTCCTGTGGTTTCTGCACCCAGCTGTGGGTCAGTGATTCTGGCTGGAGTCGATGATCCAACAGGGCTTTTCCAATCTCAGCAATTCCCTGATTCTCTGATAGGTCTCCTTTGGGAACACTTGTCCCTTGAGCTGCCTTTGCACCCATGGCACATCCCAAAATCTGCCCCCAGAGAGGTGTTTCCAGGCATTTCTAGGGCTGGAAATCAGCTGAGGGATTGGCAGGGGCCAGGAAAGAATGGAAAAATTCTGGAAAACTCACCCAGTTAATCAGGAGTAACTCCAATAAATCTTACTTCTTTCCATGCAGACAGATCTGACAAGGGTAAATTAGTGCTTAATTAGGATTTCTCCTAATTGAAGGAATATTAAGACAGCAAAAGGGTGGGGTGTGACAAAGTCAGTACAAATTCCTCTTCCTTTTCATCCTCACTGCCACTTTTCCTTTTTTTTTTTTTCCCTGGAAAAATAGGTGAATTAGAGCAAACTCTACTTGAGAACATGGAATTCCAACCCATTTTTCCTTGGTCCCACAGAGTAACTTCTCCCTTCGACTGGAGCAATGGTTTTCCTGGCACATTAACTAAGGAATTCAATGGAATTTAATTATTTCCTCTGAGTGGGGGTTAATGATTCTGGGCTAATGATGGGGTGTGCAAAACCAGAGGTGCTGGCACAAATTGGGATGAAATCCTGACCCCAGGACAATCAACACCAAGGTGTCTGTTCATTTCCATGGAGTGGCCTTCACCCGTAAATTCTGAAGAGGAAAAGGGGAATTATTCAAATAAATTCCCTGTTCCCAAAACTTTAATTGGCACTGGGATTTCAGAGTGTCTCTATCCTTTAGATCCAGAATCCAGCAGGATCCCTGACATCCAGAGGCAGGAGAAGGGGCAGCTTCCTCTCCTAAAATTCTTCATTTTCTCTTGGTATCAGCTTCCCCATGTAGAGATTTACGATGTGGAAGACACTTGGGTGGAAATACCTGGAATTAAAATGTTTGGGATAGAGGGATCAGCGTGTGCCTGGTTTCCAAAATGCCCAGGGTTGCATCCTCTGAAATAGGGATACATAATCCACTGGAAAGGCACCTTAAGCCCAGCTTAACTGAAGGGTGGCCCAGGCAGGCAGGCTCTGGTGCCTGAAGAGGAGACAAAACCATGAGAAGCAGCACTGATTTAAAGCAGAGCTTTATGAGACATGAGCCAGCCTAAATATAGACCTGAGCTCTTCTTGCCAGGCCAGTCTTTTACCTCATCCCCTATCTAAGTGAATCCTTCTTCCTTGAGAGCTGCAGGAAAGGAGAAATCAGAGAATCCCAGGATGGGTTTAGGTTGGAAAGGAGCTTAAAAACCACCCAGTTCCAGTCCCATGGAACTATCCCAGGGTTTTCCAAGCCCTGCCCAGCGTGGCCTTGGACAAGAAGCCACCTGTTGTTAAAGGTGGGATCTTTGGAAGGCCAGGTTAGATGAGGTGGAGCTGGTGGGACAGGAGTGGTGGGAGAAGAGGAAGGACAGGCACAGCCCTGCACCAAACCCATCCCGCATTCCAAATCCTTTGCTGAGCTCTTCCCATTGGGATCCATGAGGAGACAAACCTGCTGCTGAACCCCTTTGCTTCATCTCAGCAGCTTCAGAGTGACCCAGCCCTCGTGGTCACCACAAGTCACAGGGTCTCGGCTTTGGGAAAGGGTTTTTTCCAGGATATTGGCTCCTTCTTCCACTCGGAGCAGGAGGGAGAGGAGCAGGGGGGTGTTTGTCCCTCTGCAACACTGAAGTGGGTTTCAAGACCTTGTTCCCCTCCAGAGGAGGGACAAACCCCAAAAAACTAGAGGATAAAGGTGTGATTCCAGGGGCATTGCCATGTGTGTGTCTCCAGGCAGGAATTTGGTTTACATTCCTCCACTTCTGCTTTCTGCATGGACCAAAGTAACGAGCGGGAAAAGGCAAACCACAGGTGTATGTAAAAGGGAATTCCAATAAAAAAGAAACCTTTATTGATTCTCATGGAATCTTTCTCCCATGTCTTTTCCTATCTCTTGGACTCAGAACTTCAAAAATCCTGTCAGGAACACTTGGATGGATGTGGGTTAATTATTCCTCTGGGTTCTCGAGGAAGGAGCTCCATGGGATCCTCCAGTTCATTAAAGACATAGAAAGATGGGAGTGAGTTTCTCTGGGATTCCTTCAGGAAAATTCACACTGAGTGGCTTCAAAACCTCCTTAGGCTTGTGATTTTCAGGAGCACTGGGAACAACCCTGGTCACCTCCCATCCGTGCTTCCAGGAGTTCTGGAGATGTAATTCCACCGCTGACATCCTTATCCTTATGCCTGGTTTGGCTCCTTCAGTCAGAGAATCCCAGAACGGTTTGGGTTGGAAGGGATGATCCAGTGTCACTCCCTGCCATGGCCAGGGACACCTCCCACTATCCCAGGCTGCTCCCAGCCCTGTCCAACCTGGATATAGAAGGGCCCCAGTCTCACTGAAATAAAATTCTCATGAAGTTGTGGATTCTGGAGCCATTTTGTTTGGGATGACTAATCCAGAAGGGAAGGGCTGCAGGAAGAGTGAATTCCAGGGAGGGCTTGATGGTATTGAGCAGCCAAAGCAGTGGGAATGACATTCCATGAAGGACTGCCTCAGTTTCCCTGGGATTGTATTTCACATTCACAGGAGGAGCAGCATCTGCTCGTGTCCTGTTCCAGCCTCCTCCGTGTGTGGGGCAGAGCTCCAGGGAATCCATGAGGTGTCCCCCGTCCCAGAGGATCTTCCTTCAAAACAGAGGGCTCTGTGCTGTGGGAGGGACAAAAGATACATTTGGCCAGTTCCCACTGTTTTCTATTTATTCCTCAATTTCTCCTGAATTCTCGGGCTGGGATTTAGGGCCATGCTCAGGGAGATGCTGTGCAGCCTTTTATCCAGGGAAACCTAAGGAAAACGATGTGGAAAAGGCTCAGTCTTAATGTGAGGGGAAGGGAAGACTCAGATTTACTGAACTGAGTCTTCCAAGAAATTGTTTTCCCCAGGGCTGGTTCATGGAAGTGGGCCTGGAGTGATCCCTCTGTGATCCGTGACAGCCAGGACTGGGAGAAAGGGTTTTAAACTAAAGGGAAGATTCAGACAAGATAAAAGGAAGATAATTTTGAGATGAAGGTGGGGAGGGGCTGGGGTGGATTTCCCAGAGAATCTGTGGCTGCCCCTGGATCCCAGGTAGTGTCCAGGCCAGGCTGGGCATGAAACATGGATAATTTTCCCCCTGAGAAACAGGGATTTCAGTTTGAAATTGGGGTTTCAGGTTTTCAGCAGCTCCAAATCTCTGCAGTTCTCTCTCGAAGAACAAAACCTTTGGAAAACATTTTCCATTTCTCTTTGCTCCAGGGAATGCCGCAAGGATTAACGAGTAATATCAGCTCTGCTGAAGGGCCTTCATCTGCTCCTGGAAAAGAGGGAACATCCAGGCAGACAAACTTGGAGCAAGAAAACGAAATTTAATCCAAGCGATGTCTGTTTGGAATCAACAGCTCTTGGAGAAGGGAAGGGTCGAGGTGTGCCAAAGTGCTGACAAACAGCTGGATTCCACATGCAGCACTGCGCAGGCTTTCTGCAGGAATTCTGCTGTGTGCAGGGATGGGGAATGGTTTCCCTGGAGCAGCAGGTGGATCATGAAGCATGTTCCGAGCTGGTTCGTGTGGGAGGGATGAGGCGTTTCGGTAAGGGGGTAAATTGAGGGGGTAAATTGAGGCGATGGATGCAGCAGGGTGGGAGCCAACCAGACCATTCCACGAGTCCATCCAGAGTCTATCCCTGAGTTCCAGCATCCAAACAGCTCATGCAATATTCCTTGGATATATTTGATCCTGTCTGGGAGATGGCAAAGCAGCGAAATCACCGTGGTAAAGGAGGAACCTGGAATTTTTATTTTGAAAGGCTCTGTTTAACCTGGAACTCCCTTTTGAAAGGCTGCTCATTCCCGGTGGATGCAGTTCCTATGAGTTTGGGAAGGATATGAGAGGGATGGAGAACCTTTCCTATGAGGACAGCCTGGGAGAGTTGGGAATGCTCAGCCTGGAGAGGAGAAGCTTTGGGGTGACCTCATTGGGGCCTTCCAGGACCTGAAGGAGCCACCAGAAAGAGGGAGAGAGAAAATTTCCAAGGGATGGAGGGACAGGGCACAGGGAATGGCTTCAAGATGAAAGGGAGTAGCTTTAGATGGGATCTTGGGAAGGAATCCTTCCCTGGGAATGTGAGGAGGCCCCAGGTTCCCAGAGAAGCTGCAGTTGCCCCTTGAGGACTGGAAATTTCATTTGGATTTTGAGGGAAACCTGCCCTCTCTGGGAACAACCACAGGGCTCCAGAAGCAGAATCCTGAATTTTCCAAAATTCTCTTGGAAAAGCTGCAGTAAATACAGAGGAAGCAGTAAAGGCCTGAAGGGCAGCAAGAATTATTTGAGGGAGTGTCTGGCAGGGAAAAGCCGAAGGGAAAGAAGACACGAGACCAATCCCGAGGGATCCATCGGATCCAAAACAATTCTTGTTGTTTGTTATCATGCACATTCCCTTTGTCAGCTCTTATCTGCCGGTAGGACACCGACGGATCCAAAGGAAAAACAACTTTGGTGAATTCTGAATCACTTTCCTTGACAAAAACAGCTGAGAGATGTGGAGAGCCAAGTCTTGAGGCAAAAAAAAAAAATTTCTTGAGGTAAAAAAATTGTTTTCAGGTAAAAAAAAAACCAATGTTAAACAGCTGGAATGCTGCCAAGGGAATGGTGAAAATCCCTCCTTCCCCCAGTCCCACTGTTAACCCCAGCAATGTTTGGAGGTTTTGTCTTCACTTGGATTTGGCTCTGTCCTGCCTTGTTCATTCATCCTCCCTCCAACACCTTCCCTGACCTTGGTGTGGGATTGGGATAAAGGCACTTCCATAAATCTCCGTGTACATCCAAGATCTTGAGAAGTGGGAGACCTGGGGAGGGTCCTGAAACACGACAGGGTTTTATGAGATGGAAAAATTGCAAAAAAGTATTGGTTCAGAAAAAAGGACTTGGGATTTTTCCAGTCAAAACTGGAACATGCTGAAAATCCAGGATGATTCCCAATAAAGGTTTGTTTCCAATAATTTCATGAAGCACTATAAAAATAAGGTTGCTATTATTATTGTTATTATTATTATTATTATTATTATTATTATTATTATTCCTTTAAATTTGACATCAAGGTCTCCATGCCTCTAAATCACTGAAATTCTGGGAACGTCAGCTACAGAATTGACTCCCAAATTTTAATCAGACTGGATTTTCTTATTGTCCCCAAACCCAACACAATGGAGACATGGGGGGACACGGAGGGACAGTGACATCACTGAGGTCAAATTTGGGGATTAAATTATCCCATCTCTTTTAAATCCCACAAATCCACATGAGGCTGTTTGGAGAATTTTATTACAGAGACAAAACTGGTTTTTATTCTTTGCCCAGACAACTCTTTTACAACAGGTAATAAACAACCTTATTTTTATCCTTTGATTGGATTATCTTCTGGATCAAATCCGATTCCATGGGCAGCTCTCGTCTCCAAACATCTCTGATTAGTTTATGCTGTCTGAAATTATTCATTTCCTCCATAAAATCCTTTTCCCTGGTAAATTCTGTATATTTGACACATCTCCAGCTTCGTTGGCCCTGTACAGGGCAGAAGAAGCTTTTCCATCCCCCAGAATCAGGAGATTCCATGAAATCACTCTCTGGAGCAGAGTGAGGAGGTTTTGTCCTCGTTCTCAGGGCTTTGGACACCCAAAAAATTCCAGCCAAAAAATTCCAAACACTTCATTTTGTGCTTTTCCCTGTCCTTGCCGTGTTTATATCCAGCCCAATCCACAGGGGAGATTTCCAAAAACCTGGAAGACATTAAAGGCCTAAATCATATAAAATCCTATAGAAATTGATGCTTTGCACTCCTAAATTTTCCCTGGAAAATGTTACTGGTGGCATTTTCCAAATTCCCTTTCTCCTCATCACACCAACTTCCCAAGGTATTTATGGGAGCACCAACTGCTCTTATTCCCACCTGGATACCTTCAGCAGGTGAATTAAACCCAATCCACGTTTATTTTGTTCTCTCTTCCCAGGCAGGAATTGAACTCTGGAAAATTTCCTCAAAGGGGCAGAGGTTAAAGATCCTTTGTTCCCTGAAAATCTGGGAGATTCCTGGTGCCACCACCAAAGGAAGAATCCCAGCTGAGAGACCAGGAGCCAGCCTGGCCACAGCAGAAGGGTGGGAATCACCACATCTCCAGAATGGGAAAGACATGGATCTGTTGCAGCAGGTCCAGAGGAGGCCACGGAGCTGCTCCAGGGGTGGAGCCAGGCTGGGAGAGCTGGGAATGTTCACCTGGAGAGGAGAAGCTCCAGGGAAAGCTCAGAGCCCCTTGCAGGGCCTGAAGGGGCTCCAGGAAAGCTGGAGAGGGACTGGGGACAAGGCATGGAGGGACAGGACACAGGGAATGGCTCCCACTGCCAGAGGGCAGGGGTGGATGGGATACTGGGAATTAGGAATTCCTGGCTGGGAGGTTGGGGAGGATGGGATACTGGGAATTAGGAATTCCTGGCTGGGAGGGTGGGGAGAGGCTGGGGTGGAATTCCCAGAGCAGCTGTGGCTGCCCCTGGACCCCTGGAAGTGTCCAAGGCCAGGCTGGAGCAGCCTGGCACAGTGGGAGGTGTCCCTGCCCAATAATGACCTTTATGAACCCTTCCAACCCAAATTATTCTGGGATGTTGAGATATTCCCTTCATATTCTGGATGATGCAATATTCAGAGTGTGACCACTCTTTTAATCCAAAATTTCTGATTTTCATGGCAAAACTCTCCACAAGCAGCCCATGGAAAAGCTCTGGAAGAGCAGAGCAGGTTCAGCACTCCTGCAGGAAGCTCATCAACATCCCAGCTGATCCCAGCCAGGAATAACACTCTGATTTGTCCCAAAAGAGGGAAAATCTAGTTACCATTCCATTCTAAAATATATTCTGCCTAAAAAAAAGAGAAGGAATTCCAGGACTCTGCGCAGTTGGGGAGCAGTCAGAAAATGAAAAAGAAAAATATTCCGATCCAATTAAAAGCCAGTTAATGGTAATTTGCTTGTATCATTAAGCAAACCCTGCTGAGCTCTAGGGATAATATTCCAAGGGAAGCCAGGGAGTGGGGATGTGAAGAGATTCCCTTTCCTTTGTCTGCAGCTCCTGAATGTTTCATTACTCTGCAGGAGGAGAGATCCCAGGGACATGTCCCTGACTTCACCTTGCCTGACACAATTCCTTCATCGGGAAGCAAAGGAAAAGGGGATGTTTCTCCAAGGTGGTCTGTATCCCACTGGGATGGATCCTGGGATTCATCCTGGGCTTGAATTTTACCCTCAGAGAGATCCAGAAAGGAGGAAGCTCTGCCTTCCTTGGAGGCAGAGGGTCCCAGGTATATCTGGGATCTCCATCCCTCTCCAGCCTCTCTCATAGATTGATATCCCTGGATTGATATCCATGAATTGATATCTATGGATTGAAATCCATGGATTGATATCCCTGGTTTGAAATCCATGGATTGATATCCCTGGATTGATATCTATGGATTGATATCCATGGATTGATATCCATGGGTTGATATCTATGGATTGATATCTATGGATTGATATCCATGGATTGATATCCATGGGTTGATATCTATGGATTTATATCCATGGATTGATTTCCATGGATTGAGGGGAAGAAGAAGAAGAAGAAGGAAGAAGAAGAAGAAGGAGAAGGAGAAGGAGAAGGAGAAGGAGAAGGAGAAGGAGAAGGAGAAGGAGAAGGAGGAGGAGGAGGAGGAGGAGGAGGAGAAGGAGGAGAAAGGAGGGGGGAAAGGGGAAGGAGAAGGAGAAGGAGAAGGAGAAGGAGAAGGAGAAGGAGAAGGAGAAGGAGAAGGACCAGCCTCCATCCCAAAACCTCCATCTTGCTTTATATCTATTGCTGTATTCTAAACCCTTAAACTCTGAGTTTCCCACCCTGTGATATCACACACTTCTATTCAAACTCCACCCCCACAATCCCAGTTCTGTCATTCCATTTTGGAAGCCTTCTCCACGGCCTCAGGTCAAGTGCAGTGTTCTCCTGGGGGTCAGTGCCTGGCAGCACAGAAAGTCTGAAATTCTCAGCAGCCAGGGTTCCAACATCCATGGATTGATATCCCAGCTCCAGGACAGCTCTTCTTCCTCAGCCCATCTGTTTCCCACACAGTTTGTTCTTCCCAGAAGGAAAAGGTTATTTTTCAGGGGAATAATTGTCCTTTTTTTCCTGTCCCGAGGCTCCAGGCAGAGTCAGGATCCTCCATGTTCTCCCCATGAGCTGTGAAACCAGGGAAAAAAGACACCTCTTTTCCCAGGAATGCCGAGCTCCTGCAGCACTAGTGACAATCCAAGGATTTTAATTAGGAATGGGATCATTAATAACCACCAGTTTTTCCACTGCTGACAAGCCTTTACTCCAACAACTCCTGGCTCTGCAAATCCATGAATTTCCACTCCTCCTAAATTTGGCTTTCCCGGGCCCCTTCCATGGTGACAAATTCCATGAAGTCCCCCCCAGGCACGTTCCCTGATTTAATCAGGAGATTACCTAGACTCAGCCGTTGGCCTGAGCGTAAGTTTAATCCTCCTCAACTCTTGCTGTGCTGCTTTCCTGACAGTTCCTTCTGGAGACGCTGCAAGAGTCTGGAGAAGCAGCAATGCTTCCTAAAAACATTTGTTCCACCCCCAGCACGGAGTGTCCAGCGGGAATCTCAGGATTAAGACCAGCAGCCAGCTCTGGATCCTCCCTCTCCATGGAAAAACAGCATCCAGACAAAAGGGAATGGCTCCCAAGGAAGAGCAGGGCTCTAATGCACTCACTGAGTAATTACAGTGACAGAACTGTGCCCCGAGCTGGGAATTCTCTTCCATGGAATAACGAGGAGAGCGGATTTGGGGCCTTTCTGTGGATCTTCACTGCTCCCTCTCCGTGTGGGCTTTGGGACCTGCCCAGAGCTCCCCACAGGAAAGAAACCACGTCCAGGAAAATCCCTCCCACTTCTTCAGGCAGATCCAAAAAAAGTCCAACCTCCAGAACAGGGAAAAAGGGCACAAAGACAGAGGGAAATGTGAGGATCCCTTCGGAATTTCACCTCCAGAGTCATCACCTCCCTCAGTGTTCTGTTGTTTTCTTTTGCAAATCTCACCCTCCTGGATTCATTTCCTCCCCTTGGATGATGCTCTAAGCATTCCTCTGGATTGATGGTTTCAATTTGGGAAGTAGAGTGTTGCTAATCCAGGGAGAATAATTCCTCTCCCTTAAATCCCCTCTGGACTAATCATCCCTGGGGATTGCCATTTCCCATGGAATGCTAAAATAACATGTAAAGGTAAAGAGATCTTGTGAAATAGTTGTAAAACCTCCCCAGAGAGTAATTCAGGGTGGGAATCAGAGAATCCTGGAAATTTTCTGTTGGCAAGGACCCCAAAGCCCATCCCATTCCATGGGCAGGGACACCTCCCACTGTCCCAAGATGCTCCAAACCCCATCCAGCCTGGCCTTGGACACTGCCAGGGATCCAGGAGCAGCCCCAGCTGCTCTGGGATTGTCATCCCAGGGCCACAAACCATTCTTGGATGATTCCATGATCCAAACAGGGCCTCCCAGGAGGGTCTCAGCTGCTCCCTCAGCCCTGCCATTCATGGAATTTCATCCCATGTCCATTTTTAGGGAGCCAGACAAGGATCCACATTTTGTCTTGTGAAGATCAGGTCCGCCAGTGCCCAGGAGTCTTCATTCCTGGGAAAGTGGGGAAAGTGTTCTTTCCTGCCTTTTTTTCCCTTTTCTGCCTGACTGGATTTGCCGGATCCCGTTCCAGGGTCCCTCACCAAAGCCAGGCCCACTTAAGCTCAGCTCTAATTTAAGCAGGGAAGATCTTTCCAACCTGGATCCCAGCACACCCCAGTCCTCCCTCCTGGCTCTCTCCTTGTTCCCTCTGCCTCCTTTTCCCTGAGCTCTCCACAGAAAGGATGGAACATCAGCTCCTCCCCTGTTTACAGCTCATGTGACTCCACTCCATGTTCTTCCCTGGCAAAACTGACACCATTCCATGAAAAAATAAATAAATAAACAAACCCTCAGTCCAGCATGTTCTTCTAAAAAGGACAAAAAGTCCAAACCCTGTCCTTGGAGGCACAGGAGCACAAAAGCACGGAACAGGAGGTCAGTGCTGATCCTGGAATTCCCCCTCCTGTTCCTGCTGCTGAAGAGCAGGATTGTCCTCAAATCCACCAGGAACTACCCCTGGATTTAACTGTACAATCATGAAATAGTTCAGTGTTGGAACCTGCTCCTGCTCCCTGGCCAGGACTTCCACCAGAGGGAATAATCCCTGTGTTGGGAATTACCTCCTGGTCCTTCCCAAGTCTCTCCAGGCAGCTGGAGGGATCCAGGTGATCCCAGGATGCTCCTGCCAAGTCCTCCCCCTGACCTCCCTCACCTTCCTCTTATTCCCTTTTTCCAGTTCCCACTGCCCTCCAGCTGGGATGTCTCCCAGTGAGCCCTGCTCCATGCTGGTGGCTCCCAGTGACATTCCAGGGGCCACTGGCTCCTTGCAAAGGAATGGACTTGAAGAGGGAGAAGCTGAACCTCAGGAATCAAAGATTCCCACCTCCTGTGCTTTGGAGCAGATCTCAAAGAAACCATTCTCCTGGGAAAAGCAGTGTCAGTGCTTGAGGCCACAATTCACAGATGTGGGTTGAGCTGGATTCTTCTCATACAGGTTTTTTTATGGTTCCTCCTCCCCCACCCTCTGAGGAACTGTGTCCACTCCTGGATCGTTCCCAGATAAAAGAACTGGGAATGGGCAAAAGCCAAGGCAGATTCATTGAATCATTTGGGATGGAAAACAAAGCCCCACTCCCTTTATCGCGTTTTTATTCATCCAGAGTAAAATCCCTGGAGTTGTCAGAGCCTCAGGCCAGCTGCTGTTCTTGTGAGGAATTTCACAGATCCCGGGATTTTTCACCAGAAAAACAACAGGGTTTGTTTGGATCCAGGGATTTATTTATTTCCCTATTTCTGTCCTGTCTGGGAGTGGGAAGATGGGAGGGAATTCCTGGCCTGGTTTGAAAGGAGGGTCTGTGGAAGCTTTTGGAATTCCCACTCCTCTGGAAAAGAAAACAGACAGAAAATTCCCTCCAAATATTCCAAAAAAACAAGCAAGCAAACAGGGGTTGTTTTTTGGGAGCAAACAGCTCTGGGATGAAGGGAATGAGGTCACAACCCCGCTCCCAGTTTGGTTTTGTGGGATTTTTTAGGAGAATTGAATATCCAGACTGGGAAAGGAGCAGCTCCATTTTTAGGGAGCATTTTGGCTGGGAGAAATGGACAAGGAAGAGCTGCAGGAATTTCAACCAGGATTTGGGAAGGGAGGATTGGATCCCAATCCTGTCTCCAGCAGTCCCCCACTGTGCCTGGGGGCATTGTCCAAACCCTCACGGAGCTTGGGAATTCCCCCTTGGGAATGTGCCATTCTCCAGAGAGCCTGTTCAGTGCCTCTGGGGGAAGAACCTTTTCCTGATATCCAACCTAAAAATTCCAAAGCATAAAGCCCCACTATTCCCAAAAGCTCTACAACTGCACAACAAAAAATCCAGAATTGCAATTCCCAAAAACCCTACAAATCCAGAATTACAATTCCCAAACCCTACAACTACACAGCTAAAAATATGGAATTGCAATTCCCAAAATGCCTACAACTACACAACTAAAAATCCAGAATTGCAATTCCCAAAGTCCTAAAAATCCAGAATTGCAATTCCCAAAAACCCTACAACTACACAACTAAAAATACGGAATTGCAATGCCCAAAAACCTTACAAATACACAACTAAAAATCGAGAATTGCAATTCCCAAAAATCCTACAAATGCACAACAAAAAATCCAGAATTTCAATTCCCAAAAACCCTACAAATCCAGAACTGCAGTTCCCCAAACCCTACAACTACACAGCTAAAAATTGAGAATTGCAATTCCCAAAAACCCTACAAGTGCACAACAAAAAAATCTGGAATCTAGGAGGCTTCCTTTGCCTCTTCCCAGTAGCACAAAGTAAGGAAAGAGTGGAAAAGGAAGGAATTGCCAGGAGTTTTTTTCTCTTCCCTCATCCTAAATTTGGCGGGAAGTGGAAAAGAATTCCTTGGGTCTGCTGCTGTTCTGGCCATTTTAGGTTTGTTTTTTTTTTTTTTTTTTTAATATGAAACCCAAATCCAATTATTGCCTCCTTCACTGGGCTCTCCAGAAGAAATCCCAGCCCTGTCTGTCCCAGGAATGGGAAGACTCTGGATCATCAGGTAAATGTGAGGAATCTCTATCCCAGACCTTCTCCAGGCAGAACAATTCCAGATCCCTCCAGCATCCACTGCTCCTGCCTGCAGCCATCCTGGTGTCCCTTCACTGGGCTAGCTCCAGTGTTTCCATGGTTTTCCTCTCCTGGGAAACCCCAAACTGGACAGTGCAGATCCATCATCTCCCCCATTACCACCAGGACCCCTCATTCTTTTCCATAAATCCCTTTTCCAGCTCACCTGGCAACAGAGCTGTGGGGTTGAGGATCCCAAATAACGGAATTACTCCTTCCGATCCTTTTCCTCAGCAGTTTTCCATGATTTACTCATCAGTAACTCCTTCCTTTGTCTTTCCCTTTTTCAAGGCCTGCCTTGCACTTTTCCCTCTCCCCAAGTCCCTCATCTGTCTTCCACGTGCAACAGCCCTTGGAAATCCTGCAATTCCACTGCCTGGCTCCTGAAACATTTAAGGATGGAGCGAGGGCAGCCAGCTGGAAATCCTCTCGAGCGTTGGAGTGTTGAAACCAGCTCGTTCCCTCCTCCACACTGGGATTTCCCTCCTTTATCCCTGGTTTTAATGCTCCCTGGTCCCAGATGAGATTTTTGGGATATGCCGCACTTTCTGTGCCACTTCAGCCTTCCTAGGAACATCCATTCATGGATCCAAATCCAGCTGCCTCTCCGATCTCCAGCTGGTGGTGGCAGGGCCATAAAAGTGCCTCAAAAAGGGGCTGGTTTTGTGGGATTCCTTTGGGAATACCCTCGAGGTGTCCTGGGATTCATCCCCACACGGAACACAGCCGGGGAGTTGTTCCCAGTGCCCCGGCCAGATGGGACACACATTTTGGAAATCCAGATTTAAAAGCTCCATGGAATTCCTTTGTTTGTTTTCTTCCCAGAGTGGAGAGATAATTTAATAACCCAGCCCTTAATTAGTACCACAATTAGTGAGATTTAGGAGCTGCAGCATGAAGACGTTCCCTGGAGCTCCTACAATTCCTTTCAAGTCCCATTGCTTCATCCCAACCCTGGAAATTCCCAGGGCTCTGCTCCTCGGGCTGCACGAAGCCTCTGGAGCAGGTCTCACCCATTCCAGAGGATCTCCAGGCTGGAAATTGTCACCCCTGGGTTTATTCTCCAACAGTGGGAAGAGCCTGGCATGGAGGTGTGGGTATAAACACAACTGGGACAGCAAGGTGCCGGGAAAAATCCTTCCTGGACTTTTTCTGGAGTCTTGGAGGGGCACATCCAGCTCAGGGCAGGACAGAGAGACCCCGAGCTGGGACAGGGCAGAACTTCTGTGGGGAATCCCAGTGGGACTGGAATTTAACTCACATTTCCCACAATTTCCATCCCAAAAGCGTGTGTTGGGTCGGCGTGGCCAGGCTTTGGGAGTGAGGGTAAATTCACGGGCAGGGACAGCTCCCACTATCCCAGGTTGGTCAGAATTCCATCAAGCCTGGCCTTGGGCACTTCCAGGGATCCAGGAGCAGCCACAGCTTCTCTGGGAACCTGTTCCAGGGCCTCCTTACCCTCCCAGCCAGGAATTCCTTCCCAATATCCCATCCAACCCTGCTGGCTTTCAGTTTGAATCCATTCCCCCTCATCCTGGCATTCCAGGTTCTTGGAAAAAGTCCCTCTCCATCTTTCTCGTAGCTCCCCTCAGGTTCTGGAAGGCTGCAAAAAAAGGATCCTGGAATGGTTTGGGCTGGAAAAGACCTTAAAGCCCATCCAGTGTCACCCCTGCCATGGCAGGGACATCTCCCACTGTCCCAGGCTGCTCCCAGCCACATTCAGCCTGGCCTTGGGCACTGCCAGGGATGGGACAACCCCAATTCCTCTGGGAAATCTATCCCAGGGTTTTGCCACCCTCATTGGAAACCCTCCTTCCTTATCTCCAGTTAAATCCCCCCACTTTAATTTAACCTCTCTCCTTTCCTTGTCCTCATCCTCTTTGTCCTTCAGCCCCTGAAAGGCCACAGAAATCCCATCTTTTCCAGGCCCATATGGATGTTTAAATGACCTCAAGACATCTTGTTTTTACTCCTGCTACCTTTCTATGGACAACAGAAGTGATCTCTGGAATTCTGCTGGAATTCAAGACATCCCTTATTGTCTGTTAAATTGAATTCCAGGTGTCTGGGTTTGATATATAATGGGATAAATCCTGGTCCCTCCCACCTCATTTGCTCCAGAGTCTTCCCAATCCCTGCATTAATTCCTTTAAAACAGGTGACATTGACTCAAGTAAAATTTCTCTAATTCCACACCTGTGGGATTGAGCACAAAATCTGGTTTAGTCCTTCCAGTTCTGCGCCAAAATATCCCATCCCTCCTAAAACGGGTCCCTAACACAGAACCAGGGAGGGCCCAGTCGGATTTACTGGGAAAGGAAAACAATTCCACACAGCTCCAATGAAACTGTCAAAATCCAGGGGTGGAATTAAAAAAAGGGAGCCTCATGTTCTGCTCCAAAACCTCCCAGCACCGTCAGCAGCAGCAGCAGAGGGAACTGGGAATGTTTTTTTCCTCCCTGCTGGATCCTCTTTGATGCTCCTGGGAGAGCATGGAAAGCTGCTGGAAACATCAGTGCCTGCTGCAGATGGGAAATCAGAGCCCTTCCAGCTGGAGCTGGAAATTTGGGAGAGCCAGGGATTGTGACAAATTGCATTTGCCACTCTTGAGTGTCCCGGGATTATTCCCTGCTGCTGCTTTATTACTGCAGACAGGGCACGGTTAGCTTGGGATGCAGTAATTCTGGGAATTTCCTTCTGTGAGGGGTAATTAAAATCTATTTATAGGATCAGGGTGTCTGCCGCAACCAGGCTCACATCTCCAGAAGAATGAGTCCACTTTTCCCTGTGGGAATCTCCTCTTCCTTAGGATTTGAGTATTTTCCCCCTATCAGTTAAAATATTAGGGACTGGGAATTCCAACTCAGCTGACTTTCTCTGTCAGGGATGTTTTTCCTTCTTGTGATGTTGTTTGGATCATTAGGACACTGAGACAGTGGAAAAGGGTGTCCAGAGGGTTGGGAAATCACCACTCCTGGAGTTTTTCCCACTGGAAAGCCCTGAGCTGGCCCCACACAGAGCAGGAGGCTGGATTACAGAGCTCCTTCCTGGAGCTCTTTCCAGCTTCTGTGATTCTACGATCCTTCTTGTTTTGTAGCTGCTGCCCTGGAGCTCCTTCGTTTGAGGCACACAGGGATATTTAAATGTCCTTCAAAGCCAGGATATTTTCCCAAAGCCTCCATTTAGTGCAGTGCCCATAAGAAATCCATAACTGGGATTGCTCAGCAGCCATTGGGAAATATTGAATTGGGAAATACTGAATTGGGAAATATTTAATTGGGAAATATTGAATTGTCAGATCCTGGAATTCCAGAAGGGTTTGGATTGGAAGAAACCTTAAGGATCATCCGGTGCCACCCCTGCCATGGCAGGGACACCTCCCACTGTCCCAGGCTGCTCCAAGCCCTGTCCAGCCTGGCCTTGGGCACTGCCAGGGATCCAGGGGCAGCCACAGCTTCTCTAGGAATTCCATCCCAGCCCATCCCCACCCTCCCAGCCAGGAATTCCTAATTCCCAATCTCCCATCCACCCCTGCCCTGTGGCAGTGGGAGCCATTCCCTGTGTCCTGTCCCTCCATCCTTGTCCCCAGTCCCTCTCCAGCTCTCCTGGAGCCCCTTCAGGCCCTGCAAGGGGCTCTGAGGTCTCTCTCCTCCAGGCTGGAATTCTCCTGGGTGGGATTCACCTTCAGCTCCAGCCTCTCCCACGCTGCCACTCCGCATCCAAGTGGAACAAAGGGAGAGGAGCTGCTGGGTGGTCCCTCCTGCAGGACACGGGATCCGAGGGGTGGAAAAGCTGCCGAGCTTTGGGAGAGCAAAGCCTGCAGGAAGCTGCTGAGGCCTCTGTGGTGAGCACACACATGGCAGCTGGAGGAGATTTATTCCAGCGGTGGGAATGATTAGGATCAGGAAAAGACGCAGCTCACACCACTTCTTCAAGGAGGAGGGAAGGACCAGCATGCCCCACACCTAATTCCAGGGAAAATTCCAGAATTCCAGGCACCTTCCTCCCAGGGATAAGGAAGCTGAAGCGCAGGTGCCAGGCACTCCCTGGATTGCAGCTCTCCAGCCTCTCCCTCACACCTGGGCCTGGAGCTCCAAATCTCAGCAATATCCCAAAATCCGGGGCTCTGGAATTCAGGCGGGGATTGGTGGGATGGATGATCCCTGTGGGTCAGCTCAGAATATTCCATGACTCCACAGCTCTCCAAGGCCTGGAACAAGGTGGGGTTTCCCTGGGCAGCTCCGTCCCAAGGGATAAACTCTCAGTTTAACACAGAGATGGCAAATTCCAGCTCCTGCAGAGCCTGGAATTCCCTCTTTCCCATGCTGCTCCCTGCTTCCTGCTCTGCACAGGCATTCCTGGTGTGAAATTGTGATGAATTTGGCCTGAAATTCAGGATTTCCCGTGATTTTTGCTGTTGGGTGATGCTGGGAGCTCTCCACACTTGGAATGTCATGTCCTGGTTTGTATCTCACCTGTTCACACCAGGTGCCACCGAGTCCAAGCTGGACCTGGCTCCTGCCATGCCCAAATTCCAGCTGATCCTGTGGCACAAAGCTCCTGTCCCTCCAAGCAGAACAATGATCTGCTAAAACCTCTTCCAACCCATCCAGCTCTGTCCGTCCTGAGCCCTTCTCAAATTTTGGGGAATTTGGGGGGAAATTTGGAAATTTTGGGGAGGGTTTAGGAGGGTTGGGGGGAAAATGGGATGAAAATGGGATTTTGGGGGGAAATTTGTCATTTTTGGGTGTTTCTGGGTTGTTTTGATGTTGTTTTTTTGTTGTTGTTGTGGTTTTGGGTAATTTTCACTAATTTTGGATAATGTGAGGTAAATTTGTGTAATTTTGGGGTCATTTGGGGTCATTTTTGGATGTTTTTTGGTCTCTTTTTTCCTATTTTTCCCTCTTTTGGGTGTTTTCTTCCCCAGTTTTGGGGCGAATTTTGCCAATTTTGCTAAATTTGATGCCTTGTGCAGGCTGACCTAGAGCAGAGGCTGGACAGAGCTAAAGAATAAAGCAGGGATTTATTAAAAGGATCTCCTCCATGGATCCACCCTGGGCAGCACATGAGCCCAGCCAGGGCTGTACCCAAGATGAACCAAAATGCTCCCAAAATGCACGACCGCTCCCGGGGGCTCTCACTGTGATCAGCTCTGCTCCATTGGCACATTGGAGTTCATTGTCCCATTCCAGCTTTAGCCCATGCAGTCCCATCCTGCTTGTTTTTCTCTCTCCAGCCCATGTTGTTTGTGCTCTTGGGCCTGAGATTTGGATCATTTGTCCTTGGTGCCCAGCTGGAGAAGGAATTGTTTTGTCTCCCTGCTCTGTGCAGAGAGCTCACCATCCCCTGATATGAAGCTCAGACCCACACACTAAAGCAGCACAGAATCTGAAAAATATAAAAGCTCAAACCTGAGACATCACTGTAACTCCATGGAATTTTTTGCTCCTCCTTCCCCTGTGCTCCATGTCCTCCCTCCTCGAGCCATCCCTGCTTCCCAATCCAGCTGGGAAGTGAGAGGAGCCCGTTCAGTTTAGGGATCTGCCTTTGGTGTCACACCATGGGACCACCAGGAATGCCATGGAGGGAGACGGCACATCCTGAAATTCCCCCTTCCTTCATTTCGCTCCGCCTGGGAGCCACCCATGTGGATTTTAAGGCTCCGCTCTGCAGGCTCTCAGGCCCCCATTCCCTCTCACAAAGGGAAATAATTGAAACCGAGGAGGTGAAAAAAGAAAGGGAAGAAAGACTGGAGGGAGAACTGTGGAGTCTCCCAGGGATTCTCTGGAAAATAGGCAGCCCCCTCCAGGCTTGGATTGCATCCCGGCCTGGGGAGCTGGACTGGGAGGCTGCCACCCAACAGGACAGCGGTCTGGGAAGGGACTGGAGAGCTTTGTTCTGGAATTCCAGGCTGCATCCCGAGGCATGGGAACTGGGAAGTCTCGGGTTGAGGGGCATGAGATAGGATTTGAAAGCAGGGAAAGCAGGAGAGGGGGGAAATTTTGCCTGGAGGAGGCTCCGAGTCCTTATCAGAGCCAGCACAGCCTCAGGGGCTCATTAACATATCATTTGCATGTTTGTATATTCATTAACTTGTCCAGCCAATCACCAGGCTGTGCTGATGCTGATGCAGTGCAGGGAAATCCTTGGGCTGCTCAGCAGCTCCTTCATCCCAGGGTGGTGTCAGGATATCCCATATCCCATATCCCATATCCCATATCCCATATCCCATATCCCATCCCTGCATCTCCCTGAGCCTGTCCTGGTTCATTCCCCCATGGAATGACCACTCCCCTTTCCAGTCCCTGGGGTCACTTTGGAGCAGCACAGGGCAAGCTGGACGGTCCAAGGTGACCAATGTGGGACAATAATCTCGGCTTTAATTCCAGCCTGAAGGATCCTTGGAGTACTTGATGGATTCCATCAGCAAACAGGACAAGTTTCCATCATCTTCCAGATGATTCCATCATCTCCAAACAGGACAAGTGCTGGAAATCAAGCTCTGCTCACAGTGTCAGT
Organism: Anomalospiza imberbis; assembly: GCF_031753505.1. Taxonomy (NCBI): domain Eukaryota; kingdom Metazoa; phylum Chordata; class Aves; order Passeriformes; family Viduidae; genus Anomalospiza; species Anomalospiza imberbis. The sequence continues at coordinate 151,055,121 of NC_089681.1, forward strand.
GACAAATATCCCCCATTCCTGATAATCCTTTCTCTGGAAAAGATGGATACCCCAGCCAAGGAAAGCTGGACCATTTATTTGAAAGATTTAATCTCTTTCCTCATGGACAGCCTGTCAGAGCATCCAAACACCTCCCAGTCCATCTGTTATCCAGGAAATAATGAGGAGAGCAGGACTCCCAGCCACAGAGGGATTTTTTATTGCCACTTCAGGGAATTATCCAGCATTTATCCTGTTTTGTCTGTAACTATTGACACCCCCCCATCAGCCCTGCCCTTGCTCTGAGTGGTCTGGGATTTTCAGACTCTGATAAGATTCCAGGGATTGTCCATTAAATCCCAGCAGCCAATTAAGGCTCAGTCCTGCCAGGATTGGGAAAATACTGGGGGAAAAAATATTTGGATTTGAACATTTTTGTCGCCCCAAGTTCAGATTGTTGCGATTTGAGGGTTCTCTGCCACACTGTGACCTTCTAATCCCGGAATCATGGAATGGTTTGGATGGGAAAGGATCTTAAGGATCGTCCAATTCCACCCCCGTCACACCTTCCACATCTTCCACGCAGCTCCAAACCCTGTCCAGCCTGGCCTTGGGCACTTCCTGGGATCCAGGGGCAGCCACAGCTGCTCTGGGCAGTGCCAGGGCCTCCCCACCCTCATCCCAGGGAGGGATGGAAAGGGAGGAGATGAAATCCCAAATCCCAAATCTTTGTGTCCAGATTCTTCCTGAAAATATTTTTTTCGTCAGAATCCCAGTTCTCTTCCATGAGAAACGTTCCCTAAAAGTTGTGGATTTTTCCTGTTCCCTCCCCATGGAGCTGGCTCATTTCCAGCTTGAATGTTCTCCCAAGGGTTTCTGCCTCCAAATTCCAGTTCTGCCTCCCTTTGGATCCCGGCCTTGTCCATAGGATCAGCTGTTTGCTCCCATGGATTTCCCAGCGCCATTTCTCCATCGGCCAGTGTAGGAATATTGAGGGAGTTCTGCTCCTTTTTGGATCTGGTGACCCTTAAGGAGATGTTTTCCCTCCTCCAGAACTTGACGGAGGCCACCAGAATGCTTGGATCACTACCTAGAAGCAATCCGGCCTCCTGGCAGCGGGAATTCCTTCCAGGCATGGAATGCAGGAGCCATAAATATTTTTACAGCTCCAAACATTGAGCAACTCCAATGGGAAGAGATCTCAGGATCTCCACAGGATCTCCTGAGCAGACCCAAACAAGTGGATAATCAACTCCTTAGGGAAACAAAATGTCAAGCGAAGGGATGGGAGAGATAAGCCTGGAAAAACAGATCCCAAAAAACCGTGGAAGAGTCAGGGCAGAGCACACCAAGACATCACAGGGAGAGAAGGATCCTTTCCAACACAGGATGTTCCCTATCCCATGGAAGCGATGGGTGTGAAATCATCCCATCAGTTCCTGGGAACTGGATTTTTCCCAATCTCCATGGGTTCAAGGCATTAATTCCTGGAGAGTCTTTGTTTTTTCCTTGTTTTTCCTGGTGAGGGCACCTTGGAACACACCCACCTGTAAGGGATGCTCCAGCACCAATCGGCATCCAGCTCTTGGTCCAGGAATTCTTGGCCCTCCTGCTTCTCCCATTGGGAATTCTAGGTTCCCCACCTGCTGCACAAGACCTTTCCCTTCTCCAGGAATCTTGGAAATCAAACCTAAACCCCTGGAAAATGATGGTGTTTCATCCTTGCAGCGATTCCCTCATTTTTAGTAGGCTTAAGAACAATTCTTGAGGATTGTCTGGAGCGGGAATCACCTGATAACTGGAGAGCTGCGGACAGCTGGATTGTCTGTTTGCTATTAATCCTTGATTTTGTGTTTTCTCTGGAAGGGTGGGGATAGGAATGCTGTGTTTACCAGCCCTGCTCAACTCCCACACTCCCCACGCTTCCGAAGGCAGTCAAATCCCTCCATCAGGTGCCTGTTCCTATTTTCCAGACCCTCAGCAGGGAAAGAATCACCTCAGACCCCCTGAGTACCACCTCGGGCACACCCAGCTGGTGCTGTGTACAGTGTTCTCGCGCCAGGGAGATCCTAGATGTCCCCCTGTTCCAGTCGGAATGATGTGGGATGAAGCAGATTCCAGGAGCTGCCTCCCTCCTTCCCACGGCTGGGATTCCAATGCCTGGAACCTCCCTGGATTCAGGAAAAGGATGAGGAAAGATGAGCTCATGAGAAAATCCATGTAGAGCTCCATAGCCTGGGATTTGCCAGAGAGCGGGATGGAGGTCCTGTCCCTGGAGGTGTGGGATGAGGGAGCGGAGTGGAGGCGAGGAGAGGAACAAAGGCTGGGAGTTGTTGTCCACTCTCCCTTTCCCTTGGTGTTTGCGGAGAATTCCGCTCGTTCCGGACAGGGAGACACAAAGGGTGCAGGGTGTCAGTGACATCCTCACCCCTCCCAGCTCTGGATTCATCCCAATCCTTCCACACCCACCGGAGCGAGGTCAGGGAGCCCTCAGGAGAGCAGAGGGTTCACGCAGCGGTCAGGAGAACATTCCGAGGGCAACCGGCTGCTCCGGATGTGCTAAAGCAGGGAATGATGGGATCACTGGGGTTGGGAAAGCCCCCCAGGATCATGGACTCCAACCATTCCCCAGCCCTGGGGCCACCACTGACCATGTCCCCAAGTGCCACATCCACACAGCTTTTAAATCCCTCTGGGGATGGGGTCCCACCTCTGCCCTGGGAATCCTGCTCAGGGAAAGGAGGGAAATATTGCATGGAAAACACTTTTTGTGGAACACAAACCTCTGGATCTGACTGAAGGTAGCGCCCCACAGGTACCCATGGGGATTTCATTTTACAATTACCAATTTTATCTTGGATTGGAACCAAACATCCATCATTCCAAGGAATAAAGCTCCCTAGATGTTCAATCCAGGGGGGATCCAAACAACACCTGGACATCCCCCTTCCAGGAATGTTATCATGGAATGATTTTGATTGGAAGGGAACTTAAAGATCATCCAGTGCCACCCCTGCCATAGCAGGGACACCTTCCACTGTCCCAGGCTGCTCCAAGCCCCATTGTCCAGCCTGGCCCTGGACACTTCCAGGGATCCAGGGGCAGCCACAGCTGCTCTGGGAATTCCATCCCAGCCCCTCCCCACCCTCCCAGCCAGGAATTCTTAATTCCCAATATCCTATCCATCCCTGCACTCTGGCAGTGGGAGCCATTCCCTGTGTCCTGTCCCTCCGTCCCTTATCCCCAGTCCCTCTCCAGCTCTCTTGGATGTTCCCTTTGGACCATTTCCCAGTTTCCACCCTGAGCCTGCCCTGGCCAAGCCTGAGGCCATTCCCTCTCCTCCTGTCCCTGTTCCCTGGGATAAAATCCCAAATCCCCCCGGCTGTCCCCTCCTGTCAGGAGCTGTGCAGAGCCACAAGGTCCCCCTTGACCCCCCTTTTCTCTGGGCTGAGCCCCTTTCCCAGCTCCATTCCCTTTCCTGGAGTTGCTACAGCCCCTCATAACAAACCCTGCAGCAGCTCCAGGAGGATTCAGGTGAGGAAGGAGAAGAATTCGTGTTATTCCAACTCACAAGATGCTCCAATCCCGCAGGAAAGCAGAGGAATGGCGTCACATCCCCCGAATTCCTTCTGGCTGATCCCTCATTTGCAAACGCAGTTTGTGGCCAAGATAAAGCTGGGGACAAAGGGAATCAGCTCCCTGACCCCAGATGACTCAGGAAAGTGTTGAGTAAAAATATTACACCATTTAAAATTTATTTTAGGGAGAGTGGTTGTCACGTTGTACGGCACCCATCCAGCACAGCCAGGAATTCCAGGCTTTGTTGGATCCATGGAACGGCCCAAAGGAAAATGTGGGGCATGGGAGAGACCCCTCAGCTGAGGCAGGGAGTGGGAAAAGCCCACACAGCCTGGGAATTGTCGTTCCTTTGCCTTCCAGGCAATGGTTGACTTTGCCCAAGAAGAATTCCACCAGCAGTGATTGCTATGAAAAAAACCCCAACATTTTAAACTCAAAGCAGGCATGAATTTCTGTTGATTTTTTTATTGGTTGTGTCATTCCGTGATGATCCAGAAATACATTCCGTGATCCAGAAATACATTCCATGATCTGGAAATACAGTCCAGGGCAAGCTTTAATCAGCAAGATAATTTCTTTTATTACACAAAAATCAGGTAGACCTTCCTGAATGGGAATGTTTCCAGCTCCATGCAGATCCATGGAATAAAAAAAAAAAAAACATGAAATAAAAAAAAATCCCACTGAACCTTATCTTTTCAATCAAAATTGGCTTTTGCTTCTCCAAAAAACTTCACAAGTGAAATCTCATTGGCACAGCTGGAAACCAGAAAAAAATAGGGAAAAGCAGGGAAAAAAGAGAGGGTCTGAGTGACAAGCTGAAATATTCCAGCATCTTTCCAAAGAGGAATGTTTCATCCCTGTTTGAAAGACTTCCAATCAGGTCTGCTCCTCCCTCCTCCATGTGTTCCCTATGGAATTTGAGCCGTGCCAGAGCTCCCAACATCTGCTTCCAGCTGCGTCAAGGAGCTGCTCAGACTCATCTTTCCGGAAACCAATCCTGCCTTTTCCTGGCTCCAAGTGGTGCCAGCTGTGGAGCAGAGCCAGTGGCAGAGGCACAGGACAAGGAGGAGAAGCTCTGATATCCCACACAGCCTTTCCCTGAGGGGCTGGGAGAGTTCCTTGGAATTTGTGGAGATCCAGAGAGGGAGAACAGGTGAGGTCTTCTTGGCTCACTGGAGCTGTCCTACAGAATAATTTGTCCAGGGGTGATGTTCCAGTCTTCCCAGATTTTTCCTTTTTGGATAACACCATAATTTTGGAAGATGCAACAACTGGGATGTGAATTTTTTGTTTCCTTCACTATCAAATCAGTCAAGGTCATTTAAACTGAAAGAGGTGAGGATTTGATGGGATACTGGGAAGGAATTCCTGGCTGGGAGGGTGCAGAAGGACTGGAATGGAATTCCCTGAGAAGCTGTGGCTGCTCCTGGATCCCTGTGAGTGTCCAAGGCCAGCTTGGACAGGACTTGGAGCAACCTGGGTTAGTGGAAGTGGACAAATCCCAGCCCAGAACTGGAGCACATCAGGATCATCCCAGGATGGATCCAGCTCCAGGTCATTTGGTGACTGCACGATTCCCGCAGAAACAAGTAGGAAATCATGGAATCAGTTTGGATTTATCAATTTATCATGGATTTTTCAATTCTGGATGAGATAATCATTGATTAAGTTTTCAGGGAGGCTGGAAACATCCGGAACATCCATCTTGTCCATGTCCAGCTTTAAAAAGGATGGATCCTCCCGTTTTCCATGATCCACAGGTCCAGCATTGCAGGAAGAAGTCAGGAGGACTTAGGAAAGCCATCCTGTGCTCAGCCTGCTCTGTGGTGTAGACATTCCTCCCCTCTGGCATTTGGGAGCAGGAGGGGGTGTCGAGACAGGGAAAGCAATCCCAAATCCCGCTCCAGCATCCTGGGATTTCACGCAGGAACCCGTCAGCAGCCCGGGTTATCACTCCCACTCACTCATCACTTCCCATCCCTGCCAGCTCCAAGCAGGGAACACATCTTGCCTCCACATTTTTTTGCTGGAATCAGGGAACAGCACATCCAGCCCAGATGTGCCTCCAGAAATCGAAATCCGCTGCGGTCGGAGGGTTCTGCCCCTCTCTCGCAGCCTGGGTCCGTGAGCAGGTCCAAATTCCTCGCCTTATTTTAGGATTTGAATGGAAGCAGATCCAAGATCAAATGCATCCAGAAGGGCCCAGAACTGTGTTTTTCCCCATTCCAACAATTCCTCATGCTTGGCAAAAGCAGTTGGTGAGCTTATTCCCACAGATGGTGTAGGAGCAATCCCATCCCAAATTCTGGGTCTCAAAAAGGAGGATAGGGATGAGTAGGAGCTACAGCCATGTCCCAGGGATGCAGGGATGGGGATGGACCTTCCAGTCTTGTCCCATTTACTTTTCCACCTGTTCCTTTGCCTTCACCCAAATCCAAGCAAGAAAAACCAACCAAAGGAGCCCTGAGTTACAAACACTGCTGGCAACTCTTGGAAAAGCTCCAGTGGGAATATTTCAAGTTCCTTTTCCACTTGGGGTCTTTTTTATGTGTTTCCTTTGCATTCAGTTCGAAGACCCCACCTGGATTTTTGGGTTCATCCCATTTTCTGCCAGAGTTTGTCCACAGGACTTCAAACAAGACTTTCAACCCTTTTTTTTTTTTAATTACAGGCACCTAAAAAAGTGAATTTTCAAAATTTAGAGGTTTCCAGCTGGACTTGTTTGATTTCTCTTATGGATGAGTGGATAAAGAAAACCCTTTGCACAGTTAAGGTCTAAAAGAAGAGCCCACAGAAGGTATGGATGGGTGAGAAGGGGCTCCTCACGGGAATCCCAGGAATGTGAGCCCCTTCCATGGTGGGGGGAGGCGTTCCCGTGGGGTTTGGCACCTGATCCAAGCAGGGATAATCCTGGAATGACACCAGGCAGCTCAGGGAGGAGGGGATTGGAGATGGTCCCAAAGCATCTCCCTGACCTCTGGTTTTGCCAGGCCATGGAGGATCCATGGAATCCCTGGAATAGGGAGGTGACGCTCTCTTCTGGCTTTGGCTGGAGGATGAGCCTGCTCAGATTTAGAGACAATTTTATTTCCCCACTAAACCACGTCCCAGGTGCCACATCCACAAACCTTCTGATCTTTCAGGGATGCTGATAAGGAGGGAGGCAGCAACACCAGGAATTCCAGGGAATTTCCCTGGGATGCAGGTGCAGTGGGATGAACAAGCTGCTGTCATTCCATGTTCCTTGTCAGGGTTAAAAAAACCAGCTGAGGGATATGCCAAGTGAAACCTGAGCTGGATCCCAAACTTAATCCCAAAATTAACAGTATATCCCATGATGTCACTCCCAACAACCCTTTTCCTAGATGAGACAGAGGCTCCAAATCCAGGCCTGCATGTGGAATCTGGGTGAGGAATCATCTGTTATTCCTTGGATTTCTTTTTCTCCCCTCCATTCTGGAAGCTTTTCCCTATAAACCTCCAGGTGGCCACCAACGAGCTGTGAAGATTTAGTTTATAAAGGTGTGAGGGGTAATCCATGGAAAGAGGCTGGAAAAACAGCTGTGGAAAATAATTTCCAGGCTCACTTTCACTGTTGGATGCTCCGGAACTGTTGGATGCACCCAATGAGCCAAAAAAAAGTCATTTAAGGGTGCTGCAGTGAAGGATCACCAGGCACTGCACTGGGAATGAACCTGTGTCCTTGGGAAGCACAAATTCCACTCCTCCCTGGATTTCCCTCCATGCTCTTGAAAGTGCTGCACACGCAGTTTGGGAAGCTCTGGCTCTACTCAGCCTCGACAGAAGGTTGGGATGTCTCCTTTGGGGGGTTGTGGTCCTGGGTGTCCTCGGCTGGAGCGACACATCCTAAATTCCTGCCAGTGATCCCAATGGGTCCCTTCCAGCTCAGCAGATTCCAGGATTCCATGGTTCCATTTTGATGCTCACAGCATGGTTGTTGCACGCTCAGCACCCACTGGAAGTTGTTCTTCACCTGCACAAAGCTCCAAAGCGTGCCTGGGAATTGCCTGGATGAGCAGGACTGATTTAGATGGGATATGGAGAAGGAATTCTTCCCTGTGAGGGTGGTGAGGGACTGGAATAAATTTGCCAAGGCCAGGTTGTACAGGGCTTGGAGCAACCTGGGACAGTGGAAGGTGTTCCTGCCGTGGAATTGGGTGGCACTGGATGATCCTTAAGGTCCCTTCCAAGTCAAACTGTTCCAAGTTCCCAGGAGCCAGAGGGTTTGACAAAAGTTGGAAGTTTCATTCCTGAAACCTCAGGAATGTCTTCTCCTTCAGGAACAGCAGGTTGGCCCTATTGGAATTTCAGTTTATGTTGTGGGAGCATCCAGAATCCCACAGCAAAATGAGGGGATGGAAGGGAAAGGGAAGCTCCTGGCATTGGTCCAAGGGAAGGGTTTTCCTCCTCTGGGAATTAAATTTGGGATTAAAGTCCAGATTTGGGAATTAATATCCAGAGAAGGGTTAAGCTCTTTCCCAGTTGGATCATGAATCTAAATCACCTTTAAAGGTCCCTTTCAAGCCAAACCATCCCATGATTCTTGGAGGAGTTGGACCTTTGGAAGGAGAATGGGGAGTCAGGAATATCCCATTCTCACCGGGAATAGGATCCGCTTCCTTCTCCCTTTGGTACCAACCAGCCAAGGGTTCAATTGTGCAAAATTCTGGGGAAATCCAACAAACCCAACTGCTGGAGACCAACTGGGATCATTCCTGCAGCATTTTTTAGCTCCAGGTCTAGACCTTTCTCATTCCTGTGCTGCTCTGGATACAAAATGGATGATTCCATTGTCCCATTCCATATTTACAGAGCCCTGGCCACCAGCCAAGGAAGCACAACTGTTCCTGATCCCAAAATACCCCTCTGCCAGCTCCCACTTGATTTTGGGACGGCTCCATGGCTTTGAACCCAAACAGAGATACCCAATAATGGAGCAAAGCCTCGCAGAAAGCTGGGATTTCCGCGTGGAATGATGGAAGCAGAGACAACAGATGATGCAAAACGTTTTAGGGGATCACACAGGGCTGGAAATAAAAGAGGCCTCTGGGGTCTTGTCTTCTCCTGACCATGGGAGAAGTTGGAGTTTGCAGAAATCTGCAGCAGGAAAATAATTTATAAAAAAATCAGAGGCGGCTGCAGTGGGTGTGGAAAAGGAAGAGGAATTTTCGGCACGTTCCAAGTAGCTCTTCCAGCACCTTTTTTATAGCAATGGGAAATAATCCTCTGGAAACAGGGCAGGTTATCCCCAAAAATGGGGCCTTTGGGTGTCGTTTTTCATTTCCTCTGAGTCCTTTAGAAAATGCAGCTGCTGGGAGAGAAATGAGGTTCTTAAAATCAAGGATTTTACAGTCAGACTCACTGGATAACCTGGAGTTTATATTCCCCAGCCTGGATCATAAATCTAAGATAAAACAATCTGGATTGTCTGCTCTTTTCTCTTTGCTGGGAATTCTTTTTTCCCCAGGCATGGTGAGTTTGATTCTGTCTATGCAAAAATATTCCAATTATAAGTAAAGGCTGTGCTGCCTCTCCCCCTGGAGCTGCTCTCCTTCAGTGCTTATTCCCACGGAATATTTTAAAAATGGGCATTTCCTAAAGGGATTTCTCATCCCACTGAAAGGTTTCTTGTGGTGCTGAGCTCCAAACACCCTGATATGCAGGAATAGCTGAGTTTTTGGGGAAATAAGAGAAGCAGATAAGCCTGGAAATGAGAGGAAGAGGGAAAGGACGTGGGAATGAAGGGGGAAAGGGACAATGGATTTAAACCAGAGAATAATCTTCATTTCACACCCAATGAGAAGCAAACCAGGAACATCCCATTTCCACCAGGAATTCCAAAACACGGAGAAGGCCAGGGAAAAAGTAAATGAGGAGAGAAAGCAGAGTGTGGGAATTACTCCGGCTCTTCCCGTGAACCCTGCGGGATTCAGCAGGGCTGAAACCACAGCAAAGAGCCGGAGCTGGGGAAAGCCGCAGGCACGTTCCAGGCACGGCCAGTCCCTCTCGGAGCAGATTGGAGAGAGCTGCGGGGTCAAAGGCTGCCGTCGGCCACAGGGCTCAGCTTCCCGCTGGGGCATGTCCAGGGAAAAACATGGAAACACCAGGAGCAGGCCCAGAGGGAGGGATGGAATCAGATCCCGGTTCCTCGAGAGGATGGATGGATGGACAGACGGACGGATGGGAGGGAGGGAGGGAGGGAGGAATCGAGGATGGGAGGAAAGGAAAGGGGGAAGGAAGGAAGGAAGGAAGGAAGGAAGGAAGGAAGGAAGGAAGGAAGGAAGGAAGGAAGGAAGGAAGGAAGGAAGGAAGGAAGGAAGGAAGGAAGGAAGGAAGGAAGGAAGGAAGGAAGGAAGGAAGGAAGGAAGGAAGGAAGGAAGGAAGGAAGGAAGGAAGGAAGGAAGGAAGGAAGGAAGGAAGGAAGGAAGGAAGGAAGGAAGGAAGGAAGGAAGGAAGGAAGGAAGGAAGGAAGGAAGGAAGGAAGGAAGGAAGGAAGGAAGGAAGGAAGGAAGGAAGGAAGGAAGGAAGGAAGGAAGGAAGGAAGGAAGGAAGGAAGGAAGGAAGGAAGGAAGGAAGGAAGGAAGGAAGGAAGGAAGGAAGGAAGGAAGGAAGGAAGGAAGGAAGGAAGGAAGGAAGGAAGGAAGGAAGGAAGGAAGGAAGGAAGGAAGGAATCAGAGCCAAATATGTGGAAAATGGGCTGGAAGGAAATAAAGAGGTAGAAAAATCCAGGGATTTTCATCAAGATGGAAGAGTTTGGGAAGGAGAGATGATTCAGGTTTAATTCCCCACTCGGAATTAAAGTTAAATTAAGTTTAATTAATTAAAATCCAATTAAATTAATTTAATTAAAATAATAAAATCCAGCAGCAACAGAACAAGGTGTTCCTTCAATTTTAGTGTTAATCCTTTATTAACAATTCCTGAACCTTTCCAAGGAATGAATGGAAGTATCAGAGCTTGCTCGGCCTCTAAAGTGGCTGAAAATGTCCTTGGGACAGGCCAAGGAGGAGTCTTACATGGAAAAAGACAGTGTTTAACTGGGAAAATGCACAAGGATCCTTGGATCAGGATGGCTGTGGGACTTTCCTGCTCATGGGACTCACACACTCTTTATATCCCAATTAATGGAGAGAAAAACTGGGACTCCACCCAAGTTTCAAAGGAGAAGATTTGGAATTTCTCCATAAAAATCTCCATAAAAATCTCCATTTAAAATTCGGAGCTGGAGAAGGACATGGGACAAGTTCTTGGAGAAACCAAACCCTCCCAGGGTGCTGTGACTGGTGCAGCTCCCCTGGGGGAAAAGCCCAAATGCTGTAAAAAAAATAAAAGCAGGCTGTCCCAAAAAAAAAAACCCCGAATTTCCTTTTTTGGTGGGTATTGTTGGGTTGGGACTTTGGGTGGGGTTTTTGTTTGTTTGTTTTGATTTTTTTGTTTGTTTGTTTGTTGGGGTGGTTTTTTGTTTTGTTTTTGGGAGGGGGGTTTTGTTGATTTTTGGTTTTTTGGTTTTGGTTTGTTGGGGTTTTTTTTATGAGGTCCCATCAATCCCAGAGACAGAGCTGCAGCAAAGAAGCCTCTCCCAGCACAGCTATTCCCAATCTCTGCTTCCCAAACAGCATCCAGGGCTCTGCCAGAGCCACCTCTGCCTTTTTAGGATTTCTGGGAGCATCCTTGCACTGAGGGTTCTGGATTTGCAGAGCATCGGACTCCTGGAGGGGGCTGGGAAAATCCCGGAGGTGTTGCTGGAGAAGGAGCTCCAAGGACTCGTGAGATTCCAGGATCATGTTCCAGACTGAGCCCGGGATCATATTCCAGGCTGGGAATCGATGCCGGGGCTCCTCTGTCCATCCCCAGCCCGGCTCAGGTTACAAACTCCAGGCTGGAAAATTGATCTCCCTTCCCAGCCCCGTCCCGCTGGATTAACTCTTGAGGTGCCCTGGGAATGTTGGAGCAGGGAAAAGCATTTTCCCGGACTTGGGAAAGTCTGGGGTTAGGAAGGTGGACATGGAAATCACAGAGAAAAGGAGAATTTCTTGGACCTCCTGAATTCCCAAAGCAGCTCCTTCTCTGCTGGGATTTCGCGTTGGGGGATCCCTTGAAATCTCAGCTCTCAAAATTTCATTTTTTTGGGGCTGATTTTCCAGCCTTTGCTCCCTGAGTTTCTCCCGTTCTCCCTGTGTTTTTCCAGCCTTTGCTCCCCGTGATTCTCCCCATTACTCTGTATTTTTCCAACATTTTCTCCCTTGCTTCTCCCTTTTCCCCTTTGTTTTCTCAGCCTTTTCTCCCCCAGTTCTTCCCTTTTCCCTGTGTTTCTCTCCCTGCCACGAGTCCCAGTCCTGACCCTGCTGGGCTTCATTATGTTGGAAAAGGAGACACTTGGATGTAGAGATTTTCCAGGACAATTCCTCTTTTATTTATCTGCAATAAAACTTCCCTATGCCTGAGAAACACCTTTCCAGAAGAGATCACAATCATTTAATTTAAAATAATTATTTAAATAATATTTTAATAATTTAAATAATACTAAATAAAATGGAATAATGAAATTATGGAATAATGGAATCCAAATAATAAAATAATAATTTAAATAATAAATTAAATTTAATAACAATTTAAATAATTTAATTTAAATCGTTTAATTGCAATAATTTACAAAGATTACAGTAATTTACCCTTCCCAGGCATGCCACGGTGTCTTTGCCATCCCAAATCCAGGACGGATCAGCCTGAAATCTCCCAATCCCAAATAAAAGTGGCTCTGGTGTTTTTCCACCTCCTGCTTTCATCCCTGATTCCCAGCAGGAAACTGAACCCTTTGTCCCTCACTGTCCTCATAATCTCCCAGTTGCTGCAAAATTCATCCATGGCAGATTTTCCCTTTTCTTGCAAAAAATAAGGAATATTTTTATAAGAATGAGAGGATTTAAAAGGTTTATCCCTGCACTCTGTCCCATATCCAGGGAGAAGAGACATCTATGGAGTCTGGAGGCAGCAATAATTTCATCCAGAGCCATAAATTATTTCAGAGGAAGCTCTGACAAATAACTGAGTCTCCTTCACTGCAGAAGGGGAGAAAATAAGATTTCAGAATCAGGCTGGGATGGATTTTTTATAATAAACCCTGGATGTGATGGAAAAGCAACCCCCAAGGTGAATGAACAACAAATTCCCTGCCTGTTAACTCTCATTTCCCCTCCCTGCTGCTTCCCATCCTTCTGCTCATTTCCCAAGGAATTAAAACAATCCTTTGATTTAGGGATTTTTATTTAGGGATTTTTTAAAATTAGAGTCAAAGATGGGGCTCCTGTTATCACCTGGTTTCATTCCTTATCAGAATTCCTTATCAGAACTGATAAGGGATTAAGTGCTTTGAGGGTTTTTATGTTTTTATGAGTAATAAAGAAATTCTCTTTCCCAATAAATTGTAGATCCCCAAATGCACAGGACCCGGTGGGAATTGTTGGGATTCTGGAGCACTCACTAGAGGCAGGTTTTGGTTTAGGATTAGGGAAAGGCCATGGGAACACCGGATAAACTGGAAAACCTGGAAGGATTCAGGAAGAATCCAGATTGACTCTGCTGTGGGAAGCTGCCACCACTTGGAAAGTGATAAATAACAGCTGAAACTTGGGAATCTCAGCTGAGTGATGCAACCCTGGAATGGTTTGGGTTGGAAGGGAATTTAAGGATCATCCCATTCCATGGGCAGGGACACCTCCCACTATCCCAGGCTGCTCCAAACCAAATCCAGCCTGGCCTTGGACACTTTCAGGGATCCAGGGGCAGCCACAGCCTCTCTGGGAAATTCCAATAAATCAGTGCCATGATTCCAATAAATTTGCTCCTCCAGGTGTTGCCTTCAACGTCCTTATGCTCCAATCCAACATTTTTCTCTGGGAATTCCATCCCAGCCCCTCCCCACCCTCCCAGCCAGGAATTCCTTCCCAATATCCCATCTATCCCTGCCCTCTGGCAGTGGGAAGCCATTTCTCCAGTCCATTACTCATATCCTAAGAAGATTCCAAATGAAGAGCAAGGACTGTGGTTCCTAATCCACCAATGCCAGGAAAATGAGGCCACCCAGGGAAACTGAGGCAGGTGATTCATCCCAGGGATCCAAACACCACCAGAGGGTGAGATGGACCAGTGGAAAATCCTGTCAGGTTCCCACGGTGACTGACAGTGTCCAGAACATTCCTTTGAAATTGAAATCTGTGGTTTAGGCAATGACAGGAGGCTGGAATCCCAACTTCAATCAACTTCCTTGGACATTCCCACAATGTGGGACCCTCCCTGAGAGAAACACTGGATCGGAGCATAAGGATGTTGTAGGCAACACCTGGAGCAGCAAATTTATTGGAATCATAGTATTGATTTATTGGAATTGCCCAGAGCAGCTGTGGCTGCCCCTGGATCCCTGGAAGTGCCCAAGGCCAGGCTGGACAATGGGGCTTGGAGCAGCCTGGGACAGTGGGAGATATCCCTGCCATGGCAGGGGTGGCACTGGGTGAGGTTGAAGTTCCTTCCAACTCAAAGCATTCCATGATTTTCTCCTGCAGGAATACTGCTGCCCAAAGAGCAGAGCACAGCCTTCTCCTCAAGGACATCCATGGGATTTGATCCATGCAAAAGATCCCTTCCCATCCTCACCTGGAAAGTCCTGATGCCCCCAGACCATCTCCAAGGAGCCCGGGGAGTGTGGGAATGAAGGCCAAAGCTTTGCCCAGGAATGTGGGATTTGTGGGGAGCAGGCAGTGGAAAGACGATTGGAGAGCCTTGCACCGGAGGAAGAGGAATCTCGTTAAGGAATCCAGACCCACCGATGGAAGGAGACGAGAATGTTGGAAAAAAAAAATGGAGGGGAAAAATAATCAAAAGGCCCAAACATTGCCGGGTTTGGTGGAGAAACTCCACACAAAGAGAGCCTTTTTGGGAAAGAAAGACAAAGCGCTACCTTTGCTGGAATTCAGGGACACAGACGTCTCTTTTTGGGAATTGTTTACACCTGGACACCAGGGAGGGAACGGAACAGCCAAAAAAGACTGAGGGAACGTTGAAAAAATCCGTGTCGGGCCTGTGGGTTTTGTTTTATATGATTTGTTTATTTAAATGGGTTTTTTTCCCGATGAAGCAGCCACTGTTTGAAGAGCTGGAGCGTGGTGGGATCAAGGAACATTTTTAGGTCAGTGGTAGCTCTATTTATCATTTTTAAGACAAATTTGATTATCCTGATGGGAATTCAGGTCTTCAGGGAAAGCTGCCCAGTTGTCATATTAATCATTGCTTTTAGTGTTTTCCTTAGGCTTTGGGGTTTGGGTTTAATAGGGAATATTCATTTTTTTTTCCCCTTTTAATTTAGCTTTCAGTTGCCCCAGGGCTTTGGCCTGGGAACCTCTGCAGAGTGTTTTTCCTTCAGTTCCAACCTTGGAATTCTGGGAAGGCTGTTCACTCCTAACACAGCTCTTGATACAGGTCCATCCCTCCTTCCACTGGTGGGGAACTGGGATTCAGGGAATTCTTTCTTGGAAGAAGAAGAAGAAATAAAGAAAAAAATGCCAGAGTAAAAAATAAACATTTACAGTTCCAACTATGGAGCACATGGCGTTGTTGCCTTTCCAATGGTTTTATGGGACACTGTTCCTGGCTTTTTCTATTATCATGGAATCATGGAATGGTTTGGGTGGGAAGAGACCTTAAATCCCATCCATGCCACCCCCTGCCACGGGCAGGGAGACCTTCCACTCTCCCAGGGTGCTTCAACCTGGTCTTGGACACTTCCAGGGGGAATTGGGATTGGATTGAGGAAGGAGGAGAGTGGAGGACACCAGAACCTCATCCTTATCCAGTACATCCCAGTGCTCTGTGCAGAGACACTGGGAACAAATGCAACCTTTGGAAAAGGGGGATCACCATTTCTGGAGGTGTTGGATCCTCTACAACACCAAAGGAGTTTGGTTTAGGGATGTTCCTGGTTTGGGAATCTCCATGGAGTGGAAAACTAGGAGAAGAAAATCCAGCTGCAGCAGGGTCGACCGGCAGTGCCGCCGTTCCCGCTCCCTGAAATGAGAACAGGAAAAGAGTCAGGAAAACAGTCCGTAAAACTTAACTAGTGGCCATATTTAAGAGAAATTAGAGGAAATGGCCCCACATCCTGTGGAATTCACCTTTGCCAAAGTCTGCAAAGCCCAGTCCCAGGGCCGGATTTAGAAAGGGAGCGGAGACTTTAACAGCCAAAAACGTAGGGAAGGAAAAACGCTCCATGGCCACAAGAGTGAGGCTTCTGTTTGGGCTGGGATCGCTGGAAGCGTGGCTGGGACACAGGGCAGGAATTCCCCGGGTATTCCATGGAAATGTCTCCGTTACGATTCCAGACATGGAAATGTCATTAGTGCTACAATTACAGTGCCAAGGGCACCCAGGAGATGTGGGGTGGGAAACAGATCCAAGGTTTTAGAGGCAAAATCCATCACCTCTCAGCTAAAGCTGCCTAAAGTTAAGCTTGAAATAACCCATATTTTAAGCTCAGCCCAGTTCACTTTGCAAGAGATCGCAGGGAAGAAATTTAGGATTTTTTTTATCCCTATGGAATGAAATGGCGCCACAAGGGATGGAGTGGGAACATCAACTCGTGGTTGCAGCACATTGCACAGCAGTTTTGGGTGCTGCTCCCAATTTCCTAAATGTTTTCCATGAATTCCCATCATGGTCCACGTGCTGCCATGTCTGATGGTTTCTACCACGAGCAAAGGTTCAAATTCAGCTCCTGCAGAATGGTGCTGGATTCAGTCCCATCAACTTAGGAGGCAGCAAAACCATAAATTGAGGAAAACAGCAAGCCAGAATCCCCAGTGTCCTCTTCCAAGTGTCCCTCCCAGTTTTTGGACCTGCCTCATCACCACTTCATCCTCCCCTTCCCTCACTCAAGATTAAAACCATAGGAAACACATTGAAGACATATAAAGAGGTTTAGACTCAATATTAGGATTTTTTTTTTCATGGAACAGGGGGTAAATCATTGGAACAGACTGCTCAGTGCAGTGGTGGAATCACCATCCCTGGAAATGTTCCAAAAAGTGTGGATGTGGCACTTGAGGACACGCTGGAATGGTGAACATGGTGGCGGTGCTGGGTTGATGGTCGGACTTGATTTTAAAGGTCTTTTCCAACCTTAACAATTCTATAATTCCATGATTTTCTGTCAGTGGAATGCGCAGGCCATTTTTCATGGCTTGCATGAAGTCTGAAGGCAATCTTCCCTTTTTCCCCTTTTTCCCTTTTTTCCTTCTTCCTTTCTTCCCTTCTTCCCTTTTTCCCTTCTGCACTTCTTCCCTTTTTTCCATCTTCTTCCCTTCTTCCCCTCTTCCATTCTTCCATTCTTCCATTCTTTCTTTCTTCCCTTCTTCCCTTCTCCAGAGGTTCTCCTCATACAAACAGATCTTTTGCACTTTCAAAAGCCCCTGTCACCCCCAGGAAAATCCCTATTAATTGGGATAACCCATGATATCCATAAGGGACATCACTGAAAAAATTCAAGGAAACCTGGATTGCTAAATCCATGGAAACATCCTGCACTTGGTTCTTCCTGATGTTCCGAGCAGGGCCATGAGGATGGTGAGTGGGGCAAAGCAGATCCCAGATGGGGAAGGATTGTCCCTCTTCATTCCATGAAAATGAGGATTTATAAGAGGCATGAAAATGTCTGAATAATCCTGGTGGTGCAGATGGAGTTGCTGTTCTTTGTCTCTTCCAGAGCAAGCCATTGTCCCTGTTTTTAGGAACGGAAAACTCATTTGGGATGGAGTTCTGAGTGGTAGACTTGGAATGACAGCAGGACAGAATTGCCAAGGTTGGAAAAACCCTCCAAGATCGAGTCCAACCCTTCCCCACCACTGACCATGTTCCCAAGTGTCACATCCACAGGGATATCAAATCCCTCCAGGAACAAGGACCCTTACTGGATTCCACCAGTCAGCACTAGCCTGGAATTTGACTCACCCCAGATCCCAGACATGATCCCTCTTGCCAAACAATGGGATCAGGAGATAAAAGCTGAATTTCCTGGTCTATTCCACACAGATTTCCAAGTAAACCTTTGTGACTCCGCTTGCAGGATCCAGCCCACATTGGAGCAGGGACAGAGATTATCCAACCATGGAAAACATTCCCATTTCCAGAATATAAAATGCCATTCCGACCAAGGTCCAGTCATTTATAAATGAGTTCTTCCAATCCTGAAGTGGAGGCTTCTCCCAAGGTCCAGGTCCTGCTTGGATCTCCCTCAGGTGCAGTGTAAATACCCAGGTTATTTTTATGAATCCCATGCTCATGGAAGTGAGATCTGAAATTGAAATGTCATCTGCTATTTGATCCTGATTCCCAACTTTCTGACATCTCTTTTCCCCTTAATATATTCCAGATGACCCAGGAAAACATCCGCAGTTTATTTAATAAACTGAAGAGGATTTGTTATTTTCATTTTCCTAAGGGCTGAGGGAGCCCTTTGGGCGACGTTTTTCCATGTTTTCCTTCCAAATTGCTGACACTTTGTTGGTACCAAGATGTCCGGATGCCTTTTTTCCCTCCCCTGGATCCGCCTGCTGAGACTCCATGGTGTTGATGTGTATATGAACTCCAGAATTCCCTGGATTTTACAGCTCTCGTGGTGTAGTGGTGTTGGATTTCATAAATCACGCATCACCTCGGCTCGTATTCCTGGATTTTAGAGTGATTCACAGCCCCAGGAGCAGGAATTCAGCAGGATCTGGGAAGATGCTGACAGGACCACTCAGAGCCTGAGCCCCACTGAGGTTGTTCCCAAATTGTCTGAGGAACCTCCTGTCCTGCTGGAGATGAGATACAGCAGGAATGTGCACCTGGAATGTCCTCACAGGACGAGGAAGCTGAGAACACGCAGTTGTTGCACTCAAGCTGGGCCAGAGGAGTTTAGGCTGGATTTTGGGAAAATTTCTTCCTAGAAAGAGCTGTCCAGCCCAGGGCAGCAGTGGAGGCCCCATTCCTGGAGGGATTTAAATCCATGTGGAGGTGGCACTCGGGGACATGGTCAGTGGTGGCCTTGGCAGTGCTGGGGACAGTAGCACTAGATATTGGAGATGTTTTCCAAACTCAAGGATTCTGTGATTCTATCAAGGATCCAAAGAGCTCCACACCAAAAGAGGGGGGAGGTAGATCCTTCTTGGTGCTCCCTGTCTGGATCTTGGGTGTGGCCCCTCAGAATCCTGAGCACCCCAGTCCAAGGTGCTGCCATGGAGCACATCTGGATGCTCAGACTGGGTAAGAAGGAACATTTAACATCTCATTCCAAAGCTGATTCCTGCCTCGGGCTCCTGCTCACAGCCAGAGGGGATCACACAGGGATTCCCTTCCCAAATTTGGGATGGGACCCCCTCCAGCTCTCCCAGCTCTTCCCAAGGGGCTGAGCTGGGACTTGGAGCTCATCACCTTCCCACTGCTCCTCCCCAGCACCCAAAGCCACCGACTGAAAGGAGTGAAGGCTGAGCAAGAGAAGCAGAAGAATCCTGGGATGATTCTGATCCTCAGAGAATCCCAAAGGACAAAACAAATTTGGAAAGGAGATAGCAATAAAAAAGAACAACAATTATAATAATAAAGTATTTCTTTAGTCCCTGTGTGGATGTTTTTAAAGCACAGCCAAACCAGCCACTGAAGATTTGCAGAGCCCAGAGTGAAAAGAAAACTCAAAGACACAGAAATACAGAAGCAAAATATTTCAATGGCAAATCCTGGGAATTCATTCTGGCCAAAGGAGTGTCCATGCTATCCTAACAATGTCACAGGAATAATAAGGGATGAGGTGTTGCATGAAGAGTCTGATTACAAGGCCATGGAGGGACAGGACACAGGGAACGGTTTCCCACTGCCAGAGGGCAGGGATGGATGGGATATTGGGAAGGAATTCCTGGCTGGGAGGGTGGGGAAGGGCTGGGATGGAATTCCCAGAGCAGCTGTGGCTGCCCCTGGATCCCTGGCAGTGCCCAAGGCCAGGCTGGATGGGGCTGGGAGCAGCCTGGGACAATGGGAGGTGTCCCTGCCCATGGCAGGGGTGGCACTGGGATGATCCTTAAGTTCCCTTCCAACCCAAATCATTCCAGGGTTCTACAAATGCACCCTCCCCACTCAAGACCTCGGATTTCCTGCAGCTGAGCATCCACACATGAAACCTAAGAAAAATTACTCAAAAGTTGGGCCAGAATCAGAAAAAAAACATGTGAAGCTCATGAGTCCCTGTCATCCTGAACATTACAAGAAACAGAGATCAGCTTGGTTTTATTCCTCTGACAGCAGGAATTTTTTCCAAATGGATGAGTTTTAAGCAGCTGTCACAAGCCCAAATTAGCTCCCAACGCGTGATCCATAAAAGTGGGCAGATAAATCATCCAGGAATGCCAGCCACACTCTCAATGGGAAGAAAAATGGATCCACAGTGTTTTTTCAGGGATGAGTTCTGCAGTTTGGTGAGAGGAAGTGTTGACAAAAAAAAAACACCGCCCTGACCGCTCCGGAAACAAATTGTTCCTTTTCCAGTCACCAAAACTCAGCTGAGGTTTTGTTTGCCTTCATAACCTTCTGCATTCACCCCGAAAAGTCTGTGCCAACCAAGGAAATGTTGTGCAGAGCCCAAATCCTGCCTGGATCTGAAAGGATCCAAAAATTAGAATCATTTACAGTGTTCTGGAAGGAATCCCACAGAGCAAAGTGAAAAGAAAAGAATTCATGAATGGGATTTTGCTGCTTTTAGGAGCATGGAGCTGATAGGAGGATGGAATGCTGTGGATCTTCTCCTGCTCCTCAGTCACTCGGGGATGGAGGTGATGTGGGGATGGGATGAGAGGTTCCAGTTTCGGTTGTCTCAGGATTCCCTCCAAGACCTCTTCCAGTTGGCAGACTGGGCCAAGGGAGTGTTTGGTGCCTCCCAGACTGGTCTCCCTGAGCAGGTGAGTCACGGCCACAGAAATCCCGATGGCCAAATTCACTCCTGGCCATGTTTGTTCCTGTCTCGGCAGCAGGAGAAGTCGAAATATTGGATTTTTCCACCCCAAAATTTCTGCCAAGACATCAGAGCCGTGCTGTTTTAAGGGGAAAACTGGAATTACCTGGATCAGCCTGCACTCCTGGTGTGAAGGAGGGGTCTCACACTTCCCAGATCCTGGGAGTGGCTGTTTCCCACAAGGACAAGAGAGATCAGGTTGAGCTGGTTTGGCTTTTTGTCGTTGTCATTCCAGCCATGAATTCTGAGCTCTCATCCAGGGAAGAGGCCACAGTCCATCCCTGATCCCATCGTCGAGTCGGGGCCCATCCAAGAGAACACGGGATGAGCCATGGAGGTGACAGGTCCAAAAGGGATCGGTGCAAATGGACCCAAAAAATGCATCCCGGAAAGGATTTGGGAAGGGAAAGCGGGTTTTGGGAAAACAGTGTTTTATCCAAGTATGTTTGGACAGGAAATCCCTGGTGTTTGTCTATAACGGGAAATATCCAGGAAATCCCAGGATTGTCCCAGTCCCAGGCACTTGTCCCAGTGCTGGGATGAGATATCTGTCACTGCCTGTTGGAGGCCAATCCAAGCAGAGCTCCAGGGCTTCAGTTCTGATATTCCCAAAAATCTGGACCAATGATCAAATCCATCCCTGGTCACCTCACTGTGCTACGTAAAAATCAGCTGGAAATTTAGCGGGGAGCAGGAAAAACTCTGAGTTATGGAATGGTTTGGGTGGGAAGGGATCGTAAGGATCATCCCATTCCATGGGCAGGGGCACCTCCCACTGTCCCAGGCTGCTCCAAGCCCTGTCCAACCTGGCCTTGAGCACTTCCAGGGATGCAGGGGCAGCCACAGCTGCTCTGGGCACCCTGTGCTGGTGTTCCATCACCTTCTTCCTTATCTACACATCTTATCTGCTATCCAGGAATTTTCCAGAGCTCCACATCAGCTGGAGCTCAAATCATCAAGCCAAGGAATTGGTGGTCATGGGTCCCAAAGGTGGCTGTCAAAGTGCTTTATTTAGCTTTGGGATCCACCTCCAAATTTTTGGGAGCATTAAATGAGGAGCAGTCACTTTGCAAAGCTCCAAAAACTCCCTCGGGATTTGTGTGGAATCATCAGTGGCTCCCAACAGAGACCAAATTGAAGTTGGACCTAAATAAACACAATCACTGATTCATGAAGTCGTGGAGTGGTGGGCCTGGAAGGACCTTTAGGATCACCTACTCCCATCCCCTCTGCCATGGGCAGAAATCCCATTATCCAGCCAGGCTGGAGAAGGGCCTGGGGTCCTGCAGGAAGGGAGACGTCACAGCAATGGAACATCCATGATCCCAATCGAAGGGCTGACATTCCCTACAGCCATGGCAGCATCTCCTTGGGCACATTTTTGGCCCAAAATACTCTGGAAACTGAGGAACGGGGAAGGGCTTTGCTCATCTTCCACCGATTTATGGCAAGAATGTCAGGACCACATGGAATTCCTTGTCATTCCTGCAGGGGATCACTCCTGGCAGGGAGATTCCCTACAATGGGACCAACTTCCCTGGGCTTCCCGTTCCTTCCTGCCAGCACAAATTGCAAGGAATAGGAGAGGGGACAAACTTTGGAGCATCTGAACTCCAAGATTTGTTGTCCTGCTCCAGCAGGATCCCTCTGCTCATCCCAGGTACCGAGGAGCCCCCGAGCAAACAGAGCTCCTCAATCCCGACTGGGAATGCAGGGGAGGAGGGAAGCTGAAGGAAAATAAATAATTTCTGGCTGCTCTGAATCAAAGCCTGTTACAATCAAAACAGTTCCCCACTGCAGCAGGACCCTGGGGCCTCGTTCCCAAAAATTATGTGTGTGCTGGAAGCCACAGGGAAAAACTCTCTGACAGAGGAGACCTTCCCGCTGTCCGAGGGAGCCAGGGAATGCTTTGAATCCAGTATCTCTGTCCAGGCTCTCCCGGAGCTTGTGCAGCCTCTTTGTCCAGATTCCAAGCTGGAGTGGGTTAATCCTGCAGCTCCTGCTGCAGATCCTGCCCCTGGGAATGCCCAGAGAGAAAAACGGGAAAGGAAATGAGGATTTGGGGGCTAAATTGAAATTGAAGGAGCATTGAAGGAGGTTGAAGGGAAAAAACCTTGGCACAAATGCCAAGCAAGGAGCCCTGATCCCAGTTTGTCTGAGAGTGTCACTGATTTCATGGGAAACATTCCTGATTTGCAGGTATTATTCCTGATTTTCAGGAATTGTATGTGGATATATGCACAAGAGTGCAGCAGTTAAAATGGGAATTGAGAAATCTCATTGTGAGGGATCTCATGAGGGTCAACAAGGGCAAAGTCCTGGATCCAGGTGGGATAAATCCCAAGCACAATTACGAGTTGGGTGGGGAATGGATGGAGAACCCTGCGGGGAAGGATTTGGGATATTCACGGATGAGGGACTGGATGTGCCTAGGCCAGAGACCCCTGGCCCAAGGATGATCCCAAGGATGGGACACAGGAATAGGGATGGGACTCTGCCCCTCTGCCCCCTCAGGTGAGACCCCACCTGCAGAGTTGCCCCAGCCCCAGATCCAGCAGCACAAGGACCTGGAACTGCTGGAGAGATCCAGGGGAGGCCCCGGAGCTGCTCCAGGGCTGGAGCCAGGCTGGGAGAGCTGGGAATGTTCACCTGGAGAGGAGAAGCTCCAGGGAGAGCTCAGAGCCCCTGCCAGGGCCTGAAGGGGCTCCAGGACAGCTGGAGAGGGACTGGGGACAAGGGACAGAGGGACAGGACACAGGGAATGGCTCCCACTGCCAGAGGGCAGGGATGGATGGGAGATTGGGAAGTAGGAATTCCTGGCTGGGAGAGTGGGGAGGGGCTGGGATGGAATTCCCAGAGCAGCTGTGGCTGCCCCTGGATCTCTGGAGTGCCCAAGGCCAGGCTGGAGCAGCCTGGAACAGTGGGAGGTGTCCCTGCCATGGCAGGGGTGGCACTGGATCATCCTTCAGATCCCTCCCAACCCAAACCATCCTGGTGTTCTGTGACAGGATGAAATGTCTAGGATTTCACCCCTAAGAGCCACTGATTTATGCTGAATATCCAGACATTTCCCTTTTTCCTAGATAAAGGCTGGAAACTCCACTTTTCCTCCTTCAGCAGCTCCAGGTTCTTCCCCATCCTGTTGTCCATGAGTGCCAAAGTGACACCAGAGCTTGTCACAGGGAGGGGACTTGGAGCAAGACCTGGATCCTACTGCTCCAGAGGATCCCAAGAGCAGATCCCCACCAAATTCCAGGCTGTGGGGAATCCATATGAAAGAGCACCAGCAGGATAAAGCAGCAACTTTCCTAATTCCAGAGAACCCCAAGTGCAACCGGCACTCCAGAAATTCCAGGTAAACTTCCTTGGCGCCGTAGATATCCCGACAGGATGGAGAGGAGAGAAAACAGGGATCAAACTCTGCCACTTGGGATCCAAATTTCCCTTTTCCCCCTCTCATGATGCTGCTATGAAGACAAAATTCCTTTCATCCTGGATATTTTCCGTGTCCTTTTTGTGGATACAGAGTTTTTTCCCACTCCGTGACTGGCCGGATTGGGCAGTGCTTGTGTTTTTTAACCCCAAAAAAGAGATGGGAATTCAGTCATATCCCAAATTCTGATGGAGACATCACTGAAAGCAAAGAAATGGGATCCAAGGATATCCAGAGGTGCCTTCCAAGCCCAGTAACTCTGATTTTCCAGCAGAAATCCACAAAAGAAGGGCAGAATCCCTCTGGGAAAAAAAAAATAAAGGACCAAACCTCATTTTCTGTTGGATTCTCCAGCAACAGGAACATTCCAATGGAGTGGAAATGGAATGAAAGGAGAAGCCGAGAACAAGGAAGGTGGGAATTGGGGCTGAATAACCTCGGAGTAGTTACAATGGATCCTTGTCCTGCCACTGGAATGTGGCCAGGAGGTGCTGAACAAGGAACTGCTCATTCCCTTGGTGACAGATAGGATTTCATGGCTTGGTTTTATGGGATGTGGCCATAAATCCATGGATTCTGCATGGCTGGAATGGGCTGGGCTCCTGCTTATTCTTTCCTGACTTAAAACAACCGGTGTGGAGTGAGGAACCAGCTGTGGGCAGATGTGGCACCTTCCAGAGAAGAGACAGACTCCAAGGATGATCCAGCATGGAATTCTCACAGGACAGAGCTTTCCATGAATTACAGAGAAACCTTGGAGTTGTTCTTGATTAAAATGATGAGCTGGACTCAGGACAAGGAGTCTGGGCCAGCTTTGCCTCAAGCCCATCCTGGGAATCCCAGCTTGTCCTGCCCTGCTCAGTCCTGAGAGCAGAGAAAATTCCTTGGAAAACAAGGAAGGAAATGGGATTTGTCAGCCTGTAAAATTCCAATAATAATAATAATTGGGGGGTTCTGTGGAGGATTCAGGTTCTTTGAAATGTGCAACACTGATTTTCCTGGGATCTCCAAGCTTGGCATAAATCCTATTAGGAGAGTTTGGGAAAACAGAATATACTGGGACGAAACAGCGTTCCCACCTGGAAAGATTTTGGGATCAGTCTGAGGAATAATTGTGAGGCAACTCCCCACAGCTCCTAAATCCAGTCAGAGCTGGAAGTGACTTAGCAGAGCTGCTGATCCAGCTTTTCCCATAAACACAGGGAATTGGGATTTGGGGGGGTTCCTGTCAGAGATGGATAAAAGGGGATGGGCTGGAGTCCTTCCCAGTTTCCACAAGTTTTATGGATACTGCTGAGGAAGAGAATGGGTGGAAAGGAGCCTGGATTAGGATGGGGACACCAGAGGGTTCCTACAGGTCCTTGAAACTGGATTTAATAAGGAATTGAGGGGGGGAAATGATCCCGGAGCACAAAAGTTGGAACCATGATTTTTGAGGGGTTTTCCTCATTTTTTATGAAGGATAACTTGGCCACTTGAGGATGGAATGAAACAAATCCAGTGGGAATCTGGTCTGGAAGTCAAAGGAATGGTCAGAGAGACCCGGGGCTTCCAAGCCTTGCTAGGTGCCCCCTCACCAAGCTCAGTTTTCATTCCCTGCCTTTATTTCCTTTTCCCCCCTCAGTTTGTAGTGGATTATAGGAACACAGCCCCCGTCCTTTTGGAGCCCCCTCCTGCCAGCTGGAATTCCAGGGAGGCAGAGAAATCTTTCCAAGAATATCCTAGAAGGTGAGACATGGTTATATATGACCCCATTATTCCAAAAATAATCATTCCCTGCCAGTGGGACAGGGCCAAAATGTTGGATCTCGGGTTTCCCCCAGGATTTCAAGGATACCTGAGCCACCCTGGACCTTCAGCACCAGCAAATCCCAGATTTTCTCCTTGCCAAGCAGAGCTGGCACAACACCTCGAGCTCCACATCCTTTTGTCCAGAAGGAATCGTTCCTGGCAAATATTTGTGGAGTTCTGCCTTCCCTTTCCTGCTTTTCCAAATGAAATCCAATCTCCAGGCTCCTGTGCTCCTGGAGGGATGTGATTTGGTGGAGGTGGTTCCCAACGTTTAGTTCGGGATGGGATTCAGGAGCTGAGCCAAAAGGCAGGAAAAGCCACAATAAAAATTCTGATGAACAGTTAACCAAGCTTGGAGCGAACCCAGGGATTTTAAGGAAAACCTCTAGGCATTCCTGAAGCTTCCCAGCCACCAGGAACAGCCACATTTTTCCACTTCCATGGGACTGGGAAGAGCAAAATGCCCTCCAGGAGCTTTAAAGCCTCTGGGGGGCAGGAGAATGGACCTTTCCTTGCATTTCCCAGCTCCAGACTCGTCCCAGAAAGTAGGGAAGTTAAACTTTACAGTCTGGGATGATCCTTTCACTCTTCCCACTCTCCTCACCAGGACCCAGAGCTGTTTCCTTGGCATCCCTCTGCTTTTCCTTCCCCTGATATTCCATGTCTGCACCTCCAGGAGAGGGAAGCATTTAACTAAGTCCAACGGGATTAATCCAGCAGGAGCTGAAGATCCATTTTGAGGAAAATCCAAGTGGTTTTCCTCAGAGTTCTTGGGAATACTCCATGTCTCGACAGTCTTTGACTCCACTGGAATTTGGTTTGTGCTACCTGTGTAGAATAAGTGCTACACAATCCTGAAATTCCGGAATTTGGGTTGGGAGGGATCTGAAGGATGATCCAGTGCCACCCCTGCCATGGCAGGGACACCTCCCACTGTCCCAGGGTGCTCCAACCTGGTCTTGGACACTTCCAGGGATCCAGGGGCAGCCACAGCTGCTCTGGGAATTCCATCCCAGCCCCTCCCCACTCTCCCAGCCAGGAATTCCTAATTCTCAACATCCTATCCCTGCCCTCTGGCAGTGGGAGCCATTCCCTGTGTCCTGTCCCTCCATCCCTTGTCTCCAGTCCCTCTCTAGCCCTAAGTTTTCCCTGGATCCTTCTCTTCTCCAGGTTGAACATTCCCAGCATTTCCAATTCTTCTACTAAATGACTCCACCAGCAAAATCCTGGCTTTGGTTTTCCTTAACTTCTGTCAGCAGGAGCAGGAATTTCTGAGGGAAACAAAGGTTTGATCCAACTGTGGGATTGTCAGGATGGGAATGGGATTGGTCCTGGAGGAAAACTAGTTTTATTGGGAATTCTCAGTCTCTTGGCCAAGGAAGTCCCTTCCCAAATGGGGGCTGCAACCTCAGCCCAAACCCAGAGTGAGTGAGAATTCCCAAAAAGAGGAGGGGAGAGATGAAGCTGGGAAATTAAAAAATTCCATTGGGAATTATCAGAATTACTGGATGGCAAAAAACCCAAGGAATAAAAAAGAAACAAAAAAACCTCCCCAAAATTCTCAAACTGGAGCCAAACCAAAGTAACAGCAACAATTTTCCTGCTCCCCTTGAGTCTTGTTTTTTGGGACAAAGATGGATGAAATCCCTCTTTTCCTTGGAATGGCCTTCCCGAGCTTTGAGGAGCTCCTGCTAAACTGAACCCCTGCTGTGGTTTGGATAATGGGTCATAAAAAACACTCAGGAGGGATTAAAAACACAACAAAACACAACAACAACAGAAAAAAAAAAACTGCCCAGGACATTCCCTGCTCCAACGGGAAGTAAGGCAGGGAAAAAAATTCCATCTTTTCCAGAAGGTTTGCAGAGGAGCAGGAAGGGGCTGAAGGTTTAAGGGATCTGAGCTCCAGCCTCAGGATGCTCCACAGGAAAGGCAGAGATGCCCTCTCTTGGGGGATCATGGATTCATCCCTCTAAAATCCCCTTTTCCCAGATTTTAAAGGCTTCTGTGTTCATGGAAGTGGGAATCCATATTTCCCAACTCCCCTTTTAGGGTTTTGGGAGGGAAAAGCCTCCCTGGAGCATCATTGCCCTCTCAAAAACTGCAAATCCTGGTTTTCCTCTCATTCCTTTTGCTGGGAAAGAATCTTTGGAAGGAAAAAGAAGGGAAAGGTTGAGCCTATGAAATTATGAAGGTCTTGGGAGGGACGGGAATTGTCCTTTAATAAATCATGGAATTAATCCCGCGGGTGCCACCGACCCCAGGCAAGGCTGATCCCAAACGTGGAATGACTGATCCCGGTGAAACAAGGGGGAGTTTTCCATGGGGATGGAAACAGTGGGAAGTGTGAGCTTCCTTCTGCTGCTTGGGATTGGGACACACTCCACAGAAGAGGAATTTTATACCCTAAATATTCTGGATATTAAACCACACAAAGGGGATTCATGGTCCAGGAGGTTTTGGCTTCCCAAAAATTCCTCCAGGCTGGGAATTGACGCAGGAATAGGGGAATTCCAGATTTAGGGCATTCACAGCTCCAGACTGCCTGGAAAGGAGTGGATCCAAGCTGAAGGAGATGGGATATTGGAAAGGAATTCCTGGCAGGGAGGGTGGGGAGGGACTGGAATGGATTTCCTGGAGAAGTTGGGATTAATAATGGATTAATGTTTAATAATGGATTAATAAGTAATGATAGGAAAGAAACAGAGCAACCTGGAGGAAAAACTCGGAGGAAAAAAATTCAGCTTGGACTCGGATGGAGGATTAGGAAAAGCTTCTGCTCAGTGGCTGAATCCCAGAATCCTGGAATGGTTTGGGATGGAAGGGGCTGAAAGCTCATCCCATTCCCACCTTCCACTGTCCCAGGCTGCTCCAAGCCCTGTTCCAACCTGGCCTTGGGCACTGCCAGGGATCCAGGGGCAGCCACAGCTGCTCTGGGAATTCCATCCCAGCCCCTCCCCACCCTCCCAGCCAGGAATTCCTAATTCCCAATATCCCATCCATCCCTGCCCTCTGGCAGTGGGAGCCATCCCCTGTGTCCTGTCCCTCCATGCCTTGTCCCCAGTCCCTCTCCAGCTCTCCTGGAGCCCCTTCAGGCCCTGCAAGGGGCTCTGAGCTCTGCCTTTGTTCTCCAGGTTGAAGGGACAAGGAAAGATATAATCCTGAAGGGATTTTGGAGGGTTTTGGACAGCCTATCCCTATCCCTATCCCTATCCCTATCCCTATTCCCATTCCTCTGGATTTTGCCTTGCTCATTCCCTGGGCTCTTCACCTTCCTGGGACCATCCCTTCCCAGCCTTTCCATGTTTGTTCCCGCCTTGCTGTATCCCAGATCAGAATCCCACTGGGATGGTCTCTTCCTGACCCAATTCCAGCATTCCAAGGCCTCTTCCCACCCCCTCACACATGGAAGAGTCTCTTTGTGGGGACCTGGGGCGCTCCAGGATAAAGGAGGAATCCTTGGAGAGAGAAATCCTTGGAGCAGAAGGTCTGTGAGGGTTTTTCCCTCCCTCATTCCAAGTCCTGCTCTCCCTCCATCCCAGGCTTGGAAATCCATCTTTTCTCTCTGCTCCAGAGGTGGGAAGGAGCTCCTGGAGAACTTTCTCCATAGGCAAAGCATTCAGAATTCCAACTTAACGAGGAGATTTTACAGGCTTCCAAACATTACCTGGCTCCAGGCTCTCCCCCTGTGGTGGATCCCGAGGCCAGTGCTTCCATGGGGGAATTATGATTTTGGAAAACTCCATTTGAAAGATCCCAAGGGAATTTATTAAGACTTCCTGTAAAAGGACAAGGAGTTTAATACAGAGGGGGAAAAAAGAAACAGGAATTTTGATTTCTACCAGAACAGGGCTTGACTTCATAAATGAAATTCCCTCATGGTCTCCCCCATCCTGTTCCCATCCCATTTTCCCCCCTCCTCATCCCATAAAATAGAGCCTGGGATCAATGCCCCATGTGTATGGAAATAAAGAGGAATCCTGCCATTCCCAGGTTTTTCTGTGGGATGGGTCACGGAGCTGGGGCAGGGACAGAACTGCTGGGAAAGGCACAAATCCTGGGCTGGCTGGAATGGGAATTTTTTCCCCCCAACCAAATTTTTCTGGGATTCTGGAATTCTATGGAAAACAACTGAAATATTCCCAAAATCCAGCATGCTTTTCCTCACCTACATCATTTATTTCCTCTTTTCCTTTCCATTTTGTGTTGGAATTTTTCACTCTCAGAGGGAACCATTGGAGAGGGAACAAACTCTCATTCCATAGGAAAGGAAATCCAACCAGAGGCATTTCCCTCCATCCCAGTCCACCCCAAAAACTGGTGACCAGTTTCCCTAGTGGATTTGATGGAATCCTAGGATCCTGTGAAGCAGTTTTTCCCAAATAAATTAATTTACCTCCTCAAATCAATTCTCCCAGTAAATCCCACCTTTCTACAGCCAGGATTTTTTTCCCTCAAAGCCAATCCCCAGCACTTCAATTCCCTCATCCCTGGATTCCAAAGAGATCAGGATCCGACCTTCCCTTTTCCCAAGCAGCTCTTCAGTAATGTTGGAGTTCTGGCACCTCCTCCTTGGCTGCTTCCAGAGCTCACTCCAAGATTTAGGGATCGTGTTTCACTCCATATTAATGCCTGAAATTTTATTATCCCAGGATCATAAAAGCCCAGCTGCTGATGGCGGCCCCAGCCTCGGTTATTTCACCCTGCTGAATTCCTGGGATTGAATCCAGAGTTTCTCCATCACCGTGTGGAGAGAGCCCTCTGCAGATCGCTGGATTAATTCATCCACTCACAGGAAATATCCCAAGGAAGCTGCTTTCCTCCTGCAGGAAAACCTATGGGAAAGCAGCATGGCTGGACACCAGGATCTGGGATCAGCCCTTCCCAAGGCCAGGTCAGCCTTCAAGGAAAAGTTTGTTTTATTCAGGACATGGGATTCCCCCTTTTCCTGACCTTTTTCCTGCTCTTATGGAGGAGGAGAGACCTGACAAGGCTTAGGAGCAAGAAGAGATCAAATCCAGGATTTCCTGAGCCTTTTCCTCATTTTGGCTGAGGGTGCAACAGAATTTGAACTTCTACTTCCATCATTCCCTTCTGTTCTCCCTAAAAAGTTGGTTAGACATGGAATCATAAAATCCTGGAATGGTTTGGAAGGGACCTTAAGGATGATCCCACTCCATCCATGGGCAGGGACACCTCCCACTATCCCAGGCTGCTCCAAGCCCCATCCAGCGGCCTTGGACACTTCCAGGGATCCAGGAGCAGCCACAGCTTCTCTGGGCATTCCATTCCAGTCTCTCCCCATCCTCCCAGCCTGGAATTCCTTCCCAATATCCCATCTAAGCCCCAGGAGAAGAGCCGCTGTCCTGGTTCAATCCCCAACAGCCCCTGGTTTGGAGCAGGGATCAGAATTTCCCAGGATTGCAATCATGGGAGCAGGGAAACACAGCTCTTTTCCCTCCACTGAAGTGTTCATTCCCAGTAAAACCCTTGATCCGGAGCTACTGGAATTCCTGCACCTGCTAATGAGTTAATTAAACAAACTGCCCACGGAGACGGTGCAGTGGTGGCTGGGACAGAGCAGGACAGCAGGGCAACGAGGGGACACCATGGGGACATCGAGAGAGAAGCCTCTGGGAGTGCCTGGCACCATCTGGGATTTCCAAGGATACCTGAGGATGGATTAGGAACCTAAAATTCCCTTTCCACCTAAATTATTCCACTGAAATTAGTGTCCACTTGGCTTCCGAGCACCATCCAATTAGGGGTGTCCAAAGATCCTGGGACTTGGGTCATCCCAACTTCCTCAAGCCTTGGGACACTTCCCTGTCACTGGATGTGGGCCAGGGGGAGCAGGAAATATGAGAAACCCTGGAATTTCAGAGGTGTGGATCAGGAGGAGCTGCTAGAGGTAAGGAGAGGATCTTGGAAAAGACAGGAACAATGGGGATGGAAGAAGCTCCCCCAGGAGCAGGAAGGGAGGAAGGAAGCCACAAGTGGAAAAAAATCAGAGGTTTCCTTGTGGAAAGATATCCAGAATATTGGAGAGGGTTTTCCTAAAGTCTGGGAACAGCCTGAGCACATCCCACCCCTTTGGGTCCTATTACAGCTGGAAAAGCAAAACATGGAAAGGCCACCATTCCTAAAAACCTCCCAGAAAGGTGGGAGAGGGACACCAGAGCAGGGGCCAGGGGATCCAGCTGGATTTCTCCCGGTGGCACCTGACGTCTCCAGGAGCAGCAGGACTTCACCATGGACCAGCACCTCCCCATCAGCCTTTGGGAGGAAAAGCAATTCCCAGCTCTCCCAGGGAAAATTTTGGGAAGTTTTGGGCTGGATGGTGCACAAAAGGATTTGGGATTGATTGGGCCAGAGTAGGAGAGGACCATGGAACAGGATGATCCTGGAGGTCCCTTCCAACCCAAACCACTCCATGATTTGATGATGATTATGCAAAAGGAACCTCTGCCTTGGAATTCTGTGGTAGCCAGGACCAAGGTGGAACAGACAGGACATTCCCAAATCCCATCTTCTCGTTGGATGAAGGATAAACTTCAGCAAAATCCGAGCACAATCTGGCCCCTCATCCCACCCTGCTTTACAGCTCCGTCGGGAATCCAGGGATAAAGCTTCTGTCCATCCCAACACAATCCCGCCCTGGAATCTTCTGCTTCTCCAGCACACACAACGTGACTGTGGGGAGGCGGCAGATGAGGCTGGAATAAATCAAGGAGAGCAGCAGGAGGGGCCCGGCATGCAGCTGGAATTAGCAGAGAGGAGAATTGTAAACAACTGGGGAAACGTGCCTGAAATTAATTTTTAGGACCTAATGGGATTTTGCTTGGAGCAGAGTCAAGAATGAAAAGCTTTCCGTGGCAGAACGAGGCACTTTGCATAAATTTGCATCCTGACATTGGCTGGCTCTTCCCGGTCGGAGACGGGAGCGCGCGTGCGTCCTTGCACGGCTGCAAGGGGGATTTGGGAATTGCTTTAGTCGTTATCCACAGCTCCTCCCAAGAAGTTTTAATTGGAACAGACCCTTGAAAGCCAGGATTCCTGGGCTCTGGAATGCCATGGGATGAAAGAATGGGAAAGGGAAGGACAAGTCACCTTGGTGTTGACATGTATGAACTGGAGGGAATTTTTAATTCCATAGGGAGCTGTCTGGGAAATGTGACTCGCCAGGATGGATTGAATCCTGTGGCAGAAGGGATGAGGTGTTTTGGGAAGTGAAATGATCATAGAATAGGATCAGGGAATGGTTTGGGAGGGAAGGGACCTTCAGGATCATCCCATTCCACCCCTGCCATTGGCAGAGACAACTCCCACTGTCCCAGGGTGCTCCAAGCCCCATCCAACCCAAACCAGTCTGGAATTCCGTCATTCCATGATCCTATGAACAATCACAGCAGGAAATTCCTGTCAGCTCCCCAAAACCCTCAGTTTTCCTTGATGCCCATCCCAGCTGATTTTGAGGAAAAGCCCAGGAATTCAATCATTCCCTATTGATTAAACTGTGCTTTAATTTGCAATTATGTTAATTTACCTCCTATCCCACTTCACGCTCTGCTTGGAAATGGGATCCACATGGATCTGGATCAAACTCAGTAAAGTCAGTGGAAGTTTTTCCCTGGATTTCCAAAGGCTCTGGATTTGCCTCTTTATCCCTTTGCAGGGAGACGCCTGGTCAGAATCTCCGTCTCCAAAACACCAGCAGGGATTAAAGAAGCATCAAGAAGGTTAAAATTCCTTTGCTTTAGTATTCCCACAGAATGAGGAAGGAATTTCCATCCTCACTGGAGGCAATAAAATCATCCCGATTGGATCACTGGGAGGTGGGAATGTTCGAACATGACTTCCTCCCAAATTTGAAGGTTCTTCATTAACCAAAATCAAAGGTCCTTCATCAGCCAAACTCCTCCTTCATCTCCCAGACTCAGAGATCCTTCATCAGCCAAGCTGCTCCTGATTTCCACAAGTTTTAGGCAGCAAAGGGACAAAGGAGAGCAGGATACACATGGAATTGAGGTGTGGAGTTACCTCCCAGCAGGACCTTCAGAAGAACCTTCCAGATTCTTTTAACACAACCCCACCGCCCAAATACCTGTCCCAGTTTTCCAGCTGGGAGAACATGGAAAGAGAAGCTTTTCCTGCTATTTCAGGCCTCCCCGAGACTTCCAGGCATTTCCATTAATAAACTTTCCAGGCAGCCTTTTTTCTTTTGGCACAATCCGACCCCAGCTCCAACGGAGACCTACTGGGAAGCTTTTCTCTTTCCTGGCTCCAAGTGTTGACAGGCATGGGAAGAGCCTTCTCCTTACATCTCCAGCTGCAGGGGTTTTTTTGGCGCTCCCAGCTTTAGTTCCACGCAGAGACACGGACAGCTCCTTAAGAAATCCCACACTTCGGCTGCTCCTCAGCTTTCTGAAGGACACAATCCCAGTAGCTCCAGTGCCCCCGGGAAGCATTTTGGAAAACATCAAGCCAGGATGGCTCTGCCATGGATTACCAGGGCAAGAACCACCCTCAGCTTCCCAAACATCCATAATTATCCATTAAATACAGAGGAACACCAAGTCCTTCCCTCTTTTCTCTTCATGTCATTATTTTTGGGAACAATAGGTCAAAACCTCACAGCCAGCAGGCAGCTGGAAGGGAAACACTCCTGGGAAAAACCATGGCAAACCTTTCCTGGTGCTACCTGGGTGGGATGAGCTCATCCAACTTCCACTTTTCCTCAATCCTTCAGAATCCCCGGAGGGAAAAATCCTTAATAAAGGCACGGAATTGCTATTTTTAGTTACATTTACAATCTGCAAACGCCTCCAAGATGTTTTATTCCTTCCAGCTCCATCTACCGCAGATGGAGCCCAGGAAGAGCCGTGGGAGGTTGGGCTCCTGTTGAAAATTCCTTTTTATTGGACGTTTTCTGCTCTCTAACAATCACGTCATAAATTCAGCAGGACTTTTATGGGAACTCCCAGGGTGTTTTTATTTCAAATATCATAATACAAGGGGGGGAAAATCCTACAGAGCTGGAATCAGCTCCTGGTTTTCTTGTTTTTACAGGGATTTTAACAGGAAGAATCGCTCTGAACCAATGGCAAAACCTCTTCAGGAACAGCCTCACAGGGCCAAGGAAAGGAGTACTGTAGCAAAGTTGGAATTTTCTGCTGGTAAAAGGTATCCAGGGGTGGGATTCTGGTCCTCTGCCCCCTCAGGTGAAACCCCACCTGTAGAGTTGCCCCAGCCCCAGATCCAGCAGCACAAGGACCTGGAGCTGCTGGAGAGACCCAAGGGAGGCCCCGGAGCTGCTCCAGGGCTGGAACCCCTCTGCTCTGGGAGAGCTGGGAATGTTCCCCTGGAGAAGGGAGATATCCAAGGAGAGCTCAGAGCCCCTTGCAGGGCCTGAAGGGGCTCCAGGACAGCTGGAGAGGGACTGGGGACAAGGCATGGAGGGACAGGACACAGGGAATGGCTCCCACTGCCAGAGGGCAGGGATGGATGGGATATTGGGAATTAGGAATTCCTGGCTGGGAGGGTGGGGAGGGGCTGGGATGGAATTCCCAGAGCAGCTGTGGCTGCCCCTGGACCCCTGGAAGTGTCCAAGGCCAGGTTGGAGCAGCCTGGAACAGTGGGAGGTGTCCCTGCCATGGCAGGGGTGGCACTGGATTGGCTTTAAGGTCCCTTCCCACCCAAAGCATTCCATGATTCCATGACCTTGCAATGGTCAAAGGGTCACAAGTTCCACACTCACCACCCATTAGGGATGGACACGGGATGAGCAGAGGAGAGGACAACAGGATCCTGCTCCAGTTGTCCCGGGTCCAAGTGATGACTTTCTCTGAACTTCCATGGAGGGCCCAGAGGCAGAAAAGCAGCTGGAAGCGGGACAAGCACAGCAGGAGCAGCTCTCCTTCTGGGAATTCCCTTTGGATCTTACAGACCCTGATCCCAGCAGGAATGTGCTCCTCCCTGCCCAGAGCTCATTGCTGTTCCCAGGAATTCAGAGCAGGTGCCAGAGCAAATCCCATGGGCTGTGTCCAGCAGAGGCTGCACCACCATGCTCCAACACCCAAATTTTCCATTCTTCTCGGCACAAGCACAGTAAAACTTCCCAAGGCAATTCCTGCAACGTTGGCTGGAAGAGTTGAACAACAAACAAACAGGGCAGGAGGATAAAAGGACAGCAAAGTCCCGGGAAGATTTTCCTGAGTGGAAATTCATTGGCATCATTGGCCAGGCCCCGGGGCTGGAGGCAGCTCTGCAGGGGGGTTCTCATCCCTTTGGAAGGCACCAAGAATTCCAAGAGCTGCCCTTCCCCACCCCCCCCAGAGGCCATTTCCAATGTGTGGACTTCCAATTCTCACATCCAAGTATCCTGTGCCATGGGAAGCATCCCCTGGGATCCCTCCACTCTCTCCCTGCCATTGCCACAGGTCTCCCAGAGTTCCCAAACCCCATCCACCAACCATCCCAGAGCATCTCAGAGAGCCCTTGGAAACTGCCAAGCATTTTCCAAGCATCCCAAATGTTTAAGGAAAAAACTATTCCCAACAGGTCTGCTCAG
This sequence comes from Anomalospiza imberbis, assembly GCF_031753505.1. Lineage (NCBI taxonomy): Eukaryota > Metazoa > Chordata > Aves > Passeriformes > Viduidae > Anomalospiza > Anomalospiza imberbis. The sequence continues at coordinate 151,091,523 of NC_089681.1, forward strand.
ACATTCCAAAGGAAAAAAATCCCAGGAACCTGCTTCGGAAGCCTGGGACCTCTAGAGTCCGACCAGCAGCCCAGCAGAGGGATTCGTGTCCAGAAGCAGAAATGATGCCAAATCCCCCCCGGAGCTGGGAGCAACGGCACAAACCCTCGGCTTGGGCAGGGTGCGGCCAGGAACATCACAAAAGGAATTTCAGCATCTGTCAAAAACTAGGAATTCCTTTCATGTCCCTGCAGCAGATGGACACTTGAAAGCCAGACCTTGGCGGTGGGTGTGACCACTCCAAAACCAGTGCCTGGAGGGCTGAGGGCTCAGGATGAAGGCTCCTCTCCATCATCCCAGCAGGTTGGAGAATCCCAACCACTCTGGCACTCCAGGGCCGCTCCTGCTTCGTGTCACGGAGACGTCAGAGGCTCCTCCAAATTCCAGCCCACCCTGGTGCCTTTTATCCCGGCCAAGAGCATCCCAGGGCCTGGTTTTTATAGGACAGAGGGATGTCAGAACTTCCAAGGCCAGAGCGTGGAGAGCACAGGAGGGAATCCAATGAAAAGAGGGAGGAGGTGGCATTTCCATGGAGAGGAGAAAGAAACATGCCGATTTTTAAAAGGCCAGAATGTTGGCGGGGGATAATCCAGAGGGAATGGCCAGGAGGATCCTGAGGGATGGATTTGACCCCGCTGTCAGTCTGGGGCCGTGTCGGTGTTCTCCACATTTCCCCAGCAAAATGCAGCGACATCAGGCTCCAAATCAGCCAAAGGAAAATAGGTTTTCCTATGGATGAAGGAATCCCGGATTTTCCATACAGGGATCCCTGTTCCTCACCAGAATCCCAGCATTCCACCGGGATCCCTGTCCCATTCCAGAATCATTGTCCCATGCCAGGACCACAGTCCTACGCCAGGATCCCTGTCCCACATTGGGATTCTTGTCCCATGCTGGGATCCCTGTCCCACTCGATGATCCCATATTGGGATCCCTGTCCCACGCCAGGATGCCTCTCCTGTACAGGGACCCCATTCCCATGCCAGGATCCTTGTCAGGATCCCTGTACCACACTGGGATCCCTGTTCCACACCGAAATCCCAGTCCCACTCCATGATCCCTGCTCTGTGCTTGGCACCCCAGTCCCATTCCAAGTTCTGTGCCCCATGCCAGGATCCCACTCCCATCCTTGGATCCCTGCCCCATGGAGGGATCCCAATCCTGTACCAGGACACCAGTCCCACACCCAGATCCCAATCCCATGCCAAGATCCCATTCCCACGCCAGCTCCCACATATATCCAGGGCTCTGAGGTGGATCCTGGTTTAATTTCAGCCTGGAATAAAAGTGGAAAACACACAGGAAAGAGAAAATTCAGGACATTTCATTTGAGGTTTGTCCTAAATGAAAACATTGGGATTTTTAATTTCCAAGTCAGATTTTCCAGGAAAGCTGAAAGTGGAAAATTATCCCTTCAGGAACTGGGAAAAACTGTGCCTGGAACTGGAGCCACTTTAAAGGGATTTTTTTTCCCTTGAAAATTAACAAGGGAAATTTCTTCTGCTTCCCACCTTTGGTCTGGCTTCAGCCAGGGAAGGGATGGATGGATGGATGGATGGATGGATGGATGGATGGATGGATGGATGGATGGATGGATGGATGGATGGATGGATATTCCAGCTGGCAGCATCCCAGACAGGGATGCAAAGCCTTGCTTCATCCAGATTCCAGCTGTTGGGAACAGCTGGACATGGCACAGTTTTGTGCATGGAGATCTGCTGACATCTACAGGGCATTCCATAGATTCCATGGCTCCATGGAATCAGGGAATTCCAGAACAATTTGGGTTGCAAGCAAACTTAAGAATCATCCCATCCATCCCATTTTCATGGGCAGGGACACTCCCACTATCACAGGCTGCTCCAAGCCCTGTCCAACCTGGCCTTGGACACTTCCAGGGATGGAGCAGCCACAGCATTCCCTGACAGAACATTCCCACTTCTTTTCCAGAAATAGTCTGCTCCAGGACAAGGGTGAGGGGCACTTGGATGTCTCCCATCCAAGGAAAAATAGGGAAAACCACCAAAAACACCCTATAGGGAGTTGGACACCAGCCCAGGTGTTTTCCCACCCGAGAATCCAGAGGGAATCCACAGGCACATCCCAGCACCAAGTCTGGCCCTGGTGGGTGCAGCTCTCCCACTGCTCCATGGAATGTCCACGTTGTCCTCACACACCTGGGAATGGCCCCTCCAAGGGGAGAGGACAGAGCAGGAATGGCTGCAAACACCGGGAACAGGAGAGCCAAGGAGAAGGAAGGAAGCTGGGAATGGAGGTGGAATCAGGGAATTTTCCAGCTGCTCTTTACTCCCAGGCATCCCCTGGAAGCAGGAACAGGGCTCTGGCAGGTGGAAAATTCTCATGGAGGAGCATGGAGCAGTGGGAAGCAGCAGGTACTGGCACAGGGACAAGGATCCATCACTCTGGGAATGATGCACCAGAAAAAAAAACAGCAGGATGTGGGAATTACCAGGAACAGCTCTTCTTATCCCAGTTGGGATCTTTTGTCGGCACCAGATGTTTCCCCTCCGGATAAAATCTCTTTGGAATCAAACCCAGAGGATTCTGGCACCATCCCACAAGATCTCCCAGAGCCACAATAAAGTTTTCCAGGGAAAACGCAGGATCAGCTTGGCAGATCCCACCTGCTCACCTTTTCCAGAGGCACAGGGTTGGGATCACCCCAGGAACCTGGATCACACAATAACCTGGATCAGCCCATCCCAGGAATTGTGCTTGACCTGCTGTGGCCACCTCCAACTTCCATGGACTCAATCCCACTGCTCCTCAAATTTCCATGGACTCAATCCCACTGCTCCTCAAATTTCCATGGACTCAATCCCACTCCAACTTCCACGGACTCAATCCCACTGCTTCTCTTCCCACTCCTCTGCAGGACAAGTGACAAGTTTTTCCACATGGAATTGTTTTATTAGGAAAAGATCCATTAACAATAAAAAACCCCCAAGAGGAGGAGCGGGACATGCTCCTGGAGGGTTGGGAAATTTGGGAGCAAAGCAAATCCCACATTAAACTCAGTCAGATGCAGAGCAGCCAACAATTCCCGAGCCACTTCCCACAGGGATTCCGGGGCTGGCCATGAATATTCCCAAATACTCAGAGCCTCAAGGAGTCTCTGCACAGGAACAGGAGCACCAATCCCTGGGAAATGCTCCTGCTTTTCCAAGGGCTGCTGGCATCTCCCTCCTTTCCCAGCCAGTATGGATTGACCTTTCCAGCCCCAGTCCAGAGTTTTCCCATTTCTCCTTGCTCCAAGGAAATTCCAGCTAACTGGGGGGTCTGTACTGCTCCCATCAACCTGCCACAACCCCAGAACGTTTTCCATGGAAGTTCCTCAGCAGCCAGCCAGGCTCCATGGATCTGCCTCTCCTCCAGGCACGGCAGGATTGGGGAAGTTTGGGAAAAGGGATGGGACCTGAGGGACATGGGGTTGGTGTGAGGCAGATCCAGAGCCCGTTCCTGATGGATTCTTCTCACTCGGAGTCGCTTCCCTCCTGCTTTGCTGATCCCACAGCCGACGCCAGCTCCCCCTCCTGCCCTTTCAAGCGCTCTCCTGCCAGGAGAAAAGCCATGGAGAAGGGATGGACTGGTTGGACTGGGAGCGACCTAGCACAGGACCCCGAAACCCTTCCCTTGGCACAATCCAAGTGCTCTCCTGGAGCCTCCTTGGGAAGCTCCTTGAGACCAACAGCTTCCCAGATCCATTTGGAAGGGATCAAGCCCCACCAATCCCTCCCTGGCCCAGCGAGCTCCCAGCATGGATCACAGAATCCCTCTGGAATGAGCCACCCCATTCCCGCGGCTCCAGAACGCACGGATCAGCTCCGCGATGGCTCTCTGCGTCCTCTTCTCCAGCTTTTCCAGCTTCTTGGACACATCCCGCTTCAAATCCCTGGGAGGAGAGCGACAAGGTCAGGACAATTCCATGGCCAGGCAGGGCCCACCTTTCCCAGTGGAGATTCCTTCTCTCTCCCAAGTGCCACCGCTCCAAAACCAGCCCATCCCTCGGTGACAAGCATTCCAAAGAATCAGCAGGAAAAGGGAATTGTGTCTTCCTCCATGGCCAGGGGAGTTTTCCAATTCCATGGAATCATGGAATGCTCAGGCTTGGAAGGGTCGTTAAAGATCAGCTCCTTCCAATCTCCCACAGGATCTTCCTGGCATTTTTAACCCTCAGCTCAGGTTTTCCTGGATAATTCCAGCACAGTTTCAAGGTGTTGGAACCCCCCCCGCTGACTCCAACACGCTTTTCCCGGGAGCAGCATTCCATAGGCACTCACCAGTCAGGTTTCCTGGGAGCCAAGTTTGCCAAATCCTAGGGAAGAAGAGGAGACATCCAGTGAAAGCCAAAGGCAACATTCCAGCCTGGACCTGGCATGGAGCAGTTATGGATTCTCAGATCCAGATTCCCAGATCCAGATTTTCAGCTCTGGCTTTCCCAGATCTGGATTCCGAGATCCAGACTTCCAGCTCCGGATTTCCTAATTGAGATTTCCAGATCTGGATTTCCCAGATCCGGATTTCCAGCTCCAGATTCCCAGATCCATACTTCCCAATTCTGATTTCCCAGATCTGGGTTCCAAGATCCGGATTTCCAGATCCAGATTTCCCAGTCTGGATTTCCAGCTCTGGATTCCCAAGAACTCCAGCTCCGGCTTTACCTACCACCTCATCGATGATGGGCTCCGGCTTGGCTGCTTCCAGCTGCTCCTTCACTGTGTCCTCCACTAGATGGGGAAACAGGATCAGTGTTGGAAAACCGGGAATTCCACCAGCGCTCCAGGCTCGCCCCTCAAAAGCGTCCCTAAAACCCCATTCCCACAGCTTTACTTAAAAACATGGCTGAGTACATCCCTTTGGTATCCAAACCCTTCTGGAGACTCCTAAAAATTATCTGGGAATGATTGAAATCCCACAAAATGCAACAGCAGCTGGAAGCCAGTTGGGATCAAGGCCTCTTCCCCAACATCTGCAAGGATAAGCTGCTCCAAAGGTCCGGAATTTTGTTTTCCCTGACTCATTTCCAGGCCTGGGATCACTTTGGAGGAGTCAAGCTACAGCCCAGGTCATAGGGAAAGCTCTGGAGATATCCAGGATAATGGGAAAACACTCATGGAAAAAGCCACCCACGGAGGGGCTGTGGCACCAGGGAGCACATCCCACTCGAGCACATGGATTTCATGGAATCAAGGACATTTTCAGTGGGAAAAGCCCTCTTGGGTTGAGTTCAAACATTCCCAGCACTGCCAAGGCCAGCACTGCCCATGTCCCCAAGTGCCACATCCACAGGGATTTCAATCCCTCCCGGAATGGGGCTCCACCACTGCGGGACAAGTGGACTTTTCCCATCATCCAACCTGGTAATTCCCTCTCCTCCCATCCCTGCTCCATGGGAGCAGATCCCAATTCTCCCTGGGCTCCTGTCAGGGAATTGTGCAGAGCCAGAAGGTCCCCCCAGAGCCTCCTTTTCTCCAGGATAACATTCCCAGCTCCCTCAGGCATTCCCCAGCTCCGCTCCCTTCCCTGGGCACGCTCCAGCCTTTCCACAACTTTCCTTTCACATGGAAGTTTTAAGCTCCTACAAAAACACAAGGAAAGGGCAGTGCCAGAATTCCCAGCCATTCCCAGCCTTCCCTTTTTATTCAGGGCATTTTTCAAGGGATTTATTCCAGGAAAACTCCACACTTCAGGATTCAGGGAACTCCTTCACTTCCCCCTCAGGTGATTTATGGAAGTACCAGGTGAGGAAATTCCAGCCCCAATGCCCTCAACTCCTGACTAAGACTTCCTTCAAGATAAATCCAGCAAAAAGCAGACGGAATTTCCGGGAGGCTCCTCCAGGGAGGCTCCTCTGAGGATGAATCCTTGGATTTGGGCCTGGGAGTGTTCCCACCCCTCTTGTGCAATGCTGGGTGTGAGGGTGACAGGATCAGATATTCCAACCCCTCCGTGGACACCTCATCCCAGTGGATCTCCCACTTTGGGAAGAGCACGGAGCTTCCCAAGCCCTCATTTCCCTTCCCACATTCCCGGTTTCTCCCACCTGAGGCCGGTTTGGCCGGGGGCAGCTTCCTCTTCTTCAGCTCCTCATCCTCAGGATCGTAATTCCGCAGCTTGATCTCCCTGGGAAAAGTGGGAAGAGCAGTGAGAAAAGTCCAGGATGTCCCAGTGGGCACTCAGGAAAAGCGGGAATGGAATAGGGAGCCCGAGGTAGCTGAAATAATGGAATTGTTGAGGTTGGAAAAGCCTCCAAAATCATCAAATCCAGCCAAGGCCACCACAGATCCGTATCCCCAAGTGCCACATCCATGGCTTTTAAATCCCACCAGGAATGGGGACTCCCATTCCCCACTCCATGAGAAATAATCTCAGTATCCAACCTGAGACATCCTCTGGCACAGCCTGAGGCCATTCCCTCCTGTCCTGTCCCTGTTCCCTGGGAGAAGAACCCAATTCCCACCTGGCTCCAACCTTTTGGGTTCAAAAACTGGGATATTCCAGATGGAGACCCCAGGGAAGATCCAAAATCATGGAAATACATCTTTCAGGGAAAGACGGGGGGGAAAAGGATTATTTAGGATACAAGGTGGTTATCCAAGCATTTCTGGAAGTGCTAAAATCAGGGAGCAAATCCCAGATCTGGAATAAATGGATGGTGGAGCTGAGGGAATGAGGGACCCAAACATCACCTGGAAGTTTTTCCATGTTTTCATCTCCTCCAGGAAAGCTCAGGAGCCAGGATTGAGCCACAATTCCAGGACATTCCCATCTAATTTGGGCTATAAATGGACACCCTCATTCCCATGAGGGATTCCTCGCTGGAGCCAAACCCTGCAAGCCTCAAGAGGAATTCCCAAAGGCACAGTCCTGGAAAATCCAGCTTGCAGGAGCTCATCCCACCTCCAGGACACGCTGGAGGCTGCGGGATCCATGGAAAAGCTCAGCCCACGGGGATAATGAGGGAGGTGAAGCTCATTAATCACCAAGGATGGGATTAACCGGGATAAACGCTCCAAGAGAAGCTGGGAAGATTGGGAAGCAGAGGACCAGGTTTTTAAGGAAAGCACCAAAAATCCAACCTTGGAAGTCACCAGGGCACAGGGAGAAAATCCAACCCTTCCCAGTGCATCCCATTCCTGCTCCAGGACAGGAATCTCCTGGCCAAGACTCTGAGCCACTCCATGGGAGTGCTAGGAACACCGGGATGTGTTCCAGAACCTCACTGAGGTAAATTATGGAATTCCAGAATGGACGTGACCCTTGGGATCAGGGCCATGGGCAGGGACACCTTCCATGATCCCAGGGTGCTCCAAGCCCCATCCTTGGAAACTTCCAGGGATCCAGGGGTAGCCACAGCCTCTCTGGGAATTCCATCCCAGCCCCTCCCCACCCTCCCAGCCAGGAATTCCTTCCCAAAAAGGTACTGGGAGGATTTGGGGAGTGCAGCATTCCAGAGGGAAGCAATGGACACTGCCAGGAGTGGCACATTCCCTGGTTTGGCGTGGGAATATCCCAAATCCATGTTTCCCTCAGGCTCAGAGCTCCTGGCTGGGGAAGCAGGAGGGATCCCAGCTTTTTTGGGAGGAGGCCCTTGGCACCGGCACGCCGGGAATGAACGGAATGCCCAGAGTGTTCCCGATGGAAACCAGGCCCCTCTGAGCTTGGCTTGTGCTTCACTGTTCCAGCCCCAAGGGTTTTATGGAACAAAACAATTCCACGGATTTCTCCAAGCCTTCTGGCTGCCAAAATCCTTGCGGCAGGAGCACCAGGAATGGCTTTGCCATGAAAAACTGGAACAGGGATTTCTTCTGGTGTCACAGGTTCCTTGCTCCCGTCATTATCCCCAAAAGTCACTGGGAGCTGCTTCAGGAGCAGCTTCCCCATCCTGCTCCCTGAGGATGAGGCTTTCACCTCCAGGAACAGCAGGAAAAATGGATGGAGATCATGGAATCATCCTGGAATGGGCTGGGTGGGATCTGAAGGGTGATCCCATTCCACCCCTGCCATGGGCAGGGACACCTCCCCTATCCCAGGCTGCTGCAACCTGACCTTGGGCACTGCCAGGGATCCAGGGGCAGCCACAGCTGCTCTGGGAATTCCATCCCAGCCCCTCCCCACCCTCCCAGCCAGGAATTCCTTCCCAATCTCCCATCCATCCCCGTCCTCTGGCAGTGGGAGCCATTCCCTGTGTCCTGTCCCTCCATCCCTTGTCCCCAGTCCCTCTCCAGCTCTCCTGGAGCCCCTTCAGGCCCTGCAAGGAGCTCTGAGCTCTCCCTGGATATCTCTCTTCTCCAGGGGAACATTCCCAGCTCTCCCAGAGCAGAGGGGTTCCAGCCCTGGGAGCAGCTCCATGGGATCCTCTGGACTGACTCCAGCAGGTGCTGCCGACATTCCTGGATTCTTCACCCAAGGCACCAAAGGAGAAGCAGGCAGAGATCCAGGAGAACCCACCCTGAGGAAAAGCTCTTCCCTGGAAAAGCTGCTCCTGCCCAAGCTCCTGAGCGTGTCCAAGCCCATCCTGCTCCCAGAGTGGCTCCAGAAGGAAGGAATCCCAAAAAATCCCACCTCTCTCCACACCAAACTTGCCAGGCCGGTTGGTTTTCCCTGCTGGAGTAAGGATTGGGAGACATCCAGGTGTTCCAGGAGAGCTGGAGAAGATCCCAAATCCATCGGGATTCCCATCGCTTCCCACAGGGCTTTCCCAAGCACCTGAGCTTTTCCAGGTGGACACTGGGAATTTCAATATCCATGAATCACACCAGGACAAAGCCCCCATTCCATGTGGAGAGTGGGATCCTGGTGGAGCTGGATGATTCCAAGCCATTCCCACCCCAGCCATGCTGGGAATACCAACACTGGAACGAGGACAAACCTCATCCATGCTTTCCTGCGGCTCCTCCAGGTCGGGATGGATCCAAACCCAACTTCCACCCTTGAGGTTCAACCACAAGGAGCCCTGGAGGCACCTTGGGAGCACCGAGATGGCCACGGGATAACACCCGGTATAACTGCTGGAATTCCCAGGATCAGATCCACAATCCCAGCACGGAGCCAGCGCAAGGACTGGCAGCGGAAAGATGCTCTAGACATGCTCCCATTCCCAGGAATTCTCACCCAGGATGAGCAGCTGGAAGTCTGAGCACCCAAAATCCATGTCCAAAACACTGTGGGGTGGATGAATTCCCAGGAATGATTCCTGGAAAAGAGCGGAGCACTGGGAAGAGCCAAGGGCTGGAAGGAGCATGGTGTCACCTCTGGAGGCTCATCCTGATCCCAGGGAAAATCCAGGATCACCAAGAGCCTGGGATCACGGGAAGCTCCATGGATCCTTCCCTAGGGATGGATCAGCTCCATCCTGAGGGAAAAACCAGAGCATCCTCCAGCTCCAGAGGGAGGAAGGCCCAAAACATGGATCAGAACCTTCAGGATGGAGCTAGCTCAGGAATTTTCCCAGCCTGGATCCCGGTGCTCTCAGCTTCCAGGTGGATTCAATCCCTGCTTTCCCTTTTCCAGCTTGGAGCAAAACGTGGCAGTTCCCAGCTTCCCACTCCTTTTCCTGAGCACATTCCCACTGGGAAGGGATCCCTGGGATGCTCCATGGCCGTGTCCAAGCGGGAGCAGATCCCGGGAAGTGTCAATCAAACCCTCCCCGGGTCCCCAGCTCAGCTCCCACCTCCCACATTTAATCCTGATTCTTTTCCAATTCTTTTCCTCGTCCTAAACCCCTTCCCTGGGATGAAGGGAATCACGTCCTGGATTCTCCTGGCGAGCCCAACCCCCTCTGGAGCAGAATCCCGAGGGATTTTGAGGCAGGGATTAACAAACAAAGGCGCTCCGGACCTGCTCGGTGGCATTCCAGAGGGAGGAATTCCTGAGGGAGATCGGGTTTCCCATGCCCCGCTCCTCCCCCAGACCAGGAGCTGCAGCTTCCAAGGATAACTCCGTGTCCAAGGGCAGGGCTCCGTGCGCATTCACTTTTCCTAAAGCTGGGAAATTGAGGTTTATTTTTGTCACATCCCTTTCCGAGCTTTTCCTTGGATTTTTAGCTCCGCTTTCCCACCTCTGACGAGCTTTGTTAGCACAAGGAGCCCGATTCCAAGGCTCAGCGCTGCGGGATGGGAATTCCAGGCTCCAGCAGGTCCCTGATTCCCAAATCCAGCGTTTTACCCAGCGGGAACGAGGCGGAAAGGCCGAAATCCTCCCACACCCTTTTCCTGGGAAAGGTGGAGCAGCGGCTCCGCTTCCTGGTCCACACAAAAATCACACCGATCCAAGTTTTTCACAGCTCCAGAGAGCATTCCCAGAGTTCAGATCAGGGATCGGAGCTGAATTCCTGGGAGAAGAGCAGGGCTTGCAGGGCTGGGAATTTGCAGGAAAATGAAGAAGGAAAAAAGGGATGGGGAGGTTGGAGTGGAGCTGGAACAAAGCAGGAAGTGGCCAAAAAATGGGAGCACAGGCTGGGAAAAATGTTGGGAAAACCAGAGACGAAGGTATCTTGTCCTTCCTGCAGCCACTGGAACAGAAAAGTTGGGAATCTCCATCCCTGGAAGTGTCCAAAGCCAGCCTGGGGTAGTGGGAGCTGTCCCTGCCCATGGAATGGGATCATCCTTTGGGTCCTTTCCCACCCAAACCATCCCAGGGTTTTTCCCTGCTCCAGCTTTCCTGGCAGCACTGGGATGCCATGGAGCAGGCGAGTATGGGATCTCCCAGAGACTCCTGGAAAAATGAGCAGAGGGAAAAATGTGGAGAAGGGGTGGGAGCACCCCAGAATCCCAGAATGGATTGCTTGGAAGGGAGTCAAGGATAATCCTATTCCATGAGCAGGGACACTTCCACTATCCCAGGCTGCTCCAACCCCGCCTTGAACACTTTCAGGGATGGAATTTGATGGGATTTCCCCATATCCCAAGTGGCTGAGAGGAAATTCCCAAAATTTATTCATAACTAAAGGGAAAAGCAGGAAAAAATCCTTAGATGACTCCATGCCCAGGCAGGGACCTCCAGCTCCTTCTCCCAGAGTTTCCCCTCTCCAGCCATTCCTGAGGGAGCACATTCCTGGGATTAGCTGGGAATATGGAGCCTGTGGAGAATCCTCGGGATCCCAGGGATCCAGGAAGGATTCCAAGCCAATCCATCCTGGAATTCCACACCTGGATGGACTGGGATGGAGCTGAAATGAAGCAGCCAGGAGAGAAAATCCTGGAATGCTGCTCCACAAACCACGGGATTATTCACTGAACCACCACATTCCCCATCCCACAAAATTCCTTCTGCCTGGAAAATCCAGCCCAGCTCCTGGAAGTGCTTTGGAGGGAAGGGAGATTCCAGCCACCAGGACTCCTCATTTCCCAAATCCAGGTGAAATTCCAGCAGCTTTCTCCCCTTTTCCCCAGGCCAGCAGTGCCCAGCAATTCCCTTTTCCATAGGGAGATTCTTGGGAAATCCAAATCCAAGAGGAAATCAAGGGATGAGCTCTTCCAGATCCAACTCCCATGGGAAAAGCGGAAATTTCACAAGAAAAGCAAAAGGGAATCGAAAGATGGGACTTAACCAGGCAAAATTTGGGATTCAGACATTCCCATGGAGCAGATTTTGCTGGAATTTACCTTGGGAAATTCCCTCTGGATCCCAACAAAACAAGCTGAGATGGGAAAGGTGGAACAACAGGGAAATCCATCGGGAAGTGCAGTTTTCCCCCCAAAAGAGGGGAATCCCAAAGAATTCCATGAATTTAAGGAGAAAGCCGGGATGGAATTTCCTACTCCACACTTTCTTCTCCACCTGAAACTTCCTTGGATTTTCCAGGAAATCATCCGGAGGCAGGAGAAGGATTTTGTCTGGATCTGCCACTGGATGAAGGAAAAATCCATGGAAAAACTAATTTCCTGGTGCTGCTGAACATCAGGAATGAAACACCAGGAATGCCACAGAGGCCTCAGATTCCTCCAGGCAATCCCAGCAGCCATTCCCAGGAGAAAATCAGCCCAAACCAGGAATTTTTTGGGATTTGGAGGACAATTCCCAGGAGAAAATCAGCCCAAACCAGGAATTTTTTGGGATTTGGAGGACAATTCCCAGGAGAAAATCAGCACAAACCAGGATTTTTTGGGATTTGGAGGATGAATTCCTCATTCCAGCCAGGCCTGGATCCACAGGGGTGGGAAAACCAACCCAGATTCCATCGGCTCCAGATCCGGTGGCAGCGCTGGAATCCGAGAGCTCCTGATCCATTCATTATTCAGGATTTTCCCAAGCTCTGGTTTCACCTCCGGAGCTTTTTCTGGCACAAATTCCAAGCACAGAAATTCCCCTCTCCCAAGAAATTTGGCGCTTCCAGCCCCAAATCTGTGTGGGATTTTCTCCACCGGGATTTGCTTTTTCCAAGAGTCATTCCCCCCAGAAAAAAAAAAAAAATTAAAAGGACGATTTTCCTCTTTTTTTTCCTGGTTCATTTCTGCCACAGAGGAGGTTTTTAGGGATAAATCTATGGGATTTATCCACATTTCATGTTTTCCACCCAAATTTCCCTGGTGGGAATCTGGATCGGTTGGATCTGCCTCGGCTCCCGTTTTCCAGGGAAAACAGTCACAGGAATCCATGGAAAAATACCAATCCCTGCAGGAATGGCTGGGAATTCAGGGAAGCTCCCAACATTCCTGCTGCCTCTGGAAATGCTCCAGGTTTTCCCTCTTTACCCATGGAATTTTGCCTCCAAGATGAATCCACCCATCCCTCATCCCAAATTATTTGCACCAAATTCCTATGGAAAATTCCCACTGAATCGCAGAGATCCAAGGGGAAATCCTCATGGGAAAAGTGGGAATAAAGAAGGAATTACCTGTGCTTGACCGGCTCCTCTTCCTCATCTTCTCTGGGAATTTTGGGTTCAGGTTCTCCACTCTCCTTGTTCTGCAAAAAAAATGGGATAATCTATCAGATTTTGGTTTCTCTGGAAATCCGGGAGAGCAAACGACCCCAGAATCCTCTGGGATTGGGATATTTTTGGGATAAGAAAGGATTTGGGAATGAGTGATGAGAAGCCATAAAGATCTGGGAATTCACAGAGCAGGATTCCTTTTTTCCCTAATTTATCATTTGGGGTGGAAAACATGGAATCCCACAGGGAGCAGCACAACAAAGGAATTCCAGCTCCAGGAAAACATTGGTGCAAAATCCAGTTTCTCTGGAATAGGGAAAAAGGCTCCATGGGCAGCACCAGATCCCAGGAAAAGCGGTGGAATTCCCTCTTCCATTCATTATCCAGGCAGGAACAGGGATGGAATGGTGCCCAGCTGGGAATGAGCAGCCATGGAATTCTGGAATCCTGGAAGGAAATGAACCTCTCAACTTCCCAAAAAAAGCAGGAGCAGCTCTGGATTTCCCAGGAATGGCAGCAGGGATGGACACAGCAAACACCGCTCAGCTTCACTTATCCCGACTTTTATTTCAATGGAAAATGATTGGGAATAAGGAGATTTCAGCCCTCTCTATTCCCAGAGCTGAATTCCCAACTTTTCCTAAAGCCTTGGATGGGAAGGGATCCTAAGGATGATCCCATTCCATGGGCAGGGAATTCCCACAATTCCAGGCTGCTCCAAGCTGGCCTTGGACATTTCCAGGGATGAGGCAGCCATGGAATTTCCTGGGAATCCCTTCCCAACATCGCACCTCCCTGCCCTCTGGCACTGGGATCCATTCCCTGGGTCCCATCCCTTATCCCAAGTCCCTCTCCCAGCACCAGCTCCAGGATCCCAATATTATCCAGGAGCTCTTCCAGGCCTGGGAATGCTTCCCAAACTGCTGACTCATTCCTTGGATCCCTCTTCTTCCAAACTCTGTTCCACAATCCGGGTTAAAAATTACATTCCCAGCAAACAGGGAAAGGAGCCAAGGCTGGAATTGTTCAGGTTCAGCTCCTGATCCAAAGGAAAATATTCCCAGTTTTTTCAAGGGAAAAACCGATAATAATCATCCCGAAAATCCCAATTTAATCCTATTTTCATTCCCTGTTTTAAGTCCATTAAAACTTTGGGATACTCCCAGGAATTCCCTGCTCCACAAATTCAATAAAACCTGGGAAGAGCCCTCTGGAATTCCCTCCTGCAGCTCCAAGCTGGGTAATGTTTAGCCACCCTTGAATCCATGGAAATCCAAGTCCCTTCCCACACTCCGAGACCTTTCCCATTCCTTTCCTCTCCTCCAGAGCTGCATTCCCTTCGCTCCTGCTGGAATTTTATCCAGAGGGTTCCAAGATAAGGAAATACTTGGCACAAATATTCCCCAGGAGCCTGGCTGTTCCCACTCCTGCCAATTCCTGCTTTTCCCAGGCGTTGGAATATTGGATATTCCAATCCTGCCATGAGCTGGCCCAAAATTCCCAACTCCAGCTTCTTTCCCATTAAATCCAAAGTTTTTTAAAGGCTTGAGGATATTCCTAGAAAATCAAGGCAAAGGTTTTCCAGGGAAACTGTGGGGGAAAAGGGAGGGAAAGGAAAAAAGGGCAGAAAGGGAAAAAAGGGCAGGGGAAGAAAACAAAAATGGGAAACAAAAATGGTGGGGGGAAAAAGGTAGGGAAAAATGGCAGGAAAAAAGGGTGGGAAAGAAAGAGTAGGGAAAAAAAGCCAGCACAGCCCCGGATTTCCCAGGAATGGCAGCAGGGCTGGGCACTGCAAACACTGCTCAGCTCCACTTATCCTGACTTTATTCCTACAGAGCAGGGCACAGGCGGGAGGAAGGAGATTGTGGCACTCCTGAATTCCCAGAGCTGAATTCCCAAAATCCCCTGAGCCCAGGGGCACAAAAGGCTTGGATTGGAAGGGAACCTAAGGATGATCCCATTCCACGGGCAGGGAATTCCCACTGCCCCAGGCTGCTCCAGCCTGGCCTTGGGCACTGCCAGGGATCCAGGGGCAGCCACAGCTGCTCTGGGAATTTCATCCCAGCCAGGAATTCCTAATTCCCAATCTCCCATCCATCCCTGTCCTCTGGCAGTGGAAGCCATTCCCTGTGTCCTGTCCCTCCATCCCTTGTCCCCAGTCCCTCTCCAGCTCTCCTGGAGCCCCTTCAGGCCCTGCAAGGGGCTCTGAGCTCTCCCTGGAGCTTCTCCTCTCCAGGGGAACATTCCCAGCTCTCCCAGCCTGGCTCCAGCCCTGCAGCAGCTCCTGGGCCTCCTCTGGATTTTCTCCAGAAAATTTGCTCCTGTCCTGAGGATCCCACCTGAGCCATCCAACCTCCCTCCCTCTTATCTCCAAATCAACATTCCCAGGCTGGAATTGTTGGGAAGAACCTCCAGGATGAAACATTTCCAGCGCTCCAGCCCTTTCCGACTTCCCTAAAAAAGCCTGGATAGGAAGGGATCCTTGGGAGCCCTCCGGGGGTTTTATCCTGACTGGAAAAACTTCCCTGGGCTCCGTTTCCACAGCAACACTTCTCCCAAGCCTTTGGCACTGGATCACGAGGAGCTTTGCTCCGGCAACAACAAATCCCAGCACGAAAAAAAACGGGAAAAACAAGGAGAGGAGCGGCCAAAGTGCAGGATTGTCCGGGGCTTTGGGAAAGAAGGGAAAGGGCGGAAAAGCAGGAAAAGCCTGCGGAAAGGAGCAGTGCCGGCCCTTCCTGCCGCAGGGAAGCTGTGCGGGAGCAGGGACGTGGTTCTGGAGCGAGTCCAGCCGGGAACAAAAGCTTGGGATGCAGCCAAAGGAATTTTTCCAGCTCGAGGAACAACACAGGGAATGCTCCGGAGCAGGGATGAGGGAAGGAGCAATGGGAGACCCTTCCTTCCCACTAAAACACGGCAAAGCTCCGGCTTGTCGAGGATTTGGGGATAAAAAAGGAGGAGAAGGAGCTGTGGAGGTCTTGGATTGGGAATTTTGGGATGGAAGAGGGAATCTGAGCCTGGCATTCCCACAGAGATCCCACCTGGATTTTGCTTGAGGGATCCTTTGGGAATATCTGCAGCATCCCCCCAGATTTTAAAAGGAGAGGAATTCCCAGGGAATTCCCTCAGAGTGGAAGTTTGAGCCATCAAATCCCAGAATTTCACAGCAAAGGCAAAAGGAAAAGGGGAAAAGCTGGAAATCTAGGATGTGGCCAATGGGACATCCCAAATATTGTCCCAGCAAGGAATTTTTTCCTTAAATTATGGGAAAAGTCCTTCATCCCCCACTTTCCATGGGAAGAACGGAAAAGTGGGAATCCCAAAGCAGGAATTCCTACATTTTCACTTAAAATTCTCTGGGTAATCCTGGAATATATTCCCACAAAAAGCTTTCCCACAGCTCAGCCTCTGCAGGATTCCTTAGGGAATCCGAGCACTGCAGACAAAGGAGCAGCTTCCCATTTTTCCATGGAATCTCCAAGCAGGATTCTCCTTATTCCATTGATTTATTCTCCTCTCCCATTATTTTTTCCACCAAAATATTTTTGGAGAATTTTCCTTGTGGGACTCTGATCTGGAAACTGAAAGAGCAGACAGAAGAAATTCCCTTTTTCCCTACTTTTGGTGCCTCCAACCCCGAGAGAACCCCAAAAAAACCTGGATTTTTCCACAGGCAGGACACAATCCAGGGTTCTCCGTGAACATTCCCACTGTTTTCAGTGGGAATAACCCAAAATTCCACCCACGAGACACCAGAGTGACAGGAGAACTCCAGGAAAAGCAGAATTCCTTAACATAAAGGATGCAAGAAACAGGGAAAATCGGGATATTTCCGAGATATTTTCCTTCTTTCAGCTTCTCCCTAATTTTTAGGAAGTCCTGGACGTCCAAGGATTTTTTTTCCCAGCGAAAATCCGTTGCCCTTGAAACGCTTCCCAGAGATCTGAAGCTGGGATCATTTGCATTCCCTGGATTTCTGGAATTAAGGCAGGAAAACAAAGGGATGAGCTGTCAAAGGGAACAGAACCAACTGGGAATAAAGGAAAGGGATAAAAGCCTTCCACAGCTCCCAAAAAAAGGCAGGAAAAGCTTCCCAAGGACCTTGAGCTGCTCCACAAAAACTGCTGGAATTTTCACCAGCTCGGGATCATCCTGGGGTGGCTCCTCCTGGAATGTCCAGGGTATATTCCCATTAAAACCTGGAATTCCTGCTGGAATCCCAGCCTCAGGTTTGCTTCCCTTTGGTTTTCAGGCCTGGAATGTTCTGGGTTCCCTGTCCATGGAACTGGGTGAGCTGTAAGGTTCCTTCCCAAAAGAAAAATTTCTTTCCCACCATTTTTCCCCACCCTTAGCTTTCCATCCTTGGAAAACCAGGAATTCTCCATTAAAAGCAAAGAGCTCCACAGGAGCTGATTGGAGTTCCCTGCCCATGGAACTTTCAGGCTCCTTCCCCAAGGAAATCTGGGATTTCGGGATTCTCCAAGGTTTGATAAAGCAGGAATTCCAAGCCAAACCTTTTCCACATCCCAACAGAATTCCCAAATTTCTCCCCGAGGGCTGGGAATGGCTGAGCTCTCCCAGAATCTTCCAGCAGGGTGAGAAAAGCTTCCCTCTATATCCAAGCTCTTTTCCAGGAGCTTGGAGCTGTCCTCCATCCCTCTGGAATGACACTGGATGGAAAAATTTATTTTCTGCCATTTTTCCTTTCCCACCCTTTTCTTCCTGCCCTCAGCTTTCCATCCTTGGAAAACCAGGAATTCTCCGTTAAAAACCAAAGAGCTGCTTGGAATTCCCTGCCCCAGGAACGGGATGACCTTGAAGGCCCTTCCCACCAAAGCATCCCATGAAAGAAGCGGGAGAAGCCGCAGAGAATTCCCAAGGGGAATTCTGGCACAGCATCCCCAGCCCATCCCAAAGAGGCTCCGTGTCACTCCTCATTTCCACGGATCCCATCCCAAAGCTCCGGAGAAAAGGGCAAATCCAGCTGGAATTCCAGGAGATGAAAGGAGCCCGGGATGGAGTTTGGGATCCCAAGGAGCCTTTAATCCTTTTTTAATGGAGAGGGATGAAAAGGGGGAATTAGGGAAAATCTCCGTGCGCGTCGCCATGGAGATGGGAATGCCAGGGGAGATTGAGGAGCAGCAGGAAAATCTAATCCCGGTGATTTTCTGCCGGGTTTCTTGAGGAATTAACCTTCCCTGTCAGGAAACGGGGAGATCCTATTCAAGGAGAAGAAGGGAAATCATTGGAATTGGGTTTTTCCCAAGATTTTGCTTCCACTGGTGACGGGAAAAGAGTTCTGGAATCCTGGAATTCTCGAGGTTGGAGATGGAGTCCAACCATTCCCAGCACTGATCCGGGTCCCACACCCACAGGACTTCAATCCCTGCGGGATCGGGAATTCCGCCCTGCCCTGGGATCAGCACCCCAAATATCCCAGAGGCTGCACATGGAGGGGGTGAGGGCAGGGAAGTGCCAGATCCTCTGTCCCACCACATCCCAAAAAACTCAGGATCCATGTGGGACCCTTGGACACCCCCAGCCCCTCTGGGACCCCAAAATCCTCAAATCCCTTCCCGCCCCACCCCAAATAACTCAGGATCTGTCTGGGATCTTCTGACACCCCCAGCCCCTCTGGGACCCCAAAATCCTCAAATCCCGTCCCACCCAAAGAACTGAGGATCCCAAATAACTCCGGATCCACGTGGGATGTTCCAATTCCCCTCCAACATTCCCAGCCTCATTCCAGACCCTCTGGGACCCCAAAATCCTCAGCCCCATTCCAACCCTTCTGCATCCCAAATCCCCAGACCCGCCTCCAACTCTCTGTGCCCCACCCCCAACACTCCCAGCCCCATTCCGGACTGTCTGCATCCCAAATCCCGAATAACTCAGGATCCTCGTGGGATGTCCTGCACACCCCCAGACCCTCTGGCTTCCACATCCCAAATAACGGGGACCCACCTGGGGCCCCTCTGACACCCCCCAGCCCCACCCCACACCCTCTGGGACCCCAAAATCCTCAAACCCTGTCCCACCCAAAGAACAGAGGATCCCAAATATCCCAAAATTCTCAGAATTCCCGTGGGCCCCTCCGCCTGCCCCCGGCCTCTCCCCAGGCCCACTCCGGGCCCCTTCCGCAGCCTCGGCCCCACGGCGGGGCCCCTCCGAACGCTGCCCCCGCCCTCGCAGCGCCCGGCGCGGCCCGACCTGCAGCGTGCGCTGCCTCAGCGCCTTCAGCCGCTCCCGCCGCTTCAGCGCCTCCTCCTCCAGCCGCCCCAGAACGAAGCCGTCGGCCTCCGCCGCGCCTTCCATGCCGCCGCCGGGCGCCGCCATCTTGTCCCCCGCGCCCCGCTGCCGTACAACGCGCGGCGCGCATGCGCGGCAGGCCGGGCGCGCCGAGCGCCGAGCGTATCGATGCGAGCAATCGATTGTGGGGGATTGGGATGGGGGGAAGGTAAAAAAAAAAAATCCCCATTCAATATTTGGGAATGCTTTGAAAGGAGATTAAAAGGGAAAACGAGGCGGAAGCGCCGAGTCTTGTTTGTGCGGGGCATCCCCGAGGGCGAGCGGGGCTCAGCTGCGCTAATCAGCGTCAATTATTTGGGGCGGGGTGGGGCTTTGCCTTCCTCACCCCATAGATGACCGCGGGGATGCGGGAATAGGAAGGAGGAGAAGCGGGGAGTGGGTGAAGGGCCCCCAGCAGGTGGAGGGGAGTCCCCGCCCCCCCCCCCCCACACCTGGGGGAGGTGCCGGGGGTGGGGGGGGGGGGCGCTCGGGGGGGGGCGGAGCCGCCGCTCGCTCCCGGCCCCGGGCATGGCTTCTTCCCGGGAGCGGCTCTGCGAGCTCTGGATGCTCTACTTCGCCAAGGTGAGCCGGGCACGGGCACCGCCGCCGGGCACCGCCACCCCCGGGCGGCCACCGCAACGGGGACACCCCCCCCCCTTCCCCACCACGACCCCCGCTGGCTGCGCCCCCTCCATTGCCGCCCCCACCCCCGCTCCGCGTCCCCATCCCCTCCTGTCCCCCATTGTCGCATCCCCCCGTTCGCTGTGTCCCCCCCCCCTCCCTGCGCTGTCACGCCCCGCGGGTCCCCGGACCCCCGCGTTGTGTCCGCGCCACCCCTGTGTCCCGCACCCCCACCCCCCCCCGTTTGCCACCGCGTCCCCCGTCCCCCCCCCCCCCCGCGCGCCGTTGTCACCTGCGCGGTGTCCCCAAGGCCACCCAGCCCCGCCGTGACCCCCACCACCACCCCGGGGACAGCGCATCCCGAGGGGACCCCCCCCCGCCCGCCGCGCTCCCCCTTCCCGGGGCGAATTTGGGGTCCCCTCCCCGGGGGGTTTGGGGGTCCCTCGGGCTCCCCACCCCCCCCCCTCGGGAGGATTTTTGGGGTCCGCGTGTCCCCCCCGCTGCCGGCGCCACCGCCCGGCGACAGGTGCGCGGTGACATTGGAGCGGCGACAGGGTGGGGACAGCGGGCTCTGACGGGGTTCGGTGGGGGGTGGCTTTGGGGGCCCCCGGCACCCCCTGCCAGTCCTGGGGGATGTCCCCAAGGGGGTCCGTGGTTGGGGACCCCCCCCGCGCCACCCCAAAAGTCGCTCGTGCGTCGTTTTGTCCTTAATTACGGCGGGTGGGGGGCGGGTCCTGCCGGAGAGGTGGCACCCAAGTGTCACCCCCCGTGTCACCCCCAGCGCTGTCCCCGCGCCTTGGGGTGACCTGGTGGGTTTTGGGGTGAAACTGCTCCCCCAAAACGCCGCTGTGGCCCGGGCTGGGGACATCCATGGGGCCTGTCACCTCAGCTGGCCCCGCGATGTCACCTGGGGCCCTCCTCTGCACCCCAAAACAGGGTGACCCCACTTTGTGGGGACAGGGCCACATGCTGGGACATCGGGGGGTGACATGGGGACAGGTGCCACTGCATCGGGGTGGCTGTGGCTGTGTGGGGACGGGTGCCACCTTGTCAGGGTGGCCTTGGTGCTGTGGGGTCACTGAGGTGGCCGTGGCCGTGTGGGGACAGGTGCCACACCATCGAGGTGGCCGTGGCCGTGTGGGGACAGGTGCCACACCATCGAGGTGGCCGTGGCCGTGTGGGGACAGGTGCCACACCATCGAGGTGGCCGTGGCCGTGCGGGGACAGGTGCCACACCATCGAGGTGACCGTGGCCGTGCGGGGACAGGTGCCACACCATCGAGGTGGCCGTGGCCGTGCGGGGACAGGTGCCACACCATCGAGGTGGCCTTGGCTGGGTGGGGACAGGTGCCACACCATCGAGGTGGCCGTGGCCGTGCGGGGACAGGTGCCACACCATCGAGGTGGCCGTGGTTGGGTGGGGACAGGTGCCACACCATCGAGGTGGCCGTGGCCGGGTGGGGACAGGTGCCACACCATCGAGGTGGCCGTGGCCGGGTGGGGACAGGTGCCACACCATCGAGGTGGCCCTGGTTGGGTGGGGACAGGTGCCACACCATCGAGGTGGCCGTGGCCGTGCGGGGACAGGTGCCACACCATCGAGGTGGCCCTGGTTGGGTGGGGACAGGTGCCACACCATCGAGGTGGCCGTGGCCGTGTGGGGACAGGTGCCACACCATCGAGGTGGCCGTGGCCGGGTGGGGACAGGTGCCACACCATCGAGGTGGCCGTGGCCGTGAGGGGACAGGTGCCACACCATCGAGGTGGCCGTGGCCGGGTGGGGACAGGTGCCACACCATCGAGGTGGCCGTGGCCGTGTGGGGACAGGTGCCACACCATCGAGGTGGCCGTGGCCGGGTGGGGACAGGTGCCGTTGTTGAGGAGTGCCCGGGGGACAGGTGTCGCTTGGTGCAGCTCTCTGTGGCTGTGTGGGGACAGGTGCCACTCTGCCAGGTGCCCGTGGTCATGTGGGGACAGGTGCCATCCTGCAGCTGTGTGTGGTCACAGAGGGGACGTGGATGGGGACCGGCGCCATCCGCCACGGGGGGTGTGCGGTGGCAGGGGACGCGTGTCACACTGTGGAGTGTCCCTGGGGACACGTGCGGTGCCACCCGGGTCTGATGGCCCTGCAGGGTCCCATCGTGCTGCCAGGGCACTCACAGGGGACAGGTGTCACCCACACTTGTGTGGGGACAGGTGCCACTTGTCCGGGTGTCCTGCTCGCTGTGCCACACCAGTGGGGTGGCCGTGCCACCTCTGGGGCACCAGGGACGTGGCCAGACCCCGGTGTCACCTCCCCAGCCAGGTCACAGAGCAAAACCCTGTGGCCTTTGCCACAGCCATGTCCCCAAGGCCCTGGCGAGGACAAGGCTGGGGGGCCATGGCCCAGGTGATGGCAGTGTCCCCTCCATGGCAGTGTCCCTGTCACCACCCCCCAGCCGGTGGCCCGGGCACGGCCGCGGTGTCTCCGGTGGCTTTAAACCAGGACAGAGGTGCTGTCACCGGCCTGGCAGGGGACAGAGGACAGGGCTGTCCCCAGGGGTGGCCGTGCTGTCCCACCCCTCCAAGGGGCGGCGGGAGCGTGACCCCAGTGCCAGCCCCCGCGGGGTCACTCGGTGTCACCCGTGGCGCTCAGTGCAGGGGGTGACATCCCCGCGGCTTTGTCACTGTCACTTTTTGGGGGGCTCCCGGCGGAAGGGCGGAATTCCCGGCTGGACATTCCCGGTTTGGATTCCCGGCTGGGCGTTCCGGGTCTGGCATTCGCGGCCTGGCATTCCCGGTTCGGATTCCCTGTTGGGCATTCCCGGCCTGGCATTCCCGGTTCGGATTCCCGGTCTGGCATTCCCGGCTGGGCGTTCCGGGTCGGGCATTCCCGGTCTGGCATTCCCGGTCTGGCATTCTCGGTTCGGATTCCCGGTCTGGCATTCCCGGTTCGGATTCCCGGTTGGGCATTCCCGGTTCGGATTCCCGGTCGGACATTCCCGGTCTGGCATTCCCGGTTCGGATTCCCGGCGCTCCCAGGCGGCTCCGCGCCGGCCGAGCCCCAGAAGCCGCCCAACAGGCTCTGCCAGCCGGGAACCGGCTGCGACAGCTCCGCGGGGTGGCACCGCCACCGGCACCGGCAGGGACCGCGGCCTCGGCGGGGCACACCGGGAACTCGGGGAGCGCCGCTCCGGTGGGCACAGCGGGAATTCCAGGAGCCAGCTCCGGGTTCGGGATGCAGCTCCGCGCGGGTGCCCCGGCAATTTTGGAACAGCAGCTCCAGGTGGGCGCACCGGGAATTCCGGGGCTCCGGCTGCGGGAGGGCCCTCCGGGAATTTCGAGGTGCAGCTCCCGGTGGGTGCCCCGGGAATTTCGGGGCGAACTCGACACTGGGGCAGGATTTGGTGTTGGATTTGCAGGGAATTCCGGGATGAACCGACGCAGCTCCTCGTGCTGCCGCCACCGCGAGCTCGGGGACGTCCCGGGGCCCCGGGTGGGCGCAGGGACGGGGGCGCCGGTGGCACCGCGGTGTCCCCAAAAGCGGGGCCGGTGTCCCCAAGCGAGCGGAGCCGGCAGCGGGGCAGGAAGCGCCGTTGGGGCCGCGGGTGACTTGGCATTTCCTGAGCTCTGGGGCTTTTTTGGTGGCTTTGCACAAGCGACAGCGGTGACAAAAAGGGGGGCCCCCCCCTAAACACCCCCTCCCCCCGCACCCCGTTCCGGCCCCGCTGCGCCGGCGCCGCTCCCACGGCTGCGGGGTCATGGATGGCCAGGGCCACCCCCGGGGACAGGTACCGGCTCTGGGGACGTGGGGACACCCCCGGCCCGTCCCGAGGGACGCTCGGGGTGGAGCGGGAAGTGCGGGGGAGGCGGATTTTGGGGTGTCCCCCCCCCACCCCGTTGTGGCGGTGCCTGGGGGAGCCGTCGGAGCGCCGGGATCCCGGAAAAGGGAGGGACGGTCCCCGTGGGAATGGGGGGACAGCGCGGGGTGCTGCGCTCGGGGACGGGGGACTCGGGGTGCTCGGGGATTGGGGTGACCCCAAAGGGTGCGGGGGTCCCCGAGGTGCCACACTGGGGTGCACAGGGACGTGGGTGACCCCAGATTGATGCAATGCAGCGCCCAGGGCTGTGAGGGACCCCAAAGGACAGCACTGGGGTGCTCAGGGATGGGGGTGACCCTAAAGGTGCCACACTGGGGTGCCCAGGGCTCTGGGTGACCCCGAGCTGCCCTGTTGGGGTGCTCAGGGATGGGGGTGACCCTAAAGGTGCCACACTGGGGTGCCCAGGGCTCTGGGTGACCCCGAGCTGCCCTGTTGGGGTGCTCAGGGATGGGGGTGACCCTAAAGGTGCCACACTGGGGCGCCCAGGGCTCTGGGTGACCCCGAGGTGCAGCACTGGGGTGCTCAGGGATGCGGGTGACCCTAAAGGTGCCACACTGGGGCGCCCAGGGCTCTGGGTGACCCCGAGCTGCCCTCTTGGGGTGCTCAGGGATGCGGGTGACCCTAAAGGTGCCACACTGGGGTGCCCAGGGCTCTGGGTGACCCCGAGGTGCAGCACTGGGGTGCTGAGGGACACGGGGCACCCCAAAGGTGCCACACTGGGGTGCTCGGGGGCTGGGGTGACGCCGAGGTGCCACATGTGGTGCCCAGGGCTGTGGGTGACGCCGAGGTGGCCCCACGGGGCGCTCAGGGACCTGGGACACCTGCAGGTGCCACCTCGCGGTGCCCAGGGCTGGGGGTGCCCCCGGGGCGCTGGGTGGGGGTGCCCAGCCTGGGTGAGTCCCCGCTGTCCCCCGCTGTCCCCACTGTCACTGCTGTCCCCACTGTCCCCCGCTGTCCCCCGCTGTCCCCGCTGTCCCCCGCTGTCCCCCGCTGTCCCCACTGTCCCCCGCTGTCCCCCGCTGTCCCCACTGTCCCCCGCTGTCCCCCGCTGTCCCCGCTGTCCCCCACTGTCCCCACTGTCACTGCTGTCCCCCGCTGTCCCCCACTGTCCTCCGCTGTCCCCGCTGTCCCCGCTGTCCCCCGCTGTCCCCCGCTGTCCCCCGCTGTCACTGCTGTCCCCCGCTGTCCCCCGCTGTCCCCACTGTCACTGCTGTCCCCGCTGTCCCCACTGTCACTGCTGTCCCCCGCTGTCCCCACTGTCCCCGCTGTCACTGCTGTCCCCCGCTGTCCCCCGCTGTCCCCACTGTCCCCGCTGTCCCCCGCTGTCCCCCGCTGTCCCCCGCTGTCCCCCGCTGTCACTGCTGTCCCCACTGTCACTGCTGTCCCCCGCTGTCCCCCGCTGTCACTGCTGTCCCCGCTGTCACTGCTGTCCCCGCTGTCACTGCTGTCCCCCGCTGTCCCCCGCTGTCCCCCGCTGTCCCCCGCTGTCCCCCGCTGTCCCCGCTGTCCCCGCTGTCACTGCTGTCCCCCGCTGTCCCCCGCTGTCCCCGCTGTCACTGCTGTCCCCGCTGTCACTGCTGTCCCCGCTGTCCCCATTGCACAATCACAGCTGGGCCGGGCAGGGCCCGCTGTGCCCTGATTGGCTGCAGGGACAGGTGCTCTGCGAGCTGATTGGCCGGTGAGATCCACAGGTTGTGCTCTGCTGGGCTCTGATTGGCTCAGCACCTCCACAGGTTTTGCTGCTCTGGCTGCTGATTGGTCAGCGAGTCCACAGGTGATGCTGTGCTGGGTTCTGATTGGTCAGAGGCTTCGCAGGTTGTGCGGTTCTAGGTTCTGATTGGTCAGAGGCTTCACAGGTTGTGCGGTTCTAGGTTCTGATTGGTCAGAGGCTTCGCAGGTTGTGCGGTTCTAGGTTCTGATTGGTCAGAGGCTCCACAGGTTGTGTGATTCTGCACTGCGATTGGTCAGTGGCTCCCAGGGGTGTGTCACACACCTGAGTGGGCGGGGCTGGTTTCTCTGGCTGTGATTGGCCAGTCCCTGCGGGTGGGGACCATGGAGGGCTGTGATTGGCTGCCGGCCCCAGCCCCGCCCTCCCTTGCAGAAGGACCTGTCCTACCTGCAGCAGTGGCTGGAGGCCTTCGTCACCAGCTTCGAGAGGGTCATCGTCCTGCCCTCGCTGGAGCCCCGCAGGTGGGACCCCAAAACCCTGCGGTGACCCCGCTCAGTGACCCCAGACAGCCCTGAGTGACCCCAAACACCATTGAGTGACCCCACCCGGGATGACCCCAGCACCCATCGATGACCCTCAGGCACCCCTGGGTGGCCTCCAACACTCCTGGGTGACCCCAGCACCCCTAAATGTCCTGCCCAAGTGATCCCCAGCACCCCTGGATGACCCCAACATCCCTGAGTGACCCCTGTAGGTGACCCCCAGCACCCCTGAGTGACCTCCAACACCCCCGAATGACCCCCCGAGTGGTTCCTAGCACCCCTGGATGACCCCAGCACCCCCAAGTGACCCCTGTAAGTGACCCCAGCCCCCCCGGCTGACCCCCAAAATCCTTGGGTGTCCCCAAACCCCCGGGTGCCCCCCATGGGGCCCCAGACCCGCGTCTCGCCACACATGGGGGCGGCGTCGCCTCATCCGCTCCCCGTGGTCGGAGCCATCCGGTGCCGCGGGCGGGGAGGGCTTCGGGGGGGCCCCGGGGACAGCGGGGTCACATCCTGCGCCCCGATCCCGCCCAGGCCCGAGGATCCGGGCTCGGAGATCCCGGCGCTGCCGCGGGAGGTGCTGCAGGTGCTGAGCCAGAGGCTGGGACACAGCGTGGCCCTGGGGACACGCGACGGGGACAGGGGGACGGGGCTGGGCCAGGCCCTGCTGCTCCTCAAGTTCTTCATCATCATCTGCAGGTGGGTGACCCCAAATCCCTCTGGCCCCCCTTATCCTCCTGCTCCGGGGTTCCCAGCACGGAGCAGCCCCAGGGCCGCGGGTCCTGTGTCCCCACCAGGCGTGTCCCGGTTTGTCCCAAAGCAGCGGGTGGCTTTGGGGATGTGCGGCCCCCATCCCAAAAAAAAACCCGCAGAATTCCTCCCTGAGGGAAATCATTGGGAAATCTGGGATGCTCCCAAATCCCCTCCAAAGTGTATGCTATCTTTAAAAATAATTGATAATAATAATAATAATAATAGTCATAATAATAATACTAGCAGTAATTATAATACTGCAAAATAACAGGTTTTAAAAATATAAGAATTAAAAATTAATGTAATTGTCCCCCAAAATGCTGTCATTTCCCCCAATGCAGTGCCCATCCAAATGTGCGTCACATCTCTGAAAATAAAAATTAGAAAATAGTGATTTTATTAATAATAATTGTTGTTATTATTAATAATTATTATTTTTGTATATTATAATACATAGTATGTATTTATAATATGTTATATATATTATTATATTATATATAGTACATTATATATTATATATTATATATTTTATATGTAATATTATATATATTATATATTATATATTATGTATTATGTATTATGTCTCATATATATTATGTATTATATATTATATATTACAAATGATATTGTAATATATATTATAATAATTAAATAATAATAATGTAATATAATAAAAATATAATAACCAAAAACCACTACTTCCCCCAAAATTTCATCATTCCCTCCCAGTGGAGTATCCTCCCCAAAATGCATTATATCTGCAAAAAAATTTTTTTAAAATAATTAATATTATTAATGATTAATATATTTAACAATCATCGTGAATATAATAATAAATAAAATAATGTAATGTGATTAATATATAAAAATAGGAAACCATTATTCCCCCCCAAAATTCCATCAGTCCCCCCCAAATTGCATCACATCGCTAAAAAAAAAATTAAATGTTATTTTTATTATTAATAACAAAAAATAATAATACAACGTTATATAACAAAAATTGTGTAAAATATAAGAATTGTTTATGGCATTTTCCCTGCCCCAAGCACTTTATTCCCCGCCAAGTTTCCCTCTTCCCCTCCCCAAATTTCCTCCCCCACCTCGTGCAGGATGAATTCCCGATGTTTTCTGTTCCAGGAACCTGGAGAACATCCAGCCCGACAGGAGCCCCGGCTGCCTCCCGCACGTGCTGCGGCTGCTGCGGCTCTGCGGGAGCCAGGTGGGAGCGGGAGCGGGAATGGGAATGTGAGCGGGAATGGGAATGTGAGCGGGAATGGGAATGTGAGCGGGAATGAGAGTGGGAGTTGGAACGAGAGTGGGAATGGGAGTGGGAATGGGAATAGGAGTGGGAGTGGGACCAGGAATGGGAATGTGAGCACAAATGAGAATGGGAGTGTGAATGGGAGTGGGAATGGGAACGGTAGTGAGACCAAGAATTGGAATGTGAGCAAGAATGGGAATGGGAATGGGAGTGGGGACAGGAGTGGGAGCAGGAATGGGAGTGGGAACGGGAATGGGAATGTGAGCGGGAATGAGAATGTGAGCGGGAATGAGAATGTGAGTGGGAATGGGAATGGGAGTGGGACCAGGAGCAGGAATGAGAATGGGAAGAGGAACCATCATGGGAACAGGAGTGGGAGTGGGAAAAGGAATGGGAATGGCAATGGGAACGTGAGCGGGAACGGTCATGGGAATGGGCACAGGAATGAGAATGGGAAGGGTCATGGGAATCGGAATGGGGACAGGAATGAGAACGGGAATGAGAACAATCATGGGAGTGGGAACAGGAATGGGAACGGTCATGGGAAAGAGAATGGGAAAGGGAATGGGAGCAGAACTGGGAATGAGAATGGGCAGGGCCTGATTGGCTGGGGAGGGGCTCAGCGCTGATTGGTCTCCGAGTCCATACATTATGTGAATCTGGGCTCTGATTGGTCAGGAGCTCTACAGGTGGTGCTGTGTTGGGATTTGATTGGTCAGTGAGTCCACAGGCTGCGTGACTGAGTGCTGATTGGCCAGTGTCTCTGCAGGTTGTGTGATTCTGGATGCTGATTGGTCTGTGAGTCCACAGCTTGTGTGACTCTTGATGTTGATTGGCTGAGAGCTGTACAGGTTGTGTTGCTGTGTAATTTGATTGGTTTATGGCTCCACGGCTTTTGCTGCTCTGGTGCTGATTGGCCAACAGCTTTGCAGTGCCAGGTGTTGATTGGTCAGTGCAGCTCTGAGTTCTGATTGGTCAGCAGCCCTACAGGTTGTGTGACTCTAGCTGCTGATTGGTCAGTGCATCCCAGCTTGTGCTGCTCTGGGCTCTGATTGGTAGATTGATTGATTGATGGATGATCCCATTCTCCCCACAAAGCGGAGTTTCCTGCCCATTCCCATTTTTTGGAGGTGTCAGGGATTAAAGCTTGGCTTTCCCGGCAGCTGCGGAGCATCCCGGGGGACGAGCGGATCCGAGCACAGCTGGAGAAGGGGGCACAGCTGGAAAATGGGGCACAGCTGGAAAATAAGGGGACACGGCCAGAAAACAGGACACAGCTGGCGAGCCAGGAGAATGGGGCACAGCTGGAGAAGGGGACACGGCCGGAAAATGGGACACAGCTGGAGAGCCAGGCACAGCTGGAAAACCGGTCCCAGCTGGAAAACGGCATGCTCCACGCCCTGCACCTCTGCGAGTGCTTCCTCGACCCCTACCAGACCTGGCGGCGGCAGCTGAGCGGGTGAGGGACACCCCCCACATCCCAAATTCCCTCCCCCGTCCTGGATCCCCCCACCTCACCCCTCTCTTTCCAGGGAATCCATCAGCTCCAAAGAGAAGAGCAAATACAAGTTCGCCCCCGCCCCGCTGCCCCCCGAGTTCGGTGCCTTTTTCCAAGGTAAAAGTGGGATTTGGGAAAGGGAAGGGTCGGTGTGGGGTCCCTAAGTGGGGAGAGGGTCCACGGATGGGGGGGTGCTGGAGCAGGGGTGGGATCAGGAAATATTTATAGGATCTGTGGAGGGATGTCGTATTCAGGTGTAGGTATTGATCCAAGGACCTTAAAGGATCCCACGCCTGCTCCAGGTTATCCTGTACTTATCCCAAAGATATGGGATCCCACACCTGCTCCAAGTTATCCTGTACCTATCTCAGGATTATTGTAGGATTCCGGGGCAAATAGAGGATGCTGTTCCAGGCTATCCTACACCTGCCCCAGAAATTTAGGATCCTGTACCTGCTCCCGTGTCCTGAGAAGAATAACAGGATCCCAAAGCAGGAATTAAGCCCAGCACCACCTGCAGAACCCACAGAAATCAACATAAAGGGGAATTTTTATCAGGGAAGCCCCAAAAATCCACTTTTAGAGGCAGCGCCGTTGCAAAAATCCCCTAAAACTCCGGCCCGTAAACCCCCAACTGCACCTGAGTTTGGCACAAATCCTCTTTTTTGGGGCCAAAACCCCATTCCTGGCACAACCAGAGCTGGAATACCTGGAGCATCCTCATCCTCTCCACCACCAGCTGGGTCCAGCACCCCCATGGTGTGGATTTTGGTAGGAAAGGGATTTTTCCCTATTTTTTTTGGCTGAAAATATGATTTTTCCCCTTATTTTTAGCTAGAAAGGGGCCCTTTTCTGTTTGGTTTTGGGTTTGTTTTTTTTTTTTTTTTTTCTGTTTGCTCCTCTGATTAAATCTTTCTCTCCTCATCCTCACAGAGAGTTTCCAAGGCGGGAAGCAGCTCCCAGAAATGATCCAGCTCCGAATTATCCATCTTTTTGGAGCCATCCTCTCCGGATCCAAGGTACCCTTGGGAGCTCCTCTTTCCAGGGATAAACCCCAAAGTTTTGTTCATTCCAAGGCTGGAGTTAAACCAGTGAATTTTCCAAAGCTTTTAAAAATCCTGTTTATCATTCCAGCCTTAAATTCGGTGGGATCAGCTCAGAAACGTTAAATTAAGCAATTAAATTCAAGAATTAAATTAAAGTATTAAAATAAATAATAAAATAAAACAAAATAATAAGACAAAAGAATTGAAAATTAAATAAAACTATTTAAATTACTTATTAAATTAGGAATTAAAGAATGAAGTAGAACAAATAAAATAATAAAATAAAACTTAATAATTAAATAAAATAATTAAGTTAAATAATAAAATTAATGAAATAAAAGAAATAATAAAATAAAGCAAAATATGTAAATAATTACATTAAATCATTAAATTATTGAAGTTATTTTTAAATTTACTAAATAGCTAAATATAATAAATTACTAAATAAAATTATTTTCTTGGACTATTACATTTAATTATTAAAATTAATTAAATAATTACATTATGGGAAGCTTTTAAGCTGAAGCTGCTGCTTCACCACCCATTCACCTCTGGGCTGAAAGCCGGAAAATCCTCAGACTAATAATTTGGAGCCGAAATCACTTTTAATTTCCACCGCAATTAAAAATCTATTTAATCACTAATTCCACAATTGGCTTTAAAACAATTCACACCCCCAGGGTAAAATCTGCAGTGCTGGAGCTCTCGGGGTCAATAAATAACGGGATCAGTAAAGGGCTCGTGTCCCAGTGGGCGACGGAATTCCCACCTGTTCCCAAACCCCGCAGCCCAACGCGCTCCAGGCCATCACCCCAGCGGCGCTGGACGTGCTCCTGGGGGTTCTGCGGCGGGCCGGCAGCAGGGCCCCCCCGTGCCCCGCGCTGCTGGAGGCGGCGCTGCGCTCAGTGGTGGCCGCGGTCCACGTCCTGCATGGCTCCAGCCCCGGCGCCGGCCCCGTGTCCCTGCGGAGCCTCCTGGACGGATACTTCAGGGTGCTCAACTCCGACCTCCCCGCGGCCTCCCTGGCGCCCGAGGCGGCCGGCGGTCTCATCGCCCTGCGGGTGCTCATGTTGGGTAGGTTGGGAATAGGCTGGGGTTTGGGAATGTGGGATGGGACGGGGCTGAGCCAGGCTCTCTGTCCGTAGACGCCATCCCGGCCATGCTGAGCTGCCAGGACCGGCCAGTGCTGCAGGCCGTGTTCCTCAGCAACAACTGCTTCGAGCACATCATCCGCCTGCTCCAGAACAGCAAGGTATGGGGTGGCGCCTCAGTGTCCCCTTCCTGATCTCCATCCTCATCCGCTGTCCTCATCACCATCTTCATCCCCATCCTCATCCCCATTCTCATCTCCATCTTCTGTCCTCATCGCCAGCCTCATCCCTATCCTCATTTCCATCCTCGTCACCTTCCTGATGCTAAACAAACCTGAGATAGGGTGACACCAAGTTTGGACACCTTCATCTCCATCCTCTTCCTTCCTTTCCTCTCCTTTCCTCTCCTCCCTATTTCCTCTTTAAATTACCCTGGGACAGGCATTTGGTGACACCAGGGTTGGGCACCTTCATCTCCATCCTCACCCTTCCCAGCTCTAAGTGATCATGGGACAGGGTGGTTTGTCCTTTTTGGTGACACCGGGTTTGGGCACCTTCATCTCCATCTCCATCCTCACCCTTCCTGGCTCTGAATAATCCTGGGACACATCCATGGGATGGGGACCCTCCAGAACCACTTCCCTGTGTCCCATGCCCACCCCGTGTCCCACAGCTCTACCTCGGCAGCTCGTGGGAGGCGGGTGAAGCCCAGGACGAGGTTCCCACGTGGAACGGGGATGGACTCCAGCAGGTACCCCATAACCCAACCACCACCCGTGGTGGGCCGTGTCGCCTCATTCCCACATCCCAGCAGCTCCCCCATTCCCGTGTCCCTGTAGGTCAACGCCAGCAGCTCCGACGCCATCGCTGTCCACGCCCTCGGGGTGCTCACGGCTATCATGAGCAACTCGCCGTCAGCCAAGGTGGGCAGGGGACCTCCCCTCAGGAGGACACCCCAAAACCAGAGGGATTTGGGTATTTTTACCCAGGTTGAGGTGGCTCAGCCTGAGGTGGGGCTCATCTGGAATTCCACTGTCCCTGTACTTCCAGGAGGTGTTCAAGGAGCGCATCGGCTACACCCACCTCTACGAGGTGCTGAGGAGCCAGGGCCAGCCCACCCAGCGTCTACTCCAGGAGCTCCTCAACATGGTGAGCATTCCCACTTTTCCTGACTCTGGGCAAAGCTCTCGGCACTGGGTGTTCCTGTGGATCTCAGCCCCATTCTGAGCCCCCCCCCCCATCCTCTCCACTCTGCTGGTTTCTCAGCAGCTTCCTCCCAAGGGGTCCTGGGTCCATCTTTCACTCGGAGTTGTGCTTGGGTTTGGGAGTTTTGAGCCTTTTTGGATGTGGAACTGCTCACTCTGGTACTGCTGGACACAGGAGGGTCTCCAGGGTGCTTCATGCATGAGGGTCTCCAAGATCCTTGATTCGTGGAGGCCTCCAAGACACTTCATGCACAGAGATCCTTAATGCTCCAAGATTCTGGATGCACAAGAATCTTCAGAATGCTTGGTGCATGAGGGCCTCCAAGATCCTTGGTACATGGCGGTCTCCAAGATTCTTGATGCTTGGGGTCCCCAAAATTCTGGATGCACAGTATCTCCAAAACTATTAATGCATGGGAGTCTCCAAGACCTTTAATCCATGAGGATCTCCAAGATCCTTGATGCATGGAGGTACCTAAGATTCTTGATGCATGGAGTCTCCAGAATTCTTCATGCACAGGATCTCCAAAAGGATTGATGCGTAAGGGTCTCTGACATACTTGATGTATGAGGGTCTCCAAGATCTTAAATCCATGACGGTCTCCAAGACCCTTGATGTCTAGGGTCTCCAAATTCTGGATGCATGGGAGTCTCCAAGATTCTGGATGCACAAGGGTCTACACAAGGTCTCTGCCGCCAGCCCAGGACAGCCTGGGATGGATCCATCCCTCTCCAAGCACTGGAGCTGCACCAACCCCCTCTTGTGTCCCTGCAGGCAGTGGAGGGTGACCACAGCTCCTTCCCAGTGCGTCCCATCCGCAACGAGCAGCCCCTGCTGATCCTGCTGGCCTGGCTGCCGGCGCTGGAATGCCGGGATCTCCAGGTGTTCCTGTCGGCGTGGCTGCGGCGGCTCTGCGAGGCCTCCCTGCCCAGCCGCCTCACCTGCGTCAAGGCGGGCATGGTGGGCTCCCTGCTGGGCGCCCTGGCCACCGAGCCGGCGCTTCCCAGCGCCTGCTCCCAAAACCTGCTGGAGCTGCTGCGATCCTTGGGCAGCCTCTCCATCCGGCCCGGGGAGCTGCGGCAGCTCCTGCGGCTGCTGCGGCGCGAGCGGGGCCGGGGGCCGCATCCCTACGTGGCTCCGGTCATCCGGGCGCTGTCTGGCATGGCCAGGGGCGAGGGGCCTCCCCGGGCGCTGCAGAGCTTCGACCTGAGCCCCGGCATGGCCGGGATCATGGTGCCCACCATCCAGAAGTGGCCCGGCGGCGCCTTCGCATTCCATGCCTGGCTGTGCCTGAGCGAGGAGGAGCCAGAGCCGCTGGCAAGGCCGAAGAGGAGGCAGCTCTACAGGTGATCCTTGCTGGAGGGCGTGAGGTGAGGGTGGGGAGGGGCAGCAGCACCATCCCCACCGTGGTTTTCTCCACCAGCTTCTTCACAGCAGGCGGGACAGGCTTTGAGGCGTTCTTCACCGCGGGCGGCGTGCTGGTGGTGGCTGTGTGCACCAAGAAGGACTACATGACAGTGGCACTGCCCGAGTTTGCCTTCAACGACTCAGCTTGGGTGGGGATCACCCCCATCCCCGTCCCTGTTCCCATCAGGGACACCACAATGTCCTGATGTCCCTCTCTGTCCCCGCAGCACTGCGTTGACATTGTCCACGTTGCCGGCCGCCGGCCCTTCGGCCAGAACATCGTCAGCATCTACGCCGATGGACACCTGCGGAAAACGGCGCAGCTCCGCTTCCCCTCCCTCCACGAGGTGGGGGATCCTCCCAGCGCCCACCCAGACCCTTCTGCATGGCCTCACTGGGGGCTGAGTGTGATCCCTTCTCCCTCCCAGTCCTTCACCTCCTGCTGCATCGGCTCCGCGGGCCACCGGACCACCACGACGGCCGCCACCACTGCCAGCCACCCGCCGGCACCCCACGGGCCGGAGCTGGTCTTCACCCAGCATCCTGTGCTGGGACGCTCCCAGTCTGTCCCCGCCACCCTCGGTCCCCACTCATGGACCCCCACCCAGCTGCCCACGGAGGGGGTGGTGGCCACCACGGCAGCAGGCAGCCAGGACACAGAGTGGGGCAGCCCCACCTCGCTGGAGGGTCACCTGGGCTCCGTGGCCATCTTCTGTGAGGCTCTGCAGCAAGCCCAGGTCAAGGCTCTCTTCTGTGCAGGTGTGTCAGGGTAGGACGTGGAGGTTGTCCCCAGGGTGCTGGTGGTGACCGGGGTCTCCTCCACCATGTCCCAGCTCATCCCAGTCCTCTCCCCTAGGACCAAATGTCACATCCCCATTCACACTGGAAGGTGACTTGGTGGAGCTCAGCAGTAAACTCTTGCTGTACTACACCCCCCAGGTGAGGAGAGATGTCCCACGCCCCTGGGGACAGGGACAGCGCTGGTGGACCCTGTGCCTCCAGGGACATGTCCAGGAGCATGAGGATGCTCCCACGGTGTTTTTTTCCAGGCCTGCAGGAACAACATCTGCTTGGACCTCTCTCCCAGCCACAGCTTGGACGGGAGGCTGACGGGACACAAGGTGGTCAACTGGGACATCAAGGTAGGCTGAGCACAGGGTGACCTGTCCACCCCATGGCCTGGAGGCAGGGGGTCCCTCCTGGGGCACAGTCCCAGGGCAGGAGCTCCACAGGTCCCCTGGACCCTGCAGGAACCCTGCCCATGGTATTGGGTCCACCGTGACCCATCTGTCTCATGGGTCCTCATCATCCACCATGGGTGGTGCAGGGGAACAGGTGACTTTTGGGGACCCCTGGTGCCATGGAATTTCTCCTCCACACTGCTGTCACCACCCAGCAAGGCCTCTCTCCTCCCTCCCCCAGGACGTGGTCAACTGCGTGGGTGGGATGGGAGTGCTCCTGCCCCTGCTCGAGCAAGTTGTGTCCAAGACGGAGGAGCCCGAGGATGAGCAGGAGACCAACGACCTTGTGGGGCCGGAGCTGACGTCCTCCAGGAACGCCCAGGGCATGCTCATCCCGCTGGGAAAGTCCTCAGGTGAGGAGTTCAGGGGATGTGAAGCAAGAGCTGTCCTGCTTGGGTGGCTGGAGGTGACCACAGAGGGGTTCCTGAACCTGGCAGGTGTCCACCACGGGCAGGAGAAGTCTTGCCTGAGGCTCCAGGAGTTACGGGGTAATGGAGGAATTACTTGGGATGTTGTTATGACCCAGTTAGTCACAAACAAATGGTTCTGGGAAGGTGAGAGTGGCTCCAGGAATCTTTGGCGTGGGTGGAACGTGCTTTCTCCCAGTATCCAGCTGCTCATTCCCAAGCTCAAAGCACCAGAAGCTTCATCTCCTTAAATCTGGAGAAAACAGGAGATCAGGGTGAAAGGTTTGGAGAGACAACTGCCTGGGATCTCCAGGAAGGGGTTTGGGTGGGCCTAAGGCTCACAGGTCCCGGTGCCCTGCAGAGAACAGGCTGGAGAGGAACAGCGTGGCCGCCTTCCTGCTGCTGGTGAAGAACTTCCTGCGGAACCACGCCGTGAACCAGGAGAGCCTGGTGCAGTGCCACGGGCCGGCCATCATCGGAGCGCTGCTGCACAAGGTGGGGGAGGCTCCCAAAACCCCATCCCACAGTCCTTGCCGTTCCCAAGGGGCTGGAAGTGTCCCCTGTCACCCACGGCAGGTCCCTGGCACGCTACTGGACATGAGCACCTTGGTGGCCTCGCAGATCCTCATGGAGCAGGTGGCTTCTGAGGGCAGTGGGCTCCTGCTGCACCTCCTCTACCAGCACCTCCTCTTCGACTTCCGCATCTGGAGCAATAGCGACTTCGCTGTGCGCTTAGGTGGGAACAGGGATTGCCTGGGAATGTCCATCCCGCCCGGCCTCCCCGGGATCCTGACACCTTCCCCCTGCAGGTCACATCCAGTACCTGGCCAGCGTGGTCAAGGACCACAAGCAGCGCATCCGCAAGAAGTACGGGGTGCAGTTCATCCTGGACGCCATCCGGACCTACTACGGGTCAGCTGCCACATGGGGCTGGAATCCTGGAATGCTGACGGGGTGGGATTGGGGGTGGGCTTCACCCCTGGGGGCTGTGGTTTGGCTAAACACCATTTTTGTGGGGTGATATATCTCCTTCCAAAGTGGGACCATTGTGGTGGGTGCAGGACCTTCCATGTCTCATCCCTGAGCCTGTGCCCAGCTCCAAAATCCACCCCCAGCAGCCACCAAGAGTGTGGTGGCTTCTGCAACAAGCAGACCCAAATGTGTGGGGTGGACATGTCCCAGGGGTAGAAGATCCCTGGAGCTCTTCAAGCTTTGTGTTGGGATTTGGGATGATGCTGGCGGTGGGTGGTGGGTGACAAGGGACACATCCCCATGCGTGTCTGTCGATCAACACCTTCAGGGAGAAGACCACAGCCACTGATGACATCAGGACGGTGCAGACGTCCCTTTTCAGCCTGGTGAAGGATTTCTTCTGCAGGAGCTTCTCTGGGGAGGAGATGCAGAGCTTGCTGAACTACCTGGCAGGGGCACAGGATGAGCAGCAGGTGTGTCACCGGCCACGCTCTGGTCCCCAAACCCCGAATCATGGGCTGGGGAGAAGCCACTGAGATCCCAGTGGGACACTCGGAGGGCAGTGGACAACCATCCCGGTGTCCTGCAGGTCTGTGGGGCACTGGAGGTGATCCACAGCCTGCTGAAGGGCTCCCCAGCCCAGGAGCAGCTCTTTGCCTTCCTCTTCGAGCCGGGCCACGTGGAGCTGCTCTTCTCCCTGCTGGTGCAGAAGAGGTTCTCGGATGAAGTGAGGGAAAGGGTCTTCAAGGTAGGGCAGGTCCTCAGCTCCCACCTCCTGCTGCCCCCAGAAAGGATGTCACAGCCAGGTGGCCTCTTCTCGCTGTCCCACCAGGTCCTCTACAAGATGCTGAAGTACGAGAAGGTCCCTGAGCGCAGCAAGAGCCGCCTGAAGCTGAAGGACATCGGGTACCATGGGCTCATCTCCTACCTCAGCGACATTCCCGGCTCCATGCTGCTCTTCCGCTGCCTCTCGGAGCAGGTCCTGGGGGCAGGTACCGTGTGCCAAAGAAACCAGGCCACCATCCCAGCCATGTGCCATGGGATCATCGCTCGTGGCTTCCCACGAGGCTCGGCTGGGCTGGGTCTTTGGTGGCTTTTGGGGACAGCAGGAAGTGTCCCACCACTGTGCTGACTCTCTTTGTCCACAGACCCTCCCAACTACAAGGACCTGGTGGCCGTGGTGTACCTGTCCCACCGGGCTGAGCTGAGCATCCGACTTGACATCTGCCGCAAGGTGAGCGGGGCCAGGACACAACGGGAGGTGACAAAGGTGTCACCCTGGGCCTGAGCTCCTTGGACACCCAGCTGTGCCCAAAAGTGCTGGCCATGGGGATGGTGGTGACACGGATCTGCCAGCATGGAAATGGTGCCGCTCCAGCACCCCACGACGGTTTTGCAGGATCTGGGGTGCTCTTGTTCCTGGGATGGGTCCATCCATCAAGAGCTGGGGCAGCAGCATCCAGTGTCCTCCTTTTTTTCCTTCTCCTTTTTTTCCTTCTCCTTTTTTTCCTTCTCCTTTTTTTCCTTCTCCTTTTTTTCCTTCTCCTTTTTTTCCTTCTCCTGCAGCTCTTCCACCTGATCTATGCGCAGCAGGACCTGGTGAAGCAGCTGGCCAGGTTGGCCGGCTGGCAGGACACGCTCACCAAGCTCTACGTGAAGGAATCCTACGAGTGCCGCCAGCACAGCCTGAGCACCTCGGGCTGCCCGGAGCTGCTGCGCCTCTCCGAGCCCTCCGGCAAGGACAGGATGAGCCCACCGCCCACCGAGCTCCAGGAGCTCGATGTCTTCCTCCCACTGGGATACGAGGCCTCGGACCAGGAGCTCTCTGAGGGCTTCTCCGACCACTCCATCTCCCCGAGCGGCCGCACCAAGTCCTTCCACTCCTACAACTTCAAGTCCTTCGACTCCTCGGACCGGGCCAGCCACTCGTCCTCCAACCCTGGGGACGGTCCCCCCTTCGACGGCGTCTACCACCCGCTGTCCCCCTTCTCCACCTCGCCCTTCGACCTGGGGCTGGACCTGGCCAGCACCAGCTCCATGGCCACGGCCGAGAGCGGCACCCAGACCCCGGCCAGCGGCCCCGGCACCCCCTCACCCCTGGAGAGCTTCAAGCCCTTCCCGGGAATGCGAGCGCGCAAGAGCTCCAGCCTGTCCAACGTCCTGGATGAGAGCAGCTACCAGGACGTGCTGCCCAGCGACAACATCTCCAACACCAGCAACCCTCAGGTGAGCCCCAAACCCTCATCCCCACCATCCCGGGGCACTGCGGGCACCTCTCACCTTCCTCTCCACCGGCAGCAAACCCCCGAGGAGGAGCTGTGCAACCTCCTGACCAACATCATCTTCTCGGTGACATGGCGCGGGGTCGAGGGCTGGGACGACGCGGCCTGGAGGGAGCGCGGCCAGGTCTTCTCCGTGCTCACCAAGCTGGGCACAGCCTGCGAGCTGGTGCGGCCCCCGGATGAGATCAAGCGCAGGTGAGGCCCGCCCACATCCCGGGGGTGCATCCCGAGGGAAGGGCACCCTCCGGAGCCGCTGCTGTCCCACAGCCTGCTGGAGATGATGCTGGAGTCGGCGCTGACGGACCTGAAGGAGTCGGGCCCGGCCGCGCTGCCCGGGCTCACCCACAACGCCCTGAAGCTGCTGCGGCTGCTCCAGGATTTCCTCTTCTCCGAGGGACACAACAACCAGGCCCTGTGGAGCGAGAAGGTGGATGGGAGTGAGCAGGGATTCCTGATCCCAAACCACAGCTCTGCTGATCCCTAATGTCAACCCGGGCCCTGAAAGCAGCCCCACCTGCAGAACTTGAACATAACCTTAGATTTATGCCTAAATTGAAATCAAAGCCTAATCCTAACCTTGGGAAATAGCCTCAATCCTAGATTTAAATCAAAGCCTAATCCTAATTTTAGGAAATGACCTCTGCTTTATACGTAATCTTGAATAGAACCCCAATCCTAATCCTTAAACCTTAATCCTAACCCCAAATCCTAAACTTTAATCTTAAACCTTTACCATAAATGCAACCCTTCATACTCTAAACCCTGAACCTAAACCCTAAGATTAACTCATAAACTCTAAATTTAGCTGTTCCTCCTAAATCATGATCCTAAACCTTAACTCCACATCTTTGTCATAAAGCCCAACCCTTAATCCTAATCGTAATCCTAAATCTTTCTGTAAACCCTAAACCCTAACCTTAACTCACAGCCTGTAGTCTCACTGTACTTCCTACATCCTAATCCTAAACCTTACTGCTATACCTTTGTCCCAAAGCTCAACCCTAACTCCAATCCTATACCCCAGCCCTAATCCTGACCCCGACCATAAATCCTGAGCCCCAACCTCGTGCCAAACCCAGACTAGTTTGTCACGAGTTGGGTTCTACCCTAATCCTAAACCCAAACCCGAATACGAGGAGGGCTGGGTGATGGGGCCGGTGGCTGGGCAGGGGTGGGGTTCCTGCCCGGGCTGGGGCTCACGGTGTCCCCCCAGATCTACGAGGGGGTCAGCAGCCTGCTGGACAAGCTGGGCGTGTGGCACCACCTGGCCAACGGCACCTCCGACCTCAAGGAGATGGCGCAGACGGGACTGCGGGTGCTCATCGGGTACATCCTGCTGCAGGACCCCCAGGTGGGTCACCCCTCCCCGGGCACCGCGGTGGCGCCGCGGTGGCCCCGCCTGACGTCCCCTGTCCCCGCAGCTGCACTCGCTGGCCTACGTGAAGCTGCACAGCCTCCTGCAGACCACGTCGGCCCCGCGGAGGGACGAGGCCTGTTACCTGCTGGGGAAGCTGGAGACGCCCCTGCGGCGCTCCCTGGACTCCAGGTCGGAGACCTTCTCCTGGTTGGTGCCCATCATCCGCACGCTGATGGATCAGTGCTACGAGACCCTGCAGCTGCAGCAGTTCCTGCCCTCGCTGCCCCCCACCAATGGCAGCCCCACCTTCTACGAGGATTTCCAGCTCTTCTGCACCACCCCAGAGTGGAGGGGCTTTATCGAGAAGCACGTGGGTGCCGTGGGGTGGGATGGTTGTTGTGGGATTGCCTGGATGAGGGGTGGTGGGTGCCAAGCCCTGGGAATGCCTCTCTGCTCATCCAGGTGCAGCCCACCATGGCCCAGTTTGAGATGGATACGTTTGCCAGAAGCCACGACCTGATGTCCAATTTCTGGAATGCCTGTTACGATGCCATGATGAGCAGCTCCCAGCGCCGGGAGCAGGAGAAGGCGGCCAGCCGCAAGTTGTTCCAGGTACTGCCTGCTTCTTGTCCTTGGGATGTCACCCTGGGGCATGCTCTTTATCCTGGGGACACTCTGCTCACCCCTGGGGTGTCACTCTGGGTGCTCCTCATCCTGGGGATATGTTCCTCACCCCCAGGATGTCATCCAGGGATGTGCTTCTCATTCTGGGGACATGCTCCTCAACCCAGGGATATCACTCTGAGTTCTCCTCAGCCTGGGGACATGCTCCTCAACCCAGGGATGTCACTCTGGGTTCTCCTCAGCCTGGGGACATGCTCCTCAACCCAGGGATATCATGCAGGGAATGTGTTCCTCACTCTGGGGATGTCATTCTAGGAATGTGCTCCTCTCCCTGGGGTATTAATCCTGGGGTTGTGCTCTTCACCCCAGGGATGCCATCCTGGGGACACTGCCTTCAGGAAGTGCTCCTCCTCCTGGGGACATTGTCCTGGGGATGTGCTCCTCGTTCCAGGCACATTATCCCTGGGATGTGCTCCTCATCCTGGGGATATCATCCCAGGGATACACTCCTCATCCCAACCACATCATCCTGGCGATGTTCTCCTTACCCTGAGGACGTCACCCTATGGATGTCCCCAAGCCCCAGCCTGTTGTCACCTCACTCTGGTGCCCCCTTGGCAGGAGCTGGTGCTGGAGCCGGCAGCGAAGCGCAGCAAGGCGGAGAACGCCCGGCACGCCAACGTCCTCAAGCAGACCAACAACCACCACAGCACCGTGCTCAAGCAGTGGCGGTCCCTGTGCCGCCTGCTCACCTCGCCCCGCTCCGCCTGGGCCGACCGGTGAGTCCCCACCTCGTCCCCAGGGAGGGGTGGCACAGCCAGGCCTCCCCAGGGTGCCTCACCCCCCGCTGTCCCCCAGGAACCCACCGGAGGTTCGCTGGAAGCTGTCAAGTGCCGAGACCTACTCCCGGATGAGGCTGAAGCTGGTGCCCAACCTCAATTTCGACCAGCACTTGGAGGCCAGCGCCCTACGGGACAATCTGGGTGAGGTGGTGGTGCTGGGGCACCTGCGGGTCCTCCCGTGCCATGGGCGAGGGATGTCACCGGTGGGGTTGGGCTGGGAGATGGCATGGACAGCGTTGGATTTGGGAGCCCTTCAGAGGAGTTGCCCCCAGCTCATGGGGGTGGTGGGTCCTGCTGACCCCCTCCTCATTTCAGGAGCTGACCACCTCCAGAACCCCGCCGAGTCCCTCCCGCTCGCCATGGCCAAGGAGGCCAAGGTGAGCGAGCTGGAGGATGACCAGCTGGCCGAGGAGGACCTCCCCGTCCTGGACAACCAGTGAGTGACCCCACCCCTGCCAGAGCGCCAGCTCACCTGGGCTGGGGCTGTCACCAGAGTGTCCTCACCCCACGGTGCCACGCAGGGCTGAGCCCAAGGAGCAGAACCAGCGGGAGAAGCTGGTGGTGTCGGAGGACTGCGAGCTCATCACGACGGTGGCCGTGGTCCCTGGGCGACTGGAGGTGACAACCCAGCACGTTTATTTCTACGACGGCAGCAGCGAGAAGGAGGAGACGGAGGGAGGTAACAGCGGGCGCTCCTTGAAGGGTGTGAGGAACCCCCGCCCAGCCCCATCCCTGCCTCGGGAATGGCGGGATGGTGACACCTGGGGGGTCTCTGTGTCCCCCCGCCCTCGGCAGGGATCGGCTACGACTTCAAGCGCCCCTTGTCCCACCTGCGCGAGGTCCACCTGCGCCGCTACAACCTGCGCCGCTCCGCCCTCGAGCTCTTCTTCATTGACCAGGCCAACTACTTCCTCAACTTCAGAAAGAAGGTAGAGACCCCCTCATCCCCTCCCAAACCACAGCTCTGCCCAAGGTCCAGCAGCTCCACGTCCTTCTGTTCCTTCCAGGTGAGGAACAAGGTGTATTCCTGCATCCTTGGCCTGCGGCCCCCCAACCAGACCTATTTCGGCAGCCGGTCCCCCCAGGAGCTGCTCAAAGCCTCGGGGCTCACACAGGTACCGGCCCCACCATGCCCGGCCATGTTCCGTGTGTCCCCTTCCCAGATGGAAAAGGGAGGGTGACCGCGTGGGGTGGGGATGCCCATGGGACAGGGGATCAGGGATGGCTGTGGATCTGGGAGTGGCCATGGAACCAGGGATGGACATGGACACAGACAGGCGATCAGGGATGGCTGTGGATCTGGGAGTGGCCATGGAACCAGGGATGGCCATCGCCATGGACATGGACTTGGACAGAGGATGAAGGATGGCTGTTGAGAGTGGCCATGGGACCAGGGATGGCAATGGGGTGAGGACAATCATGGACAAAGGACAACCGTGGGACTTGGGATGGTCTGAGTGCAGGGATGGCCATGGAACAGGCGATGGCTATGGGATGGAGGTGGCCATTGGACTAGAGGTGACTGTAGAACCAGGGATGACCATGGGGTGGACACGGCCACAGTTCTGGGAACAACTGCGGGACCAGTGATGGCTCTAAGACTGGGGACAACTTTGGAACCAAGGGATGGGCACTGCCATGTGGCGGGGGGTGTCTGCCCTGTCTCCTCTCCCCCCAAGCCCATCTCCTCCTTCTCCCTTCTCTCCAGAAATGGGTCCTGCGGGAGATCTCCAACTTCGAGTACCTCATGCAGCTGAACACCATCGCGGGGCGCACCTACAATGACCTGTCCCAGTACCCCGTGGTGAGCCCCTGTGTCCCCCACTGTCCCCACACTGACCTGGTGCCCCCCCACCTCACCCAACTCCCGCCCCCACCCAGTTCCCCTGGATCCTGCGGGATTACGTCTCGGAGACCCTGGACCTCACCAACCCAGCCGTGTTCCGGGACCTGTCCAAGCCCATCGGGGTGGCCAACGAGCGGCACGCCCGCGACGTCAAGGAGAAGTGAGTACCCCACAAACCAAGGGCACGGGGATGCGGGGAGCACCTGGCCGGCTCCTGGTGGACCCCATCCCACCTGGCCTGCAGGTACGAGAGCTTTGAGGACCCCACGGGCACGGTGGACAAGTTCCACTACGGCACTCACTACTCCAACGCCGCCGGGGTCATGCACTACCTGATCCGCACCGAGCCCTTCACCACCCTCCACATCCAGCTGCAGAGCGGCAGGTGGGCACCCGGCAGGTGGATCCTGCAGAGGGGACATTCGTGGGGACAGCCAGGCCCCAGCCAGGTGTCCTGTGCCTCCAGGTTTGACTGCTCGGACCGGCAGTTCCACTCGGTACCGGCGGCGTGGCAAGCCCGCATGGAGAACCCAGTGGATGTCAAGGAGCTCATCCCGGAGTTCTTCTACTTCCCGGAGTTCCTGGAGAACCAGAACGGTAAGGGACACCATTGTCACCAACAGGGGAGCACGGGGGGGTGGTCTGTGTGCCTCATCATCCTCGTCCTGCCCGCAGGCTTTGACCTGGGCTGCCTCCAGCTCTCCAATGAGAAGGTGGGGGACGTGGTGCTGCCGCGGTGGG
The DNA here is from genome assembly GCF_031753505.1 of Anomalospiza imberbis. Classification (NCBI taxonomy): domain Eukaryota; kingdom Metazoa; phylum Chordata; class Aves; order Passeriformes; family Viduidae; genus Anomalospiza; species Anomalospiza imberbis. Next base: position 151,136,014 of record NC_089681.1, read on the forward strand.
CACGCTCCCGCGAGGACTTCATCCACCAGCACCGCAAAGCCCTGGTGAGATGGGGAGCCCATTCAGCCCTGGGGGCGTTCCGGGGCCGTTCCCACCCCTCCCTGACACCCCATCCTTGGACAGGAGTCGGAATATGTCTCCGCCCACCTCCACGAGTGGATCGACCTCATTTTTGGGTACAAGCAGCGCGGCCCGGCCGCCGTGGAGGCCCTCAACGTCTTCTACTACTGCACCTACGAGGGTGAGCTGTGGGGCAGAGGGAGGGGGACACCCGCCAGGGGTGTGTCCCCCCCGTGACCATGACCGTCCCCATCCGCAGGGGCCGTGGACCTGGACGCCATCACCGACGAGACGCAGCGCAAGGCTCTGGAGGGCATCATCAGCAACTTCGGGCAGACGCCCTGCCAGCTGCTCAAGGTAGCTCAAACCCCCCAGCCCCCGAAACCAGCCCCTTTTGAGGGGTCCCCCCACTTCTGACAGGTGCCCTGCCCCCCCCAGGAGCCGCACCCTGCCCGGCTGTCGGCAGAGAGCGCCGCCCGCAGGCTGGCCCACCTCGACACCCGCTCCCCCAACGTCTTCGAGAACCTGGGCCAGCTCAAGTCCTTCTTTGTGGAGGTGAGGACACCCCCGGGGGTCCCTGGGCAGCACTGGGAGGGGTGGGGTGGTCAGGAGGGTGCCCAGCAGCTGCTGTGTCCCCACAGGGCATCAGTGATGGGGTGGCCCTGGTGCAGGCCGTGGTCCCCAAGAACCAGGCCCATTCCTTCATCACTCAGGGATCCCCCGACATCCTGGTAAGTGTGGAGAAACTGAGGCACGGGGACATTTTGCTGGTCCAGGGGGGGTCTAGGACCAAACCAGGGAGGATCCCAGCAGTGAGAGTGGTGTCACCTCTCCTCCCCCTCTGCCCAGGTCACTGTGAGTGCCAACGGCTTGTTGGGGACCCATAACTGGCTGCCCTACGACAAGAACATCTCCAACTACTTCAGCTTCACCAAAGACCCCACTGTCACCAACGCCAAGTGAGTCACTGGGGCACAGGGTCCCCAGGGAGGGTCCCTGGAGGTGCCACCAATCCACCACCACCATCCCACATTCTCCTCACAGGACCCAGCGCTTCCTGCAGGGCCCCTTCGCCCCCGGGGCCGACCTGAGCTCCCGCACGCTGGCCGTGTCCCCCGACGGGAAGCTGCTCTTCAGCGGGGGACACTGGGACAACAGCCTCCGTGTCACCTCGCTGGCCAAAGGCAAAGTCGTGGGGCACATCACCCGGCACATAGGTACGTCCTCCTCCTGTGATGATGATGATGATCTGATGATGCCCTGATGGGGTTGTAGGGCCATGGCAGGAGACAGGTGACACCATGAGGGGCATCTCCCAGTGTCTCCATCTCCTGGGGACAGTCCAGGTTCCAACCTCAGAGCTGGAGCGGGGTGAGGAGCAGCAGCATGCACACCCCAAAATACATCTTGGAATGGGACTGGCAGCAATTCTACATCCAAAAACACATTGTGGTGCTATGCCATGGAGTCAGGTGGCCAAGCATGGTGGGAGGGGACCGACACCTCATGGTGTCCCTCTGGCTGTTACAGATGTTGTCACCTGCCTGTCACTCGACCTCTGCGGCATCTACCTCATTTCTGGCTCACGGGACACCACCTGCATGGTGTGGCAGGTCCTACAGCAGGTAAGGGCTCGAGGAGCAGGAGAAGCTCGTGGTGGGCGCTGCCAGCAGGTCACTGATGTCCTCATGTCCCCAACGCCAGGGTGGCTTTTCAAGCGGCTTGGCTCCCAAACCCGTCCAGGTGCTGTACGGCCATGACGCCGAGGTGACGTGTGTGGCCATCAGCACCGAGCTGGACATGGCTGTGTCCGGCTCCAAGGTGAGCTGGTGAGGCCGTGGGGTGGGCGTGGGATGAGCAGTGCCGCCACCACCGTCACCCTGTGTCCCCTTCCTCCCCCAGGATGGCACCATCATCACCCACACCGTGCGCCGGGGTCTCTTCATCCGCTCCCTGCGGCCGCCCGGCGAGAGCTGTCCCCCCGCCGTCCTGTCCCACCTGGCCGTGGGGCCCGAGGGACAGGTGGTGGCCCAAACCGCCGTGGGACAACCCTCCTGCTCCAAGGTATGTCCAGGTGTCCCCATGGCCCCCTCCTGGCCACCAGCACGGCCACCACGCTCCCGCTGTGCTCCTCGCAGGAGAGGTTCGCGCTGCACCTGTACTCGGTGAACGGGAAGCTCCTGTCCTCCGTCCCGCTGGACCGGGAGGTGACAGCCATGTGCCTGACCGAGGACTTCGTCGTGCTGGGGACCTCGGAGTGCGGGCTGGAGATCCGCGAGCTCCAGAGGTGAGGGATGGCTGTGCCCTGTCCTGTCCCCGCCATGCCCTCAGGGTGTCCCGCGCCGTGGTGTCCCGCGCCGTGGTGTCCCGCGCCGTGGTGTCCCATTCCATGGTGTCCCATTCCATGGTGTCCCACGCCGTGGCTCATGTCCCCAGCCTCAGGGCGGCCGTGCCCCCCGTGCCCATGCGGGTGCCCGTGCACAGCGTGTCTGTCACCAAGGAGAAGAGCCACATCCTGGTGGGGCTGGAGGATGGAAAACTCATCGTGGTGGGCGCTGGGCAGCCCGCAGAGGTGAGCGGGACCCCCAGCCAGGACAGGGTGGGAGGGGGATGTGGCTCGGTGTCCCCTGGGTGTTCCCAGGGTGGGGACATCGGTGTGTCCTCTCCAGAGCTGAGGGGGACCAGGCTGGGGTGGAAATGGGAGGGAGATGGGGATGGAGAGGAGGATGAGGGTCTGGAAGGAGATGGTGATAGAGAAGGGGATGAAGATGGGGTTGGATAAAGGGCTTTGGGAAGGGGATTGGGATGGAGAAGAGGATGAGGATCTGGAAGGGGATGGTGGAGAGGATGGGGATGGAGAAAAGGCTGAGGATCTGGAAGAAGACAAGTATGGAAATGGGAAAAGAGAAAAGGTGGGATGGAGAAGCAGATCTGGGAAGGAATGAGGAGGAAGAACGGGATGAGAAACTGAGAGGAGATAGGGGATGGAGAAGGGGATGAGGATCTTGGGATGGGATGGGATGGGGATGGAGAAGGGGATGAGGACCTTGGAACGGGATGGGGGCATGGGAGGGGATGGATAAAGGATGTGGAGATGGGAAAGGCGCTCACCCCTTTCCCCAGGTGCGGCCGGGCCAGTTCCACCGACGGCTGTGGCGTTCCACGCGGCGCATCTCCCAGGTGTCGGCCGGAGAGACGGAATACAACCCCTCCGAGGGCAGGGCCTAGGCTGGCACCCACCACCCACCCACCCATCCCCCCACCCCGGGGGGCCCCGTGCCCCCCACACGGACTGGGGGACCCCCGGGCGCCGAGGGGGGCCCGGAGAGCCCCACCCTGCCCGACATCCGTGGCCTTATCCAGCCCCGCCGGGGTGTCCAGCCCCCCTGGATTTTCGGGAGCCGCCTCCCCCGTTGTCACAGCGGGATGGGGGACAGGAGGAGGTGGGGACCCCTCGCTGGGAAGGGGGGTGGCACAGCCCCCCCCCACCGTGCCCGCTGGCCAGGAGCCGGCAGCGTGTGGGTGTTCCCCCCCCCTAAATTTTTTATTTCTATCCATTTTTAGAGCTTTTACAGAAAAAGAATTGTTATTAATAATGATAATTAATAATAATAATAATAATATATCTGTGGGAAATCAAGGTGTGAGGCCCGTGGCTGCCCCGAGATGGGGACACACCCCCTCCTGTGTGTGTGTCCCCCAGTGTGCCCCCGCTCCCGTGTCCTGCATGGCAGGGGGGGGGTCAGCCCAGGCTGTGCCAGGCAGGGGGGCACGGGGACACTCGTGTCACCAGCGGGGCAGGACTCAGCAGCAGCAGCTCTGTGCCCACGTGTTATGGGCAGGGGGGCTCAGCGGCTGCACACACACATGTGCCACGAGCCTGAGGGGGGTCTCGGCAACGCTGGACTGCCGCGTCACGAGTCTGGGGGGTCTCAGCTGCTCTGTAGCCAGGTGTGACAAGTGGCAGCGGGGGGTGGGTCTCAGCTACTGTGAGCCTCCGTGTCGCGAGTTGGGACAGGTCTCAGCAGCTCTGTACCCACCTGTCACGAGTTTGTGAGGCCTCAGCAGCTCTGCACACACCCGTGTCACGAGCGTGGGAGTTCTCAGCAGCCCTGTGCCCGCGTGTCACAATTTTAGGGGGTCTCAGTAGCTCTGGACACGTGTGACAAGTTTGGGGGATCTCAGTGGCTGTCAGGAGTGTGGGGGTCCTCAGCAGCAGCTGTACGTAAGTGTGACGAGTTTGGGGAGTCTCAGCAGCCCCCCACACATGTGTCACGAGTTTGGGGTGTCTCAGCAGCTCCCCACACATGTCTCACGAGTTTGGGGTGTCTCAGCAGCTCCCCACACATGTCTCACGAGTTTGGGGTGTCTCAGCAGCTCCCCACACTTGTCTCACGAGTTTGGGGTGTCTCAGCAGCTCCCCACACTTGTGTCACGAGTTTGGGGGGTCTCAGCAGCTCCCCACACTTGTCTCACGAGTTTGGGGTGTCTCAGCAGCTCCTCACACTTGTCTCACGAGTTTGGGGTGTCTCAGCAGCTTTGCACCCCCATGTCACGAGTTTGGGGTGTCTCAGCAGCTCCCCACACGTCTCACGAGTTTGGGGGGCTCTCAGCAGCTCCTCACACATGTGTCACGAGTTTGGGGTGTCTCAGCAGCTCCCCACACATGTCTCACGAGTTTGGGGTGTCTCAGCAGCTCCCCACACTTGTCTCACGAGTTTGGGGTGTCTCAGCAGCTCCCCACACTTGTCTCATGAGTTTGGGGTGTCTCAGCAGCTCCCCACACATGTCTCACGAGTTTGGGGTGTCTCAGCAGCTCCCCACACTTGTCTAACGAGTTGGGGGGGTCTCAGCAGCTCCCCACACATGTGTCACGAGTTTGGGGGGTCTCAGCAGCTCCCCACACTTGTCTCACGAGTTTGGGGGGTCTCAGCAGCTCCCCACACTTGTCGAACGAGTTTGGGGTGTCTCAGCAGCTCCCCACTTGTCTCACGAGTTTGGGGTGTCTCAGCAGCCCCCCACACATGTCTCACGAGTTTGGGGGGTGTCTCAGCAGCTCCCCACACATGTCTCACGAGTTTGGGGTGTCTCAGCAGCTCCCCACACATGTCTCACGAGTTTGGGGTGTCTCAGCAGCTCCCCACACTTGTCTCACGAGTTTGGGGTGTCTCAGCAGCTCCCCGCACATGTCTCACGAGTTTGGGGTGTCTCAGCAGCTCTCCACACTTGTCTCATGAGTTTGGGGTGTCTCAGCAGCTCCCCACACATCTCGCGAGTTTGGGGTGTCTCAGCAGCATCAGCTGTGTCCCCCCATGTCCCAGGCAGGGGCAGTGGGTCCCCAGCAGCCCCTGACACGTGTCACGAGCACGAGTGGCCGCAGCCCCCCGTGGCCTTTGTCCCGTGTCCGAGCACGGGGGGTGCCAGCAGCCGCCGCTCCCGGAGCACGCCCGGCTCTCGCCGTTCCCTCCGTGTCCCTCCCGGGTCCGGCTGTCCCCGGAGCTGGCAGCCTGTCCTGGCCGCGGCGCCCGAGCGTGTCCTCGCCTGGCCCTGCCACCCCGGCGAGGCCCCTCGGCTGGCAGTGACCCTTGTCCCCGCTCTGGCGGCGGTGCCACGGCGTCACGCGGGGCAGAGGCACCCGCGGGGCCACCGGAGCCACCGCGGCGCGGCCGGGAGCCGGACGGAGCCATGGACGGGCGCACGGACAGGTGGGCAGGGCAGGGAGGGGACGCGGGCGGGGGCAGGTGACACCGGGGTGCTGGCGGGGACACGAGGTCACGCTGCTGGAGGGTGCGTTCCCGTCCCGCTGGAGGCTGGACTGGTGTCCCCGTTCCCGGATTTTGGCTCAGGTGGCTCCATCCCACGTGACCCAGCTCCGGGCATCCTGTCCCAAGGATCCCCCCACAAGTGTCCCTTTTCCCAGGTGTCTCAAGCCCAGGTGTCCCTCTGCCCCGTGTCCCCATCCCAGACGACCCAGTCCCATGTGTCCCAGTCCCAGCTTTCCCAATCCCAGGTGTCCCAGTTAAAAGTGTCCCTGTTCCATAGATTCCGGTCCCAAGTATCCCTGATTCCAGTATCCCTCTCCAAGGTGACCCAGGTGTCCCAGCTGCCGCACTCCTCCGTTTCCCACTCTCCCGTATCCCAGTCCCAGCATCCGCCTGACTCCAGGAAACCCCTGGATTGTGCCCAAGGAGGAAGGGACGCCCTGGGGCTGCCCCAGCACCGTCCCCACCCAAAATCCTCCCAGGGCCGGGTCCCTGGGGGTGTCCCCACCTCCTCTGGGGGTGTAGGGTGGTGTTAGGCGGGTGGAAGGTGGGCACAGGGGGTTTCTGAGGGTGCAGGTGGGTTTAGGTTGGGGGGTGTTTCACAGCAGGTTTCCCCCCCCGCTCCCGCCCCTCCCCACATTCCCAGCTCGTGGCTGGGAGCCCCCCTGGAGCAGTTGCCCACCCCGGCGCTGACCCTGGACCGGGCCACGCTGCACGGGAACGCCGAGAGGATGCGGGAACGCTGCCGGGCGCTGGGGCTGCGCCTGCGCCCCCACGTCAAAACACACAAAACCCTGTGAGTGTCACCCCAGGATCCCTAGCAGCCACCCGGCGTCTGCCCTGAATCCTCCCCACCTCTACCACCTCTGGGTCCCCTCAGTACCCCTCAACCTCTTCACCCAGTTTTCCCCCCAGCATCTCCCCACCCTCACCCCAAAATCCTTCCCCAGCATCTCCCCGTCATCCCAGTTTCCCCCACCCTCCCCATCAGCTTCCTCCCCAGTATCCCCCAGTTTGTCCAGCATCCTCCCAATATCCCTCCCATCGTGTCCCCATCTTCCCCTCAGGACATCCCGCCTTCCCACCCAGCATCTCCCAGTCCTGCCCCAGTTTTCTTCAGCTTCACCCCCAGCCTCTCCGCATCATCCCTCCAGCATCCTCCTGCATTCCCCACAGAACCCCCCCAGCATTTTCCCAGAATCCCTCCCAGCATTCCTCAACTTCCCCCTCCCCAGTATCCCTGCATTATTCCTACAGCTTCCTCCCAGTATCCCCCCTTGGCACCCCTCAACTTCCCTCAGGCACCTTCCCAGAATCCCTCCCAGCCCCCCCTCATCATCCCCACCTTCCCCCCAGGTATTTCTCCATCCTCCCCAGTATCCCCCATCCTCTCCCTTGCACCCAACTTCTCCCCCAGTCTCCTTCCAGGCGCCTCTCCTCCTCCCTCTCACCATTCCCATCCTCCCTCCCAGTATCCCCCAACTCTCCCTGAGCACCCAACATCCCCCCAGCACCTTCCGAGAACCCCTCCCAGCACCCCCGGCATTCCCTCCTCCTCATCCTCCTCCTCATCCTCCTCCGTCCATCCCGGACTCCCAGGGAAGGGGCGGAGCTGGCGACGGGCGGCTCCCGCCGGGGCATCGTGGTGTCCACGCTGGCCGAGGCGCGCTTCTTCGCGGCCGGGGGCTTCGATGACATCCTGTACGCCTTCCCGGTGCCGCGCTGGCGCCTGGCCGAGTGCTCGGCGCTGGCCCAGCGCCTGCAGGAATTCCAGGTGCTCCTGGACAGCCCCCAGGGGCTGGAGATGCTGCTCCAGAACCCCCTTCCCAGCGGGAAGCGCTGGCTGGTCTGGCTCAAGCTGGACTGCGGGAATGGCCGGGGTAGGTGCGCCCCAGATCCCATCCCGGGGTGCAGGGAGGGGACAGCGTGTGCTGTCCCCAGGGGGGTTCATCCAGGGGCGGGGTGGGATGCTCTGAGTGCCCCCGGATCCAGCATCTCAACCAGGATGGGCCATTGAAGCCCCCTAAAATTATTAATCAAGGGTGCTCCTCGGGGAACGATGTTCTGTGTTCCTCCAAGCCACCAGATCCTCCATCCCAACCACGATGGAGCATCTAAAGCCTCCCCCACCCCAAATCGTTATTTAAGGATGCTCCATGGGAAGGAATCCCCATGTCCCTCCAAGCCCCCAGATCCACCATCAAAACCATGATGGATCATCTAAAGGCCCCCAAAATCGTTATTTAAGGATGGTCCACAGGGAGGGATCCCCGTGTCCCCCCACGCCCCCAGATCCACCATCCCAACCACGATGGAGCATCTCAGCCCCTCCAAAGCCATTTTTCCCAGCCACGCCTGGAAAACACGGCAGAAGCAGCCCCAAAGCCCCACCATGGCCCTTTCAAACCCCTCCCCAGCCCCATTCCCACATTCCCACCGCCAGGATGCTCCATGGGGGCGATGTCCCGGTGTCCCCTCACCCATCCCCCCAAACCCCCTGCCACGCTCGTGTCCCCTCCCCAGCCGGGATTCGTCCCACGGATCCCGAGGCGCTGGCCCTGGCTCGGGCCATCGCCCAGGGCTCCCCGGAGCTGGTGACACTGGTGGGGGTCTACGCCCACTGCGGGAACACCTACGGCTGTCGCGACATCCCGGCCATCCAGGCCATCGCCAGGGACACCACGGCCGCCGTGCTGGAATTCGTCACCTCGTGAGTGGCCGGGATGAGCGGGGTTGCGGGGATTTGGGGACAGGAAGGGGTCAAGGCGGCCGCTGTCCCCTTCCCAAAGCGCGGCTGGTGGCTGTAAATGCGAATCACCCCCATAAAGGGGCCCTCAAAGCCCCCCCGGGGGGCACCGGGGGGTGGTGGCGGCGCCGCTGGCCTTTGATGTGGCTGCGGTGGCGGGCTGTGACCTGGGGCATTGTCCCCTCCCTCCTCCCTGTCACCCTTTCATCCCGGCGGGGGTCCGCATCCTGCAGGGAATTGCGGCCGGATGGGTCCTGCTGGGAAAAGGAGCTGGAGCCTCCACCCTGCCCCCACCCCGGCCAGGGACAGGGATGTGCCCACCTGGGGACACATCCCGGGGGTCACCGGCCCGGCCCAGCCCGTGGTGCCACCGGCTTGTGGTGGGGAAACCCCAGATCCCACCCCCTCCCCAAAATCTGGGGGGGGCTCCCAGGCACATCTGGGGCTGGATCCGAGCACATCTGGGGGTCCAGAAATATCTGGGAGTGGTCCCAGGCACATCTGGAGGCGTCCTGACACATCGGGGGGGGGGGGGGGGGGGGGCATTTCTGGCACATCTGGGAGCGGCCTGGCACAGCTGAGGGGATCCCAGGCACATCTGGATGATCTCTGGCACAACTGGGGCCGTCCCAGGCACATCTGGTGGCACCCTCACGCATCTTGGGGAGGTCTCCAGCACATCTGGGGGTCCTCAGACACATCTGGGAGTGCTTTAAAACATCTGGAGGGGGGTGTCCAGCTCATATAGGTGGATCTCTGGCACATCTGGAGATGCTTGGGCACATCTGGAGGGTGCTCTGCCACATTTGGGGGGATCTGGAGGGACACCCACCAGCCCTGGGTCTTTGAGGGGGCTCTCGGGCACATCTGGCTGGCACCTGGGCACATCTGGATGTGTCCCCAGCACATCTTGAGTTCTCCCTGGCACACTGCGGGGAGGCTCTCCCACATCTGGATGGCTCCCTTGAGCGTTTGGGAGCCTCCCTGGCACATCTGGGGCACCCAGAGGTGCAGGACCCCGCCTCTGCTCTCGTTCCCGGTGGTGCCCGGGGGTGACGTCCCCCACCCTGATCACCCAGAGGGTGCCCCCCCGCGTGTCCCCAGGCTGCGGCAGGCGGGGATCCCGTGTCCCCAGGCCACCATCGGCTCCACCCCGTCCTGCAGCCACCCGGTGCCGGAGATGTCGCAGCTCACCGAGGTGCACCCGGGCAATTACCTCTTCTACGGTGAGCGGGACGGGGCCCCCCGGCCCGGGAGGGACCCCCACCCCCCCCCCGAGGGTGGGACACCGCCGGGCTGAGCCCTTGTCCCCCGCAGACCTGCAGCAGACCCAGCTGGGCTCGTGCCGGCCCGAGGAGGTGGCGATCCGTGTCCTCACCAGGGTCATCGGCCACTACCCCCACCGCGGGCAGCTGCTCGTGGACTGCGGCTGGGCCGCCCTGAGCCTGCACGGCCGCGACCAGGGACCCCCGGGCTGTGCCGCCATCGAGGGCCACCCCCAGCTCAGGTGACACCCGCGGGGGGCGCGAGGGCCCGGGGGGGGACAGGCGGGGAAGGGAGGTGACACCTGTGCCTCGTGTGCCCGCAGGCTGGTGGGGCTGACCCAGGAGCACGGGCAGGTGGAGGCCGTGGATGGGCAGCTGGATTTCGGGCAGTTCCCGCTGGGAAGCACCTTGGCGCTCATCCCGTTCCACGTGAGTGCCAGCCCCGCGTGTCCCCTCTGTGCCAGCCCCGCGTCACAGCTCGGTGTCCCCTCTGTCGCAGGCCTGTGCCACGGCCGCCATGCACCCCGTGTACTTCGTGCACGCTGCCGGCAAGGTGGTGGAGCTCTGGCGCCCCGTGCGCGGCTGGTAGAGAGGAGAGGGAGGAGATGCCGGGGGGATGCACCCGCACCCAGACCCTGCACCCACGCGGGCACCCGGCACCCACCCTGGGCCAAGGCTCTGCACCCACAACGGGACCCTGCACCCACTCCGAAAAAATTTTTCCTTTTTTTTTTTTTCCGAGTCGCTCTGTGCGCCCACGCTGGGGTCCCACACCCACATCAGAGTCCTGCACCCGCTCCCACACCCTGCACCCATTCTCACATTCTGCACCCATTCCCACACCCTGCACCCGCTCCTGCACCCGCTCCCACACCCTGCACCCATTCCCACATTCTGCACCCATTCCCACACCCTGCACACGCTCCTGCACCCGCTCCCACACCCTGCACCCGCTCCCACACCCTGCACCCATTCCCACCCTGCACCCACTCCAGGATGCTGCTCCCACACCGGGGCTCAATAAAGCTGCTTCTCCCGCTTCCAGCCACTTATTCCCCCGGGGAAGAGCCGCGGGAGGTGGAGGGAGGGGGGTGACACCGTCCCGTCGGTGCCCTCGATCCCAGCCCGGAGCGGTCCGGTCCGATTTGGGCCCGTCCCGATGGGCGGGACTCGAACCCGCGACCCCCGGGTCTACGAGGGGCAGGGCTCCACGCCTGACCACGCCCCCAAGCCGCGCGCAGCCAATGGGAGCGCGCCCCGCCCGGCCCTGCCCGGGGGAGCCACGCCCAGCCCGGCCCGGCCCAGGCGCGAGGGGCGGCGAGGGGAGCCGAGCGCGGCCGAACGGAGCCGAACGGGGCCGAACCGGGACCCAGCGGAGCCGAACGGGGCCGAACCGGGACCCAGCGGAGCCGAACGGGGCCGAACGGAGCCGAACCGGGACCCAGCGGAGCCGAACGGGGCCGAACGGAGCCGAACGGGGCCGAACCGGGACCCAGCGGAGCCGAACGGGGCCGAACCGGGACCCAGCGCGGCCGAACGGGGCCGAACCGGGACCCAGCGGAGCCGAACCGGGACCCAGCGGAGCCGAACCGGGACCCAGCGCGGCCGAACGGGGCCGAACCGGGACCCAGCGGAGCCGAACGGGGCCGAACCGGGACCCAGCGCGGCCGAACGGGGCCGAACCGGGACCCAGCGGAGCCGAACCGGGACCCAGTGCGGCTGAACGGAGCCGAACCGGGACCCAGCGGGGCCGAACGGAGCCGAACCGGGACCGAACGGAGCCGAGCCAGGACCCAGCGGAGCCGAGCCGGGACCGAACGGAGCCCAGCCGGGACTCAGCAGAGCCGAACCGGGACCGAACGGAGCCCAGCCGGGACTCAGCAGAGCCGAGCGGAGCCGAACCGGGACCGAGCGGTGCCGAACGAGACAGCGCAGGGACGGAGCGGGGCCGAACCGAGGCCGGACGGGACCGAAGCGGTTCGGAGCGGCTCGGAGCAGTTCGGCGCCGCTCGGCCTCGGTTCGGCCCGGCCCGGAGCGGGGTCCCGGGCCGGTGCCGGCGATGCGGCCGCTCCCGGTGCCGCTGCTGCTGCTGCTGCTGAGCCCGGTGCGGGCGGGACGGGACCGGGACCGGGACCGGGACCGGGAGGGGAGCGGGACCGGGACCGGGACTGGGACTGGGAGGGGAGCGGGACCGGGACCGGGACGGGACCGGGACGGGACCGGACTGGGACGGGCCGGGTCTCCCGCTGCCCCCGGGGGCGCTCCGGGTCACTTCGCTCCGTGGCTTTTGTTGAAGTTTTTTGGGTCTGGTTCGGTTAAGTTTGGGTCATTTCGGGTCAGTTCCTTTTCTTTCCTTTTATTCCACTTTCCTCCATTTTTTTCTCTTTATTTTCTTTTATTTTCCCGGTTTATTGTCTTTTTATTTTCCTTCTTTTATTTTTATCGTCCTTTTTCTTTTTTTCTTATTTTATTTCTATTTTCCTCTCTTATTTCATTCTCCTCTTTTGAATCTCACTCTATTTTCCTCTTTTATTTTTTTAAATTTTCCTTTTTAATTCTGTTTAATTACCCCTGGTTTATTTCATCTTATCCTATTTTCCTTTCTTTTCCTTTCTTTTCCTTTCTTTTCCTTTCTTTTCCTTTCTTTTCCTTTCTTTTCCTTTCTTTTCCTTTCTTTTCCTTTCTTTTCCTTTCTTTTCCTTTCTTTTCTTTTCCTTTCATTTTCCCTTATTTTCCTTTCTTTTCCCTTATTTTCCTGTATTAGTTTCCTTTCTTTTCCCTTATTTTCCTGTATTATTTTCCTTTCTTTTCCCTTATTTTCCTGTATTAGTTTCCTTTCTTTTCCCTTATTTTCCTGTATTATTTTCCTTTCTTTTCCCTTATTTTCCTGTATTATTTTCCTTTCTTTTCCTTATTTTCCTTTATTATTTTCCTTTCTTTTCCTGTATTAGTTTCCTTTCTTTTCCCTTATTTTCCTGTATTATTTTCCTTTCTTTTCCCTTATTTTCCTGTATTAGTTTCCTTTCTTTTCCTTTATTTTCCTGTATTAGTTTCCTTTCTTTTCCTTTCTTATTTTCCTTTATTTTCCTTTCCTATTTTCCCTTATTTTCCTGTATTACTTTCCTTTCTTTTCCCTTATTTTCCTGTATTATTTTCCTTTCTTTTCCCTTATTTTCCTGTATTACTTTCCTTTACTTCCCGTTCTTTCCCTTCCTTCCATTTTCATTTAGTTCAGCTTTTCCCCTCCCTCCTCTTCCTTTTATTTCGCTGATTTCCTTTCACTCCTCTCCATTTCAACGCCTTTTATCTCGTTTTTATTTACTGTTTATTTCCTTTCCTTTCTACTCTTTCCCTCGGATCCCCCGCTTTTGTTTCTCTCCCCTTCTCATGATTTGTTTTTGCCGCTCCTCCATCCCCCACCCCCCGCCCCGAACCCCCCTTTTCCATGGCTCTGGGGTTGGGGGGGGTCCCCGTGGGAATTCGCGGGTGGAGGGGAAACTGAGGCAGGACCCCGCTGTGCCCGCAGGTGCCGGGGCGGGGCGGGGGGTGCCCCCCGTGTCCCCGCGGTGTCCCCGAGCCCTGCGACAGCCGCTGCCCGCCCTGCGCCCGCAGTGAGTACCCCAGAAACCACCCCGAACCCAGAAACGCCCCCCCCCAAAACGACCCCAAAAACCCCAAAACGCCCCAAACCCGCAGCGCCGAGCCCCGCGGAGGAGGAGCCGGAGGAGCCGTGCCCGCCCTGCCCGCCCTGCAGCCGTGAGTGGCACCGAGGGGGGCTGGGCCCCCTTGTGTGCCTCGGTTTCCCTTTCGTGCCTCAGTTTCCCCATGTTGCTCCCTAATGTTGCCTTTTCGCGCCTCAGTTTCCCTTTCGTGACTCGGTTTCCCCATGTCATTCCTTAATTCCCCCATGTTATGCCTCTATTTTCCCTCACTGGGCCTCAGTTTCCCCTTTTCGTGCCTCAGTTTCCCCTTTTCGTGCCTCAGTTTCCCTTTTGTGCTTCAGTTTCCCTTTCATGCCTCAGTTTCCCCATGTTGCTCCCTAGTTTCCCCTTTTTGTGCCTCAGTTTCCCTATGTTGCTCCTCAATTTCCCCTTTTTATACCTCCGTTTCCCTTTTGTGCCTCAGTTTCTCCTTGAGGTTCCTTATTTTCCTCTTTTTTTGTGCCTCAGTTTCCCCTTGAGGTTCCTTATTTTTCCTCTTTTTTTTGTGCCTCAGTTTCCCCTTGTGGTTCCCTAATTTCCCTGTATTGCGCCTCAGTTTTCCCTCATTGTGCCTCAGTTTCCCAGCTTGCCTCAGTTTCCCCATGTTGCTTGTAATTTCCCCTTCTCCTGCCTCAGTTCCCCCTCGTCGTGCCTCTCCTTCCTCATGTCATTCCTTAATTTCCTCACATTGTCCACAATTTCCTCCCTTTGTGCCTCAGTTTCCTCTTGTCCTGCCTCAGTTTCCCCTTTTTGTGTCTCAGTTTCCCATCCTGCTTCATTTTCCTTACATTGTGCCTCAGTTTCCCCACATAGTTCCCTAATTTCCTCTCGTCCTGCCTCCGTTTCCCCTTTTGTGCCTCAGTTTCCCCAGTCGCCCTTCAATATCCCCATGTCCTACTTTTGTTCCCTCGTGTCGTGCCTCAGTTTCCCTTTTTTTAGCCTCATTCCCCCTTTTTGTGCCTCAGCTTCCCTTTTTTTACCTCATTCCCTCTTTTTGTGCCTGTTTCCTATTTTTTACTTCATTCCCTCTTTTTCTGCCTCAGTTTCCCCCATTTTACCTCATTCCCTTGTGCCTCAGTTTCCCACATTTTATCCCATTCCTTTTTGTGTCTCCGTTCCCCCTTTTTGTGCCTCAGTTTCCCCTTTGTTCCCCTCATTCCCCCTTTTCGTGCCTCAGTTTCCCCTTTGTTCCCCTCATTCCCCCTTTTCGTGCCTCAGTTTCCCCTTTGTTCCCCTCATTCCCCCTTTTCATGCCTCAGTTTCCCCTTTGTTCCCCTCATTCCCCCTTTTCGTGTCTCAGTTTCCCTTTTCCACCTCATCCCTTTTCTGTGCCTCAGTTTCCCCTTTGTTCCCCTCATTCCCCCTTTTCGTGCCTCAGTTTCCCTTTTCCACCTCATCCCTTTTCTGTGCCTCAGTTTCCCCTTTGTTCCCCTCATTCCCCCTTTTCGTGCCTCAGTTTCCCCTTTGTTCCCCTCATTACCCCTTTTCGTGCCTCAGTTTCCCCTTTGTTCCCCTCATTCCCCCTTTCGGTGCTTCAGTTTCCCTTTTCCACCTCATCCCTTTTCTGTGCCTCAGTTTCCCCTTTGTTCCCCTCATTCCCCCTTTCGGTGCCTCAGTTTCCCTTTTCCACCTCATCCCTTTTCTGTGCCTCAGTTTCCCCTTTGTTCCCCTCATTCCCCCTTTTCGTGCCTCAGTTTCCCTTTTCCACCTCATCCCTTTTCTGTGCCTCAGTTTCCCCTTTGTTCCCCTCATTCCCCCTTTCGGTGCCTCAGTTTCCCTTTTCCACCTCATCCCTTTTCTGTGCCTCAGTTTCCCCTTTGTTCCCCTCATTCCCCCTTTTCGTGCCTCAGTTTCCCTTTTCCACCTCATCCCTTTTCTGTGCCTCAGTTTCCCCTTTGTTCCCCTCATTCCCCCTTTCGGTGCCTCAGTTTCCCTTTTCCACCTCATCCCTTTTCTGTGCCTCAGTTTCCCCTTTCGTCCCTCATCCCCCCTCGCCGTGCCTCAGTTTCCCGCCGTGTCCCTCAGGCGGTGACCGGGGAGCTGTCCCCAAACCCGGGGCGGGGTGTTCCCCCCCCACCGCCCCTCTCCACAGGGGAAACTGAGGCACGGCCGGCAATGTCCTCATTCCCTTCCCCTTTTCCGGGGCTCCCGCAGACGAGGCCGCGGCGCCGCTCCCTGAGGGCACCCGGCCGGCGCCGGGGGCGCCCCCCGAGCCCCCCGGGGACATCATCCCCCTGTACTGCGCCCTCCTGGCCGGCCTCGTCGTGGGGCTCGTGGCCTACGTGGCCTTCAAGTGGTGAGTGGGGGGCGCCGGCGGCCGCGCGGGGCTCGGGGACCCGCGGCGTCCCCCGGTGACCGCGGTGTCCCCGCAGCTGGGACACCTGCCGGAGGAAGCGGCAGCTGGACAAGGCGCGGGACGCGGGGGACGCCGCGGGGCCGGCCGCGGACGCGGAGAAGCTGCGGGGGGACGGCGGCGTCAGCCCCGACAGCGGCGGCCCCGAGCCGCCTCAGCCCCGTGAGCGCCCCGGGCCCGCGGGGGGTGGGGACAGCCGGACCCGGGGGGTGTGGGGACACCCAGATCTGGGGGGGTTTGGGGACAGCCAGATCTGGGGGGGTTTAGGGACAACCGGAGCCGGGGGGTGTGGGGACAGCCGGACCCGGGGGGTGTGGGGACAGCCAGATCTGGGGGGGTTTAGGGACAACCGGAGCCGGGGGGTGTGGGGACAGCCGGACCCGGGGGGTGTGGGGACAGCCAGATCTGGGGGGGTTTAGGGACAACCGGAGCCGGGGGGTGTGGGGACAGCCAGATCTGGGGGGTGTGGGGACAGCCGGCCCCGAGAGGGTTTGGGGACACCCAGATCTGGGGGGGTTTGGGGACAGCCGGACCCGGGGGGTGTGGGGACAGCCAGATCTGGGGGGTGTGGGGACAGCCAGATCTGGGGGGTGTGGGGACAGCCAGATCTGGGGGGGTTTAGGGACAACCAGATCTTGGGGGGTGTGGGGACAGCCGGACCCGGGGGGTTTGGGGACAACCGGACCCGGGGGGTTTGGGGACAGCCGGACCCGGGGGGTTTGGGGACAGCCAGATCTGGGGGGTGTGGGGACAGCTGGACCCGGGGGGTGTGGGGACAGCCAGATCTGGGGGGTGTGGGGACAGCCAGATCTGGGGGGGTTTAGGGACAACCGGACCCGGGGGGTGTGGGGACAGCCAGATCTGGGGGGATTTGGGGAGAGCCAGATCTGGGGGGGTTTGGGGACAGCCGGATCTGGGGGGTGTGGGGACAACCAGATCTGGGGGGTGTGGGGACAGCCGGACCCGGGGGGTTTGGGGACACCCAGATCTGGGGGGCTCTGGGGACAGCCGGATCTGGGGGGATTTGGGGACACCCGGCCCAGGGAGGATTTGGGGACACCCAGATCTGGGGGGATTTGGGGACAGCCGGCCCAGGGAGGATTTGGGGACACCCAGATCTGGGGGGATTTGGGGACACCCAGATCTGGGGGGATTTGGGGACAGCCGGCCCTGGGGGGATTTGGGGACACCCAGATCTGGGGGGATTTGGGCACACCCAGATCTGGGGGGATTTGGGGACACCCAGATCTGGGGGGATTTGGGGACAGCCGGCCCTGGGGAACTGGGGGGGACATCCGCGGGTGTGGGGACAGCCACATCTTGGGGGATGTGGGGGAGATCCGGGCATTTGGGGACACCCAGGCCTGGGGGAGTTTGGGGACACCCAGCCCTGGGAAGGGTCAGGGTTTGGGGGCAATTGAGAATTTTGGGGGGGTGGGATGGGATCACCGAGCACCCGGAAGGGGTTGGGAAGCCCCTAAATGGGATTAGGGAGCACTTGGATGGGGTCGGGGGTCCCCTACACCTCCCGGGGCGGGGTCGGGAGCCGCCCCCACCCTCGGTCCGTCTGTCCCGGGGTGGAATTGCGGGCTGCTGACCCCGTCCCTCCCCGCAGCGCCCCACGAGGGTCCCTCGCTGCTCCCGGTGTCCCCGCGGCGCCCGGAGGAGCCGGGAGAGCTGGAGCGGCTCCTGGAGCTGGGAGCGCCCGGCAGCGACCGGCGCGGCCCCGGCCCCGCGGTGGCACCGGGGGACGTCACCTCCGCCGTGTGACACCCCCGGGGACACCGGGGCCGCGCCGCTGGCTGCCCCCGGCGGTGCTCCCGCTTCCCGATGGATTCCTGGGGGATTTTTTTACGTGGGTTTTGTACTTTTCTAGGGATTCTGGGGGGTGGGGCGGGGACCTTTGGTGGCTGGTGCCTGGCTGGGGGCATTAAACGTGTCACTGGGTGCCACCAGGGTTTGTGTCCTCAGGTGTCTGTGTGTCCGTGCGTGTTCCCGGGATGTGTCCCCTCAGGGGTTCCGGGTGTCACCAGGTGCCTGCTTGTCCCCAGTGTGTCCCCATGTGTCCCTGGGATGTGTCCCTTCAGGTGTCCAAGTATTCCCAGGTGTCCGTTCCGGTGTCCGTTTGTCCCCAGAATGTGTTCCCTTGGCTGTCCCCAGTGCCCATGGGATGTGTCCCTTCAGGTGTCCCTTTGTCCCTGGAATGCGTCCCCTCGGGTGTCCCACGTGTCCCCAGCTGTCCGTGAGTCCCCTTGGGTGTCTGTGTGTCGCCAGGGTTTGTGTCCTCGGGTGTTTGTGTGTCCCTAGGATGTGTCCCCAGGATGTGTCCCTGCATCCCTGTGATGTGACCGCTCAGGTGTCTGGGCTGGGTGTCCCCAGGTGTCCCTGATCTCCCCAGGGAGGATGGGACCCCTCAGGTGTCCATGTGTCCCTGGGATTTGTGTCCTTGGGCATCCACGTGTGTCACCAGGACACATCCTGGGGTGTCCTCGTGTCCCACACCCATCCCAGACCGACCCCAGGCCTGGGTGGCCCTAGAAGGAGGAGGGGACACCCAAAAGACCCCAAGGCACGTGGCACTGGGAACAGAAAAAGCCATTTTTAACCCCAAAATGCTGCCAGGTCACCCCAAACTTCCCTTCCCAGGGGGTCCAGATTCCCGGGAACGCTGAGGGTGACAGGAGGTCCCCAGGAGAGAGGGGACATCCCAATCCAGGTCCCCCTTGTGGCCCTGCCCGGTGTCGATTTTTTTTTTTCTTTTGATTTTTATTTTTTTCTCTTTTTTTGCTCTTTTTTTTTTTTACATAAAAAGTTCCGTAAAAATTGGATAAAGTAAAATGCTCGAAGCAGTAAAATCAATCTTATCAACATGGCCAGAAATCCGCAGTATTTACAGGGAGACGGAGGAAACCTCGCAGAACCAAAAGAAAAAAACCAAGGAAACAACACAAAAAAAAAAAAAAAAAAAAAAAAAAAAAAAATCCAGGAATAACCCCCGAAGTCTCCTGCCAAACGTTCCCGTGGGATCGGCACGTTTGGGGCTGAAAGCAACGGGAAAAAAAGCAAATTATTATCAATATATTCACATATACGTTAAAATATAATACAGAGCTTGGGAGCAGCGCCGGGAGAGCCGGGCTTGGGAAAGCCTGGATCAGCAAAAGCAGGCTTGGGAAAGCCCGGCTCATCCTCCTCAGCGATGGGAACCAAGTTTGTTTTCCTTAAAAAACCAAAAATCCATCGTCATAATAATAATAATAATAATAATAATTAATAATAAATTCACAGGTTGCTGGCTCGGGAGGGCGAATCCCAGTGGGAATCGGGGCTCCCGCGGGCCGGGGGTTATTCCAGGGGCTATTCCAGCTCCGTGTCCTCTTTGGGCTTGTAGAGGATCCCGAATTTCTGCATGTACTTCTTGATGTACTCCTTGGTTTTGTGTTTGACGTTCTCGTTGCACTCCAGGTCCTCGGGGTTCTTGCAGTACTTGAGCTCCTTGTTCATCACTCCGTGGGTCAGCTGTGGGAATGCCACGGGAATGCCTCGGCCACTCCCGGAATTCCCACCAAGCCCAGGCCTGGGCACCCCCCGGCTACTGTGCTCCTGCTTCCCAAATATTCCCTGAGCCACTGTCATATTATTCCCCAAATATTCCCTAATTTTTCCTGAAATATTTGGTATTGTTCCCTCAATATCTGCTGTTATTTTCCAAACATTCCCCAAGCTATTTTCCTATTATTCCCCAAATATTCCCTCTTATTTCCAGGTACTGCCCAAGCTATTGTTATATTATTCTCCAAATATTCCCCAAACATTTCCCAAATGTTCCCCAAACATTCCCAAATATTCCTCAAATAATCCCTAAATATTCCCGAAATATTTGGTAGCATTCCCCAAATATCTGCTGTATTTTCCAAACATTCCCCAAGCTATTTTCCTATTATTCCCCAAATATTCCCTCTTATTTCCAGGTACTGCCCAAGCTGTTGCTGTATTATCCCCAAACATTCCCCAAATATTCCTCAAATATTTCCCAAATATTCCCTAAATATTCCTGAAATATTTCACAGTGTTCCCCAAATATCTGCTATATTTTCCAAACATTCCCCAAGCTGTTTTCCTATAATTTCCCAAATATTCCCTGAGCTGCTGCCATATTATCGCCCAAATCTTTCCTGTTATTTCCCAAGTATTCCCCAAATATTCCCTAAATATTTACTATTGTTCTCCCAATATCTGCTGTTCTTTCCCAAACATTCCCAAGCTATTTTGCTATTCTTACCCAAATATTTCCTATTACTTCCCAAATTATTTTTCTATTACTTCCCAAATATTCCCCAAATAATTCCTAACATTCACTTTGCTATTATTTCCCATATATTCCCTGAACATTTGCTATTGTTGTGCCAATATTTGCAATTATTTCCTATTATACTTCCTATTATTCCCAAATATTCCCTAAATTATTCTCCTATTATTGCCCAGATATTCCCTAAATATTCCCTGTTTTTCCCCAAATATTCCCTGTGCTGCTGTCATATTATTGCCCAAACCTTTCCTGTTATTCCCCAACTATTGCCCAAATATTCCCTAAATATTTCCTACTGTTCTCCCAGTATCCCCCCACCATTTCTCCTTCCCTTCCCTCAACCTCCAAGGAGCTGGAGGCAGCTGGAATGACACAATCCCATTTCCTGGGGCCATCCCTTGGTCCCCACGTCCCCATATCCCATTGTCCCTGTACTTCCCATGTCCTCATGTCCCACATCCCTGTGTCCCTATAGCCACCATATCCCTGTGTCCCCAAATCCCTGTGTCCTGTACTTCCCATGTCCTTGTGTCCCTATGCTCCTGCACCGTGTTCCCATGTCCCACATCCCCATGTCCCTGTGTCCCCATGTCCCTTTATCCCTGTGTCCCCATGTTCCTGTACCCTTCCCGTGTTCCCATGTCCCACACCCCCCTCATCCCAGTAATCCCAAATTCCCATACCCCTCATGTTCCTGTGTCCCCACATCCCTCTATCCTCCGTGTCCCTGTGTCCCTCTCCCCCATGTCCCTGTAACACCCATGTCCCCACTTCCCACATTCCAGTGAACCTGCATGCTCCATGTCCCCAAGTCCCATGTCCCTGTGTCCTCATGTTTCAGCATCCCCGTGTCCCCATGTCCCTATGCTCCCATGTCCCACATCCCTATGTCCCCGTACCCACCGTCCCTGTCCCCACATTCCTGTGTCCCTGTGTCCCCATGTTCCTGTATCCGTGCTCCAATGTCCCACATCCCCACGTCCCTGTACCCTCCGTGTCTCCACATCCTTTGTCCCCATGTCCTGTGTGTGACCATGTCCCTGTGTCTCTGTATCCATGTCACCATGTTCCCATACCCCTCGTGTTCCCATGTCCTTGTATCCCATGTCCCCATACCCTCCACGTCCCCACGTTCCTGCATCCATGTGTCCCTGTACACGCCGTGTTGTCCCATCCCCATGTCCCCATGTCCCTGTATCCTCCTTTTCCCCCCACATTCCCACCTTGCGTGCCAGGTGTTTGAAGTCCTCGGTGGTGGTGATCCGGCCCACCTTGCAGTCGGGCTTCCGGTAGGGATTCAGGCACTGCACGATGAACTGGGACATCTGCGGGACACAGCGCTGGATCCGGCTCCCTGCTGCCACCACCCCATCCCCATCCCCATCCCCATTCCCATCCCCATTCCCATCCCCGGGCTGGGATCCCTCACCTCTTTCCTGAACACCTCCTTGCTCTTCTTGGCCAGCTCGCTGGATGTGTCGGCTTCCGCCGTCTTGGGCTTCTTGGAAGACTGGAGAGGGGAACACAGGGATGGCAACGCTTCCCTGATTCCGCCTTGGGGACAGCGCTCCTGCCCCACAGCCGGGTGGGCAGCACAGTTTCCAGTCCATTCCCAGGGACATTCCCAGCCCATTCCCAGCCCAACACCAGCACACTCCCCAGTCCAATCCAGATCTCCCAGCCTGATCCCAATGAGCTTCTCAGCCCAATTCTGAGGAGCTTCCAGGCCCCTTCCAGCGCTCTCCTCAGCCCATTCCCAACACTGTTCCCAGCCCAAGGCCAGCACATTGCCCAGTCTGATCCAGGTACAATTCCCAGACAAATGCCAGCATGCTCCCACCCCAAACCAGGGACTTCCCAGCCTGGTCCCATGAACTTCCCTGCCCTCTCCTGCTGCTCTTCCCAGCCTTATCCCAGCAAACTTCCCCGTTCAGCCCTGGTGCATTCCCCAGTTCAATCCTGCTGAACTTTCAGGTAAGCTTCCCAATTCATCCCAGTGAAATTCCCAGCACAATCCCAGCCCGATCCAGGCACACTTCCCAGCTCATTCCTGGTGAGCTCCCAGCCCAGTCCCGGCACGCTCCACACCCCAAAGCAGGCATTTCCCAGCCCAATCCCAGTGAACTCCCCAGCCCGATGCCGGCACGCTCCTCGCCCCAGTCCAGGCACAATTCCCAGCCTGATCCCAGCACAGTCCCAGCCCAGTCCCAGCATTTCCCAGCCTTGCTCCTGGCACTCCCCAGCTCAGTCCCAACACATTTCCCAGCCCAATCCTGGCACAATTCCCAGCACACTCCTAGGCTGGGAGGCACAGGGACCACTCCTTGCTCTTGCTTTCTTTGGAAAAAAAGCTGGGAAAAGAGCAGGAGTGGGTCCTGGGGAAGTCAGGCAGGTCCATAGTGGGAGTAAGTTCTGTGGAGGTGGATTTTCCTTCAGAAATTCCCTGGGAGGGCTGGGCCCCCCCACAAGCATTCACACAGATTATCTTTAGCTACAGTCAAGATAAAGGGAATTTTCTAGGAATTTCTGGCTGCTTCCCTGAGTACTGATCCCTGATTTACTAACGGAGTAGAATCCAGCCCAGCTGCATCCCGGAGCCCATCCCTTCCCACTGCATCCGCACCCACCTCCCACACGCTCCCATCCCAAGCTCTGCGATCTCCTTGGAGCCTAAGAAGGGAAAAGCAGCATCCCTGCACCAGCACCATTTTCTGGGAGAGGTCTGGGATCCAGGTCATCCCAGATTGTAAGGACAGGAAGAGCAAAAGGATTTATTAAAGGTTTGGAAAGCTGGGGAAGGTTTCCCTTCTCCTTCTGCTCTTTGATGATGTCCTAATATTTCTTTTAATTTAAAAAATCCCACTTTTTACAAGTATTTAACACTGAAAAAAAGCAGGGAAAAAAATTCCTTTCAATCCCTAAAAATGTGCTTGGCTGTAGGGCAGAGCTGCAAAATCCCAGGAGCAAAGGGACAGGGTGTAAATCAGCCGTGCCAGGGAGGTTTTATGGCCGAGGCTTGGCCGGAGCAGGGACATCAAAGCTCCTGCTCCAGCCCCAGGCTCGGCTGCCACTTCAAAAGGCCGGGAATGGGGAGCAGATGGCTCCGGCAGCAAGCCTGCAGTGCTCCATCAGCAAAGTCATTCCCAAAACCCTCGTCAGTCCTGAGCCCTTCCCAAACCCCTCGTCATTCCCGAACCCCTCATCATTCCCGAGCCCTTCCCAAACCCCTCGTTATTCCCAAATCCCTTCCAAACCCTTCCCAAACCCGTCATTCCTCAGCCCCCCGTCATTCCCAAACCCCTTCCCAAACCCCTCGTCATTCCCAAACCCTTAGTGGTTCTCAAACTCTTTGTCATTCCCAAACCCTTCTACTGCCCCAAATCCTTCTCCACTCCCAGATCCTTCTTCATCTCCAATTCTTTCCCCACCAAATCCTTCTCCACCCCCAAATTCCTTCTCCATCACCAATCCCTCCTCCATCATGAAATCCTTCCCCACCCCCAAAATCCTTCTCCATCACCAAACCTTTTTCCATCACAAATCCTTCTCCACCCCCAAACCCTTCTCCATGATGAATCCTTTCTCCATCAGCAATCCCTTCTTCACCATCAAATCCTTCTCTACCAAACCCTTCTCCATCCCCAAACCTTTCTCCACCAATCCCTTCTCCACCCCAAAATCCTTCTCTTCCACCCAATCCTTCTCTACCAATCCCTTCTCCATCCCCAAATCCTTCCCCATCCAACCCCTCTCCACGTGGGATGAGGGCAAAAATCGGTGTCAAAATTGGCAGGGAAAGATGAGGAGGAGAAATGAAAACTGTTTCCAAGCTCCTCCTTGTGCCAAGGTGCCAATTCCTCCTCGGAGAATTCTTCCTAATTTTAGGCTAACATCCCATTTTAAACTTATTTTAATATCATAACTTCCATATCAAGGCCTTCCTCCCTCACCCCTCCAAAGTGAAATCCCATAATCCAAAAGCTGCCAGGAAAACTAACACAGGAAAATCCCCAGAATGGTGCTGTCCCTATTTCCAGCCTCTGGAGGAGATGGGAATGGAGAAGCCACAAAGATGAGGGGAAAAC
This sequence comes from Anomalospiza imberbis, assembly GCF_031753505.1. Lineage (NCBI taxonomy): Eukaryota > Metazoa > Chordata > Aves > Passeriformes > Viduidae > Anomalospiza > Anomalospiza imberbis. Next base: position 151,160,296 of record NC_089681.1, read on the forward strand.
CAGCCTGGGAGGGGATCAAGAAGCCAAACGTTTGGGAGAACCTGGGATTCTCTTTTCCAGCAGCTGGGATCTGCTCCACTGACACCAACCTTTCCATGGAGAACCAATGGGCAGAGACAAACTCATCCCAAATCCAAACTTTTTCCATCTAAAAGGATGCAAAACCTTCAGCATCCAGCCCGGTGTCCCTGCCAGCCTTCCTGCTGGGCTACTCCCTCAGGGAAGCCATTTTCCAAGGGAAAAACAGGATTTCAAGTGTGCTTTAAAGGGAATAGTGATCCTGGCTTCACACTCCTCTTGTGCCTTTCCATCAAAATCCTCCCCCATGGCCCGGGAACAGCAGCAGCAGCTGTCGGACGCGGTGCCGGTGGGTTTAATCCCTCCTGCCTGGGTTTAATCCATCTGGGAAAGGTGTGGAGTGGGGTGGGAAGGAGGGTAAAAAATCCAAGGAATGTAGTTGTAATTTCAGGGTGGAAGCGTTGGAGGCAGGAGCTGTGACCATGGGAATTCAGTGCCAGGAAAAACCCGACCTTCCGGCCATCCTGGCTCAGAAGAAAAGGAATTAAAGCTCTGGAGTGAGTAGGAACCACCTCAGCCTGAGGTCAGCCACAGCCATGGCTCATTCAGGAATGAAGGATTCAGGGATTTTGGGTTTGGAGCGAGCAACAAAACCTGGAAGGAGCAGCCTGTTTGTGTCCGGCCTGAGGTGAAGCCCTTGGTTGGTCACCTCGGCCCTTGGCTCCTCTTTATCCCAATTAATGGGATAAAAGCCCACATTCATGGAAGCACCTTTCCCTGCTGCTCCCTCTGCTGTGCAGGCAGCACTGAGACCCTCAGAATTCCATAGGAAAACAACTCCCAAGCTGGAAAGCACCAGCACAGATTGATTTCCCTGCTCAGAAGAGCCCAACCTTCTCAGCACTTCGTTCCCACCCCAGGGATGTTCCCAAACATCTCCAAGCTGCTCTCCACCACTGCTGAACTTCAGCTCAGCCCTCCACAGGGATGCATTTCCCAGCTACTGCAGCTTCAAATCTCCCTTTGGAGCCTCAAATTAACATTTTCTTGCTCAATCCCAATATCCTTCAACAATATTTGCAACCCCAAGATCCCAGAATATCAGGGAATGTCATGGGATACATGTGACACTGATCCAGGGATAAAAATCCTTGAAAAGGCTTCCCTGGATTCCTCTGTGGAAGCAACAGTTCCCCTTGGCTGAGCGGGGAGTGCCAGCTCTGAGCTCATTTTCCAATTAACTTTTTTCCAGGGAGATAAATATTTGTCCATAATTTTGTCAGCGTGAACTCGCCAGGACTCCTGGCTGGAGCACTCGGAGGTGTTCTGGGAGTGGGATTAACCCTTGGGATCCTGGCAGCACATGGAAAGGCAACAGCAGCCACGTGGGATGTTCCTGGGTGCTGCAGGATGGACAACACCTCCAGGAAAATCCCAGGAATGTGGGAGCACCGGAGCAGCAGAATTGGTTCCTCTTTCCATGGATTTTCTCCAACTTTTTAAGGAATCATAAAAGTATGGGAAAGGCTCCTGAGCTACACCCTTAGTTTGTCCTTTTTCAGTGTTACTCCCCCTCATTCCCACTTTTCTGGCCAGCTCCACACAGAGGCTGGAATCCAGGGCAGAACTTCAGGGAAATCCAGTGCCCACTCGAGCTGTGGCTGGAACAGCCGAGCCCTGAGTGTGGCCAATGGAGCCACTCCAAAGGATCCGGGGTCACTTCTGTCCCCCTGCCACCTCCCAGCTCCACACTTGACCTCCCATCCCGTGGTCTATCCCAAAAGATTTGTCTTCCTCACCTTCATGGGGTTCTCGTCGTACGTGGGGGTCCCGAGGTCCATCTCGGCCTCGTGCTCCAGGCTGGCGTCGTCGCCGGGGCTGTCCCAGGTTGGAGGATCCCACTGGGTTTGTCTGGAGGAAGGAAAACACACCATTGTCACCTCCTTAGAGGAACTGGAACCTGCTCATGCATTATCCCATCAACTGGGACATCCAGATTCCACCAGCCATCAGAATTCCTGGCACATGGAATTCACAACCTTGCTCTTAATGTGAAGGTTTCCAAGTTGGAGAAGGTTAAAACCAAGCAGGGAGAACGGAAGAAAGGGAATCTGCACCATTTTCTACCATGGTGACACAGTGGGATCAAGAGTGTTCATCACCAGGATGGAATTCCCAGCATGGAAAGGTGGGAACATCCCAGCAAAGAGCCCAGGGAAGGTTCAGCATCCACCAAGGCTCCCTGGAGTCTCCTCATCTCATCCCGAGACTTCCAAACAACACAATTCACTAATTCCTGCTCCACTGGTTTGAACTGCAGGTGTTTGAAGGTCTCCTGCTCTGCTGTGTACCACGGAGCAGGGAGGAATCCAAGAGGGAGATGGAAAAGATTTATGGATGCAGGGAAATGTGTTCCAGGAGCAAGAACTGACAGCAGGAAACTGATATGGAAGAAAATATTCCTGCTTATCCCTTCAGAGGTGGATCCTCATCCACACCTCCCATGGAGTTGGAAATTTTTAAGAAGTCCTTTTTAGAAACTTAAAATCCATTTTAATTCCAGGTAAATTCATAGGGATTGAGCCAAAACCTGGTTCTTTCCAAAACTGATGGGAAAGGTGCAGGAAAAACATTGGGAAAACCACGTCTCTTCCCTTGGACGTGGGAGCTGGGCTCTTCTCCCAAAAAACAAGCAACAGGACAAGAGGGAACGGCCTCAAGTTGTGCCAGGGGATGTTCAGGTTGGATATTGGGAAAACTCCTTCATGGAAAGGGGTGTCCCTGGACAGGGGTGGATTGCCCATCCCAGAGAGACCTCCAAGCCCTGTGGATGTGGCACTTGGGGACAGGGGTCAGCGATGTCCACACCCACCTGGTGACCACGTGGTAGTAGTAGATCTTTCCCTCAGGATCCCGGGCCGTTTTCCAGTTGGGAGGGAGGACGATGGTTTTGGGTTTGGGAGGGGAAGGCGGAGGCAGATCCAGGAGGTTGTTGGTGACCACCAGCTCTGGCTGCAAACAGCACGGAAGAGATGAAGAGAAAGTTGTGAGGGCTCACGAAAGGTGCCCTGGCAGCTCTTTATCCCAGGGGAAAACCCTCCCCATCCCTTCGGATCCTCACCTGCTGGATGGGCTGGGGCTGTCCGGCCGCCACGATGGTGGTGACAGCCGTGGGGGGCTGCACGATGACTCCCTGCGGATGAGCCGTGTAGATCTGCTGGCCCTGGATGTACTGGAGACCTGGCTGGGCGTAGCTCTGGAACAGGGAACCACACTCAGCTGCTGTTCCCAAAAAAACCTTCGCTGCAGGAGCGCAGCTTCCACCAGACCAGGCTGCTCCAAGCCCCATCCAACCTGGCCTTGGACACGTCCCAGGGATCCAGGGGCAGCCACAGCTGCTCTGGGAATTCCATCCCAGCCCCTCCTCACCCTCACATCCAGAAATTCCTTCCCAATATCACCCTCAGATTTTTGGACTATCATTAATTCGGGTAGCTCCAGACTCTACTTCTAAAAGCCAGTGGAAGCTGAGCTCCCACATCCATGTTTTACTCATTTCCTCTGCTTTTATCCACAGATCTCCCTTCAATAGTCAAAAAACCAAAGTACTGCTGCAAGTTGCAAACTCCTGATTGGGCCCAACAACTATGGAATCATCATCCTGGATGTGTTCAGTAATATCCCCCATCCCCGGATGTGTTCAATATCCTCCATCCCTGGATGTTCTCAGTATCTCCCATCCCTTGGAATGTCCAAGGCCACGTTTAACAGGGCTTGGAGCAATCTGGGATAACAGAAGGTGTCCCTGCCCATGGCAGTGGGTGGCACTGGACACTCTTTAAGGTTCCTTCCAGCCCCATGCATTCCAGGATTCCATGATTCTCTAATTTATGCCGTTTGTAGATGGAAAACACCCTGGAATGTGCTTTGCTCCTACTCTTGGGCAGGAAGTTCCCTGGGAAGACCTAAGAAGATGCTCCAATAAGAGAAGCACAGGGTGAGTAACTCATGTGTTTTTCCCAGCTGGCTCCCCTGATTCCGTGGGTGCTCCCCGCTGGAATTACCTGGACGATGGGCGGGGTGGTCTGCGAGTAGGGCGAGGTCACTCCGTAGACGGTCTGGCAGGTCTGGCCCTGGTAGTAGATGGCCGGTTGGGACTGGGCCGGGGAATAGGGCTGCTGGACAGCCACGGCGGGCTGCTGGCTGGAATCCCACACCCCGTAACTCTGGCTCTGCACCGCCCCGGCCGTGGCCACCGGCACCACGGCCACGTTGGCCTCCTGGTGCACCACGGTGTCGCTCTGGGCCACGTACTGCGGCGTGGTCACCTCCATGGTGGTGGCCACGTGCTGGACGACGGGCACCGGCTGCGGGGTGCTCAGGGCCGGCTCCACCGTGTGCCCCACCAAAGTCTGGGAATGCTCGTATCCCGCCGGAGAGCACATGGAGTCCATGGTGGGCGTGGGCAGCAGCACCTTGCCGGCGTTGGGGTTGCTGGGATCCACGTAGGCCTGCATGGGGTACCCTGGTGGGTATCCCATGAAGCTGTGGTGGGGCGTTCCGTAGCCCATGGAGTCGTAGGGAAGCGGAGACGTCATTCCCAGGTTTTGGAGCTGCTGCTGTTGTTTCTGGGCTTCCCGTTGGGCCACCTCCTGCTCAAAGAGCTTCCGGCGCTCCTCCGTGGACAGCTTGTTGCGGTCCTTGGGCCGGACTTTCTTCTTGGAAGACGCCGGGGTGTCGTACCTGGGAGAGAGGGAACAGGGAAAGCGGCTGTGAGGCCTCAGGAAGCTGCAGGCCCAGGGCTCCAGCAGCAAAAGGGACAGTGGAAAACTTGGAATGCCCAACAACAGCATGAATTCCTAAAAACATTCCCTTTTTTCCAGCTGTTTGACCAACTGAAAAGAAACACCCGCTGGTCCTGCTCATCCACAGGGATCCAGGGCAGAGGATGAGCAATCCCAGTGGATTGGCCAATGTCAGCCTGGTGCAGATGGAGATGCAAGGATGCCACAGAAGTTGTCTGGAGGAGCTGTTCCAGGATACCTGGAGAGGGAGGGAACATCTCCAAGAGAACTAAAGGAAAGGTCACAACCTGCAGGGTATCCCAAACAGGCCCTGCGGGAAACACTCTGCCACGTTTTCCCAAAGCAGGACAAACAAGGAATTTGGAAAAGGTTCCCAAACAGGAGCAACTGACAACGCAGCACCTTCCCCCACAAATTCCAGTGCTGGGGTGAGAATTCCATCTTTCCCATCTGGAACCCCCACATGGGAGCTGCAGACACACCAAAGAACAAGGGAATCACAAGCAGCACATTCCTGTTTGGAATTCTGCTCGTTCCCAGACCGCAGCTTCAGCTTCAAAAAATAATGGTGTGGATGGGTTTTTTTAATTCCTTAAAGAGTTTTCATCCCAAAAGGCGCTGCAGCTGGAGGGATTTTTCCAGGGAATTAAAGGAGGAGGGGGAAAAAAAAGCCTAAGGACTTTGATCAAAGCCCAACCAAGGAAAATTTCAGATCAAACGTGGATATTGCCAGACGTTATGAGTATGGTAAAACAGGGATTACAAGGAAAAATGCTTTGCAGCCTAAATATAATGGATTCTACAAAGCATCCAGGATATTCTCCATATATTCTGTGTTCCCGGGATCCATTTACATATCAAAAGCACATTGCTACCAACAGATCCGCTGGAGCTGTTTCCTGGCATTCCCAGAGGAGCTGCAGGATCCGCTAATGGGAACCTCATTGCCGGGAGGAGTTTGATTTCCCTAATTAAAGTCTTTCCTGGCACTGCCTGGAGAGTTTGGAAGAGAAGCAGCTGCCATGGAAAGAGTGGGAAGAAGGAAACTGAGGGTTTAGCGTTCCTTTCTCCATCTATTTGATTATTTTCCTTATTAAATCCTTGGAATAACAAAGAGGGATGCTCAGAGTGGGGAGAACATTCCCAGAGAAGGAATTTGGTTCTTCGCTGACACGGACACGGCACAGGGGGAAGAGCCAGAGCAGCAGCTGCTCACCCAAAAAAACCTTGTTCTGTTCAAAACAACCCCAAAAATCCAGGTTTTACTTCCTGGGGATGTTTCCAGCCTCGTTACAGAGGGATAGATTTACATCTGTATTTTTTTATCCAGATGTTTCCAACTTTCCCAGCTCCGCTCAACACGAGGTTTCCTCGTCTGGCTGACTCGGCACCAATTGTTCCCTAATTATGGAGTGGCTTTGAAAGGGACAACAGAGAAGTGAGTTCTTTAAAGGCAATTCCATGGTATTTTTGCTGCCTTTAACAAGATCTCCAGTCTCTCTGAACTGCAAGACATGGAATATTTTCCTGCTCTTCATCAGGAGCTGCATGCTCAGCCGTGGCAGTGATGCCGCCATTCCCAAGGAAAGGCAGGAGACTTGGGAGCAGCCTGCTGGGATCACAGCCCCCTGGACTGTTGTCCTTACAGGTATTTTTAGGGAACAACCACTCGATCAAGGAAATTTTGGAGTCAGAAATCCTGGTCTGGGCACTGCTCCCTCCTGTACAGGCAGGGATTGCTACAAGTTCAGAACAATTCCCAACACAATGGGAAGAGGTGGAGCAGGAGACGGGAATGGGTTTTGAAGGACCCAGGGAACTCTTTGTATTAGGAGGGCTGCATCCTGGAATTCCTGGATTCTCCATCCCTGGAAGTGTCCAAGGCCAGGCTGGACAGGGCTTGGAGCACTCTGGGACAGTGGAAGGTGCCCCCATCGCATGGGGTGGGACTGGATGGGCTTTAAGGTCCTTCCAACCCAAACCGTTCCATGATCCCTAATTTCTGTGCAGGAGCTGGCACAGCTTCCCTCATTTCCCACCTCATTCCCAAAACATACCTGAAGATGGAGGTGCAGATTATCCCAGAGAAGAAGCCACCAACACCAAGGAACCACCCAACTCCCACCAGGATTGAATCTCACCACCAGAATTCCTCCAGGAGCAAACTCCCTTCCTTGGGGGGGGGACGCCAAAGATCTCCAGGATGGTTTTTCCTGGAGGTTTTACCCAGGAATGTGGCAGATCCCTGGAATATGGCAGCTCCCTGCCACCACTTGCCTGTCCTCCGGCCTCTTTGTCCCCCGCTCGTAGGCCGAGGATGGAGGGGACAGGGAATCTCTCCGTCTCTTCCTCTCCTTGCTCTGGCTCTGCCGCTCTGGATCCCGCTCTCGGCTCAGGATGGGGTTCTTGGGAGTGGGGGTCTGATCCCGGAGCCCGGCTGTGTCTCTCCCACGGTCAGCTGTTGGGAAAACAGGGGGGAAAAGGGAGGGAATTTTTATCATTAGGGTATTAAGAGCTCCCCTCTCTTAGAAACATCCTCAAGTTGTGCCAGGGGACGTTGAGGTTGGATACTGGGAATATTTCTCATGGAAAAGGATGGCCAGGGACAGGGCAAGGGTGGAGTCCCCATCTCTGAAGGGATTTAGAAGTCACGTGGAGGTGACACTTGGGGACATGGATCAGTGGTGGCTTTGGCAGTGCTGGGCGATGGTTGGACTCAATCTTGGAGGGCTTTTCCAAGCTCACCAATTCCATGATTTTAATTCTAGGTTGCTCCATGTCACCCTCAGGGCCCCATCTCTCCCCACCCACCACTCAGATTATCCTCCCTCTTCCCAGGAGGAGCAGCTATGGAGGCAGAACATCCCTTGACATTCCCAGCTGGGCAAATGAAGCAGTTTCATGGGAGCAGAGGACACCATGGGAAAAGGTGAGCACTTACCACTGCTTTCCTTTTCTGCTTGGCTCTTCTTCGGGATGCGATAGACCTCCTGAGGAAAAGCCATGAGCAGGGTCAGAACTCCAGCTGCTCCCAAAACCACCCCAAACAGCCAAGAATCCCATAAATCATACATTTACAAGAAACCACCAGAAAAGGGTCTCTTGAAGGAAAGTTCTGGGGTTTTTGTGGTGCTTTCCACATATTTCCTCTGCTTGGTGTTTGATTTTTGTTGGATTTCAGTGGAATTTTGGGCCAAGAGCTCTGGGCAGAGCTGCAGGGTCCTACACCTTCCAAGGTGACGGAGGAGTGTCCCAGCAGCAGCTCCTGCTGTCCCTGTCCTGGTCTCCAAGGCAGTTTGAGATAACCCAGCAAGGAGCAGGGAGCTGGGCTGGGTGATCCCAACAGATCCCTTCTGACTGGAGACATTCCATGGCTCTGTGACCCTGGCTCTGGTGGCCAACATCTGCCCCCCACCGATCATGGACCATCCCTGGGCTTCTCCCAGCTCCCGACAGCCCCACTGGGGACAGGGTCACATTTCCATGATGTTCCCAAGCTCTGATGTTTGATGTGGGAGCATCCCAAGGGAAATGAGCAGGAGGACCAGGCCCAGATCTGAGTGACCCCTTTGACCAAGGACCTGCTGAAGCTGCTGAGATCAAACCCCAACACCCACCACACCCTCAACAGCAGCAAACCCCAAACCCTCTGCTCATCCAGCTCCTCCCTCAGCACAGGGAAAACCTGGAGCTGCTGGAGAGATCCAGAGGAGGCCCCGGAGCTGCTCCAGGGCTGGAGCCAGGCTGGGAGAACTGGGAATGTTCACCTGGAGAGGAGAAGATCCAGGGAGAGCTCAGAACCCCTGCCAAGGCCTGAAGGGGCTCCAGGAGAGCTGGAGAGGGACTGGGGACAAGGGATGGAGGGACAGGACACAGGGAATGGCTCCCACTGCCAGAGGGCAGGGATGGATGGGAGACTGGGAATTGGGAATTCCTGGCTGGGAGGGTGGGGAGGGGCTGGGATGGAATTCTCAGAGCAGCTGGGGCTGCCCCTGGATCCCTGAAGTGTCCAAGGCCAGGCTGGAGCAGCCTGGGACAGTGGGAGGTGTCCCTGCCATGGCAGAAGGTGGCACTGGATGGTCCCAAAGGTCCTGGCAACTCCAGGTGGAGATGGCACCGTGGGAAGAAAGGGAAATGAGGATCAGAACTTCCCTGAAGTCCAGGTTTAGCACAACATCCTTGTTGATCCCCCCTGGATTGGGCAGGAACAGCCCTTCCCATGTCACTGGAACCAACTGTGCATCCCTCCAAGTAAGAAATGAGGTTTATTAGCACCTTTCCATGCTCCACTGTATTTTTAATTGGAATATTCTGGCATTCCCAGTGTAAATCCCGTTTTACCTCAGTGATGCTCATGATCCTACAGAGGTTTTACAGCATTCCTGACTGTCCAAGTACTGGAAGGCTGGGGAAAAAAACCCTCATTTTTGTTTAATTCCAGCTTCTATCAAGCCCTTGCTCTGTTTCCTTCCTGAAGGAATACAGTATTCCCAAGAATTCCCAGTTATTTCCAGCAGAATGTGATGAACCAGCTGGTTTGTGCCTGGTGGAGCATCCCTGCTGCAGCAGCAGCTGCATCCCAAAAAAAACCCCATTAAATCACAAAGGAGAAGCTCAGTTTAACACAAATAAATTGTTCTGGGGAGCTGTGCTGACATTCCAGCTTTCCCAGAGCACCTTCCCTAAAATATCCTTTCATTCAGGCCCTGGATGAGGCAGAGTGGGAAAAAAGATGGATTTGACTGCTCCTGGGGGGTGAAGGCTGCTCCAGTTGGGAATTTAAAGCTTCCACATATTCAGAAATGTGGAGTTTACCTTGACTCGACTCTCAGATTTTACAGAATATCTTCTTTTATTTAAAATTCCTTGAGTTTTTAAAGCTGTTTGGGAAATAATTAACGGGTGGCTCAGGGGGCTCATTAGCAACGGGTCCACCCCCAGCACTGGATGGGCTAAAAATGAGAATTTGGTTTAGCAAAAAAAAGGGAAGGAGAAGAAACCCTGTTGTGGTTTGTCCACCAGGCAAAACCATTTCAAAAGTGCTGCTGCTGGCTAAAAAAAGAGGGATTTGAGCCAAGATTTTTAGGTTTTTAAAGATATTTTTGCTTTTCTGTGGAGGCCAAACACACCACATGGAGTTTGAAGCATCTACAAAAAAGAGAGGCATTGAAATTCCCAAGAAATGCCCTTCAAATTTAAGTTTTTAAACTTTATGTGTTTGCTATGGGCTACAATACTCCAAATCCAGGTTTTTTGTATGAAATATAAAGAAACAAAGCAGCAGCTCCATGTTTGGGGTAGGGAGGGATGCAGGATGAGCCCATAATTATACAGGATTTATATCTTTATAAATGATGTAATCCATATAATGGAATCATGGACTCGTGGAATGGTTTGGGCTGGAAGGACCTTGGAGCTCATCCAATTCCAACCTTTAACACATGCAGGGAACCTCCCACCAGGCCACGGTGCTCCAAGCCCCATCCAGCCATAATCTATGGATTTAATTTTATTTTCCTACAGAATTCCATAGCTATGGATAGCAGGGATGACTTTGCCTCTCCCTACCTTGTGTGGGACGGAGGTGACCACAGGGGCAGGTTCTGAAGCCCCAAAATCACCTTCCACCAATATGTTTTGCCAGTTTTTGTTTTTTTTCTTTTTTTCCCACATTAAACTCCTAAAAATGTTCATTTTCAGAGCAGCACCTCCAAAAAATCCCCACAAGTCTACCCTGGGGGAATGAGGAGCCACCAAGGAATGGGATCATGGATGAACTGCCTGGAGCAGAAGGACAACACAAGTGTTGGGAAGAGCTAAACTACACCAAGTCCCCAGCTCCTAAAAAAGATCTGTCCCATTAAAGAGCAGGATGGGGAAGGAGAAATCAGTGGGAAAAGGCTCAGTGGGAAGAGAAGGAGGATAAGGAGCACCTGGAGTAAGGGGACTTGGCAATCCTGGCATTGCCACTCCTGCCACGCCTTGCTTTAGCTTCACCAGGACACTGGGGGAGCCCACTCCAGGATCCATCCCAACAAAGTGGCCAGCCCTAAAATGTCCAGGAAGTCCAGAATCCGAAGTAATTTTGAGCAGGGAGTGAGCTCCGTGCTGTTGGAGAGAAACTCCAGCTCCACTCAATGGAGCCTCCAGCATCCATTCCATGTGGGAAGATGGAGGCAGCAAAGGCTTTGAACCAGCAACAAACGGAGGGATTTGTCCAAATTGCTCCATGAAAAGCAGATGGTGGTCAGACCACGCTGGGGAAACTCCCAAGAAAAGCCGATTTTATTTTTGGAAACGGAAGCTGCTGGCTCGGAGCTGCAGAATTCCTCAATCAACGCCACCGCCGCTAACGGGCTCCAAATGGCTCCCGAGCTTCCAGCACAACTTTGAAGGGATTGCAAGGAAAATTAAATGCAGAAGGAAAAGTGACACGAGTCTGTTTGACACACAAGAGGCGGAAAAATGGGATTTAGGCTGTCCAGCCTCAGGCACAACCCAGCCTTGGCTTGGGAAAGGGAAGAGAGCTGCAGGATGGAGTCACGACTCAAAGGATTCTGCAGTGGGAAAGGAAGATGTGTCTTGATGGAACCTTCTCCACAAATCTGTCCCTCAGCTGCCAGTCATTCCTGAATGACTTTATGATCTTGGAGGTCTTTCCCAGCCTTAATGATTCCGTGAGTTTATCCTATGATTCTATGAACTTCTGTTGATTTGTCTATGGAACAACACAACCAAATCCATCCGCTACCAGGCTGGATCCTCTTCCCTCCCTTCCTCTGTCCTCTCCTCTTTTTCCCTTGCAGCTCCAACACGACCCCAGGGGATGGAGCAGAACAAGAGGAAGGACCAACACCATGAAATCCCTGCTTCTTCAAGAAGATCCCACAGCAAACCACGGCCTGGCTGCTCCCCAATCCTATTGTTTCCCCCAACCATTCCTTGCTCTAAGTTATAACAAATTATAAAATTCCTGATTAAAGCATGGGATGTGCGTGCCGGAGCCGGAGCCAGGCACTCCAGGATGGCTTCACTGGGAAAGGCAAGAGCAGCTTCAAGAGGCTTTACCAGGATAAATCAAAGACCTGGAAAGATCATCCCAGCGGATGAAGGAAGCTCAGCTGCCTTTGGTCACCTAAGATATCCCATTCAGGGTGAAACGGCCTCCAGGGGAGGTTCAGGTTGGATACTGGGAAAATTCCTTATGGAAAGGGTTGTCCAGCAGTGAACAGGCTGCCCAGGGCAAGGGGGAGTAGCCATCCCTGGAGGGATTTAAAAGCCTTGTGGATGTGGCACTTGGGGACAGGGGACAGTGGTGGCCTCAGCAGTGCTGGGGGATGGCTGGACTCAATCATCTCTGAGGGCTTTTCCAACCTCACCAATTCCCTGATTCCATGATTATTAAGCTCCCAGATGGGTGCAAAAAAAATCCACTTCGGCCCAAGTCAGGGTGAGGACTCAGCCCTGAGCTCCAAGTCACTGCAAACGCTCGCAAGGCCAGAAGTATCCAACTAAAACATTTTAAACCCAAGACTGGCTCTTCCAAAAAGTTTTTCCTAAAACCAAGACCTTCTCCAAGTCACAAGGAAAGAGCCTGTGGATCCTCAGAGCCACAACTCCCAGCTGCCCTTTCCCAGAAGGTGAGAGCCTCCTGTAGGGTGGGGGAAGATTCCCAAAGCTCGGTCCCACGTGAGGCAGAGCGGCACCAAAACGTTCTCTCTGTCCCTCAACTCAGCTACTCAACCTCAGCCCTCAAGAGGACGTTGGGAAGAGCTTCCCAAGCTTGTCCCTACGGCATGTCCTGGTGATTCCAAGAGGTCTGCTGGCCATCACACCACATGTCAACTCCAGCATGGGCCTCTCCACATGAATCAGCCCACGGAGCCTTACCTGAGCACAATCCACCTGGGAGAACCATGTGGGACCACCACTTGTGCCCTTGCTGGGTGTCCAGCAGCCAGCCTTTGGCACTGGGAGGGAGTTTTCAGCCCAGGAGAAGCCATGCAGCGCTTCCTCGGAGAGCGGGAACAGCGCCCACGAGCCCGGGCTGAAAACTCATCCCATTGGGAATGTGAGTGTGTGTCGTGCCAGGGGTGTGGCTGTGGCCAGCACTCCTCACGGGGTCGGAGTGCTGGAGCCCTGGAAGGACTTACAAGTCCTGTGTGTAGAGGTAGAGAAAAAAATTAAGCTCACTTAATCCTTTCAGGCCAGGAGCTGGGATTTCCCCGGAGCGACGTCCATTGCCGGCAATGGACGCACCAAAATAACGTCGGCATCCCCGAGTTAACCACCTCTGTCCTCCTTTCACCTATCACACTGCTCATGCATCAGCCAGCTTCCCAACCATCTTCCCGGCTCTTCGCGCTATGTCCTCTCCCTTCTTCCGCATGGAGTTGGAGAAAAGGAGCCCCTTGGTCAGCTCTGGCTGCCCGGAGAAGCTGGATGGAAACGGTGGAAATTACAAGGGGGTCATCAGCAAGGCTGGAGAGGACAGCGCTTAAGTCACGATGTTTCCGACCCTCCCACCCCCCAGCCAAGGCCAGGTGTTCCACCACTCCAAAAACCCGGCTTTTCCAAAGCTTGGATGTGCTGGGAAAGGCACCTGGGGGTGAATTATCCATCCCCCTTCCAGCCTAGATTTGTCTTTTAGACATCCGGGGTGGGCTTTGGTGGCACCTTATGAGGTGAGAGTTGGACAGAGGCAGTTAACTCCCAGAGCCATGAAAAAGTCCAGGACAGGATAAATCCCCAGCTCCCAGTTTCCCTACAGTTGTTTTATAGGAGAGAAGTTAATTGTCACAGCCCCGTGTCACGATCCTGCTTTTTTGGGGTGGATTTGCTGGGATTACTCCAAGCCCATGAGATCCAACCCCATCCCTACAAGCAGACCATGACCTGAGGTTCATTAATAAATACACAGAGAGGATGAGAATCCACATCTAAAATATGGGAATGTGTCGGGACTCCATGGTCCGACCACAACTGCAACAAAATTCTGCAGATTCCCAAGCTGAGCTTCTCCAAGCTCCAAAGAAAACACAAATCCTGGAGATAAAACAACACCACCAGATCAAATTTGGTCTTAAAGCAAAGTTTTGGGGGAGTTTTGTGAAATTTCACATATTTTATTAATATTTTATCGTTTCTCTGTGCTGCTCCACCTACATGAGTGTGGAAGGGAACACAACTGTTCCAAAGGAGCAACTCAGTCTGGATACCCAAAACAAGTCTCCACAGCAGAGGACCACTAAGGCCAGACTTAACTTTTAGTTTAAAACAGGTTGGACTTGATCTTGGAGGTGTTTCCCAACTTTAACAATTCTCTTGGCAATGATGGAAAAGGACTTTTCCCAACTGAACCACCAATTCAACCTGACGGTGTCGTTTCAAGAGGAAAACCACACCAAGAGTCTGCAAATTCAAATCTGGTAAATGATCAGATCCATTTGGAAAAAAGGAGGGAAAACACCAAACCACAGCCCAGCCTCTCTACAGAAATGTGTTTTACCTCACTTCTTCCCCCCTCTAAGATTTGTGTCACAAATGATTGTGCCCAAAATCTGTAAAAGTTCAGTAGATTCTGATCCTCCTGAAAAATTCCGACTGAAGTAAAATGTCCATAAATTTTCCCGGGAATCTCTGCATTTCTAAATCCTGATGTTTGTAGCTCCAGAAATGGCACAAGCAAAGCTAAAGGTGAGGTCTCCTCCACCTGTGCTGGTGCTGCAGCACAATTAACACCTATTATTGTAATTAACCTCTTCCAATCACTCCTCATTATCAAAGTCAATGGGTAAATAAACTCCTTAGCTCTACCATGCATCAGAAAACATGAATTTGCTTAAAACAACTTCCAGTAATTAAAGCTAGGCTGGTAGTTGATTAAGAGAAGGGCAGAAGAACCTTCAAAGTCCCACTAAGCCCACAAGAAGCTGGAATTGTGGCAGTGCCTTCAATTCCTGCTGGATGCTCAGGAATCACTGGGTTTGGAGATGCTGAAGAGGCTCCCAGCCCTCCTGCCCTTCAATGTAAGGAATATGAAATAATACATGGAATGCAATGCTACAGGAGCAGCAGATCTGCGAAGAGTTTCCAAAGATCTAAAGAAACCCAAGGAATGGCTGAAGTGTTGAGTGGAGAGTGAGATCCATAGAACCATGGAATGGTTTGGATGAGGAGGGACCTTAAAGGACATCCAGTGCCACCCCTGCCACAGGCAAGGACACCTTCCACTATCCCAGGTTGCTCCAAGCTCCAACCTGGCCTTGGACACTGCCAGGGATCCAGGGGAAGCCACAGCTTCTCTGGGCACCCTGTGCCAGAGCCTGCCCACCCTCACAGGAGGAATTAATTCTTTCTTAACCACTGAGCTAAATCTTTCTTCTTTTAGTTTAGAACCGTTACTGGAATATCATCCTACATCCCACCAAAAAGAAGCTGTTGGCTGCAGATCCCACTGGTCCCTATGGGACTTATGGGACTAGGACACAATTCCAGAGGACAGAGGGAGCCACCAAGCCTTTCTCTTGAAGAGGTTTTCTGCTCCAGAAGACCTTGATGGGAGTGAAACCACTGAAGTCCCAAATAACACCCAAATCCGGGCATTTCCAAGTGTGAACACCCAGGGGCTGATCCAACACTGCCTTTGAGAGAACCTGGCATGGCCAACAGACCCTTCTGTGGAGGCTCCACATGGTGCAGATCTAAAGCAGAGGATGAAAGGACAGGAAAAGCTGGGGATGTTGGGATAACTCGATTCAGAGAATCCCAGAATGGTTGGGCCGGGGAGAACCTTAAGGATCATCCAATTCCACTCCCTGTTATGGGCAGAGACACCTTCCACTATCCCAGGTCACTCCAAGCCCTGTCCAACCTTGGACATTTCCAGGGATGGGGCATTTAGGAGTAGCCTTGAACACTTCCAAGGATGGAATTCAGGAGCAGACAGTCCATCAGTCTGTTTCCACATTGAGGGATGCGGGCCACTTCCACCCAAAATGCTCATGGGAATCTCAGTCCCTCAGAGCTGCCCATTCCCTGGAAGTCTAAGGGGATGACCAAGGTGTCCTTGCGTGCCCAAACCCAACCAGCTGCTGGTTTCACCAACACCTGGACATTCCTCAGATCACACCCAGGGCAACTGCCACCAGAGGATTTATACAGAAAGCACTTTTTGTGTAGAAAAGGCCATTTAGTTACCAAATATTGACCAAAAGACATCAAACCAGCCCCATTTGCACCACACCACCACCAAATCCATGTTTTCCTGAGCTCCAGGTGCTGGAGCTGCACGGAGCTGCCTCTTACCTTGAGCTCCTTCCAGCTGTCGAGCAGCCTGGTGGCCAAGTCGCTCACATCCACAATTTTATCCGTCTGCTCCTGGCTCCTCTCGCTCTCCACGTCGGAAACTCCTTCCTCTTCATCCTGCGATGGCGTTTCCATGGCCATGGGCTCCTCCAGCTTCGCTCCATTACTCTCCTTGACCTCTGCCTCGGGCTCAGCCTCCAGCTCCGCAGGCTGGGATTTGCTGCTCTCCACCGGCGCCTCCACAGCAGTTTTGATGTCCTGCTGCTGCTGCTGCTCCTCCGTCACCTCCATTGGGGCTGCCTCCAGCTGGTCCAGGTCCTCCTTGCCCTCCTTCCCTTCCAGCTCGCTGGTGGTGTCCGAGATGGCACTGTCCATGCTGTTCTCACTGATGATCTTCAGCCTGCGGAACACCAGCTTCTTGGGGGTGTCCGTGTCACCTTCCACGCTCTGCTTGGCCGAGAGCTCCGGGGTGTTGAGCGGGGTGTGGGCCCGGGACGTGTTCTCGCTGGAATATCCGTCGCCCTCGCTGAGCTGCGGCACCGCCGTCTTGGTCTGAGCCCAGCGCTGGATGATGGGCAGCACCTTGCTCTCCTCCAGCATGTTCTTGGTAGGGATGGGCAGCAGCTCCAGGGTCTTCATGATCTAAGGGTAAGGACAAGCAGGGCATTGTCAGAGCCAGCAGGATTTAAAGCTGTGTCCAACCTGGAATAATTCACTTTTCTCAAGAAGAATTAACTCCGGATTATCAAGGTGATCATAAAATCCTGGTTTGGGTGGGAAGAGACCGTAAAGCTCATTCAGTTCTCCTTGCCATGGGCAGGGACACCTTCAGCTATCCCAGGTTGCTCCAAGCCCTGTCCAAGCTGGCCTTGGACACTGCCAGGGATGGGAAGTCCACAACCTCTCTGGACAACCTGTGCCAGGACCTCACCACCCTCACAGCCAAGAATTCCTTCCCAATAGCACAGAATCTAAAATCTAAATATCTGATCTCATCTATCTAACGACGGTCACAGGTCATGGGTGACAGATTTTGGGAAGAGTTTCCTCATGGAAAGGGTTGTTAAACATTGGAATGGGCTCTCAGGGACATAGTGGGAGTCCCATCTCTGGAGGTGTCCAAGGAACACCCGGAGATGGCACTCAGTGCTCTGGGCTGGGGACAAGGTGGAGATCAGGCACAGCTTGGACTCAATGACCTTGAACCTCCAGAAGTCTTTGGGCATCCAATCCCAAATTGCTTATGGAAAACTGAAACATTCCAGCTCCACTTCAGACTGTCAGGATCTCAAATTCCCTGTGCTTCAGCACAGAATAAACAGCAACAGCAACAACCTTTAAGTCTGGCTCATGGAATCTATGTCAGGAATCTAAGGAAAACCACAGGAGCAAATTCCTTCCATCTATTAAGGATCTGCCTCAGGGCAGAAGTTTCAGGCCTGTAGTTCTGAGGCACCTGAGGTTGTTTTCCATGAACACTTGGCACAGATTTGTGTTTTAAAAAAGAGAAGGAAAATTCTGGTGATCCTGAGCATTCAGCAAAGCTGCCAAAACCCTTTTCCCCAAAAAGGGCTGGCCAGCCCTGGCACGGGCCGGGGTCCCCTTTCCTGGAGGGATTTAAGGGCCTTGTGGATGTGGCACTTCGGGACAAGGGTGAGTGGTGGCCTCAGCAGTGCTGGGGAATGGTTAGACTCGATCTTAAAGGGCTTTTCCCACCTCGAGGGTTCTGTGAGAGCTCCCAATCCCAGGGAATCACTGACCTCCAGCTGCAGCTTTAGGTTGTTGGCCGTGCTTCCTCTGCCGTCGCCCAGCTCCGTCATCCAGATCCAGAGCAGGGACAAGCCGTGACACTCCAGGAAGGACTTGAGGCAGGACTGCGAGTGCGTGTTCTGGAGAGCCACATGTGGGAATAGTCAGAGACTTCCAGGCAAAAACATGGGAAACTGCTCCACTGGGATCATGGTCAAAGCCGTGGCAGAGCCAGAACTCTGCACCTGAGCAGGTCCAAGCTGATTTGAGTGGCTGGAACTGCTGGGATTGGAGCAGGGATCCGGCAGCAGGACCACTCCAACCACTACAGCTCATACTGGGGAATAACACTGAAGGACAATGGATCCTGGAGCCGCTCAGCTGAGCTTGGGATGCAGCAAAAAGGGCAGGACCTGCCTCCCACACTCCCCCTCTTCCTCTGAGGATGTCACTTGAACAGGACATGGATCCCCCCCCCTTCCCAGGCCACTCCTCACCTGGATGAGTTTGAGGCAGGTGAGTTTCTGCTCCAGGGTTTCGATCCGCACCATGAGCCGGGACAGGCTGAGCACCTGGTTTTTATCAGAGAGACCCTCCCCGTTCTCCAGCAGCGCCTCCAGCTCCCCATCCACCTGCACAGCCACAGGAAAACACCCTCAGGCTCAGGCCAGGGAATTCCCTGACTCCAAGCTCCCTTTTCCCTAAGGAAAATGCTGGAAATTCCAGGTGGTTGCACCAAAACCCTCTCAGTACTGAGTTTATCTTTTCATGCAGGAAAACAAACGAAGAAATTATCTTTAATTGCAGGTAAAACTTACTATTTATACTCTGAGTTGTATAAATTCTTTATAAATTTGTAATGATTTATGGGTTATAAACTATAACAGATTCATAATCCTTACAACCAGAGATTCCTTCTCCATATGCACAATGAAATACCACCCTCTCATTTAGTGACTAATTAGTGTTTTAAAATACCCTATAAATGATTTAGGAATTATTTCTTGGTTTCCTCACTCTCTGATACAGCACATTTAAATGAAACTGGCATTTTTAAACTTCCCAAAAGAATTAGGAATAAATCTTCTCTGTAGGAACAGAGGTTTGTCCCTTCAAGGATGGAATAATTACAATTTGTAGGAATTAAAGAAGAGCCTGTGCAGGTTCTTGCAGAAGATTTCACCCCAAAAAAATTACTCTTGCTCTGGATTCTCTGCATTTTTTCCACATGGCATGAACCCATCACTGCAATTTCACGTGTTGTCTCTAAAATTCCACCTCCCAACCTGGAAATGGTGAAACTCTGCCCTTGGAGCTGCCAAATTTCAGGTGATGCCCTAAATTGCAAAGCCAATATTGTTCACCTTTCATCAATGTTTAAAAATCATGGAAAGCAACCCACATTTTTAAATCCAATTTATGGTGGGGATTAGTTATGGATAAGCAAATACTGAACCTGGGAAAGTCACTCTCTGGTGGGACTTTAAATAAACAGGAGAATGGAAATTGGATTTAACTGAAGATCCAAGAGAACACACATCTTGAGGGGCCTTGTGAAATAAAATCATTGGAGTTGGAAAAGACCTCCAAGATCATCAATCCAACCTTTAATGACACATCCATGGAAAGACTGAACCCTGAGGTCATCAGGAGTCATCTTCTCCTAAAGGAACAGTGACGGGATGAGAGGAAACTGCCTCAAGCTGTGCCAGAGGAGGCTCAGGTCGGATACTGGGGAAATTCCTTCACGGAAAGGGCTGGTGGTGGTAGAATCCCCATTCCTGGAGGGATTTAAAGCCACGTGGATGTGGCACCTGGGGACATGGGTGGTCTTGGCAGTGCTGGGGAATGGTTGGGCTCAATCCCAGAGGCTCAATCCTCAAACTCACCGAGTCCTTTTTCCGGGAGCGTTCCTTCTTCATCTTCCCTCCGGCCGCGCGGATGCTGACCCTGTTCTCCCCCCCCAGGTACCCCCGGCAGTTGGAGGAGCCACAGAAACATTTCTGGGCCTCTTTGCTGTGGAGGACACAAAGGGAGGTTCAACCACAGCTCAACCCCAGCCACAGCCACTTCTGCACCTTCAGAAGCCAGGAACGGGAATAGCTCTGCATGGAAAAGCCACTGAAAATCCAAATAAAGTCTTTATTCCCAACTCAGCTGCCATGATCCCGAGTTGTGGCAGCTGGAAAGCCAAGCCTGCCTCACTTCCAGGCTCTCCACAGGCCAAGAAGCAGGAATCAGAGAGGAAAAGGTGGAGCTGGTGGGGCTGACAACTTCTTATCCCACACTGCCATCAATATCCTAATTTTTCTAAGGAATTTATCCTCAGGATTATACATCCATTAGGAAAAGCTTGCATTTCATAGCATTTCATAGCTCATATATTGAATTTTAGAGCTCAAAACAGGATAAAGAACAAACTCAGGATTCATGGAAGCAGCAAAATCCACAGGGAAAATTTGTTTTGGATGTTCAGCCATGGCTAATAAATACAATATATATAATAAATACAATAAATGCAATAAATACAGTTCCCAAGGAATATTTCTACCAAGCCTCTGTATTTCTCACTTGACACACCATCCATTTTAAACTCCATTCCACAATTTCTTGGGAAAACGGCAGGGTTTTATTTTATACATGTGGAACCCACTGGAGGAATGTGGCTCTGCTGTGGTAGGAAGCAGGGATGCTCAATTCCAGGAATTTCTAGGAAGGAGGAATAATCTTAAAACGCAACTAAAAACTCATTCCTGCTTACAGGAAGGGCGTGGAGAACATTCCAGAAGGAAAAGGAAGGGATGTTCCTCAAGTTATACTTCACCAGAGTAATGGAGGAATCTTAGGCTCAGGTTTAGCAAAGGGATCCCAATTCCAGGCTGGAGCTTTCCCTGCAGCCCTGGATTAGGCCAGGAAGAGGGGATGAGTTATCCAGGGGGTTTTACAGCTCCTCAGCTATTTGCAAAGCCATAAAACAGGAGTGGGAAGGGGAGAACGGGAATTCTTGAGGAATATTGCAAAGCCTGGAGCTTGGCTAATTAATAACCAGACAGGAAGAAGCAGGGAAGGTAATTATCTGGGAAAGGATGGAGTAGGAACAGTGGGAAAGGGGAAGAGCAGGAATTCCTGTGCCAGGAAAGGGGACGTACCCGTATCTCTGGAACTGGTAATCAAACGTCAGCTCTGAGCCCGACGGGACCAGCTTGGTGGTGAAAAACCCAACCCGGAGCTGCCCGTTCACAGTCCACTGTGGGAAAAAGATGCCAGGAGTTATTCCAGGCTGCACTCCAGGTTTGCTTTCCCTGAACACACCAATCCTTGGAAAAGCAGCACTGGGGAGTTCAAAACCAGGCAAAGTGCCCGGTTTAAATCCAGGTGTTTTCATGTCACTGATACAACAGCAACAAAAATCCCCAAAATAAAGAAAGAAAATGTTTCAGTCTGAGCTCTCCAGAGGGAGGAGCTGCTGGATTTGATCCAGCATTTTACCTTCTGGGTCTCACAGTTTGGCTCACAGCTGTGGTTCATGAAGCGGGAGCAGTTTCCTTTCTGGGTGGCGTCGATGATCTGAAAAGGGACAAGAAATGCAGGGAAAAAGGCTCATTCCTTGGAATGGGAACCAGCTACAAACACAGGCCATGTGGGAATCATCTCCCTTCCCACTCTTTATTTGATATTCCCCATCTTTATTTTAGAGATTGGGGTTTGTTAGGACATTAATTCCACCCAAAAAGAGCGCTTAGGTACACGGCTCCTCATTTTCAAGAGCTCTCCAGCTGGATGCAGATCTTGGATTTTGTTTCCGATACAGCCATGAGGGGTTGGGACAGTGTATTTTTCTCCCACACACCTCATACTCCAAGGGAAAAGTCATCCCAGAAATAAAAACTCCTTTGATAACTGGAAATGCTCCTTTGTGACACTTAAAATCACACAACAATCTCAAAAATGCTTATTTTAGGAGGAAAAACATCCAGGAAAAACCACTTTGAGTATTTTTAGCTCCTTTTCTCTCAAGCTCCCCAGCCCCCAAAAGGTCCTGACAGAAGAGACAAGGAGAATAAAGAGATGGAATTTCTATTTATCCTTCTTGTTCTCAGGCAGAGGGAACAGCTCCACACCCCTTGGAGCTGAAGCAGCCATAAATAATTAAGGACATCCCATATATAAATATTCCAGTGGTAATCCTGCACAGAGGGACTCTGCCAGCTTTAAATATCCCAATTTCATGGAGTTTAATGTGAAAGGAAATGTGGATTTTTGGTGTATTTGGGCACCCAAAAAGGGTGAGTTTGGCTTGGAGCATCTTCCCAAACTTCTCTCCCATGGATGTTTGCTCATGTAACGACCAGCCATGATCCATCTTTTCCTTTGGAAAGACACTTTTCCCTCCCTAAGGACACTGGGATACATTTAAACTGCCACAATTTTGTTGGAATTGAGCAACGGGTTAAAAAACCCTGAGGCTTGACATTTCCTTTCCTCAGGAAAACATTCCCAATGGATTCAGGACGTTGCTCCAAGGGTTCCCAAGGAGCTGGTGTTGTACATAACTAAATCCAGCCTTTCCCAAAGCCCACCTCAGCAATCCCACTGCTCACCTCATCATTCTTCAGGGCCATGAAATAATAGTGGATGTTCTTGTTCCGGGCATATTCCTTCACCCGAGCCTTGAATTCCTTGTGATCCAACACTTCCCCACAGTACTCCAAGACAAAAGTGTTGCTGCAATAGGGAAAAATATAAATTTTCTTAGGAAAAAAAAACACAAACACAAAATAATCCCTGTTCAGGAGGATTCTCTGAACACAACTCCCAGCCCGGCCATCCTGGTGGTGTAGCAATAATGATGTGCCTTAATCTCAGGGAATTCTGATTAATTTGGGATTTTATGCTGTCATATGGGAAGGTGACAGAGGAACGAAGCTCCCCTTGGAGCAGGGTTTGCTCTATAAATTCAATATATTCATAGAATTACAGGATGGTTTGGGTTGGAAGGGAACTTTGAGCTCGTCCCATTCCAACACCATTCCCATGGGTAGGGACACCTTCTACCATCCCAGGCTGCTCCAAACCCCATCCAACCTGGCCCTGGACACTTCCAGGGATCCAGGGGCAGCCACAGCTGCTCTGGGCAGCTGGGCCATGGCTGGAGAGCCCTTTCCAGGAGGAATTTTCCCAATATCCAAGCTGAGCCTACCCTGGCCCAGCCTGAGGCCGTTCCCTCTCCTCCTGTCCCTGTTCCCTGGAGCACAGCCCAATCCCCCGGCTGTCCCCTCCTGGCAGGAGCTGTGCAGAGCCACAAGGTCCCCCCGAGCCTCCTTTTCTCCAGGCTGAGCCCCTTTCCAGCTCCCTCAGGAATTCTCCATTCCCTTCCCAGCTCTGTTCCCTGCCCTGGACACACTCCAGGATGCTCCTTTCTCCCAGTAAACCTCATCTTGGTCTCCACATCCTGATCCTCCCTTGTGCCTCAAGAGATTTCAGTGTCCTCACTCCTCTCTCCTTTCCTGGCCTCGCCTAACCCAGCACTTGGAA
This sequence comes from Anomalospiza imberbis, assembly GCF_031753505.1. Classification (NCBI taxonomy): domain Eukaryota; kingdom Metazoa; phylum Chordata; class Aves; order Passeriformes; family Viduidae; genus Anomalospiza; species Anomalospiza imberbis. The sequence continues at coordinate 151,183,710 of NC_089681.1, forward strand.
TTACAATCCTGAATTAAGAACAGGCGGAAAGATCCCCTCCTGATCTCGTTGTCCAAAAGGGAGGAGGAGGAGAACTCAGGAAGAGAAGTTTTGCAGAGATGGGAAGAGAAGAATGGACACAAATGGAATGAAGCAGGGACAGAGAAAGGGGAGGCAGATTCATCCCAAGAATAAGCCATGGAAAGGCTGTTGGGGAAACCACAAAGAGCAAAACCAGGGTGGGAGATCAAACAATAGATGGGCAGATGCCAGAGGAAGAGGGACACCCAGCAGGGACGAGGACGAGCTGGAAGAACTCAGCCCATCTCCTGTCAGGGAAATCCAGAGCCCACAGGCCCTTTTCCCTTCAGGAGGGAGTAAAAGGGTGGGAAAAGGCCGTGGGAAGAGGGAAGGCTTACGATGGCAGGTCTTTGGCAGCTCTGAGCCCCCAGCCCTTCTTCTCAGTCAGGATCACCTCCACATCCGCGTGCTGCTTCTTCTGGAAGCGCCGGTTGGAGCAGTAGTCACCGTTTGGACACCGGGAGGAGCTGAGGGAAGGGAAGGGAGCAAATCAATTCCCAGCAGGTAAACACCACCAACAGGAAGGGCTCAGATGGGAAATAAATTCCAAATAATCGCGAGAAATTCCATGCGAAACCTTCAAATGTGGTTTGCTATAAAAAGCAGAACCACGCGGCTGTCAACGTGCAAATGCAGATCGTTTATTTCTGGAAAGATAAAAACATTTGGAATGCTGATCCCGCTGTATTTCTGTATCAGGGCATCCCAATGGGGAGAACTGGGCTCTCCTCCCCTTGTTCTGGGGGTCATTCCTTCAAGATATTCCCTGCTCTAGGTCTGGCCTATGAGATAAAAGCAAAAATTGGGATTCTGCCAGAATCCCAATCCCAATTCTGGATTCTGCCAGAATTCCAATCCTTCCACAATCCTTGTGCCAGGGGAAAATCCCAGCAAGCACCCTGTCCCTGCCTCCAGCTCCCATGGAGCAGCAAACCTCTTCCAGAGGGAGAAGGAGACACCAGCCATAGACTGGAGAGCCTCTGGGGAAAGGAGATCCAGGAGGTTGTGAGGGCTGATCTCCTGCAGATCATCCAAAGATTTAAATCATGGAATCATGGAATGGCTTGGGTAGGAAGGGACCCTAAGGATCATCTCATTCCACCCCCTTGCCACGGGCAGGGACACCTCCCACTGTCCCAGGCTGCTCCAAGCCCCATTCAACCCCCAAAACCTTCCAGGGATGGAGCAGCCACAGCTTCTGCTGGCAGCTCCGAAGGCCACTCCAGGCCAGCACAGACACCTCACTGCCACCTCCCAGGAATTCCCGGGTTATTTGAGGGATTCCCAGGACACCTCCAGGCCAATCCATGGATCCCAACTCACCACTCGATCATGAGCAGGCGATTGAGACAATCCTCTCCACAGGCCACCTCCCCCTGCGCCCGCTCCTCCTTGGACAGCGGGGGACACTCACACAGCATCCGCTTGATATCCCGGTGGGATTTGTTCTTCTTCCTGGGAAGCCAAGGCATGGAAATACAGGTGAGACAGCAGCCAGGTGGAGAAACTCCTCCTCAATCCTTATCAGTGGTTTTTGGAAAAAAAAAACGGAAAACAAAATTCTCGACGTATGGATTGATAACCCTAGGGATCGGAATAACCAAGGACACTTGGCTTGGTGATGACTTTGTGACGACAAAAGGTGATTTCTTAAAGAGAATTCCCAGGATATTTAGCTGTTTTGCCTTTCTCCTCCCTGCCTATGTTTATTTGGACACCCACATTTTAATAAGGCAAATTGGAGGGTTTGGTTACTTCAGCCTCTGCTTTGCTGTCAAGTGAAGAGGATGAAAAAGAGGAGAAAACTAGAGTTAAACAAAAAGCAGGGCATCCACTAATTCATATTTTAGCTTCCATGAAGGATTTGGGGAATGCTCTGGAGCGTGGATCCCAACAAGGCAAAAAATCCATAAGGAAAAAAAAAATCAAACTATGGCTATTAGATATAAAAAAGCTCCTCTGAGATGATAAATAAAGACATGGAAGTAACCAAAACCTTTGGAAAAGCGCCTTGTTTGCCCAAAAGCTTTTCCACACCCAGACAGAATTCCCTGTGCCAACAGAAAGGGAGTGAGCTGGCACTTGGGGACATTAAACAGGCAGGATCTGATAAAGCTACAAAAAAGGGTATAAATGAATCAACCTTGCCCTCTGATCCTCCCATTTTCCAACTCTTCTCAGCATTTGGGACTGTCTGGGCCAAACTGGGCCTTTCCCTTTAGGAGAAGAGAGCCCAGGGTGGCTTTGCCAAATGTGGGGAATGTAGCATCCCTGCCCTTCCTCCAAAAGATGCCAATTCAGCCATAAAAACCCCAACCATCCTGGAACCAAATGGAAGCCAAATCCCAAATGGAAGCTTGCTCCAGGAATTAAAACAAGGATAAAGCAGCAGTTACCTCTCTGTCAAGTAGACGTTCTCCTCAATGAGGTCGAAGTAACAGGGCATCTTCCCCTGCTTGGCAAACTCCTTCCAGCGCTGGGGATCCCTGAAGTCATCCATGATGCATAACCTGCCCACCATGGAGGAATCCTGCGGCGCCGGCTCCACCTGCTCCCCCTCCAGCTTCCCCTTCCTCTTCTCCCCGGAGTCGCCATCGCTCTCCGAGTCGCTCTCCAAGTCCGGCCGCCTTTTCTTCGGTGGGCCTCGTTCCTTCACGTCGTTTTTTTCCAAAGCTTTCGCCTCGTCTTTCTTCTCCCCACCCGGCACTGGCTCCTTGGTGGAATTGCTGCTGATCTCGTGTGCCTGCACCGAGCCCTTTTCCTTCTGCCCGGGCGTCTGGGATTTTCCAGAGGGGCTGGGAAAGCGGGGCTTGCACTCCTCATCCCAGCGCTCATCCTCTTCATACTCCTCGTGGTCTTCCGTGAGGGAGTCTGGCACCTGCCCTTGGATGCGTTCATAGTTAACCACGGAGGCTCTGCTGGCTGCCCTCGCATCCCAGTAACCGTTGCCTTGCCAGTAGCTCTGGGAGCTGGGATAGGCTCCCGGGCCCGGCTGGTAAACATAGCCGGAGTACATCCCAAAGCTGCTGTCCGGCTGCTGGTAGGTGCTGCTGGGCTTCTCTGGCTGGGAGAAGTCCCAGCCCACGGCACCCATCTCCTCCGGGGCACGGAAACCATCCAGCTTGGAGTAGTCTCCGAGGCCGGACTGGTTCAGCCCGCCCTGCCCTTGCCGACTGTCGGGCTTGGAAGAGCTCATCTGGTGCCGGGATGTGTCGGTGCTTTCCAAACTCTCCGGGATGCAGAAGGGCTGCTCCTCCGGCCGGCCCACGGGCCTTCCCATGGCCACCGCGTCCGGCAGCCCCATCCTCTCCTCCATGCCGGCTTTGCCGTGGGAATCAGCCGTGAGGTCCGCCTGGCTCGTGCTGTCCACGCCATCGCTCTGGGCCTGGCACGGATCTGCCCGCAGCTCCTCCAGCTCCTTCCTGCTCAGCTCCGTGGAGGTTGCCAGACTCTTCTCCATCCCTCTGGGAGAACCCCTGCTCTCCACCTGGGGACCACCTTTATTCCCCGTATTTTCTGACCTCTCCTCATAGTAGGGCCTGCTGGGCTCGGGGCGCTCATCATCCCAGTGGTCGGAGAAGCGACGGTTGCTCCGGGAAGAGCCCGGGCTGCTCTCCTCCATGGCTATGGTGGAGTTCTTGGGAACCACCACAACTGACTGGAGCTTCTTCCGCGGCGTCCCATCATCAGAATCCGAGTCCTCCGTGTCACTGTCCTCGCTGCCCCCCTCGCTGTTGCTGTCCCCCGTGTCAGAATAATCATCGTGGCCAGCAGGAATGAATTCCAAGGCGTTGCCACTGCTGTCACACGTTGGGGCTTGGGTCACCATCTCCGTGTCATCTGCCGTGACCATGACATCGGAGGAGGGATACAAAGTGTCTGGAAAAGCCGAGGCCACCAAGGGCTCGCTTCCCTCATCCCTCTCAGCCGATACGCCAGGACACTGAACCCTGAGCTCATCCAGCTCAGCTCCCTCTGTGGAAACAGCACTTTGTTCCACGACCTCTCTGCTGCGGTGCTCCAGCGGCACTTCCGAATAGTAGGAATGTTCATTCTGGAAGGACAACTTGCCTTTTGCTGAGCCAAGATCAACGTGCTGAGCATCCAACTCCAGCATCTCTTCAGCTTCCGAATGCTGGAGCGGCTCCTGGCACACACCCGGCGGGGGCACGTCCCATTTGGAAGAGACACTTTCCTCCAGCATGGGATGATCCGACTGCAACCTCTGGGAACAGCCATCCTGGGAGGAATCCCTACTTGAGCTCTCCACTGCCAGGCTGATTTTATGGGAAGG